>NW_028270180.1:16150811-16808948 GCF_037043375.1 Chiloscyllium plagiosum
AAGTTGCAGCAACTTGATGGGTCAAAAGGCCTCTTTAGTCCTGTATGACTTTGGATTCATCTCTTTAATCTATTCCCATAAATTGTAAATATCTGAGGCTCCAGCGCTGATCCTTGTGGCACTCTACTAGACACAGACGAGGCATGATTCTGGGTAATCCAAGATGGAGTACAGGAAAAATTTCTGGCTCCTTTTTTGAGGTATTTTAGGTGCTGGAGGTGATTTCCTCAAATTCTAGGAGCAGCAATTGCTGTTTTATATGCTGTTGCATTGTTTTGGAACTTTGGAAAAAAAACAGCAGCAGTTTTAAAAGGGAGAAGAACAGACAAAGGAAGCACATGGTGAGGACAGTGCAGAAGAGACAGAGAGTGAGAACCTGCACAGTTACCGCCTTTGATGTTTGAATTCGTGAATCGCTGGACATCGGAGGGCATCTGGGAAAATTATCAAACAGTGAAATTCACAACGAATCTTGGAGGAACTGTTGCACGAAGTTCACAGCTAAAAATCAGATAAGTTAAGCGTTGTTTTAAGTGTGGCCTACAGAGAATCTGCAGTAGTGAGTAGAGTAGGTTCTTATTTGATTATTTGTTTTTGGAGATATGTCTCTTGATTTAACTTAAAATATAAGCCATAACTATTAATTTAATGAGCTGCCAGAGGAAGTGGTGGAGGCTGGTACAATTGCAACATTTAAGAGGCATTTGGATGGGTATATGAATAGGAAGGGTTTGGAGGGATATGGGCCGGGTGCTGGCAGGTGGGACTAGTTTGGGTTTGGATATCTGGTCGGCATGGACGAGTTGAACCAATGGGTCTGTATCCATGTTGTGCATCTCTATGACTCTATGACTCTATTTAAGGATAGGTGGCTCTTTCCATTCTGCCCTTCCTGTCCATTACCCAACCTTTTAATCATGCCAATAAATTCACCGCCACGCCATGAATCCTTGCCTTCCATATTAACATTTGATTGTCACCTTTCCTGGATTTCCAAAAGACATTTGTTATGTTACATTCGCAGATTCCACTTCACTAGATACATCTTCAAAATAATTCTAGTAAATTTGCCAAAACTTATTTCCCTTTTGCAAAGGAAATAGTTTCTGTGTCTCAACTCTGTTGAATCCCTGTATCATTTTTAGACATCTCAATTAGATTACCACCCAACGTTCTAGATTCAAAGGACTACAATGTTGACGCTACCTTTCATTAGCTTTTAACTCACTAACCTCCAGTCTCATTCCTGGTGATTTTTGATAGGGTGTTTACAAAGCTAATAAATCCTCCCTGAGATGGAACCATGTGTAGTATTCCAAATTAAATCTGACCAAGGCTGTGTACAGGATACACAGCAATAGCTGGACAAGCTTCCTTTCACGCATCTTCCAAACCCATGACCCTACCACGGTAGAAGGACAAAGGCAGCCAATGTGTGAGAAATTCTCTACCTGCAAGTTCTGCTTAAGACCCCTGTCTTTCCCTCACTGTTGCTGAATCAAATTCCTGAACTCCTTAACTGCTCTCTGGATGTATCTAAAGCACAGGGATTACAGCTGTTCAAGAAGATGGCATACCATGACCTGCTCAAGGGCAATTAGGGATGGGCTATACCCATATCCCATAAAGAGGAGAATAAAATTAGAAACTTCCTCCCCATTGTATTCTAGCACATTCCTGTTTTTTTCTTTTTGAGACCTATACTGTTCGATGTTCTTCCAATTCTCTAAAGCTGCTGCAGCCCTTTGTGTGCTGAATGTCTGCAGTTCCTTTCAGCTCATCAAATCCAAATAAGTGGCATTATTGAAACCAGGAGCTGCCTGTCATTAGGTTAAAGCCATATATCTGGAAACAGCAATGTGGGGTCACACACAGCTTTATTGTCTGAGTAAAGACTCTAGACTTACAAGTCTTTCTTGTGTTCTTATAAGAAATATGTTGTAAACCGAATTTCAATGTTTAACCCAATACCTTGTCTTCTTGCATATTAGCTATCACTCATTTCTCTTAAACGGGTTTTACGATTTATGATTTGAAATTTTGCTCCTCCTCAAATCAAATGACAAACACCCAAAGAAACATTCCAGCACATGGATGCATGCTCCTGTATTTGTGTTGTGCCTTCTGATGGATGTGTACCTAACTCCAATAACTATATACATTTTCCTGCAGCAATATTTCTGAATTATAATTATGGTAAGCAACTATTTACAGACATTCTTTTGCTGTCAGTAATACCACAGGAGACAAACTGTCCATTAGAAAAATGAACATGAACTTATGTGGTACTTATGTTTGCATTTATACATCTATCTGTGCGCACGTATGTTTGCATGCATACACCAGTATATGCCTATGTGTATATATGTGTGTATGTATGTGTCTTAATAAGTAGCAATACAAACCTGAAGCTAATGTCAACTTAACACTAACATGTTAACCCACTTACAATTCATCTTATTGGTTTATTGTACTGTCTGATCCTTGGATAATGCTACATTCACTGAGTAATCTTGTACTTCTCAATTACTCTGAATTTGCAAATTGAATACATAATCCAGCCAGTATTCCTCTGAAGCACGATACTTGGACCAATATAAATGTTTGAAGTGCAATCAGATTGTGAGATTTGTCTAATCTTAGCTTTCAATATCCTTGGTATCTTTAGAAACAAAGCAAATATACCTTATAGTTTATCATTGACTAATGAAATAAGCTAAGATAAATATCCGGTTTAGGAAATGGCTTTGAAGGTAATAACGATAGTCCACCTAAGAAATAATTGAATGTTCTGTAGTTCAATGATAGTTCCTAAGTTTCTGAGACTATGGAAACACCCTGCAGATATCCACAACTAGAGGGTACTGTTTCAAAATTAGGAGTCATCATTTTAGGACACGGATGTCTTTATCTCTCAGGGAAGTGCGTGTCCTTGGAACTCTCTGCTTCACAAGGTAGTGGAGATGGGGATCATTGAATGTTTTTAAGGTGGCAGAATCATGTTCGACAAGTTGTGGACGGTGTTGTAGATGGGTATGTCAAACTTGAATTGGAAACAGCTCAACCACGATCTTAGTGAATGGCTCACTGGGCTGAATGGCCTACTTCTGTTCCTAACTTATATGTTCATGGGCAAAAAACATGACATAGGGATATAGGAACAAAAAGAGTCCATTTAGCTTCACAAGCCAGTTCCAACACCCAGTAACATAAGGTCTGATCTGTGGCCTAACACTTTTGTTCCATATTCACACTTTTAGAAAAATGCATCTTTTTATTTTTCTGTATCTTTTGACTGTAGACTGAAATTGGAAAATAATTGTTTTATAAGCTAAAGATTGTTGAACGATTTTTAAATATTGATATCCTGTCCAGCATTGTAGCACATTAAAGATCCTCAGTTATAAGAGTGTGGACCTTCATTCTCACAAGGAGATAAAACACCTTTCTGACCTGACTTGGAAGGCATATATTTCAGCCATCATAAAGACGATTCATTTCTAAACATAATTTCAACATTCCGTGCACCTTTACACGAGATGGCAAAACTCTATGTAAATGTATCATGCATCATACTTAATGTGCACCCTCCATGACCAGCACTCCTTGATTGAGACATATAGGAGTAGTTACAAAGTGGCAAAGTTCAAATTGTTGGTGAATGAGTGATTTTAACCCTATATTTCCTCTTAGACCAGAGGAGACTCAGGTTTCTTTGGTTAAACACTCATTTTTGCATTGATGAGAAATGTACATATCCAAAAATGGCATTAACTTTAACTCTTTCTTACAAGAACTAAGGTTTTATACTACTTTTACAAATAACAACTATTTATACAGATAATAATACCCAATCAAAAGGATATATATTTACTCACCCATATCTCTACCCAACCATATTTGCATAGCTTATATTCCACATTAATACACATGACACGATCACCAAATCATATGCAAATTAATGCACATCAATATGTTCTCCAATTATATCATTACACAATCACATCTTCTAGCTCTAAGTACAACTTCTAACTGTTAGTATATACCTGCGATTACCAGTAAACCTACACTGTTTTTCCCTTTCAGTCTGTCTGATTGCCTATAATGTATATTTTCCTTTTTACTGGTTTTGATTAAATGAAAGATTACATTCAAAGCAAAATCAAATCCTATTTCCTTTTGTAATAATGGAAAGCATTGAACTGCTCCATTGTGAAGGCTCAAGCATTTGGAGCATTGCTGCTGAACTTATCGCATTTTCTGTTGGCTATTAAGTAATATACATGAAACTATCTGTTTACAAAAGTATTAGCTTTGTCACCTGAAGGATTACGTTTGTGATATTAAGCCAAGACTCAATCTGTTCTCTGAAGATAAACGATTTCAGGTAGTATATTGAAGAATTAACAGCGGAACTCCTCCCAATGTATCAGCCAACATGTATCCCTGGACCAACATAAAAATAAACAGATTATCTGATCGTAGTCACACTGCTGTTTATAGGAACTTGCTGCGTGCAAATTGATTATTAGTCTCTCTACATTCCAGCAGTGACTACAACTGACAAGTATTTGACTGTTTGTGATGTGTTCAAAAATGAAAGATGTTCAGTAAATGCAAGTAATTCTTCAATATCAGCAATTTGAATGAGAGCAGGAGCCCTGTTCAAAGAGTGGTTCATGTCCAGAAGAAGTGAACTCAATATCACCATTTTTTGGCAGTCTAAATTAATATGACCTCAGTGAATGATTTCACTTTATGAATCATTACTAACTTTGAACTGAGTATCCAATGTTTATAGTTGGTCTGAATCTAATGGCTACTCAGGAATCAGGCAGACAGCCAAAGACTTTATTATCAAATAAATATTCTTGTACAATGCAGACTCCTCAAATACCCATCTGTTGCCAATATCCTTAATGTGCAGAATGCATATGTATATGCACAGATGGAGGCCCTGTTGTTGGAAATCCAGCAAAGAAGGTTTGTCATGTACCTGCAGTCTTCATGGGAAACAACTAATGTCCACGGACATGGTCAAGGAGAGGAACCTGACTGGTTGAAGCATACAGAATATCGCAATAAAAGCGACCACCCCTTCCATTTAGAAATTTACTTTCTGATCCAGAAATCCAAGCTACTACAAGGGAGGAAATATTCACTTCAATAGCATAGCTGTTTCCATGATGGACATTAGTGAGGTTAGAGTTCGCCGAGATGGTATTGTAGGAAAACCAGCTAAGTTACCACCTCTGCAAAGGGAATTTGGGAGATTACAGTCCTGTAGATAAGGTAATAGACCAACAATAAAGTTTACAAGGAAGAGTGTTCTCCATGAAGGATATCTGAAACATTTAAAGTCCTTCAGTGGAATAATGATCCATGGATCAGAATCAAGGTCAGCAGTTCCTCTAAGTCCAAGAGAATGTATTCTGGGAAAATCATGGAACATTTAAACACCTGCCGATCAGAAAGATGTGAAACTTGAAAGGGTTCATAAATGATTTACAAGGATATTGTCAGGGTTGGAGGATTTTAGCTATAGGGAGAGGTTGAATAGGCTGGAGCTGTTTTCCCTGGAGCGTTGAAGGCTGAGGGGTGACCTTATAGAGGTTTATAAAATCATGAGGGGCATTGATAGGATAAATAGACAAAGTTTCTTCGCTGGGGTGGGGGAGTCCAGAACTAGAGGGCATAGGTTTAGGGTGAGAGGGGAAAGATATAAAAGAGACCTAAGGGGCAACTTTTTCACGCAGAGGGTGATACGTGTTTGGAATGAGCTGCCAGGGAAAGTGGTGGAGACTAGTACAACTGCAATAGTTAAAAGGCATATGAATGGGTATATGAATAGGAAGAGTTTGGAGGGATATGGGCTGGGTGCTGGCACGTGGGTCTAGATTGGTTTGGGATATCTGGTCGGCACGGACAATTTAGACAAGGGTCTGTTTCTGTGCTGTCCATTTCTATGACTCTATGATTCTATGACCTGCGTTTGTGAGGTCAGGGTGTTATGGAATGATGTAGTGTTGCTAAAGGACAGGTTGTGATATGCATGATTGTATAATGAATTAACAATAGGAAGAAGCTTATGGGCAGGTGTTGTATTCTGTCCTGAATGGATTAATGTTGAAGTTCTTTTAGCTCCACCCAATCTTGTGATGTTACACAGAGTCTTTGGGCACAGATAGTGGGTTGCCTTCACAATGAACAGCATTTTCCATACAGCTCCCGACAGTCCTAGTTATAGTGCCTGACTTGTAATGTTGTTGTATTTATTGCAAATCATGCAATACACCACCTGGTTAATGACAAATAGTGCCTCTTCTGTAAAGACTCTATGGTGATATATGGTCTGCAAATGATGATTAGTCAGAGCCAGACAAAATATAGACAAGGGAAGACTGGCGAAGACAAACTACATCAAATAGCTTTTACTTTGAACCACATTCTGGTACATGTGGCAGATGCCATGAGCTGTGAGTTATTGCACTAAGGGTAATAACAAACTCACCACAAAATCCAGGCAAGTACATGTTGTTCTGCTCCATTATGCAACCATTCTGTTTACTTTTTTCGCCTGGAATTAATGGTCATCTTTGTAGTTAGTACCAGTTATATAAAGCGGGTTTTCAAGTCAGCATTACAGAGATGTAAGAATTCAAATCAAAGATAAATGTTGAATCAAGGGATGAGTTAAACATGTTCCATCCCAGGATGCATTGTAGGATCTGCATCCATTAGTGTTAATGTCCAAAGACTTTCACATATTACTCACATTCAGTGCATGCATTAGCTCCAACAGACAGAAGAAAGCTTGAAATAGTAAAAAGAAAAGCAGTGTTTTGCATATTATAAGTGACATACCTGTAACTAATGTAGTGATGGCAAATGATTAATGGCATTTGGCTGACATGGGTGTCACCCTTGATAAAGAAGGTTGTAAATTTGGACTTTAATTAGCAGAAGACAAAATAACATATTGGAAAATGTTACTTCCAGTTCTGAAGAAGGGTCACTGAATCCGAAACATTAAACAAAAACAGAAATTGCTGAAAAAACTCAGCAGTTCTGGCAGCATCTGTGGACAGAAAGCAGAGTTAACGTTTCGAGTCCAGTGACCCTTCTTCAGACCCTGAGATGTTAACTCCACATATCTCTCCACAGATGCTGCCAGATATGTGGAGTTTCTCCAGCAATTTCAGTTTTATTTCAGATTTATAGCATCTGGAGTTCTCTTTCTTTTTTGTCTGACATTTTGGAAAAGATCATAAATACTTGAATACAATAGTTTCCCAAATGAGTATCTATGAATGTTCAAAACCATGGAATTTTGTGGTTTTATCCTCTTAGGAAGGCTCTTGGATCTCATCCTTAATTTACTTCTTTAAAAAAAAAGTTTCTGGACCTTAGTCAGATTGTAGCATAAATTGGTGGCCGTTCAGGGATTGTAACAATTTCTATGTTGAACCTTGCATGTGCAGACACCCATAATTCATGAAACAGAACAGAAATTGCTGAAAAAATTCAGCAGGTCTGCCAGCATCTGTGGAGAGAAAGCAAAGTTAATGTTTTGGATCCAGTGACCCTCGTTCAGAACTGATTGTAACTCAGAACAAGTTGGTATATGTGCTAAAGAAAGGGTGGGGGAAGGAGGGAGGAGGAGTAACCAATAGATTGAGGTGGAGCTCAGAGAGAGAGAAAAACAGTTTGGGCAGAAAAAGGAATATGTAAAGGTCAGCCTGCGAAATTAGTGACGCTAAAGGGGACCATTAGCAGCTGACAATGAGTTGGTTGTGGTAGCAGCCCATGTGATGACAAGATGTGTGTGGGGATTGGGGTAAGGACATGGGAGACTCTAAGATTATTGAACTCACTACTGAATCCATAAGCATTTCTCCAAGTGGAAAATGAGGTGCTGTTC
Source organism: Chiloscyllium plagiosum (assembly GCF_037043375.1). Classification (NCBI taxonomy): domain Eukaryota; kingdom Metazoa; phylum Chordata; class Chondrichthyes; order Orectolobiformes; family Hemiscylliidae; genus Chiloscyllium; species Chiloscyllium plagiosum. Next base: position 16,158,733 of record NW_028270180.1, read on the forward strand.
TTCCAGTTTGCGCTGAGCTTCACTAGAGAACTGCAGCAAGCCTGAGATAGAGAAAATGACGGGGGAACAGGATGGTGTGTTGAAGTGGTAGGCAAGTGGAAGCTCAAAGTCGAAGAGTGTCTTTGACTGTGATCTTCAGCATCTGCAGACCTCACTTTCTCCCAACTGGAAGCTCAGGCTCATTTTTATGGAAAGTTGTAGTCAGCTGTTGTCAGATACAGAGTTGCCATGACATCAAAGGCACCTCAATTGTGAACCTAGGGCTATTAATCTGATATCTATTTTGTGAAACCTGTGACAATCTTGTAGCCTATAGATAACCTTTGCTACAGACACTTGCTAGATCTTATGGTTTCGTTGGGCTTTGGGTGCACTATAATTTCATGATAGAGAGCAATGGAAAACAATGAACTTGGCTGTTGTCCATGATAACGAAAGCTCTTCCGTGCCAGTTGCACAATAGATACTTTGTGGATGGGAGTTGAGTTTGTTTCGTTGAGAGCAAACCTCAGTTATTTGCAACTTTGTGTCAGACATGGTGCCCTCTAATGGTCACTCTATCTTCTCTCACTCAGACCTGCTGTGGACAGATTGGTTTAACAGCATGGGCCCATGGAATCATGATGTAATGATTGACTAATATAGCTAACAGGGATCTCTTCTGCGCAAATGTTGATTTATATTTCTCTGTTGTGTTATTCTGTAAATAAAAGGTGTTGTTAAAATGTACCAATCTTACTCTAGATTCAATGCCAGTTTAGAAATGCAGACCCATTTAAGGGTAAAGATATTTTCTAATCTATTTTTTCCAGGATGTTATGGCACATTGCTGGAGTAAGTGGGACTTGGACCTGGTCCTCCCAGCCCAAAAATAGGGATACTGCCACTGCACCACAACAGCCTTTTAATTATTAGCCAGAACAAGGCTGGATTGATTGACAGCAGGATACTCATTGGTCTTTGTATAATTGAGTTCTGAAGGCTTTTGTGGCACTGTGGTACTATCCAAACCTCTGAGCCAGGAGGCCTGTGTTCGGTTCTTACCTGTTCCAGCATAGATAAATAAAAAAATTGGTTCTGGGATTATGAGGAAGTTAGTGGTGAGCAAGGAGAGCAGTATTAAATTCTAAAACTTTAATGTTGTCACGTTTTATTTTATTTGAATTTTCATTCTGTGTCTTAATTTTCTCCTGTGAAATATCTGTCAGCAAAAGTTGAGGCAGCACGGTGGCTCAGTGGTTAGCACTGCTACCTTGCAACACCAGGGACCTGGGTTCAGTTCCTGCCTTGGGCGACTGTCTGTGTGGAGTTTGCACATTCTCCCCGTGTCTGTGTGGGTTTCCTCTGGGTGGTCTGGTTTCCTCCCACAGTCCAAAGATATGCAGGTCAGGTGAATTGGCCATGCTAAATTTCCTGTAGTGTTAGGTGCATTAGTCAGGGGGGAATGGGTCTGGGGGGGCTTTGCTCTTCAGAGGGTCGGTGTGGACTTGTTGGGTCAAAGGGCATGTTTCCACACTGTAGGGAATCTAATCTAATTTTCTGAAGTGATTACTATTACAAAAAACAAAGAACGGGATTCTGGCTTGCGCTGGGCAAGTTTTGATATTTGTAACTTAGTTTGCACCAAGCTTGACCAAAGTGAAAATGAAGAGGACCAGGTGACGGGCACTGGAGGGTATCATTTTTCGCAACTTCCTCCCCCTCTCCATGGCTACATTTGCACTCGGGCATCCTTGAACAGGGAGCAAGCAGTGTCCATCAAAACCCTTGAAGACTTTTGAGAGAAGTATGCACCATGAAGGCTGGGGTGCATTATCTGCCCTTCCTATTAGATTTTGATTTAGTCTGCCCTTATTCCTCTTTCGTGATAGTTAACATTTTTGTGTCCCTGTTGGGAAATTTTCTGTCATTTGTAATTTGATTTATTTTATATAAAAACGGAACTGGGTTCTGGTCTTGAGGAAGATTGGCTTCTGGACAGGGAGAGGATTTGGAAGGGAAAGATGAAAATTTCACTAAACTACAGATTTTCAATAATGCTCTTGTAAATCTCTGAAAATCTTTTGCTGACTAATTCAACATACGAATATTGGTATGTTAAACAAGCACACTGTCTGAGCTCCCAATCGCCAATGTTACAATAAGCATTACGACTACTGGTTTCTCTAGTAAGGTCTATACACTTCTGTTATGCCAAGTTATGACAGTTGCCTGAATTGTTCAGGTATTTAATGCTAAATTTAGTTGTATCGTTCTCCTCTCTGAGAAATTGCTTTCAGCTTTTAAGAAGGATAGCAATACTGAAAGTGAGCAACAAGTCAATCAGCATGACGCAAGATGAAATAGTGAGTTAATAAGTTTCATCAGATCTGGAAAAAGAGTCTGACAGGGAGCATCTTCAGAGTCACCAAAACAGAAATCAGATCCACTCTGTCCAAAGCATGTAAAACTTTGCCAACAAGTTCCACTATTTGAGGTTTTTCCACAGCATTTGGATTACTATTTAAGTGACATTATTCCTATTGTACTTTATTCACGTAGGGTAGGTGTAGGATAAAGAGAAGTGCTGCAGAATTTCTACACAATCATGTTCTCCTTCAACCTCATCTGTCTCTTCCCCTCCTCCCCCCTTTTGGTCCTGCAGGGCTGGGAACAAAGTAGTGGGATTGACTGGAGTAGCGCAAACAAGGTGGAGGTTGGGAGCTTCCAAGAGGGTAGACCAACATGTCCACCAGGCCACTGCTACCTGGACATCCCCAATAATGGGAGACCATTTGCCCTCCATGTTCATGAAAAGGATGGTTATATGAAAGATGTACTTATCCAGGAACACGGTGAAAGGCAGTGGCCTATTGGCTACTATTCCATTTGGTTAGACTCAGTGACACTGGGATGGGGCAGCTGTTTGAGAGCTATGAAAGCCAGCTGCAGGACGGTGATAGCTACAGCACCAATTGAGCTTGATCAAAAACAGACTGTGAGGTGCCCACACAATCACACCATGTTGTCTATGCATCGGGTCTCCCAGGTGGCAGTGGCCTGGTGGACATGTTGGTCTACCCTTTTGGAAGCTACCAACCTCCACCTTGTTCATGCTAGTCCAGTCAATCCCATGACTTTGCTCCCAACCCCGCAGGGCCAAAAGGGCGGAGGAGGGGAAGAGACTGATGAGGTCGAAGGAGAACACGATTGCGTTGGAATTTTCAATGAGGCAGCTCAGGAGGCAGAGGAACCCTTGTAGAATCTGGACTTCGTTGCCTTCACAGATGAATCTTCGTTTGTTGAGAATGGCGTATGAAAGGCCGGCTGGGTCATTACTAGCCTGCACGAAGTCATGGCACAAGGAAGCAGGCACTTTGGCACAGCATGCAGAACCGCGATCTCTCACCGAGGTGTGCAAAATAGCAGAAAGTAAGACTGCCAATATAGACACTGATTCTCATGACATCTTTGAAATTGTGCACAATTTTGGACATTATGGCAAAAAGGGGGATTTTTAATAGCTGAGGAAACCCCTATCAGAAAAGTGGATGAAGTCTGTAATCTCCTAAATGCCATACAATTACCACAGGAAGTCTCACTTTTAAAGTGTAAAGAAAAATTCCATGGAAATCCAAGGTGTCACTTTGGCTGATCAAGCTGATGACAGGGCAGCCTCCCGGGGTGTGGCCTACAAGAGCAAGCAACACCTAAATTGCAGACTTCAGTAAGCAAGTTACAAGATTTAAAAAACAATGCAGGAACAGTGTTCGCAGGAAGAAAAGTGGATATGGATTGAACCAAGACTGAAGTTGTGTGATGGTGGTGTTTAGAGACAGAGATATCAATAAAAACTAGTAGAACCACAAGTGTTAATGCCTTTGCTGATACAACAAATCGTGGGGACATTTGGCTCCACTACAGATGATGGTAAAGTTCCAAAAGAGTTGGTGGGGAAGAGGATTCAAGAAACATGTGCAACTTGTGGTAGATCATTGGGTAACATGCCAAAAAAGAATCCAGGACCAACTGCAGTGATGCCACAATTGAGACTTTCGGCACCTGCCGGGCCCTTCCAACACTTTTGGGTAGGCTGCATATCCCAAAATGTCAAGGATAGTCAGAGGTTTTAGTTATTGTTGGCAAGTTTTTAAGCTGGGTAGAAGAATCTCTGGCTTGGCGAGCCACGGCCAATCATGCCGCTAATATCCTCTGTAAGGAATGCATCCTCCGATGGGGAGTCCCACATAGTATAGATTCAAACCAAGGGACTCATTTTATAGGTGCAGTGTGCCACAAAGTGTGTCGTCTGCTGAACATTAAATGGAACTTGCACTGCCCTAATCATCATCAGTCATCGGGACGGGTGGAAGGCACAGATCAGGCTCAGAAACAACGCTTGGCTCAGTGTCACCAGGAAGGATTGCCTTAGCCTCAAGCTCTGCCTCTGTGTAGTATTTGAGCTACCCCCAGTAGAACTTGCAGTCTAAGCCCTTTTGAGGTAATAGCTGATAAAGCCATGTCTCTACCTGGCATGATGGATCTTAGAACAGCAGTTTGTCATCTATTGAGTGATTCATTGTTAAAGTATTGTCAGGGTCTAACCAATGCTGTTAGTTCTGCCTCCCAACAGGTATCAGCAGTCGGGGGAGAAGGTGAATACAGTGTGATTTCTGGCAAGTGAATCTACATTAATAAAACACACAAAGAACCGCTGGGTGCCAACTGGGAAGGTAGGTATCAAGTTCTTCTTATAACACCTTCAGCTGTTAAAGCTGCAAGGCAAGAAGGTTTGGATTCACACATCACACATCAAAGAGCTAACACTCCTGTCCCATCATGAAGAAGGTTTTATTTTTGGGACTCGTAATTGTTTTGAGCTCTCTTGTAACATGTAAGGCATGAGTTGAATGTGAAAACTATTTTTATGTATGTCTTATATTTATGCTGACCGTACCAATGTCTCCAGCAGTTGGGTTTGCTCTCACATTCCCATAAATTCAAAGGGCAGTAACCCCCCCGTGACCCATTCCTTTTGATGTATCCAAAATGGCAGAATTGGTCACACGCCAGAACAAATTTCTAATGGTTGGGGTTTAAGTGGCTGCTACATCTTCTACAGAGAAATGGATATATTGGGTGAACATGAACAGCATCTGAGACAAGTGGGAATTGGCAGGGTACAGCTTTGCGGCATTTGAAGGTTGGTTTCAACCTCAATTTGACACCATCTGTGTCCCACCATATGTCATCATCACTAATACCTCAAGAGTGGGAAAACCAGTATGTTCTATTTGTCCTACCAGATATATGTCTAAGGGTTGGTTTGCAGGTCAGAGTGATTGTATCCAATATTTTAATGTCACATCTGATGCTTTGCCTCCATCTAAGCTTAATTTTATTAACCTCATGTCAGCAGGAAAGTTTGATCACATCTGGTTTTCTAACTGTATAACGGTTTATCCCATAGAATGGTATTTGTTTTGTTTGTGGACATAAGGCATACCTCTCTCATGGTCTGGTTCCTGTTATTTAGCTTTTGTAGTCCCTTTTATGTATGATACACCCTATGTTTTATCCCTTACTCTCCATGAACGTTACATCTCTAGGATAGACAAGTTCCTTGCCCTTTGGTCTTGGCCATATGCTACCCATAAATCCTTTGTTGGGATTCAATTACTCTATTCCATATTGGAACAAGTAGCTAGTGACACCTCCCAAGCCCTTGATAAGATTAATGTGGAAATGATTACTATACAAACAACAGCATTACAAAATTGGATGATCCCAGATTGGCTACTATCTGACAAAGGAGGCACCTGTGCTCTCATAGGAAAAGACTGTTGTACCTACATTCCGGGCAACTCTGATGAGATCGCAAACTTAGCTGATCATATTCAGAAGGAGGTTGACAAACTTAAGCAACCCCCTTTAAATACCTTATGGAGTCGGGCTATAGACTGGTGGGGATCTTTGGGAATATCTATCGTTCAGGAGATTATCATCTTTCTTGTCATTATTCTTGCATTGTATGTTTGTGTTCAATGTACGAAATGCTGTTTTCCTCTTGCCTTTATCCGTCCTACGTTATGACATCTTGAAGCTTCTGATCAGAAGAAGCAAATGCTGACTTCTGCGTATGTGTAGTGATTCGTAATATACGATGTATACAGAACCAAAAGGGGGGAGTTGTGGGATACGGAAGAGTTAATGTTGGTAAGTGCAAGAAGGGTAAAAGGAAAGACATCATTGTGGCTAGATGATCGAAATTAGAACATTAGCCACAGGCACGAGACTGGTCACAAGTGAATAACCTGCAAGGGAAACATCTGGCAATCATAGTAGGAACAAGTTATGCTGATGAACAAGTTTTGGTCATGCCTAGCTTAACAGATAACAGCAGAACAGTGAGAAACATCTTGTGGTTGGACATGTACAAAGTGATAGGTTAGAAGTAAGTGGGGTGATAAGCGGAGGCTAAGGATTAGGAAAAGGAAAGAGTACAGAACTGAGAAATAATGTATAAAAATGTGAGCCAAATACGGACAGATGTGCTTTGCATCGCCTTGCTGTGTACCACTAACATCAAGCTTCCACCAGAAAGACTTCAAGAAGGTATCACTTCGTTCCCTGCCTGGTTATTCCTATTTCGACAAACAAGAGGCTGGAAGAACACCACAAGCCAGGCAGCATCGGGCGTGGAGAAGTCAATGATTTGGATTTAATTCCAGTCTTCTTCAGGACTGGAGGTGGGGGTGGGGGAAGCTGCAGATAAAGGAGGGTGTGTGGTTTGGGTGGGGAGATGGATGGAGTGGTGAGATATTGATAGGTGCACACACACGGTGGGTATGACCTGGTTGGTCGATGGGAGGGATGAATCTGGTTGGTAGCTGGAAGGAAGGGTCAGTAGATGGAATGAAGGGAGGGGGCAGGGCTGGAAAGGGAGTCGGGCGATGGGTGGGAAGGTTATTTGAAATTGGAGAGCTCAATGTTGAGTCCTCCGGGCTGTAGGCTGCCAAGTTGGAAGATAAGGTGTAGTTCCTCCAATGTGCATTCTGATTCACTGGCAATGGAGGAGGTTGAGGATGGACATCTCTATTATTGGGGAAACAAGTACCCAACAGTAGCTCAGAAGTCTTTTTAATAGCAGATTTCATCTTAGAGCTTCATGATTCTGAATATCATCACCAAGGCAGATGTCTACCGACCCCCTCTTCCTCAGGTGATGACAGTCCGGAATGTGTAACTCTCCAAGAGTTCTCTTCAACTGACCAATCAATAACACCGTCGTTCACTATTTGACAACTACTGGTTAAAGCATTCTGCCTTTTGGTGCTTCCAAGCTTTTTGCACCCTTCATGGTTTTAAATTTGCTCATCCAGTTCTTGCATTTCTAAAAGATCATGCTTCTCTTTCTGTTTATAAAGAGAAAAACTGACCCCAGCTTGAAAAAAAAAATGCATTTCCTCCTCACCCTAATTCTGTGTTTCTCTTTCTGTCTTTCTTTACTTTCTCTGCATTGATCACCTTCTAGCTCTAACTTTCCTTTGTCAGCAGCTGTCTGGCCACACAGCTTTTCTGTTTCAACTTTGTTCCTATTGGTACTGCTTGCAGGTAAAAGTTTGCCAGGTAACATGGACCAATATTTTCTCGTTGTCCAAAATAAATTCAATTGATCCCTTTACAATGGATTTAAACCCTTCTCAAACATTCTTTAAAAAACTACAGACTCCACAGGCATTTTGAAGTAATTACCTTTCCCCGTACCGTACCGTTTCCCAGAGAATTGTTGTGACATCAGAAGAAGGCCACTTGGTCCATTGCTTCTATTGTGCCTGTTAGCTGCATTCTCCTCCCATTCCCCTTGCCTCTAAACAGTCACCCTACTTCAAATATATATTCAATCCTCTTTAAAAGTTACTATCGAAGCGGCTTCCATTTCCATTCACAGAGTAACCCCCTCTTAAGACATAATATGAGAGACAATTTGAGTATTGAATGAGGGGAGAGGGGTGGAGTGACAGCTGACCAAATACCCTGGGGTAGGACAATGAGAAAGTGGATTGTTGCTGGGGACCAAAAGTAGAAGTAGAGGAGGTGACTTTAAGGTAACCGAAAAATGCAACTTATCTTGTGGATTGACGTTATCATCTCTCTGCTGGATGATTCAGAGACTTGCAATCCTGTTCAATTCACTGTACGAAGACTCCCAGGCTCAGTCTCCTATAGATTACCTTATAAATACAGAGCAAAGCTGTCAAGATAATGGACAAACCCTTAAAATAAGAGACGGTGGTTCAGCCTTCTTTCAGACAACAAGGTTCAGCTCATAATGATGTGCATGTTTTTAAAATAAATCTCGCTTAGAGTCATTGAGACATACAACACAGAAACAGACCCCTCAGTCCAACCAGTCCATGCCGACCGTAATCACAAACAAAACTAGTCCCACCTGCCTGCGCTTGATCCGCATATCTCCAAACATTTCTTCTTCATGTACTTATCCAAAAGTCTTTTAAATGTGGTAACTCTGGAAGTTCATTCCACAAACGAACCATTCTCTGTATAAAAAAAATTGCCCCATGTCTTTTTAAAATCTTTCTTCTCTCACCTTAAAAAAATGCCCGCTCATTTTGAAACCCCTCACTCTAGGGAAAACACAACTGCCATTAACCCTATCTATACCCTTCATAATTTTATAAATCTCAACTTCCTATCGTCCCAGTATATCAAGCCTACTCTTATAATTCAAACCCTCTATTCCCAGCAACATCCTGGTAAATCTTTTCTGAACCGTCTCTAGCTTAATAATATTCTTCCTTTAACAGGGTGACCAGAGCTGGGCAATGTATTCCAGAAGAGATCTCACTAACCTTCTGTACAACCCCATTTTATCTAGTTCTTTTGTTAATTATCTTGTGACTGGACACTTCAGCCACTGGGAACAATTTCATCTTATTTACTCTATCAGACCTTCATAATATCGAGGCTTATTGATGTTCCAAGTTGGTGCGCACCTTTAGACGTGTTTCTCATTTCTCTGCTTTGTATCATCATAGTTCTAAATATTTATGAAGTTCAATTCATCTTTAAGAAAATAATACATACTGAAGTACAGTACAAGAAATAGAATTTGCAAGTCTACAAATAAACAGTTTGAGATATAACCCAACTGATTGAGTTTGAACTTATTCCAATTGCCTTCAGTTTTTCATCTGACTATTGTAATTTATCAACAAAGGCAAATGGTTCAGTTCAGGGAACCTTTATTTCTGCCAATGTACTTAAATTCCTTACTCTTCCAGGGCCCTTTGTTCCCTATAAGCATTTTGTTTTTGCTTTCCCATCATGTAACGAGAGAAAATAATTATTTAATATCTTGGGCCAAAGAGCTTGTTTGCAAGCTCTATGACTCTATGACAGAGATTAGTTTTCTAATTACAACTCAAGGTTTCCAACACTATTGAGAATCAAGGATAACTCGCTTCCACACAGGTCTAAGGGGTTCTGAGATGGTTCTGATAAGTCCAATTGATGATCTGCAAACCTTTCCACATAAGGGGCATGTGGTGTTTGAGAAGTTAGAAGTGTTTGAAGATTTGGGCACTGTGTCCAATGCCTCACTATGACTTTGCATGTTCCTGGCCAAATCTGTCTTGATTTGTTGGATAAACGTAATCCAGTTTACTCACTCACAGGCTGCAGAGACTCTCTTGAGTAGCGAGGATGTTTCACCTCTTCAAAAATGTTTTGAGGACATCCCTAAACTATCTTCACTGTCCTCCTGCAAGTTTCCTGCTGCAACAGAGTTCCTGATAGAGCAAAAAACCTAAAACTGGAAATCTGAAACAAAAACAAAAATTGCTGGAGAAACTCAACAGGTCTGGCAGTACCTGTAAAGAGAGAAACAGAGTTAATGTTTCAAGTTCAGTGACCCTTCTTTAGGACTGCAGAACGGTCTCCAGTTGGGTCACTGGACTCAAAATATTGGCTCTGTTTCATTTTCCACAGGTTCTGCCAGAACTGCTGAGTGTCTCCAGTAATTTCAGTATTTGTTCCCTGTGGAACAGTTATTTCTCTTTTACTCTTTCATGGGATGTAGCCATTGCCAATTGGTCCAGCATTTATTGCACGTGCTTAATTGCTCTGTAGATCAAAGTTAAATTGCTAGGGCCATTGCAGAAGGCAGTTAAGAACACAACCAACCGCACTGTTGTGTGTCTAGAGTCTCATGTAGGCCAGACAAGGTAAGGCTGGCTGATTTCCTTTCCTAAAGGACCTTAGTGAACCAAGTGGGCTTTTACAACAACTGACAGTCGTCACATGGTTGCCATTTCAGATATTTATTGAATTCAAAGTTCACCATCTGTCGTGGTGGGGTTTGGATCCACATCCCCAAAGCATTAGCATAGATCTCTAAGATTACTAGTCCAGTGACATTACCAGTGTGGTACTACAGCCTCTCAAATCTAGTGCCTGGCACTCAGATGATATATCCCTCCTAATGGAGAAGGTTTGAGGGATTAGTGTTTTGATGCTTGGCATGTTGATTTGGGAGAGAGCACTGCTGTTCAATATTGATCTTATCAGCATGTGGAAGATTTTGCACTAGTACTTTGAGGCATCTGCTGTAACTTGTCTCAAAACCTATGAAGTCTCACTGCGCTGCTGTGTGGTAAATCACAATCTTAGTCTTGTATTTGAGATTCTGGTCATTAAATACTCTTTTCCTTTGTCAGCTGAAAACTGCTTTGGCATGTCAGAGGCAATGGTAAATGAAGTAGAAGTGATGATAATAATGCATCGATATCACACTCTTCATGGCCACCAGAAGTGCTTTGTAGCTGAGGAAGTATGTTTGAAGTAGGGTCGAGATTAGAATGGTGCTGGAAAAGCACAGCAGGTCAGGCATCATCCGAGGAGCAGGAAAATTGATGCTTAATTGATTAATGATTAATTCCTGATGAAGGGCTTTTGCCTGAAACATCGATTTTCCTGCTCCTCGGATGCTGCCTGACCTGCAGTGCTTTTCCAACACCACTCTAATCTTGACTCTGATCTCAAGCATCTGCAGTCCTCACTTTCGCCTGGTATGTTTGAAGTAGTCTATCTATTGTGATGAGTGAAATGCAGAAACCAATTTGTACATAGCAAGGTCCCACAAGCAGAAATGTGGTAATAAGAACATCAGAACTAGGAGCAAGAGACGCCCATTCAGTCCGTCAAGGCTGCTCTGCTGTTTGTTACCATCATGGCTGATCTCGTCTCAGCCTCAATTCCACTTTCCTGCTCGCTCTCCGTAACCATTTAACTCATCACTAATTAAAAATATATCCATCTCCTCCTTAAATGACCACATAATCCAGTTTTGTGATGTTTGTGGTAGAGGAAGACCAGAATAGCAAGAAGTTCAGTACGTTTGCCTTATGAGAATAGAATATCTTTTTTACTGCCATATTTACTCCATTGTAGAAGTACAACGTAAAACTTTTACAATGTCTGCCTCTTATGGCACCATCTCAGTTACAAGCACCTACGCACGAATTTTGCTCACGAAAGAGGAATAATTGCATTACTTTACAGAGTTTAACAAATAAGACATCATTAAAGGATTATAAATAATACATCATTAGAAGATTGACATGACAGTAAGGTAAAACATTTCAAATAACCACTACAGTGTATAACTCAGAGCAGGGGCTTCCGCACACGGTCTGACTGGTCACACCAGACCCCAGACCAACAGCCGTCCCCACTCCACTCCAAGACTCCAGTCCTGTCCGCACTGGCGCTCAGCAGCTCCAAGATAAGTTCTAGAACCCACTCCGCTAGGCCGGCCTTCACCTGGGACTCACTCCCCAAGCACTGCTCCGGGGCTGCTTCCCCATTCTGTTCTGCGGCTCACTGACGTGCTGTTCCACGGCAGCTTATTGGTCAGTGCATTGAATATAGGAGAAAGTGAGGGCTGCAGATGCTGGAGATCAGAGTCAAATGGTTTGGCGCTGGAAAAGCACAGCCGGTTGATGCTGCCTGACTGACTGTGCTTTTCCAGCACTTCACTTTGTGACCCATTGAATATAGGAGTTGGAGATCATGTTACAGGACATTGGTCAGACCGGTTTTGGAATACTGCATGCAATTTTGTTCTCCCTGCTATAGGAAGGATGCTGTGAAACTTGAATCAGTCCAGAAAGGTTCTACAAGGATGTTTCCAGGGTTGGGGGTTTTGAGCTATAAGGAGAGGCTGAATTGGCTGGGGCTATTTTCCCTGGAGCATTGGAAGCTGAGGGGTGACCTTATCGAAGTTTATAAAATTGTGAGGGGCATGAATAGGGTGAATAGACAAGGTCTTTCCCTGGGGTGGGGGAGTCCAGAACTACAGGGCATACGTTTAAGGTAAGAGGAGAAAAATTAAAAAGGGACCCAAGGGATAGCATTTTTAACAGAGAGGGTGGTGCAATAATGGAATGAGCTGCCGGAGGAAGTGGTAGAGGCTGGTACAATTACAACGTTTAAAAGGCATGATGGTATATGAATAGGAAGGGTTTGGAGGGATATGGGCCAGATGTGGCAAATGGAACTGGATTAAATTAGGATATCTGGTCGGCATGGACAAGTTGGACCAAAGAGTCTGTTTCTGTGCTGTACATCTCTATGACCCTAAGATTCATCTTAAAGTTCTGTCATGACATATTTTATACCCATCTGAGAGGCAAGTTGGGGAAAGGTTATAGTTTGAGCTGAAAGGCAGCAGAGCACTGTAGTACTGCACTCGACCTTTGTGCTCAGGTCCTGGAATAGGACCTGAACCCGGAACCTTGTGACTCAGAGGCAAAAGTGTCCTCAAACAGGGCCACAGCTGATTTAATAATGAAGGGAATAAATCTCGCGAAAAAAAAACACTAACGTGGGAATTAAAACAAACTAAGCAAAATGTGTATCAAAATCTCGTCATGCCATTATCAGGTCTGAATGCTTTACTTTCTGCCATTGTATAGCTTCCCCATTATCACGTCAATCAAGTCATTCTCTGGGTCATGTGCCAGTTGACCAGTTTCACTGACATTTTGAAAGCACAATCCAGACACAAATTTCAAATTGCAGCTCTATTTTGGCATTCCAGGACAAACAAACTGCTGATCTAGAAAGCAGAATTTAATTAACTTTCATCTCATTCTCTTATCTCAACGTTGCTGGAACAGTAATGTTTCCATGCAACTGAGGTCATGATGATGTCGAGTCTCAGTTAATCTGCGCTGATGATAGGAGAGAAAATAAAATTTCCAAATTCTTTCCTCAAATCATACATTTACTCAGTAGTTCATTTTGAACAAAAACCAATAAAGTAAATAGATTGAATTTATTTATTTTGCAACGTTCATACCAGAAAATGCTCCAGGATTCTCAACAAACAATGAAATACGTTATTAAATGTTTTTCTGAAGCACTTTAATTTTGGTACAATATGGAATTCTGCAGCCAATTTGTGTAGAAAGCTCCTGCAAACATCAACATGATTAACTTGTGCTGTTAATTGAGGGGCTATCCCGCAATCTATACATCCTTGCTGGTACAGAATTGTGGCCATTTCTTGCCACAGGCTGGGCCAATGTTTATTGCCCTTCCTTCATTGCCATTGAATGGAAACATTTGTTAGGTTATTTCTGAGGGTGGTTAAGAGTCAATGCATTAATGTGAGTCTGGAGTCACATATCGATTTTCTTCTTTAATGGACATTAGGTTTTTTTACCAACAGCCATGATGGGATTTAGTGTTGGATTACTAATCTAGGGACATTAATGCTATGCCACCACCTCCCAATTTTGGAAAAAGGTCACAACTTTTCCTCTCTTCCTCTTCTCTTAGATCTTGGCTATTAATAAGACTGGGGGAGATTGTAGAGATATCATGGTATGAGGGAATTGAGCACAAAGTCAGAAAATCTGAAATCTACGCACTGGTGCACTGCGAGCCAATGTAGGTCAATCGGTATAGAGGTGATGGGTCAATGGGATTGGCAAACGTTGGAGGCATCAAAATTTGAAAGAGCTCAAACTGATGGAAGGGTTAGGTTGAGAACCTAACCATGTTATTGTTAGGTCCTGTGGCAACATTAGAGTTGATGAAATCTTGTTTGAAAACTCTTCCAACTCTACCAACACTGACTGTCAAGGATCTTATTGAAGGATGGTTACATTGTTTGGGTATTAGAAGATTGTCAGCTGTCACTGTCTCATATCAGCAAGATTCAAGAGAGCAAGAGGTCATAAAAAGGAGAAGATTAATGTGTCGCGTAGGTGCTTAGTTCATCCAAAATGCTTTGTTGTTAAACTAGAAGGATCATTAACTGTTCCCATGGAGGTGTCTCAGATTTTAAATGTATATCCTAATAGTGACCAAGTAGAAACAAGGACTTTTTAATAAAAGTGTACATCCTGTAGTCTTTTATCATGAATAGGTAAAAACTCAGTTTTTCAAATAGGAAGCAGTTTATTTGTACCTTATTTAAGACAACAAAGTCTTGAAGTTGAGACCTCCTCTTCAATGGTTCAAGGGTTGCCTTGTTGCACTGGTAAAGGGCCTTGCTGATATCATAACTGATGTATTGTGTGTAATCTTGCTCTCCTTGCCTGAGGTAGAATGTTGTTGGATATTAAGTTTTACTAGACTGATTCCTGGGATGGCAAGACTATGGAATGAAGAGAAACTGGATGGGTTAGGATTATATTCAATGGAATTTAGAAGAAAGAGAGGAGATCTCATAAAAGCCTATACAATTCTAACAGGGCAAACACAGGAAAGATGCTCCTGATGACCAGGGGGTCACATGGAATCCCTACACTGCCGAAGCTGGTCATTTATAAAACCATAGAAACCCTACAATGTGGAAACAGGCCATTAGGCCCAACAAGTACACACTGACCCTCAGAAGAGTAACCCACCCAGACCTATTCCCCAACCCTATTACTCTACATTTACCCCTGACTAATGCATCTAACCTATACATCCCGAAACATCATGGGTGATTTAGCATGGCCAATTCCCCTAACTTGCACATCTTTGTATTGTGGGATGAAACTCACGCAGACACAGGGAGAATGTGCAAACTCCACACAGACAGTCACCCGAGGCTGGAATTGAACCCGGGTCTATGGCGCTGTTGAGGCAGCAGTGCTAGCCACCGTATCACCCACCATTCAGCCTACTGAGTCCACACCGATCCACCAAAGAGCATCCCACCCAATCCCTGTAAATCTACATTTCCCATAGGGGATCCATCTAGCCTGCATATCCCTGGACGCTATGGGCAATTGTGCATGTCCAAACACCTAACCTGCACATCTTTGCACTGTTGGAGGAAATCAGTGCACTCAGAGGAAACTCTCACAGACACAGGGAGAACTTGCAAACTCCACACCTCAGGCTTGAACTGAACCCAGGTCCCTGGCATTATGAGGCAGTAGTGCTAACCACTGAGCCACCGTAGTCTAAGGATAGAGGGTAGGCCACTTAGGACTAAGATTAGGAGATGTTTCTTCACCCAGAGAGCGGTTAGCCTGTGGAATTCTTTGCCTCAGAAAGTGGCTGAGGCCAAAAATTTGAATGCTTTGAAGAAGGAGTGAGGTACAGTTTTTAGGGCTAAAGTGATCAAAGAATATGTGGACAAGGTGCGAAGAGGGTACCTGAGTTGGATGTTCAGCCATGATCATTTTGAATGGTAGAGTAGGATCAAAGAGCTGAATAGCCTACTCCTGCCCCTACTTTCTATATGTCTATGTTTCTAAGGCCTCTGCATTTCACTTCTAATCTGTTCTAGATTTTTCTGAATTGCTAATGACTGCAAAATCATTGGAAGTCTCATGGAAGCAGTGAGAAGCAGCAAAAGGCTGAAAATATTATGCCTTCCTTCTCTACCAATAGTTCTACTAAAGTCACATTGGCCAATTTGAATGGGAGTCTAGATCAGAGTGGTGCTGGAAAAGCACAGCAGGTCAGGCAGCATCCGAGGGGCAGGAAAATCGACGTTTCGGGCAAAAGCCCTTCATCAGGAATAGAGGCAGGGTGCCTGCAGAGTGGAGAGATAAATGAGAGGGGGGTGGGGTTGGGGAGAAAGTAGCATAGAGTACAATAGGTGAATGGGGGTGGGGATGGAGGTGATAGGTCAGAGAGGAGGGTGGGGGAGGATAAGAAACATGAAATAATGCAGAAGCCTTATTTGGATAAGGAGAAGTGAGGTAATGCGACCTTAGTCTCTGGTCCAGAGCCAATAAGGTAAAGATATGTAATAAGAAATGAGCCTGAGCCAATGGGAAAAAGGCACCACATGACAGAGATAAGGGAAAAGGACAAAGAAGACCCTCAGGGCATATAGGCAGTGAAAACTCTGGAGACCAATCATCGTAGAAGCAGACCCTACGTCAAGGACGTGGTGACATCGAGAAATAAAGAAAGTGCAATGTCTGGCCAGCATTAACTCTCACCAGCAGCAGCAAGCAGTTATCCTGATCGCGTATTAGTTTTTATATTCTGTGACAGAAATGGGTATATAAATAGGTTCTAGTTAGGTCTGTGGGAAATATATATAAGCTTTAGTTTGTAATAAAACATATAAGAACTACATGCATTGTTTAATACATGAATAAAGTAACTAGTGAAGTTATGAAAATTGACCCTTCTCCTCTCTGTATACGCCAGCAACAGCAGCTGGCAATTGCCGGACTCAAATAGATATCAACAGCAGATATTTTTTGGCAACGCAACAAGGCCGAGAATAGGCAACAACAGCGACAATATTAGGTGGTAGTAGCGGGTGAGTGAACAGGAGTTGAAAAGAAAATAGCAAAATGAAAAACTGTAAGCTGCGAGCATTGAGCTGACCTCAGAGTCCGGTCAAGTTGAAGTATGGTCACATTTGCACTGAGGGTTTATGAATTATCGGTCTTGCTGGGAGGCCAATACTACACTTCTCTGTACAATAGGTGGTTGTTTAGATTATGTGCAAGATGATTTTAATAGAGCTATGGCTCATACTGCTGCTTCTAAATCAAAATGCTCCAGGTTCAAAGCCCACTCCAAACCTTAAACACAAAACTCTGGGCTGACACTTTAATGGAGCACCGAGGCTATTTGTTTCTGGGGGCACTTGTGGAACAGTGGTATAGTCCATGCTTCTAGGGGCCAGGGTACATTGGTTCAAATCCTACCTATCCAGAGGTGTGTCATAAATCCCTGAACAGGTTTTCTGTAAGTGACTTAATAATGTGCACATTTTGTATAAAATCAGTGGATAAGGATGTTTAAAAGAGAGTTTGAAAGTTAAAATCACAAACTATACTTGAAAAATACAGCATGGTAGATCCTACGATGCGCATTAGAAGTCAAAGAATTTTATGATCTAATTACTTAATTTAGCTCTTAAATTCAGAGAAAATGAGTGCTAAACTTTGCTCCATATTGAAAAGAAGTAACTATACCTCTTTAAGATACTTTACAATATGGCTCTGTATCAGCTCAATGTCCTTCATTATCAAAGAAAGGAATGCTTAAAATTGTACAATTGTGTATAATTGAAGAGAAAGTGAGGTCTGCAGATGCTGGAGATCAGAGCTGGAAATGTGTTGCTGGAAAAGCGCAGCAGGTCAGGCAGCATCCAGGGAACAGGAGAATCGACGTTTCGGGCATAAGCCCTTCTTCAGGAATGAGGAACGTTTGTCCAGCAGGCTAAGATAAAAGGTAGGGAGGAGGGACTTGGGGGAGGGGCGTCGGAAATGTGATAGGTGGAAAGAGGTCAAGGTGAGGGTGATAGGTCAGACTGGGGTGGGGGCGGAGAGGTCGGGAAGAAGATTGCAGGTTAGGAAGGCGGTGCTGAATTCAATGGATTTGACTGAGGCAGGGTGGGGGGAGGGGAAATGAGGAAACTGGTGAAATCCGAGTTCATCCCTTGTGGTTGGAGGGTTCCTAGGCGGAAGATGAGGCGTTCTTCCTCCAACCGTCGTTTTGTTGTGGTCTGATGATGGAGGAGTCCAAAGACCTGCATATCCTTGGTGGAGTGGGAGGGGGAATTGAAATGTTGAGCTACAGGGTGGTTGGGTTGGTTGGTCCGGGTGTCCCAGAGGTGTTCTCTGAAACGCTCCGCAAGTAGCCGGCCTGTCTCCCCAATATAGAGGAGGCCACATCGGGTGCAGAGGATGCAATAGATGATGTGTGTGGAGGTGCAGGTGAATCTGTGGTGGATATGGAAGTTTCCTTTGGGGCCTTGGAGGGAGGTGAGGGGGGAGGTGTGGGCGCAAGTCTTGCACCTCCTGCGGTTGCAGGGGAAGGTGCCGGGAGTGGAGGTTGGGTTGGTGGGGGGTGTGGATCTGACGAGGGAGTCAAGAATCCTTTGGGGCCTTGGAGGGAGGTGAGGGGGGAGGTGTGGGCGCAAGTCTTGCACCTCCTGCGGTTGCAGGGGAAGGTGCCGGGAGTGGAGGTTGGGTTGGTGGGAGGTGTGGATCTGACGAGGGAGTCAAGGGGTGTGGTCTGACGATGGACTCCTCCATCGTCAGACCACAACAAAACGATGGTTGGAGGAAGAACGCCTCATCTTCCGCCTAGGAACCCTCCAACCACAAGGGATGAACTCGGATTTCACCAGTTTCCTCATTTCCCCTCCCCCCAGCCTGTCTCAGTCAAATCCATCGAATTCAGCACCGCCCTCCTAACCTGCAATCTTCTTCCCGACCTCTCCGCCCCCACCCCAGTCTGACCTATCACCCTCACCTTGACCTCTTTCCACCTATCACATTTCCGACGCCCCTCCCCCAAGTCCCTCCTCCCTACCTTTTATCTTAGCCTGCTGGACAAACTTTCCTCATTCCTGAAGAAGGGCTTATGCCCGAAACGTCGATTCTCCTGTTCCCTGGATGCTGCCTGACCTGCTGCGCTTTTCCAGCAACACATTTCCAGCTATAATTGAAGAGAATATAGTCTTAAATTAACTGATAATGAAACCTCAATTACTTGATCATCAAATGAAACTAAACCACAAAACAATTATTATATATGGTCCTATGACAATTTTACAAAGCCCAGCAAACGTACATCTTAGATTTGAAAATGCAAATAGTTGTGGTTTCTGCTGTTTTTCTAAAAGGTCCCAAAGGGTTTCAATTTTGTCTTAACTCGGATTTTGTGGGATGTGTAATGAATAGTTTTGTCTTCACCACCCATCTCTGTTCCCACAATATCACATTTTCTTTCATAACCAAGTGAAGGGTCATAAGGCTGTCTACAGTTAAACTTTGTGTTAACATAGTCTAGAAAATATTCATTCTCAACATTGTTCAAATTTTCCCATTGCGATTTGCTTCCTGGCCTTATAAATAAAATAAAGTACAAAAATCAAGTAGACCTACGCAAGTAGCAATAACTTTAAATTATTGCCACATGGAAACAGACCCTTTCGTCCACCTGGTCCATGCGTTCCCAAAGTAAACTAGTTCCGACTGCCTCTGTCTCGCCCATACCCTCCAAACCTTTCATATTCATAGACTTATCCAAATGTCTTTTAAACATTGTATCTATACCTGCATCTACCACTTCCTCTGGCAGCTCATTCCACACACCATTCACTCTCTGTATAGAAAGATTGCCCTTGTGTCCTCTTTAAATCTTCCTCCTCTCGCCTTAAATGTATACCCCCTAGTTTTTGAACTATCCCAAACTAGTGAAAGAAAATTCCTCTTCACCTTATCCATGCCCCTCATGATTTTATAAACCTCTATAAGATCACCCCTCAACCTCCTATGCTCCAGTGAAGACAGTCTCAGTCTATCCAGACTACTTTCATAACTCAAACCCTCCAGTCCCAGCAACATTAGTACAGTACAGCTTATGAGAAACATGCTATATAGAACATTGTAGCACAAAACAGCACATATAGCCTGGTCCTATCATTTCAGTGCTCAGTTACAATGGGCCTCACCGGATGGATTTTGGGCCTGGAATTATACACAGCAGGAAATCCCCAAAAAGGGAAAAACAGCAAACCTTGCAAATGATGCATTCTGGTTTGACTCATTTAGTATACCTCAGAATGGAGCTGCAGTAAGAATCAGGGTGTTATTTTTTAAGCAATGCTGGCTGTTAAATTGCATTTCCCTCTGGGCAAGGAAATGGAGCCAAAGAGTGGAAGCAATGCCAGTTTTTGACATAAACCAAGAATTTAATTCAATCTCCTTCACATTTATAATGGGAATCTAAATTAGATAACTTGACATCCCCCTTCCCTATCTTACTGGATAAACATTTGAAAACAAAACAACGAAATAAAGTCCAGACCTAGCAAATCCCTTTATCAGTCCAGATGACAGTCAATCTTTTTCATGTATTATCCTACTTTAAAGGAAAAAGTATCTGCTTGAACTGCTTAGAACAATCTTCCGTGTGTTAGCCTGTTTCACATAATCAAAATGAATGCGTTTTTAGATTTTTTTTTAGTATTGGCAGCTAGCCCAGTTACAACAGGGCACATGCAGATACTTTTCAAAACTCACAATCAAGAGCACATGCTCAAGCATATTGCTACAATTGGTATCGCTAAGGTCTACACTTTGTGGTGTCAGCCAATGCTGTCTCCTATCAAATGAGGATACAGCAACAGCAGAAGGAGTCATTACTGAATCTTCCCTCCTTTCCTGTTGACCAGATTGGGCAAATATTAAAATCATAGAGTCATAGAGTTAGTTATACAGCAAGGAAATAGACCCTTTGGTCCAACATGTCCATGCTGACCAGGTATCCTAAATTAATCGAGTCCCATTTGCCAACACCCAGCCCATATCCCTCCAAACCCTTCCTGTTCATATACCCATCCAAATGCCTCCTAAATGTTGCAATTGTACCAGCCTCCACCACTTCCTCTGCCAGCTCATTCCATACATGCACCACCCCTTAAATACCTTTTAAATCTTTCACCTCTCACTTTAAACCCATGCCTTTTAATTTTGGACTCCTCTCACCCTGGGGAAAAGACACTATCCATGCCCCTCATGATTTTATAAACTTCTATAAAGTCACCCTTCTGCCTCTGATGCTCCAGGGAAAATAGCCTCCAGCCTACTCAGCCTCTCCCTATAGCTTAAACTCTCCAATCCTTAAGTGTTCTAACTTGTCCTGTTACTGGTTTGAGCTCAATATAATCGTACAACTTTATTCAAAGACCAAATGAAGAAAGAAATATTTTAAAAGATTTTATTATCCAGTCTCAGTTGAAGGAATGCCCTTAAATTTGCAATATTACTACATTTTTAAATTAAATTTTGTTCAAAAATACATAAAATGCTTAGGCACTGATGAACTAGTCTTCTGTCCATTCTGATAGTAATGGATGCTTCTGAATATCTCCCGTGTTTAAGAATTTCTATATTATGTGTTTTAATGGGTTGGAAGAATAAAATTAATTCTGTCTAATTATTCTTCAGGCTGTTGATTCTATCACTTGGTATTTTAAATTAGTTTGACCGCAAAACAGCCCAACCAGACAATGGATCTTTTGTAGCCAATGGATATTTAATTTTAAGCAAACCATTTAGACAGACGTTGTTAAACCACAACAAATAGGAGCAGGAGTGAAATAACTCCACAGAGACTGGTATCCCACTACCAAGTCCCCTTTATTTACACATGGAAAGTCCTGACACTGATCCAGCTCCCTCAGAGTCAGCTCTCAGAGTGAACAGATCCTCTGACTCTCCTGTTTATATCTGTCATCCAGGACTCCCTGCTTGGACCAAATTAACAGTCCCAATCAAGGAACTCATATTAGAGTCATAGAATCATAGAGATGTACAGCATGGAAACAGACCCTTCAGTCCAATCCATCCATGCCGACCAGATATCCCAACCCAATCTAGTCCCACCTGCCAGCACCCGGCCCATATCCCTCTAAACCCTTTCTATTCATCAACCCATCCAAATGCCTCTTAAATCTTGCAATTGTGCCAGCCTCCACCACTTCCTCTGGCAGCTCATTCCATACATGCACCACCCTCTGTGTGAAATATTTTCCCCTTAGGTCTCTTTTATATCTTTCCCCTTTCACCCTAAACCTATGCCCTCTAGTTCTGGACTCCCCGATCCCAGGGAAAAGACTCTGTCTATTTATCCTATCCATGCCCCTCATGATTTTATAAATTTCTGTAAGGTCACCCCTCAATCTCCGGTGCTCCAGGGAAAACATCTCCAGCCTGTTCAGCCTCTCCCTGTAGCTCAGATCCTCCAACCCTGTCAACATCCTTGTAAATCTTTTCTGAACCCTTTCAAGTTCCACAGCATATTTCCGATAGAAAGGAGACCAGAATTGCACGCAATATTCCAACGGTGGCCTAACCAATGTACTGTACAGCTGCAACATGACCTCCCAACTCCTGTACTCAATACTCTGACCAATAAAGGAAAGCATACCAAACGCCTTCTTCACTATCTACCTGCGACTCTACTTTCAAGGAGCTATGAACCTGCACTCCAAGGTCTCTTTGTTCAGCAACACTCCCTCGGACCTTACCATTAAGTGTATAAGTCCTGCTAAGATTTGCTTTCCCAAAATGCAGCACCTCGCATTTATCTGTATTAAACTCCATCTGCCACTTCTCAGTTCACTGGCCCATCTGGTCAAGATCCTGGGATTCTGGGTAATCCAAGATGGAGGATGGGAAAAATTTCTGGCTGTAAGAGCTGCTCCTTTTTTGAGATATTTTAGGTGTTGGAGGTGATTTCCTCGAATTCCAGGAGCAGCAATTACTGTTTTATATGCTGTTGCATTGTTTTGGAACTTTGTGGAAAAAAAAGTCAAAACAACAGCAGTTTAAAAAGGGAGAAGAGCAGACAAAGGAAACACATGGTAAGGTCAATGCAGGAGAGAGAGAGAGAGAGAGAGAGAGAAACTGACACCATAGGGTACCTGCACAGTTACTGCCTTTGCTGTTTGAATTCATGTATCATATTCTATGAGGTCCACCTGCCTGACCTCACTACAATCACTACAAGGAGGATCCTTTGAGTCCATTTAAGGTAGATCTTCATCTGCGCTGCTGAGTATTATCCATATTTTATGTTTTATTTACATTCATTATAAAAATTACTTATTCCTGTGGAGTTCTTGCTGAAAATGTAGCAACAATTCTTCATTTTTAATCTATACATTTCTTATTGGGTTTTTGATCATGTGTATTTTTGATGTTTATTTCTCTGACGTCTGTCTGGGAATGAAACTGTCCTTCTTCTCTCTGTGATCTGTGTTGAAATATTCATCGACTATGTGTATAAGAACACCCACGATTTACAAAAGGAAAATTTCAAACTGTAACTAGACTGTGTAATGTAAATGTAACTTAACCAGTGAGAAATAAATTTCAAATGAAGTGTTAAGAATTGCATTTTCTTTAAGATGTTCCTTGAGATTCCTATAGATTCACTTGCCCATAATATATTACTGATTGCGAATATATTATCAAGATGGGATTTGGTCTTAACCACCTGATGAAGAGGCAGTGCCTTAAAAGCTAGTTTTTCCAAATAAACCTGTTGGACTATAACCTGGTGTTGTTTGATTTTTAACTTTGGTAAACTGAGCATAGAGTAAGAGTGTCCAACTCAAATACTTTTAGAAATACAATGGTTTGAATAATTCCAAGAATATGTTTTGGCAGATCTGCCTGTCTAAACAGGCAGCGGCCTCACTATGATCATTAACCAAAGCTTGTCAGCAGCATTAGCACTTGCTACATTATGGACCAGACAAAACACCATTACAGTATTCAGGAGATAATCTAGACCCTAACGTTTTTCTTACTTCCAAGGTAAATGTAATGTGTTGCATTCCAGATGCAATTCCCTTGGTTACTGGATTTAAAACTTTATTAATTCACTATAGTTAAAGTACAACAAAAGAAAGAAGGAATTACAATAACTTAACTCTATTGGAAAACAGAATAATAGATAGAGTAAATGTTGCTAATTAACTGTCCCAATCTAGTAATGTCCCATAAATAGACCCTTTGCAAATGGCAAATTCAGAAAATAGATTGTCTCGCATGCAACAGGAAGAGAACCCCCAGCTATTATCTGTAACTGAGAGGGAAAAAACATTGCTTTCACTTCTCAAGACCCCAGCAACAACTGCTGAAAGCTAGAATAAAAATCCTGGTTCTGTGAGAGCTTGACCACACCCATTCAGGCTGTTTCTTTTAGATTAGATTCCCTACAGTATGGGACCAGGCCTTTCGGCCCAACAAGTCAACATTGACCCACTGAAAAATAACCCATCCAGACACATTCCCCTATTCTACATTTACTAATGTACCTAACACTATGGACAATTTAGCATGGCCAATTCACTTGGCCTGTACATCTTTGGATTGTGGGAGGAAACCCACACAGACATGGGGAGAATATGCAAACTCCACACAGACAGCCGCCCAAGGCAGGAATCAAACCCGGGTCCTTGGTGCTGAGGCTGCAGTGCTAACCACTGAGCCACTGTGCCACCCATCTTCCAACTTTTTCCAATGTTTTAAAAACCCCAATGTCTCACCAGCTGTTTACTCTAGTGGTTCTGGTATTCTGTTCTTCACCTCTGCCTTAAGTCTCTCTTCAAAAACAATACAGGATAAAACACATATCCTAAAGTATTGTGACACTATTGTTTGTAAAAATAAATCATCTCTAAGACTCTAAAAAAAATGGAATGATGCTGGCTCTGGGTTCAGTCTGGTGATGCTCAGGGGAGAGGCAGAATGTTTGTTTTTTTTATAACATTGCATACGGGAAGGAAGTACCTGCATAAAATTAAGCTCAAGATATTTATATTTGTATGGGTAAATGGGGAAACCAAAGTTTGAGCTGATGAGGACACAAAAGTAATTGGCCTTATCAAGTCAGTTAACTAGCACTGTAAGGGATTAAGAAGCGGGACAACAAAATGAAAGTAGCAGGCATGTTGACCTGTGCAGAGGGATGTCAGATTGGTTGGAGCTTAACATCTCCCTTCCAACAAAAGCTGATTGAGAAAGTGTGCAATGCATATTATTTTGTCCCAATAAGCTTTCAGGGGGTTGGTGAACCTTTTAAAAGGAGGGAGATGTGGTATAGTGGTTATATTAGTATTCCAGAGAGGCCAGGCTAATGCTCCAAGTCACAAAAACAGAACGCTATGGATAAACTCAGCAAGTCTGGCAGCATCTGTAGACAGAGAAACTGAGTTGGTATCCAAGGGGTATGGATTCAATACCCCCATGGCACTAAGGTGGCTCAGTGGTTAGCACTGCTGTCTCACAGTTCCAGGGAGCTGGGTTCAATTCCACTCTTGGGCAACGTATGGAGTTTGCACACTCTCTGGGTGCTCCAGTATTGTTTCCCCACAGTCCAAAGATCTGCAGGAAATTGTCCAAGTTAGGTGGGTTAGCCAAGTGGAATAAAGGATGAGGGTAGGGTCTGGGTGGAATGTTCTTCAGAGAGTTGATGTGGACTAAATAGCCTTCTCCCACACAATAGGGGCTCTTTTGCAGGAGATAAATTCAAATAAACCTGGAATTAAAAGCTCCAGTCTCGTCCATTATCTTTAACACCAGTCTGGTTCATGTGTGCGCCTTTAGGGAAAGAAATCTTCCATTCATCCTTACCCAGTCTGGCCTACATGTGACTCCAGACCAACAGTAACATGGCTCATTATTTGGCTTAACTATCCTCTGAATTGGCTGAACCAGTTGTTCAGTTCATGAGATGGGCATACAATGCCCAGGGAGAGCTCAAGGCTTTAAATTGCAGCCTTGACATTGCAGTTTGTTAATTTCTGTCATGTTCAGTGGTAAAGTCGCAGCAATCGATTGGAATTTCACACGTCTGCAGAGGCAAGTGTATACTGGAAACTTAAGTCACAAAGCCCATGGAATTACTTGTTTCTGCATGTCAGGTCCATTCTTGAATTGCCAGTGTTATTGCATGTTCCTTTTGGCCATTGATCAATATTACCTCCCTGGCGGTAATGGGAGTTCAAGGAGTGAATGCGAATATCACAGAGATTCTTCCTTCCAGAAACAGGTACGCATCATGACAGAAAATGTTTTAGGGGAGCATGAATCCCCTCCGCATTAATTTGCATTCAGATTTAGAATCAGGTCACTCAACAAAATTCTAATAAGCCCATGTTTCCCCACAGTAACGTTCCAGTGACACACATAATATAAACAAACTCTTTGCATTCAGTTTTAATTAGATTTGTTAATGCGACTCATCACCAATAGAACCTGACTATTAATTGCAGTCAGGGTGCAGCCTGGGTCAGAAGGCAATACATTGGTTTTATTCCATTTTTATTCATTTATAGTAATTGCCCTTGAGAAGGTGGTAGTGAGCTGTCTTAGATCAAAGAATCATACAGCACGGAAACAGACCCTTTGGTCCAACCAGTCCATGCCGAACATAATCCCAAACTTAACTAGTCCCACCTGCCTGCTCCTGGCCCATATCCGTCCAAACCTTTCCGATTCATGTACTTATCGAAATGTCTTTTAAACATTGTCATTGCACCCACATCCACCACTTCCTCTGGAAGTTCATTCCACATCTTGTATTTCGTTTAAAAATGATGGAAATTTGTGGACTCCAGTACTGAACGTGGCTGAAACAAAATCAGAAATTGCAGGAAAAGCTCAGCAGGCTGGCTGCATCTGTGAAGAGATATCGGAGTTAACATTTCGGGTTGAGTGACCCGTCCTCAGAACTGGCTGAACTTGACCAAATTCTACAAGAGTGTATGTCTGTGCAGTGGATTTGTGATACAAACTGCTTGGTGTATGATTTTTATTGAAATGAGTGCAATGATCTGATAACTTGAAAGTCATTATCCTTGCTAGCAGATGGTTAACATCATGAATTGTATCCCCTGGGTTTTCAACAGTTTATACCACAGATTGGCTAAGTATTTAGAATTAAGAGCTTGAGTGGAAACAGTTAAATGTTTACACCACACAAGGTTGTTTATAAAAATGGGCTAATTTTCTGCCTCTTCCTCTCCTAACTGTGTTAACTCCATCTGTGTTATGGTCACCCTCTCAGAGGTCTCTGCAATGACTGAGTGTCCAAGTGACTCGTTTGCTTCTGAGTTGGCATCAAAGCAGAACTCAATCCCATCACTCATTCTCCAACAGCGACCAATATTTCACCATTTGGAGATGCCGGTGTTGGACTGGGGTGTACAAAGTTAAAAATCACACAACACCAGGTTATAGTCCGACAGGTTTATTTGGAGGCACTAGTTTTCGGAGTGACGCTTCTTCATCAGGTGGTTGTGGACATTGTGGATTCTCCACAACCACCTGATGAAGGAGCGTCGCTCCGAAAGCTAGTGCTTCTAAATAAACCTGTCGGACTATAACCTGATGCTGTGCGATTTTTTAACTATCATATCACCGGAAGAGTTGGAGAACTGTTGCTGATTATTTTCACTCCTGAGCACAGGCTCCCGAGGCTTAATTTAAGTGTCCTGGCTGTAATTAGCCAACTCAGCATAGCCTAGAAATCAAATTGAAGGTCCTGTCTCATCAGTACAGCTCAGCTCCAGCCTGATCTTTATAAACTAAACCATTTTCAGGACCTTTGTAATTTATTTTTAAAAATGAATGCTTTACAACAGAAGTCTATTATAACAGTCTATATGCAACCAATACTGTTCAGAGCTCTCACAAACATATTACCTAATCAACCCATTCAGTGATGTTATTACACAGCACTGAAACAAGTGGGATTTGAAATCAGGTCTCTTGGATCTGAAATAAGAACACTGCACTGTACCACAAGTGCCCTTCCTTCAAATGTCAACAAAATACTGTACTTTAGTTCTGACAAAGGGTCACTGGACTCAGTTTAATTCTGCTTCTCTCTCTACAATCCTGCTCAGGCCTGCTGAGTTTCTCCAGCAATTTCTGCTTTTGTCACCATATTTTAGTTATCAGGTTCTAATATGGATCCCTCTGCTTCCTACAGATCACCAGTGAACTTGTTCGGAGATGTTATTACACATCTCTGGGGCAGGTGGGACTTGAAACCAGGTCTCCTGGCTCAGAGTTAGGGACATTACCACTATGCTACAAAATTCCTCAGAGCTCTTACTTAAATGAGCAGAAGTGTTGAATGAATCCCCTTTTATCGCGGTGAGATGCCGTCTCAACCAGTTTGAGCATTAGTGGGTTCATCCATTTTCACTTAACTTTACACACGATTGAAAATAGTTTCGGCCTTAAACTTCCTCCCATCTTGTTCAAAGTTAATTGATACATTCCCCTGCCTAAACTTGGCTGATAAGAGTCATGCAAGGTAGGTGGGTGTTTTCATTATGTCCCATTGCACTGCACCTGTAAAGACAATTATCTACATTCACAACCAAAGCGAACTAGCAGAGATATTGCTATATCGACAAAATCAAAAGAGAAAGAGTGTGCTCTGTCTAGGAAAAACATTACTGCACATTGTATTTAGTAATATACAGATTGTATATTATTCTATCATAGTGCTTTAATTTCTGGCAACTTGTATTTATATTGCATTTTTATTTCTTTCATTCATAAAATATCCCAGGATGGTTTACAAATAATAACTTACATCAAGCCATAGGAAGAGTTTTTAGGATAGATGCCCAAAAGCTCTTTTCAGAAGGAAGGAGGTTTAGAGATTGAATTTCAGAGCATGATGTCCAGACAGCTGAAGGTAGTAGGTGTGATTAAAGTTGAGAATACTCAAGAGGTCAGTGTAGAGGATGTAAATATCTCGGTGGGAGGGGTTTGCAATGCTGGAGGAGATTGGGAAGGGTGAGCTTGTAGAGAGATTTGAAAACAAGGGTGAGAGTTTTACTTTTGGGATTTTGGTTAACTGGGAGCGCATGTAAACCGAGCAATGCTGTGACTAGTGATCGACTTTCAATATTCCACCTGATGGTATCATGACCCTTCTGTTTTGCATCTCAGTTTTAAAAGACGGTGTCTAAGTAATGAGGGTGACACTGATCTCACATACCCGCCTGCCATTTTTTCTCACTGTCTTTGCTTTCCCTTTCCCATGCCCACTATATAAAACAAACTGTGTGTCTATAATTTACATTAGCACTGTTAATCCTGCATTTCTCCAGTGGTTTACCCCAAAAAGCTGAGAACAGATTTGGTCTCTTTACTTGAGAAAGGATGTATTGGCTTTGGAAGGGATGCAGAAGAGGTTCGCTCGCTTGATTCCGGAGTTAAGGAGGTTAACTTATGAGGAGAAGACTGTGACTATACTCATTGAAATTTAGAAGAATGAGGGAGGATCGTAGAGAAACATAAAATTATGAAGGAATAGACAGGACAGAAGCAGGGAGGTTGTTTCCACTGATGGGTAAAATTAGAATTTGGGGGCATGGCCTCAAAATAAGGGGGAGCAGATTTCGGACTGAGTTCAAAAGGAACTCCTTCACCTAAGAGGTTGTGAATCTGTGGAATTCCCTGCCCAGTGAGGAAGCTGAGGCTACCTCATTTCAGGCAAAAATAGATTTTTGAATAGTAAAGGAATGAAGCATTATGGTGAGCAAGTGGGTAAGTGAAGCTGAGTTCACGAAAAGGTTAGCCATGATCGTATTGAATGGCGGACCAGGCTCAATGGGCCAGATAGCCTACTCCTGCTATCAGTTCTTATCTTCTTAAGTAGGTTACATCCTAATGTCTCATTAGGTAGTATTTAAGTATTTTGATTCAGACAGATGGTTTGTTATACAATTAAAGAAAGTCCACAGCATGATGACAGATCTTGGTACTAGAGAATGGGTACAGTGCAGAAGGTCATTTTGCCCATCAGCTATGCTAGTCCTCTGGAAGAAGAATTCACCTAGGCCTATTCCCCCATCTGACATATGTTTTCCCTTTAGGTGGGTATCCAATTCCTGTTTGAAAGCCACAATTCAACCTGTCTCTGACACCCTTTTCAAACAGTGGTCCTTCCTGCAATTAGCCTAGAGCTTTCAGATGAACATATGAGTTAGCAGCAAGAAGAGTCCATCGCTCTGACTCTATGAAGCCTTCTGCTAAGAGTTATAAGTCTTTTCCCCATGACCATAATTTGAAAACCACCTTGTGTGGTCAGCTGTCAAGATAAGTCTCCCTCCACCCTTAAATCTGGAGGTCTCACTTTGGTATTCAGTGGGATATTGTCCCAACAAAGCTACCGCACAGGTGGCAAAGTCAGAAACCAATCTCCCTGAACCCTTTACGCAGGTGTTTTCTGTGCTCTGTTCCTGCAGTGAGATGGTAGATCAAGGAAACAGCTGCATCATGGTGATAACATGCTGTGGCTTCAAAATTTCACATAGCTCCTTCGCACTGTAAGCAAGTTACTGGAAGAGTTTATCACAGCTAGTAATTCATTGGCTCCCCCACTTTACAATCTCTTCACCATCGCATTACCAAAATTAAGGTGCAAAATTGTGGCTTCAGTACTGTGCTATACAATGCTGAATGTGAAATCCTGTTAACTCTTGATGAACTCAATCAATGCAGTGGCAACTCAGTTAATAGCACTCTCACTCCACATCAAAATATTATGGGATCAATCCTTCTCTGTGGTGATCTGAAATCAAGTTTGCGACATCAATAAAGTACTGAGGGAGTGCTGCAATGCCAGAAGGGCTGTTGCAGAAGCATAGAAACATTGCAAGTAGGAGCAGCAGGAGGCCATTCGGCCCTTTGAGCTTACTCTGCCATGCAAAATGATCGTGACTGATCATCCCACTCAGTGTCCTATTCCTTTTCTTCCTTTGGACACAAGAACTATATCCAAGTCCTTCTTGAAAACATTCAACATTTTGGCATAATGCACTTTCTGTGACAGAGAATTCCACAGGCTCACCAGTACTTGGGTGAAGAAATTTCTCCTCATCTCAGTCCTAAGTGGCCTACTCTGTATCCTTAGACTGTGATCCCTGGTACTAAACTCCCCAGTTGTCAAGAGCATCCTTCCTGTGTTCACCCTGTCTAGTCTAGTTAGGACTTTATAGGTTTCTATGGGATACCCCCTTATTCTTATAAACTCCAGTAAACATAGGCCTAACTGGTCCACTCTTTCTTCATATATCAGTCCTGCCATCTCAGGAATCAGTCTGGTAAACCTTCTTTGCACTGTCTCCAAAGATAAAACGTATGTCAGATAAAGAGACCAAAGCTGCACATAATCCTCGATCTCACTGAGGCCATGTACAATTGCAGCAAGACATTCCTGCTCCTACACTGAAATCCTCTTGCTACAAAGACCAATATACAGTTTGCCTCCTTAACCACTTGCTTACTAGCACCTTCCCCTTTCCCAAGCTATCAGCATTCAGGGAATAATCTGCCCTCCTGTTTTGGCAACCTTACATTTATCCACATTATACTTCATCTGCCATGCATTTTCCCACTCACTCGACTTGACCAAATCACACTGGGGCATCTCTGCATCCTCCTCACAGTTTACCCTCCCACCCAATTTTTTGTCATTTGCAAACTTCGAGATGTTATTAGTTCCATCATCTAAATCATTAATATATATTGTGAATAGCTGAGGTCTAAGCATTGATCCCTGCAATATCTCACTTGTCATTGCCTGCCATTTGGAAAAATGACCTGTTTATACCTGGTCTTTGTTCCCTGCCTGATAACCAGTTCTCTATCCATATCAGTACACTGCCCCCCCCCCTCCCCCCCCCCCCGATTCCATGTTCTTTAATTTTACACGCTAGTATCTTTTGGATGAGATAGCAAATTAGACATAAATAATCTTATGTCTAGAATTTGAAATCAGACAGGGACAGAATGAAAATTTGAAAATTTAGGGAAGATAGGAAAGGAAGGTGAGGTAAGGATATTAAATAACAATGTTAAAGCACTTGAACAGCATGTTTTAAATAGAGAAATGGTCTGAAGGGAATCCTTTCAGATTGTTTTGATGAAACATATGGGGTTGTTCACATGCTACAAGGATCATGGATTGTCAAAAAAAAGAGGAATTCGTTGGCAAGTTGACACTGATTAGCAGAAGTGTCTCTGTCAGCTCTGATTGGTTGAGGCACTGCTATGGCGATAGAAAGGGGAGAACGGCCTCCCCAAACTCCCTGCCCATTCACAAAAGATACAAGGCTTGAACATATTCCTTTTGTTTACTTTTGTGGTCTATATTACTTTGTTGTGTTAAACATTTGCACCGCTTTTGAATTATCCAGTCTATAGAGCCCCATTGCTTTCTCCATAACCATGCCTCGGCCAATCACAGCTAACTTGAAAACCATTACAGCAGTTTGTTTTCCTGTGATGTAAATTGTGATCATTTAAAATTTAGCATTCTTGTGTGTGTCCAGATGAGTGCCAGATGAAGACTTTCAACAGTCTGTCCCTCATTTCAGCAAAGTCCTTTCCTCATCACTGATTTTTTTTCAAAGCATAAATTGCTACAGCAGACTCTGTGGACTGAATGCCCCCACTCTGCTGATATACTTTATCTGTGGAGAGAAAGCAGAGCCAATGTTTCAGATTCAGTGGCCCTTCTTCAGAATTAATTGCGACCATGAAAAGATGTAGATGTATTGAAGACTGGGGGTGGGGCAGGGGAAGGAGTAAATAATAGGTAGAAATGGACCAGAGAGAGAGAGAGAAAACAGCAGTTGGGCAGTTTGGATAATGATGAGTCAGGGAGAGAGAAAAGCTGCCAATGAGTGTTTGAAAATGGGTTGGCTGTGCTGAAAGCAGGCCATGTGATGACAAAGGAGAAAGTGAGGACTGCAGATGCTGGAGATTAGAGTTGAGAGTGTGGTGCTAGAAAAGCACAGCGGGTCAGGCAGCATCCGAGGAGCAGGAGAATCGACATTTTGGGCATAAGCCCTTCAGGAATTGTAATGTGATGACAAAGCCTCAGGTGAAGGGGTTGAGGAAGGAGGTGGACATGGAAGAAGGTGCAATTCGATATTGAGTCCTGAAGGCTGCAGGGTCCCCAAGTGGAAAATGAGGTGCTGTTGTTCCAGCTTACGATGAGCTCTGCTGGAGCACTGCAGCAAGCCTGAGAGAGAGATGTTGGCCAAGGAACAGGGTGGTGTGTTGAAGTGGGAGGAAACTGGAAGCATCTGATCATTTTTGCAGAC
This sequence comes from Chiloscyllium plagiosum, assembly GCF_037043375.1. NCBI lineage: Eukaryota > Metazoa > Chordata > Chondrichthyes > Orectolobiformes > Hemiscylliidae > Chiloscyllium > Chiloscyllium plagiosum. The sequence goes on from NW_028270180.1 coordinate 16,191,875, forward strand.
AGTGCGCAGATGTTCTGCAAATCAGTCACACAATCTCCGTTGCCTCTCTAGTGTAGAGGAGACTGCATTGTGAGCAGTGAATACTCTAGACTAGATTGAGTGAAGTGCAGGTGAATTTCTACTTCACTTGAAAAGTGTGTCCGGGCTTTTAATAGTGTTGAGGGAGGAGGTAAATGGGCAGGTGTAACATCTTCTAAGACTGCATGGAAAGCTGCTGCAGACGTGTGGGGAAGTGTTGGCGTAGGGGAGGAGTGGAGCACAGTGTCCCAAAGAGAATGGTCCTTGTGGAAGGCTGATAGGGGAGGGGAGGAGAATATGTGGGATCCCACTGGAGGTGGCTGAGAAGGAGCCTTTTGATCCTGTGATTGCAGCTGCTGGTGAGGTGGTAAGTAAGGACTGGGAGGATCCCAGAGAAGAGAAGGTGTGAGGGCAGAAGTACGGGAGATGGGTTGGACATGGCTAAGGGCCCTGTCAATCATGGGGTTGGGGAATCCTTGGTTGAGGATAAAGGTGGACATTTTGGAGGGCACTGCTCCCCCACCACCACCACTGTGGAAGACAGCATTATCAGAGCAGATGTGACGGAGAGAATTGAATAGAGTCTTTACAGGATGTAGGGTGTGAGGATGTATAGTCCAGGAATCTGTGAGAGTCGGTTGGTTTGCAGTGGATATTGGTGACCAGCCTATCCCCAGAAATGGAAACAGAGATGTCAAGGAAGAGTCAGAGATGGACCAGGTAAAGGTGAGAGCAGGGTGGAAACTGGAAGTGAAATTGATCATGTTTTCCAATTCCAGATGAGAGAGGGAAGCAGCACTGATTATGTCATCAATGTACCAGAAGAAGTGTTATGAGGGGCAACCTATGTAGGACTGGAATGGGCCCCACAAAGTGACAGGCATAACTACAGTCTGTGTGGGTACTCATAGCCACATCTCTGATCTGTGGAAAGTGAGAGGAGTCCTCCTCCACTCCTAACACTTCCCCACATGCCAATGGCACCATCCCATGCAATCGCAGGAGATGCAACACCTGCCTGTTTACTTCCTCCCTTCCTCACTATCCAAAGCCCCAGGCACAACTTCCAGGTGAAGCAGCGATTTACCTGCACTTCCCACAATCTAATCTACTGTATTCGCTGCACACAACATGGTCTCTTCTGTAGTGGAGAGATGAAACACAGACAGGGTGACCACTTTGCAGAACACCTACATTCTGTCTGCAATAATGACCCCAAGCTTCTGGTTGCCTGCTACTACAACACACCACACTGTTCCCTGGCCAATGTCTCTACCTCAGGCTTGCTGCAGTGCTCCAGTGAAACTCAGCGCAAGCTGGAAGAACATCTTATTTTCTGCTCATGGACCTTTTTTTCAGTTTACTGGTCTTTTTCACATGGCTAGCTCAGTTGGCTGGATGGCTGGTTTGCAACGCAGAGTGATACCAACGGCGTGGGTTCAATTCCCGCACTGGCTGAGGTTACCAGAAAGAACTTTCCTTCTCAAACTCTTACCCCGCCTGAGGTGTGGTGACCCTCAGGTTAAACCATCACCAGTTGTCTCCCTCTCTCCAATGAGAGACCACCCCAATAGTCTGCTATGCTGACTTTCCCTTTATTTAAACAAATAAAAAACATCGTAGGTGGTTCAGAATCTGTGGAAAGGCACTGGAGGTCATAATCATGCTCTGATGATGTTGCTGTCTCATTGAATTAGAATTGTTTGTTATTAACAGACTGTAGATAATATCTGATCAGGTTGGTTAAAGACAGTTAGATCATGTAAACTATTTCACATGTGGGGCTGTGGAGAGTGCCTTGGCTCACTGGAGTGGACAAATAGAAACTTTAAATATTGAGAAGTGAGAACAGCTTGTACATGACAGGAATCAAGTACAGTACACTCCTGATTAATAATCGCTTCCCAGGAAATCCCATGCACAGCTCCAAGTTAGAAGTTAACATTTACCAATTCACAAAATGTTACACCAGCTCACTTTTCTTACACTTGTTTTGTAAAAATGAACCTAGAATGCATCACATTACTGCCCTTATTACATCAGCTTAACCTAAATCAAACTCTGCATCACTAGATGCTTGGATTTCACCTCAGCTGGTTCAACTGAGCTGATTTGGACAGAACATTGTCACAGTGAGAGCTTAAGTCCATCAGCTTGTTCCAAAACAATCTTAAAGATCCACTGGCTCTTGAAAAGAAGCTATTGATTTCCTAAAGTCTACAGTTGAGTTTCATCTCCAGACCAAATACATCAAAACCAGATGGATCAATGATGACTCTCTCTGCTTCTGTTCCTTGCATAAATGACAAATGCACTTGAAATAAAAAAGGGCTTCCATTATCCATGACCATTAGACATCCCAAAGACGTAGAACGTTTAGCTTTTTTTTTCTTTATTTCTCTATTCTTGTACATAATCTATTTTAGTACTAAGATTTGAAAATCGGATCTTTGTACCCAAGGTGTGTGGCAATATTGTACACTTCTCACCGTACTCCTGTACTTTTGTACTTGAGAGCACGTGACAATAAAACCTAATTCTAATTTGAAGTGCTTTTCATCCATGGATGGACTTTCAGTCACTTTTATAATTCAGGAAAAGCAACAGCCAATTTGTGCACAGTAAGTTCATACAAACATCAATATTGGGATTTTGCAGTCCCAGTTGCATGAAGTGCTGGAACATGTCTTGAAATTAAGGGCTGTGAACAAATTGCAGCTCATTTAGACATCCAAAGACCAACCATTATGGTCCTGGAGTTTACATTCTGGAGAAGCTTTCTCTAATGATCCTGTCTATCCAATGGTTAGCACTGCTGCCTCACAGCGCCAGGGTCCCAGGTTCAATTCAATTCCACTCTCGGCAGACTGCCCGTGTGGTATTAGCACGTTCTCCTGTGGCTGTGTGGGTTTCCTCCGGGTGCTCGGGTTTCCTCCCACAGTCCAAAGACGAGCAGGTTAGGTGGATTGGCCATGGGAAATTCCCCGTAGTGTCCAGGGAAGTGCAGGCTAGGTAGGGAGGGAAATGTAGAGTGACGTGTCCGGATGGAATGCTGTTTGGAGAGTCAGTGTGGACTCAATGGGCTGAATGGTCTCCTTCCACATTGTAGGAATTCTATATGCTACATAGATGGGGACCTTTCGTGCATGAATTTGGGCTAATGGTCACTTTTAAGTTGGTTTCTTTAGAGCTGCTGTCAGAGAGCACAGGAAGATGTTTTTAAGACCATAAGGAATCAGAACAGGAGGAGGCCATTTGAGGCCTTGAGTCTGCTTTGCCATTCAATGCAATCAGGGCTGATGTGACACCCCTCATGTCTATTTACCTGCCTTTTTGTCTGTAACACTTGATTCTCCTACTGATCAGACACCTATCTATCTCAGCCTTTAATATACACAAGGACTGTGAACCCAGAACTCTCTGTAACAAGGTGTTCCAAAGACTCACAACCCTCTGAAGAGATGAAATCCCTTCTCATCTCAATCTTAAATTGGCGCCTCTTTATTTGGTGACTATGCCCCCTGCTCCTACACTCTCTATTGAGGGAACCATCCTCTCAGTGTTTACTCTGTCAAACCCCTGAAGAATCATGTTCTTTTCAGCCTCTTTCCAGGTAGGCATTGGCATCAACAGGAGACAACTTTCTAAATGTTGAATTTTATATGTTAATTCATGTAAATATTTTTAGCATGGCTTACCAAACTCTCTGAATGGGCTTTAATAACTGGAAGCTTGTTTTGTTGAGATAAGGTGTGGCAAAGTGGCACAGTGGTTAGCACTGCTGCCTCACAGCGCCAGAGATCCGGGTTCAATTCCCGACTCAGGCGACTGACTGTGTGGAGTTTGCACGTTCTCCCCGTGTCTGCGTGGGTTTCCTCCGGGTGCTCCGGTTTCCTCCCACAGTCCAAAGATGTGCAGGGTCAGGTGAATTGGTCATGCTAAATTGCCCGTAGTGTTAGGTAAGGGGTAAATGTAGGGATATGGGTGGGTTGCGCTTCGGCGGGTCGGTGTGGACTTGTCGGGCCGAAGGGCCTGTTTCCACACTGTAATGTAATCTAATCTAAAAAAAAAAGGGTTTAATAGTGGGAGATACTTCTAGTTGGCAGTGAGTCAGGTCCTCAATTCATTCAGTACTCTTTAGTGGGTAAAATGCCAAGTTTTATGGACAGGGTGTTCTGCTCCCTCTGGGACCTCCTGGGCTCGAACTTTTAGTATTTAAAAGGCAACGGGATGTCACTTCAATCTCTGTGACTCAGGAGAATCACTGACCCTCTGCTCGTCACCCACAGCCTCCCCTGGAATTGTCAGAGAGCAGCCAAAAAGAAGTGATATGCTTTAGTAATGCCTCCCGAAAAATTTTCCTGAAGTCTGCCCAGGAGAGACGGGAAGCTCTTAACCCTGGGGTTGGCAATAAGAGATCATCCTAACTGATGAAGGCAGGTTGGACACATGTGGTTGTGGAGGTCAGTTAGTGGCTCAAGAAAAACTAGTGCCACTGCCACAACAGGCAGCATGGTGGCTCAATGGTTAGCACTGCTGCCTCACACGCCAGGAACCCAAGTTCAATTCCAGCCTTGAGTGACTGCCTGTGTGGAGTTTGCACATTCTCCCTGTGTCTGTGTGAGCTTCCTCTGGGTACTCCGGTTTCCTCCCACAGTCCCAAAATGTGCAGGCCAGGTGGATTGGCCTTGCTAAATTGCCCATAGTGTCACAGGGATGTGTAGGTTAGATGGGTTAGCCATGAAATGCAGGGATGAGGTGGGTCTGGGTGTGTTGATTTTCAGAGGAATGGTGAGGAGTGGATGGGCTGAGTGGCCTGCTTCCACACTGTAGGGACTCTATGATCCTAACGGGATGAATGGTCTGTTGGGGTATGTGCCACTGTCGATTCAATATTTCATGCCCCATGAGTGTGAGTTAGCATTGTGAGATTGCCACTGCAGATGGCCGTCACACACAAAATCAATCATGTGCCATCTCCATCAGATGCCCCATCCAGTTCTGACATTTCATTGCAGCTACCGTTTGCACAACAGCAGTGCAGCCTCAATTAAAACATGTCACAATTAAAATAGTAGAAGGAGATACAACACTAAGACGCTCACAGACCATTAGCTCGCTGACGTGTCATCACAACCAAGAGAATGTACACATCCCACAGCTTTGCATGGGACAAACACACAACCACGACTTTGGGTGAACACCTCCCAGGCGTCACGGACACACACGCACACACACGCACAATCATATAATGCTTTATTGGTTTGCATCAACTGCAGCTATGTAGAATTAGTTAAATAGAATTTCTTCAGTGTGAAAACAGGCCCTTCGACCCAACAAGTCCACACTGACCCTCCGCAGAGTAACCCACCACGCCCATTGCGTTGCCCTATATTTACTCCAGATCAATGCACCTAATGTACACATGCCTGAACACTATGGGCAATTTAGCATGGCCAATTCACCTGACCTGCACATCTGTGGATTGTGGGAGGAAACCAGAGGAATCCCATGCAGACACAGGGAGAAGTGCAAACTCTACGCAGACATTCACCCGATGCTGGAATTGAACCCAGGTCCCTGGCGCTGTGAGGCAGCTGCGCTAACCACTGAGCCACCATGCCGCCCCCAGCTCTTTGATGTCACCAGATCAATGTTCAGTTAGAATCATTTAACATGTAAGCTCCCTCGTATTGTAACCTTCTCACAAGTTAAAAGACATGGACAGTCACAGCTTTGGGTGCGACATTTCTATCGGTATCTATCAATGCAGACAAAGTGTTCAAGTACAGATCGTTCTGCTTTAACGCGCGCTTCGTTAATGCAAGTTCAGAGTAACACAATTGACAAGTTGGGGACACTTTCGAAACTGCCAACTTTTAAAACGTATGTTGGCTGTAACGTGATTTCATCACCCACACTTTAAGCGCTGTTTCTAAAGTGTAATTTTTCTATAACATGGGTGTTGCACAAGAACACAACCATCGCGTTATAAAAGAACTACCTATAGTCATGCTAATGTCTCTTGATGGCTCTCTCCTTCTGCAGCAAAGAATATGTACGATGTGCACGATCAAGCACAGACAGTAGAGCCAATGTCTGACTAAAAGCTTCTGAATGCCTTAGCTGAGCTGAGTTGGCAGGAGAGCAAAGGGAACACACCTGGATATTTACAGCCATCTAGTGAGACTGCCTGCAATCTGCTACTCCCAGCACGTCAAGCACCAACAGCTTACTAAAACCTTGGGGAAGAGTAATGGCTTGCTGATGCCAGTGAGATAGAGCAAGTCTTCTGGAGCAAGGATCACCAGTTATGGTGCATCCAGAGCGTTAGCACAAACTGAACTGTCAGGCAGGGAGGAAGTGGTTGAATGAGGGAACTGTGGTTTACTAAAGAAGTTGAATTGCTTGTCAAGAGGAAGAAGGAGGCTTATGTAAAGACGAAGTGTGAAGGCTCAATTAGGGTGCTTGAGAGTTACAAGTTAGCCAAGAAGGACCTAAACAGAGAGCTTTGAAGAGCCAGGAGGAGACATGAGAAGTCTTTGGCAGATAGGATCAAGGAAAACCCTAAAGCTTTCTATAGGTATGTCAGGAATAAAAGAATGACTAGAGTAACATTAGAACTAGAATTTGCTCATTCCTGAAGAAAGGCTTATGCCTGAAACGTCGATTCTCCTTCTCCTTTGATGCTGCCTGACCTGCTGTGCTTTTCCAGCAACACATTTTTAAGCTAACATTAGAACTAGTCAAGGATAGTAGTTGGAAGTTGTGCGTGGAGTCCAAAGAGATAGAAAGGCATTAAATGAATATTTTTCATTAGTATTCACACAGGAAAAAGATAATGTTGTCGAGGACAATACAGGTTATTAGGCTAGAAGGCATTGAGATTCATAAGGAGGAAGTGTTAGCAATTCTGAAAATTGTAAAAATAGATAGGTCCCCTGGGCTGGATGGGAATTTATCCTAGGATTCTCTGGGAAGGTAGGGAGGTGATTGCAGAGCCCACGGGCTTTGATCTTTATGTCGTCATTGTCTACAGGAATAGTGCCAGAAGACTGGAGGATAGCAAATGTTGTCCCCTTGTTCAAGAAGGGGAGTAGAGACAACCCTGGCAGTTATAGACCAGTGAGCCTTACTTCGGTTGTGAGTAAAGTGTTGGAAAGGATTATTAGAGGTAGGATTTATAATCATCTAGAAAGGAATAATTTGATTATGGGTAGTCAACATGGTTTTGTGAAGGGTCACAAGCCTTATTGAGTTCTTTGTGAAGATGACTAAACAGGCGGATGAGGGTAAAGTGGTTGATGTGGTGTATATGGATTTCAGTGCAGAGTATGGTAAGGTTCCTCGTGGTAGGCTGTTGCAGAAAATACAGAGGCATGGGATTGAGGGTGTTTTAGCAGTTTGGATCAGAAATTCGCTAGGTGAAAGAAGACAGAGGAGGGTGGTTGATGGGAAATGTGCATCCTGGAGTTCAGTCACTAGTGGTGTACCGCAAGGATCTGTTTTGGGGCTACTGCTGTTTGTTATTTTTATAAATGACCTGGATGAGGTAGTAGAAAAATGGGTTAGTAAATTTTCAGATGACACTAAGGTCAGTGGAGTTGTGGACAGTGCAGAAGGATGTTGCAGATTTCAGAGGAACATAGATAAGCTGCAGAGATGGGCAAATGGGGTGGAAAAGTGTGAGGTGAGCCACTTTGGAAGGAGTAACAGGAATACAGAATACTGGGCTAATGGTAAGATACTTGGTAGTGTGGATGAGCAGAGAGATCTCGGTGTCCATGTACATAGATCCCTGAAAGTTGCCACCCACAGTGATAGGGTTGTTAAGAAGGCATACAGTGTGTTAGCTTTTATTGGTAGAGGGATTGAGTTTCTGAGCCATGAGGTTATGTTACAGTTGTACAAAGCTCTGGTGCGGCCGCACTTGGAGTATTGCGGACAGTTTTAGTCGCCGCATTATAGGAAGGATGTGGAAGCTTTGGAAATTTATTAGGATGTTGCCTAGTATGGAGGGAAGGTATTATGAGGAAAGACTGAGGGAGTTGAGTCTGTTTTTGTTAGAGAGAAGGTTAAGAGGTGATGTAATAGAGATATACAAGAGTCATAGAGATGTACAGCACGGAAACAGACCCTTCGGTCCAACCCGTCCATGCCAATCAGATATCCCAACCCAATCTAGTCCCACCTGCCAGCACCTGACCCATATCCCTCCAAACCCTTCCTATTCATATACCCATCCAAATGCCTCTTAAATGTTGCAATTGTACCAGCCTCTACCACTTCCTCTGGCAGCTCATTCCATACATGCACCACCCTCTGTGTGAAAAAGTTGCCCCTTAGGTCTCTTTAATATTTTTCCCCTCTCACTCTAAACCTAGGCCCTCTAGTTCTGGACTGCCCCACCCCAGGCAAAATACTTTGCCTATTTATCCTATCCATGCCCCTCATGATTTTGTAAACCTCTATCAGGTCTCCCCTCAGCCTCTGACGCTCCAGGGGAAACAGCCCCAGCCTGTTCAGCCTCTCCCTACAGCTCAGATCCTCCAACCCTGGCAACATCCTTGTCAATCTTTTCTGAACCCTTTCAAGTTTCACAACATCTTTCCGATAGGAAGGAGACCAGAATTGCACTCAATATTCCAACAGTGGCCTAACCAACGTCCTGTACAGCCGCAACATGACATCCCAACTCCTGTACTCAATACACTGACCAATAAAGGAAAGCATACCAAACACCTTCTTTACTATCCTATCTACCTGCGACTCCACTTTCAAGGAGCTATGAACCTATACTCCAAGGTCTCTTTGTTCAGCAACACTCCCTAGGACCTTACCATTAAGTGTATAAGTCCCGCTAAGACTTGCTTTCCCAAAATGCAGCACCTCGCATTTATCTGAATTAAACTCCATCTGCCACTTCCCAGCCCATTGGCCAATCTGGTCAAGATCCCGTTGTAATCTGAGATAACCTTCCTCGCTGTCCACTACATCTGCAATTTTGGTGTCATCTGCAAACTTACTAACTGTACCTCTTATGCTCGCATCCAAATCATTTATATAAATGACAAAAAGTAGAGGACCGATCCTTGTGGCACTCCACTGGTCACAGGCCTCCAGTCTGAAAAACAACCCTCCACCACCACCCTCTGTCTTCTACCTTTCAGCCAGTTCTGTATCCAAATGGCTAGTTCTCCCTGTATTCCTTGAGATCTAACCTTGCTAATCAGTCTCCCACGGGGAACCTTGTTGAATACCTTACTGAAGTCCATATAGATCACATCCACCGTTCTGCCCTCATCAATCCTCTTTGTTACTTCTTCAAAAAACTCAATCAAGTTTGTGAGACATGATTTCCCAAGCACAAAACCATGCTGACTATCCCTTGCCTTTCCAAATACATGTTCATCCTGTCTGACAGGATTCCCTCCAACAACTTACCCACCACCGACGTCAGGCTCATTGATCTATAGTTCCCAGGCTTGTCCTTGCCACCTTAAACCGTGGCACCACGTTAGCCAACCTCCAGTCTTCCGGCACCTCACCTGTGACTATCGATGCTACCAGAGGATTATACAGCGTGGACAGTAAGAGCCTTTTTCCTCAGATTGCGATGGCTAGGAGTGGACATAGTTTTAAGTTGAGGGGTGATAGATATAGATTAGATTAGATGATTAGATTCCCTACAGTGTGGAAACAGGCCCTTGGGCCCCACAAGTCCACACCAACCCTCTGAAGAGTAACTCACCCCACTCTGACGAATGCACCTAACAACTATGGACAATTGAGCATGGCTAATTCACCTGTCCTGCACATCTTTTGAAATGTGGGAGGAAACCAGAGCAACCGGAGGAAACCCATGCAGATACAGGGAGAATGTGCAAACTCCACACAGTCAGTTGCCCAAAGCTGTCAGATGTCAGAGGTAGGTTCTTTACTCAGAGAGTAATGAGAGCGTGGAATGCCCTGCCTACAACAGTAGTGGACTCGCCCAACTTTAAAGGCATTTAAATGGCCATTGAAAAACATGGATGATAATGGAATAGTGTCGGCTCGATGGGCTTCAGATTAGTTTCACAGATCGGCACAACATCGAGGGCCGAAGGGCCCATACTGTGCTGTAATGTTCTATGCTCTATGTTCTATATGAACTATGTCAGATACAGATCATGAAAGGGCATCTGCCTGTTGTGTTTGCTTATGATCATTTAAAGCAGTACCTGTTTGGGAGAGAGAAAGTGACGGCAGAGTCTGACCACAAGCCACTTCAAAACTCCTTTCTCAAACCGCTTCTATCTGCTACAAAACGTTTGCAAAGGTTGTTACTTCGTTTTGTGGAGATATCATTTGGAAGTGAAGTGCAAGGAAGATGAGCAGATATACATGACTAACACGCTGCGCTCCTTTTGAAGGAAGTTTCTGATGCCTATCCAGAGTATGAAAGTTTTGACAATCAACGAGAAGCAATTGTACAACATGTTCCGGAAGCCAAGAACCTAACACACATTAAACCTGACAGACAAGTGTCTTGCACAGATTAAGCAAACAAGGTGCATCTCTACAAATGCTACAGAACATGGTGATGAAGCATCATTTGAAACCAATAAGGAGACACTTGTTGCTATAAGAAACTATTGGTCATACAGAGATGACGGGATTGCTCAGAAGGGTGTTTTATCCAAAGGAACTTGAGTTGTTAGCCCTAAAGAGGGGAGAAAAGAGTTGCTGAAGTGCATCTAAGCAAACCAAAAATGAATCCAGCCTTAGAAAAGAAAAATGAGTGCCTTACCAATCAAATATGAATAATTAGGTTAAGGAGGGTTTGAAAAAGATTTACCAGGATTTTGCCGGGTATGGAGGGTATGAGTTATAAGGAGATGCTGGATAGGCTGGGACCTTTTTCACTGGAGCATAGGAAGTTGAGGGATCAACTTAAAGAGGTTTATAAAATTGTGAGGGGTGGATGGCAAGTGGACTTTCCCTAGAGTTGGAGATTTCAAGGCCAAGGGGCATATTTCTAAGGTGAGAGGAGAAAGACTTCAGAAAGAGATGAGAGGTAATGTTTTTACACAGAGAGTGTTTCGTGTGTGGAATGAGAGGAAGTGGTGGATGTGGGTACAGTTAACAATGTTACACTATTTGCATAACAGTTACAACATTTAATGCTGACAAATTGGACAAGATTAATTTAAGATGTCTGGTTGGCACGGACGAGTTGGACCAAAGGATCTGTTTCCATGCTGTACAAATCTATGACTCTTTGATATTTGGATAAGGACATGGAACATAAAATGTTTGGAAGGCAAGTACCAAGCACAGTTTAGTTTGGCATTGTGGTTGGCATGGACTGGTTGGACCGAAGGGTATGTTTCCAAGATGTATGACTCTACAACTGAATCAGCCAATGCAACACTCCCAAGCTATGGAGGTGGGGGGTGGGATTGGTTAGCTCAGTTGGCTGGACAATTGGTTTGTGATGTAGAGTGATGCTAACAGTGTGGGTTCAATGTCCATGTCAGCTGAGGTTACCGTAAAGAACTTTCCTTCTCAACTTCTTCCCTCGCTTGGGCATGGTGACAGCCAGGTTGAACAACCAGCAGTCAACTTTCTGTCTAATGAGAGGGCAGTTCTACAATGATTTTATCTTGTTTCAAGCTAAACAAACTGAAAAGATGCACATGACTCACTACAGACCATAGATTAAGTTCAGGGTTGACATCTAAATTCCGACTGAAGCTGATTATCTTGTCACTGTCAGTCAGTATTCAGATGACTGGGAGTTAGACTCATTTATGTCAATGACAACTAGTGATATTGTACTGCTCCTGAAATCACTGTTCAATTGTCATAATATTGCTGACTTGATGGCATGGGGTGGCCATCTCGTTCAGTGGTTAGATTAGATTTTAGATTAGATTTCCCTACTGTGTAGAAACAGGCCCTTAGTCCACACTGACCCTCTGAAGAGCAACCCACCCAGACCCATTCCTCTACATTTACCCCTGACTAATGCACCTAACACTACAGGCTGGCACTGCTGACTCACAGTGCCAGGGACCCAGGTAAGGTTCCAGCCTTGGCTGACTGTCTGAGTGCGGCGTTTGCACATCCTTCCTATATCTGCATGGGTTTCCTCTGAGTGCTCCAGTTTCCTCCAAAGATGTGCCAGTTGGGTGGACTGGTCAGGGAAATGCAAGGTTACAAGGGTGCAGTAGGAGTGTGGGTCTGGGTGTGATGCTTTTCAGAGGATCGGTGTGGGCTCAATGAGCCAAAAGGCTTCGTTCCTCACTGAAGGGTTTTTATTCTATGAATGGTCCTAAAATCACAAGCAAAGAACTCAGATGTTTCTTGAATGATTGGAAAATGCAGCTCCACATTACACCTCCACACCATCCCCAGTCAATGGGAAAGGCTGAGTCAGCGCTGAAATGTGCCAAAAGGATCATTAAAAAAAAGTCAACTAGATCCCACCGAGACAGTCTTAGATTGCAGAAACACGCCTAATGAAGGCAAGGAACGTTGTTCACTGTAGTAACTAATGCACCCAGACTATTCTTCCAACAACACTAAAGAATTAGTAAAGTCAAAACCTAATGGCAGGAATGAATGACAAAATCCAAGTGAGATGTGAAAAAAACCTCCAAATTCCATTTTGGTATTGATGCTAAATCATTGCCAGAACTGAGAGTTGGGAGCTAGTCAAAGTACAAACATTCAACTCACTCAACAAAAGTCAGGCCACATAGCAACTTCGGTCTCATGTCGTAAAGCTATGATCAAGAATATTCATGATGTAAGTAAATATCAAGATCTATGAGTTGTGCATATTAAATAACCTGCAAATGATAGGGCATCGAGTGTTTTTTTTCTCCATTCAGCTCTACCCATGAGCTAGATGGCCTCCTGATGCATGGTAATAGTTCTATGATTCTGAAGCCCAATCTTGTGTGAATAAATGTTTGCAACAGTATCCACTTCTGGAGACCAGATGGATCAATCAGCTATTAGGAACAGTTTCTCTTTGTCTTCCTTGTTTAAATCTGTCATAACCTTGTGCATCTCTACTGACTGAATCTTCAACCCCCCTTTGCTCCCATTGGATCAATAGCAACTTGCCAATCTTTGTGCCCTGATATCTGAGCGCAATCCCAACCATCAGTTCCAAGGAGAGAAATGTCCTTAATTGAATTTTGGATGTTGCCAAACCAAGTGTGACTTAGGCCCACATCTGAGCAGATGGAAAAGTATTTGACAGGATTTATGATGTCCTTCGGCCATGAAAGTGAGAGTATAAATTATAATGAGCAGATTGATTATGTTATGAAATAAGTAATCCAGAAAGCTGAAGTAATAAATTGGCATTTATATTGTCCCTTGGCGGTTTGTAAACTTGTTTATTCTATAAAAGTGGGTTTATAAACGTGATGAATATTTAACTATTCACTGTCATAAAAACCTACCTCGTTCTCTAATATCCTTTAGGAATTTTTTTACCCAGAGAGTCATTCATTTGTGGAAAGAACTTCTCAGATGAAATGGTGGATGCAGGTACAGTTACAACATTTAAGAGATATTAAGATAAATACATGAATAGGGAAAGATTTGGAAGGATATGGGCCAAGCGCAGGCAGGTGGGGCTAGTTTAGTTTGGGATTATGTTCGGCATGGACTGGTTGGACCGAAGGGTCTAATTCCATGCTGTTTAACTCTGTGACTCTATAAATGAAGTCTGCCAGTTTTACCAGGTCTGGCTAACATGCAGCCTCACATGCAATTGGACCAAAAGCAATGTGGTGACTCTTGACTATCCTCTTAAATCTATTGCATTCAGGAAGGCAGCTCACCACCACCTTGCTAATGCAAATTTAGGGATGGGCAGTAAACACTGTGCTTACCAGTGACTCACAGAACCCATGAATGATTCAATGAGCAGACTAATTATGTTATTAAATGAGTAATCCAGAAAGCTGAAGTAATAAAGTGGAGCTCATAGAATTTTTCTTTTTAAATTTTTAGACGTATACCATGTGTAAAGGAGAGCAATAGCTTCATAACAAGTCACTCAATGATAGAAACACACAACACGCCTTCACCTACGGCACTCATGGCTTATATGTTATGACATGTCTCGACTTGTCTGGTACACTCCCACGCATCTAATCCCATCAAGTAAAAACAACAAATGCTGGAGATCACAGTGGATCAGACAGCATCCATGGAGAGAGAGAGCAAGTTTGCTGTCACTCCATGGATGCTGTTGACCCGTTGAGATCACCAACATTTGTTGTTTTCAGTACAGATTCCTGCATCTACAGTAATTTGCTCCTCCATCAGATGAAATGTCTACGGTTTTAGACTTGCAAATTTATCAACATAAAATAGTTAGCTTTAATGTTTCAAATAGAATAATAGGTCCCATTGGAGGTTCAAATCATCGATCATGGAATCACAGAACTCTACATTGTGGAAGCAGGCCATTCAGCCCATCAAGTCCACACCAATCCTCCCACGAGCAGCCCACCCATACCCACCCTCTAGCCTTTTCCTGTAACTCTGCATTTCCCATGGCCAATCTACCTAACCTGCACATCTTTGGACTGGTGGAGGAAACTGGAGCAACCAACAAAAACCCACGCCGACACAGGGAGAGTGCGCAAACTCCACATTGACAGTCACCCAAGGACGGAATCAAACCTGGGTCCCTGGAGCTGTGAGGTGGCAGTGTTAACCATTCAGCCACCATGCCACCCCAATGGAATGCATTCTGATTCCTGCAATATTCCCTAATTTTTATTAATACATAAACATAACAATTATTGAATTGAGTATAATAACTAATTACCTATTCTAATAATAAAAAGATAAAGTCACCACCTCCTTGCTCTCTCATTAGAAAGAGACAAATGATAGTGGTTTAACCTTAGGGTTACCATGCCTCAGATATGGAGAAGGAGAGTTCTTCATGGTAACCACAGCTGGTGCAGGAATTGAACTCATGATTTTAGCATCACTGAGCTAACTATCAAATAGTCTTCAAATCATTAATAGAGACACTGTCACCTTTTTGACACCATTGGCCATGCTAACAATTATTGCCCATCCTTGAAGTCCCTTGATAAGATAGTCTTAAAGAGTTCACCCATTATTCTTACACAATGACCCCTGATTCTGGACTCCGCCATCATTGGGAGCATCCTTCCTGCATCTAACTTGTCTAATCCTGTTCGGGTTTTATAGATTTCTAAGAGATCCGCCCCCATTCTTCTAAACTCCAATGAAAGCAATGCTAATCGACTCCACCATCGCTCTTCAGACATCAGTTCTACCATCCCAGGACTCAATTTGGTAAACCTTTACTGCACTCCCTCAATAGCAAGAACATCTTTCCCAGGTAAGGAGACCAAAACTGTACGTAAATATCCAGTTGTGGCCTCACCAATTCTCTGAATAATTACAGTAAGACATCCTTGTTCCTGTACTTGAATCCTCTTGCCATGCAGGCCAACGTAGGCTGCACTAGCAGGCTTACTTTAAGTGGCTGGCTCACAAGAATATGTAAGTCACATTGAACATTCCCCTCTCTCAATTTATAGCAATTCAAATAATACCTTCCTATTTTTGCTACTAATGTGGATAACTTCACATTTATCCAGATTGTACCATTCTTGCTCACTCATTCAGCCTGTCAAAATCACACTGCAACATCTCTGTATCTTTCTTACAGCTTACTCTTCCACCCAGCTTTGTGTCATCTGTAAATTGTGAGATGCTCAAATGGCCCATCATGGCACTGGAACTAAAGAAGAAAACTAAATGATTAAGTTACAACATCTCTAGAGGGGTTATACATTTTCTTATATTGTTGCAAATCTTTAAATTACCAACCTGGTTTGTACATGTTACAATACACCATTGTGGCCATCATAACCTGAGTCGACATCTGAACCCAGACCTTCTCACTCAGAAATACAGATATGACCACAAGCTTCTCCATTATACATTTTAATAGTTATTTTAACCAGTCTGTTCAGATATGACAGAGCTCCAGTGCAGGTGGGACTTGATCTTCGGACTTTATGGCCTAGAAGTAGGGAAACTACCACTGTGTCACAAGCACCACAGATATTTTAATAGATATTTTTCTAATCAATTTAATGTTATTATACCTTGTTGCAAAGTGGGATTTGAACCCAGACCTACTAGGTCAAAGTTTAGGGCACTACCATTGCACCATAATAGCTTTCATCATGATTCTTAACACAATTAACTAATTTGTTCACAATACCTGTCTCCCTTGTTACTTTTAAGTACTTAGCATTGAATTCCAGGTGAAAACAGATCTGGGCAAAAGGCCGGTCTGGCTGATAGCTCATTAAAACAAAACAACTGGAAGCATGAGTAGGCCATTCAGCCCCTCAATCTGGCTCCACCATTTGATACAATCATGGCTAATCTTATATCAATCTTGGCTCCACTTTCCTGCCCGTTCTCCATCACACATTACTCATTAAATCTCCTCCTTATATTTACTCAATGTCCAGCATCTACCATGCTCTGGGGTAGTGAATTCCACAGATGCATGATCCTTTGAGAGAAATGATCCCTCCTCATCTCTGTTTTAAATCTGTCACTCCTTTATCCTAAAACTATGATCTCTCTTCTAGATTGCCCCACATGAGGAAGCAATGTCTCTACATCTACTTTGCCAATCCCTTAGTATCTTGTACAACTCAATTAGATCTCCTCTCATCCTTCTAAACTCTAGAGCATATGGGCCTAAACTACTAGCACTGCTGCCACACTGCACCAGAGACCCAGGTTCAGTTCCAGCCTCGGGCAACTGTCTGTATGGAGTTTGCACATTCTCCCCGTGTCTGCATGGGTATTCTCTGGGTGCTCCGGTTTCCTCCCACGGTCCAAAGATGTGCTGGTTAGGTGAATGACCATGCTAAATTGCCTGTAGTATTAGGCGTAGGGGAATGGGTCTGGGTGGGTTGCTCTTCGGAGGGTCGGTGTGGACTTGTCGGGCCGAAGGGCCTGTTTCCACACTGTAAGTAATCTAATCTATTCAATCTTTCTTCTAAAGACAAACCCTCATCCATGGAATCAATCTAATGAATCACCTCTGAACTGCCACCAATGCAATTACACCTCTCCTCAAGTAAAGGGACTAAAATTGGACACAGTACTCCATATGCAGTATCACCAGAGCCTTTTACATTTGCAGAAACACCTCTCTACTTTTACACTGTATTCCTTTTATGGGTGGCACGGTCGCACAGTGGTTAGCACTGCTGCCTCACTGCGCCAGAGACCCGGGTTCAATTTCCGCCTCAGGCAACTGTCTGTGTGGAGTTTGCACATTCTCCCCGTGTCTGCATGGATTTCCTCCGGGTGCTCCAGTTTCCTCCCACAGTCCAAAAAAAAAGTGCAGGTTAGGTGAATTGGCCATGCTAAATTACCCGTAGTGTTAAGTGAAGTGCTCTTTGGAGGGTCGGTGTGGACTTGTTGGGCTGAAGGGCCTGTTTCCACACTAAGTAATCTAATCTAAATTCCAAAATTTCTTATCCCTGCATTCTAGCTTTCTTTGATTCATTCACAAGGACACACAGATCCCTTATGCCACTCAGTAAATTAAGAATGGAGAAGCTGGTCTACAATGGGACCACGAACAGTGCAGAGGGACCTGAGCCAATGCAGTGGTGTGCAAAATGGCCAAAGCCAATCAATAATCTGATTGACGTGAAATCTGATCATTCATCCCTATGGAAATCAAAACAATGTATTTGTTGTTGAAGGGAAAATTCTTGCTTGATTTTACTGGCCCAGAATTATTTCCACCTCCCACAGCATCTGTAGCTCTCATTTCACCAGCAGTACCAACTCTGCTGAATGACATGACCTACCTGTGAGAGGTTGGCCCTGTAAACAGAAGGGCTTTGTTTCGAGATGTGAAGGGGACTTGTTGGACACTGTGCTGGCTCTGACTTCTAAAACGCAGCCAACTCCCACTCCACTTACTTTGGCTGTTCTGACTGCAAATGGTTAGAGACAAAAAAAAACTGCAGTAGCAGGAAACCAAAGTAGACAGACAGGATGCTGGAAGAACACAGCAAGGCAGGCAGAATCAGGAGGTGGAGAAGTTGACGTTTCAGGTGTTAATCCTTCTTCAGGACTGGGAAGGGTGGATGTAGGAGGAGCTGCAGATAAAGGGGGTGGCGGGGGCAGGGTGGAGGAAGAGAACCTCTTCAAATTGGGCATCTTTTGAAGAGACTTCGTAATGGAACAACTCATCTGGTTCTATAATGCCCATTAGGGAAGGGACACTGTGGACTGTGTTACTTCAGGACCAGAGTAATGTGGTTGGCTTTAAATTGCCCTCTGACCTTAGTTCAAGATGAGATGAGCAATAAATGCTGCTCTAACCAGTCACGCCCACATCATTCTGAATGAATAAACCAAAAGTTCAGTGTCAAGAGTTCACTAGAAAAACCACAACAGACAATCATGCTGTGTTGATCTGCTCGGTTTTGAGTCAAATAGTGTGAGGGCACCCAATGAATACTTCCTTGTTGAATTAAAACGCCACCTCTATTTCTCTCCACTGACCTGAACATCCAGGGCTTAAGTTTTCGTTTCCTTTCTTTCAGAATTTTCATCCCCTTACTTCAAACATATTCCACAGGTTTATTGACATCCGCCAGATGAGGCAGACAAGGCCTTTAAGTGCCCACTACTGCAGTATTTCCCTGGTACTGAGTTGCTGTTGTGTTTCCTTGGAACATGGGATTTGTTGGCTCTTGCTGTGTGCACATTGACTGCAAATAGGATCAAAGGGCCAGAGTGAAAAAAATGCTGGTAACAATCTCAGCTTTGCTTACAGGTCATGTTCACTCACATTATGCTTAGAATATACCAATAAAGAATGAAAACTGCCATCAGTGATATGATAGCACTCATAGCTGAGATGTAGCGAACACATAAGCAAAGACAGAAAGTCCTTTCAAGCATTGTTGCTTTTAATTATACATCTTCTATTGCTAAATTCAGCTGTGCACTTTGTTGACATTTCAGCAGAGACTTTAGTCAACAAAATGCTCATTGTTTGAACAATCATTTCCACTTCAATCATGAACAAATTCCCCTGTTGAAACAAGAACTTGTATCAGGATATTTGTTCCAAATACTGACCACATCTGGTGTTGACCATAGGTCAATCCCCTGCTCCGTTTGCAGTAAGTAGACAGGCAGGAGGCTGGAAGAATACAACCAGGCAGCATTAGGAGGTGGAGAAGTCGATGTTTCGGGTGTAACCCTTCTTCAGAACTGGAGGTGGGTGTAGGGAGAGCTGTAGGATGGCGGGGGCAGGTGAAATTGGTTCAACTTGGTCCTGTATTCATTACAGGTTAGAAGGATGAAAGGGGACATGATTGAAAACTATAGAATTGTAACAGACCTGGACAAACTAGTTGCAGGGAGGATGCTCCTCTGGTTGGGAGTCTAGAACCTGTGGACACAGTCCCAGTATTTGGGAGCAACCCATTAGGACTGAGATAGTGGCATGAGTTATAGAGATGTATAGCATGGAAACAGACCCTTCGGTCCAACTCATCCATGCCAACTAGATATTCTATGTTAATTCAGTCCCTTTTGCCAATATTTGGCCCGTATCCCTCTAAACCCTTCGTATTAATGTACCCACTGAGGTGCCTTTGAAAAGTTGTCATTGTACCAGCCTCCAACAGTTCCTCCAGCAGACCATTCCATACACACACCACCCTCTGTGTGAAAAAGTTGCCCCTTAGTTCCCTTTTAAATCTTTCCCCTCTCACCCTAAACCTATGCCTTCAAGTCTTGGACTCCCCTACTCTCGAGAAAAGACCTTGAATATTCACCCTATCCATGCCCCTCATGATTTTATACACTTCAATAAAGTGACCCCCTCATCCTCAAGTTTCTTCACTCAATAAGTAGTGAACCTGTGGAATTCTCTGCAAAAAAAAAGCCTTGGAAAACAATTCACTTAAAGTATTCAAGAAGAAGATAAATACATTTAGTGATTTTAAGGGCATCAAATGGTACGGGGATAAAGCAGGAATACGGTATTGAGATTGAGGATCAGGTATTGAATGGTGGAAAAGGCTTGATGGGCTGAATGGCCTACTCCTGCTCCCAGTTTCTATAGCTCTATGTTTCTATGAATCTTGAAGTCATCAAGTTCAGTAACCTTTTAGTCCAGAGGATCAACACTTCAACAATAAACTACAGACACACAGCAGCATTCTAAAGCACTGAATGTCATTTCTTTAATTCGGAGATGCCAGTGTTGGACAAAGTTAAAAATCACACAACACCAGGTTATAGTCCAACTGGTTTAATTGGAAGCACACTAGCTTTCGGAGCGACGCTCCTTCATCAGGTGATTGTGGAGGGCTCGATCCTAACACAGAATTTATAGCCATATATTATTCTGTGTTAAATTCTGTGTTACGATCGAGCTCTCCACAATCACCTGATGAAGGAGCGTCGCTCCGAAAGCTAGTGTGCTTCCAATTAAACCTGTTGGACCATAACCTGGTGTCATTTTTATAAGTAGTTTTTATCTTTATCTGCTTTTAATCCTTGTATGTATTTAATTAGCAAGTTTATTACTTTAGCTTAAGTAAATTACAACCGTGTTTTGTAATAATAAACTAACCTTTATCTTGTTTAAAGCCAATGCTCTGCTGCTGCTTATCTTTACATTGAATCACTTCCAAATTAAAAGGAAGTTGTGTATAGAAGCACACATACACACACGCAAGATCTGAGCTCAGTGACCACAGCAGGACAGTTCCAACTCAACCCATTACCACTCTATCAGTCTACTCCTGATCTTTAGTAAAGTGATGCAAGAGGTCATCAACAGCGCAATAACCTGCTTACAGATGCTTAGTTTGGGTTCCGTCAGGGACACTCTGTTCCTGAACACCTTACAGGCTTGGCAATTGAGCTGAACTCCAGAGGGAAGGAGAGATTGACTGCTCTTTTCACTGAGAATAGTGTTTGACCAATTACAGAGGAAGGGTGCAAAATTGAAAGGAATCAGAAGAAAAGCTGTCCACTGTTGGAGTAAACACAAAGGATTGTGGACGCTGGAAATCTGAAACTAGGACAGAGAACACTGGAGAAAAACAACAAGTCTGGGCAGCATCTGTGAAGAGAAGGCAGAGCTAATATTGAGTCCAGGGACCCTTCTTCAGAACTAGAGATAGCTGGAAAAAGGTAGAATGTATGCTGATGACAGAGTGGGGTTTGGGGAGTGGGTAGGGGGTGATTAGGAGACAATAGAGTATATGGAGATAAAGTCAAGAGTGTGATGCTGGAAAAGCACAGCAGGTCAGGCAGCAACCGAGAAGCAGGAGACTTCACCCTGATGAAGGGCTTATGTCTGAAACATCGATTCTCCTGCTCTTTGGACGCTGCATGACCTGCTGTGCTTTTCCAGCACCACACTCTCGACTCTGATCTCCAGCATCTGCAGTCCTCACTTTCTCCTATGTGGAGATGAGAAGCCCAGAGAGAGACAGACAGGGAGAGAGAGAGAGAGAGAAAGAGAAAGGATAGGTAAACAAAGCCTATCAAACAAAAAACATTTTAACCAGGCTTTTGTGAATTAACAAAAATTGATATTAAATGCAAAAAGACAGTCTTGTGCCAACACACATCTCATTTCTACTTTTGTGTGTAAGTGCAAAAACAACTTTTAAAAAATCAAATGCCGATTGTTCATGAAGAGCAAATAGTTTTACATTGCAGCCATTGCAATGGATGCTACTGGAAGGGCCTGTGCCCGAAACGTCGAATCTCCTGTTCCCTGCATGCTGCCTGACCTGCTGTGCTGTTCCAGCAATAAAGTTTCAACATTGATCTCCAGCATCTGCAGACCTCACTTTCTCCATGCTACTGGAAGGGTTGATGTTTGTAATTGGAAAAGCAATTTTGAGATTCTTGCCTTTGCAGTTTGATTGAAGCTCTTTTGAAAGTGGCTGACTGGCAGCACTTAGAGTGAGAGAGAATCTGTCCTTCTTTTACTTGCAGTCCAGGGGTGTTTAAATGAATATTCTCAGAGATGTGACTCTTATAATGCATGAGGATGTCACACCACAAGCAGACACAGATCAGGGTTGCATTCAACTTTTGACCCCTTTTCTTTATTCCTGTAAGGGTGAAACACAAAACAAAAACCTGCAAGAGGAGCTTTCTGCTGAGTGGAGAGGGGTAGTCAGCCTCATCATTATCTCTTCCTATTACATTTTCTCGCAGTTTTCCTGACACTCTGCAGGTGTAACATTCCTTGGGTCCCATGTATGATTTTGCCAGACAGCAACTGAATTTAGCTGTTTTAATTATATCAGACTTTGTTTAAAAAGCACAAGTTAGAATTAAATTAGATTATTTACAATGTGAAAAGAGGCCCTTTGGCCCAACAAGTCCACACTGACCTACCAAAGCGCAACCCACCCATTCCCCTACATTTACCCTTTCACCTAACACATGGGCAATTTAACATGGCCAATTCACCCTAACCTGCACATTTTTGGACTGTGGGAGGAAACCGGAGCACCCAGAGGAAACTCACGCAGACACGGGGAGAATGTGCAAACTCCGCACAGAGAGTCGCCTGAGGCGGGAATTGAACTTGGGTCTCTGGCACTGTGAGGCAGCAGTGCTAACCACTGTGCTGCCCACAAATGTTAACGATGCCCATGGTACTTTGGTGTTCTGATCCATCACCACAACATTGAGGCACAATAGATGCTGTAATTAGGAAATCTAATAGAACAGCATATTTTCTTGTGAGGAGACTGAACGCAAAAGTAAAGAGAATATGCTTCCATTATACAGGAAGTGGTGAGACCACATATTTAGTGTTGTGTACAGTATTGGTATCTGTAGTGATTGTAACAAGGTCAGCCAGGTGGACCTCATAGAATATGAGTTCCCTGACTGGGGCTGTTAATCTGGTCCAATTAGGTAGCCCAAGCTTACAGATAGAAACAGGAGTGTCAGACTGTTCATTCTGAGAGCTGGCTCTGAGGGAGCTGGATCAGAGTCAAAGACTTTCTACATGTAAAGAAAAGATGACTTGGTGACGATATACTGGTCTCTGTGGAGTCACTACAGTGGCGTTGAGAGTGTGATTACTGATGTAACCATGCAAAAGAACCTACTCGCTGAATCATTAGAAACTGCAGCAAGTAGAACATATGAGATGTAGGGGATTCCAATGGAAGTGGTCACCTTCGCCAGTCTTATTGAGCTTGGGGACCACCACTTCAGTGAAGGCAATTGCACAGCCTCACTCGGGACATATCCTGAACAGAGGAACTCTAAGTCGGACCCACAGAAAAACCCCAAAACAAAGCGAAACCTTGGCCGAACGATTAAAACTTTCTTCAGGATCCGGGCCGGCAAGCGATTGTGTTTGCTGACGGTATGCGGACTCGTGACAGCAAAAGAGTCCCACTAGACCTAAACTGAGTAAGAGAACACATAAGCTGATATCCAGGAGAGTGCACAGCCTAGAAAGTCCACCTACATCTGGTTTGAAACTGTTACATTGTTTCACAACAAACAAATCAGAACCAATCAAAATAAACGTCTGGTTTAATGGTCACCAGGTTCTAATGGTGATCAATACTGGTACGGCCGTTTCAGTGATTCATAGAACCAGTCTTCAACAAAATTCACTCTAGATTCCAACCCTTAGGTATGCGCAGGACCTCAGCCAGACTGAGAAGCTATACCGGGGAACCATTACAGATTAAAGGTCCAGCTTTGGTTCTGGTCTCTATTGGAAGGCAGCTGGCTCAGTTAGCACTGATTGCGGTAATAGGCCGGGGGGTGAAATTGGTTGAGAAAGATTGGCTCGGTGTTTTTGAAAACGGGCAACATCAGTCCGTACAGATTGTGAAGCCCGACAGTGGTAAGAGTCACCAAACCAATCCAGTTTGTCAAATGGGCAGCACCCAGCCATACCAGTTGTGAAGCCTGATGGGTCAGTTTGCCTTTGTAGGGATTCTAAACAAATAGTATACTGCTTTTCACAGCTGGATAAATCCTTGCATAGAGGATTTATATGCAAAGCTGGTGAGGAGAGTTGGGGGCGGAGGGTGCTGTCCTTCACAAAGCTGGACATGAGCCATGTGTGCCTGCAATTGCAGTTAGATAGGGATTCCCTATGCTACAATTAATACCCATAAGAGTTTGTAGCAATATACGAGACTGCCACTTGAGGTAACAGCAATCCGTGCCATTTTTCAGTGGACGTGGAAAACATTTTATAAGGTCTACCCCAGGTCATCATTTATCTGGATGATTTGCTAATAACAGAGAAGACCAATAAGGAGCACTAAGAGTACATGGATATAGATATATTCCTTAGATATTTCATTGAAGTGAATGTACACCTTCAAAAGGAAAAATGTGTCTTCCAAAAACCATAAGTGACCATCGTGATCTACACAATCAACAAGACCAGGTTACACTCATTGGAAAACAAAGTGAGGGCTATCAAAGCTGTCCCAGCTCTCACATCTTTACCGGAGCCCAGATCTTTCCTTGGGCCGGGGAACTATTGCAGAAAGTTCATACATAACCCTGGCCTCCAGCCTGGCACCTTTGCATCAACTCTTAAGAAAGGGTCAGCCTTGAAAATGGTCTTGTACTCAAGCCATAGCTTTCAGGAAAGTGAAGAAACAGCTATCATCCCCGAAGGTGTTGACAATCTGTGATCCCAAGTGAGGTCTGGTATCGACATGCGATGCCTTCCTACGCAGCATTAGGCCCAATGCCGAAGAATGCCCAACAGCGTATGAGTCCAGAGCTACTGCAGAGCCTACATACACACAGATAGAGAAGGAAGTTTTGGTGGTCATTTTTTGGAGTCAGGAAGTCCTACCAATATCTTTACGGATGCCAATTTGCAATAATGACAGACCACAAACCCTTGAGCTTCAGGCCGAACTCAGCGGTGGGCTCCAGTACTAAGCGCATACAATTACAAGTTGGAACACAGTTCGGGAGGCCAAGTAGCGCCTCCCACTGGCATATGCACCACTGGTGGGTCTGCCAGGGGAAGAATGCATAGTGATTTTAAATTTTCTGGACACACTTACGGGCACAGTTAACAATATCAGACTTGGAACACAGAAAGATCCAGTCCTGACAAAACTGAAACAGCTGGTGGAGATGGGAAAGCAAAGGACTATCGCAACCAGAATTGATATCTTTTGATTGTAATGGCCAGGTGAACCCTGGACTCAGTTGCACATCGTTTATGCAAGTCGTGTCATGTGCTCAATGTTATTAGTCATTGTGGATGCCCTCTCAAACTGGCTGGACATGTATTGAGGTAATTCATCAAACAAGGGGATGATACTAGAAAAGCTATAGCATCTTTTGTAATACACGGACTCCTGGAAGTGTTAGTCACAGATATTGGGCCATCAATTACCAGCAAGAATTTTGAGTATTTCCTAAAGTCAAATGGTGTTCAACAAATACTGTCTGGCAGAAAAAGCAGTCCAAACTTTGAAGGCAGGCTTAAAGAAACAGCCTACAGCTTCACGAGATACCAGATTGTTCCAGTTCCTATTTGGTTGTAGGACCACCACTCATGCAACTACAGGGATAGTTCCAGCAGAGTTGCTCATAAGAAGAGTCAGCGCCTGGTTAAATCTGATCTTCTCCGACCTGGGAAGGGAGGGTGAAACAGCACCAGGAATGCCAACACTGGACTCAAGCGAGAGACACAATTTACTTCAGGGGATGAAGTTTGGGATAAGAACCACAGGAATGGCCCTGCATGGGTAAGAGGCATGGTCAACGTGAGGTCAGGTCCAGTGACGTATAGAGTTCTGGTTGGTGTGATGGTCCTGAACAAGCACACGGATCAATATGAAAGCTGCAAACACGCAAACGGCGTGGGAGCAAGATGCGCCTGGCTCCTCGGAACAGTCAGCAAGCTGTTCTGTCTGTCTGTCAAGCATTGAAGAGACTTCAAGATCCTAGATGGACATGGCTGATCTCGCCATCTCAATGCCTTTCATGCCTGAAGAGGAGAATGAATTTCTTCTGAGATGCTCAGGGCACAAGAGACAAAAATCCGTCACACCCATAATTGGAACCTTGGCGTGGCTGAATCCCTACAGTGTGGAAACAGGTCAATTGGCCCAACAAGTCCACACTGACCTTCCGAAGAGTATCCCATGCAGACCCATTCCCCAACCCTATTTCTCTACATTTATTCCTGACTAATGCTCCTAACTTACACATCCCTCAACACTATGGGGCAATTTAGCATGGCATTTCACCTAAACTGCATATGTTTGGGCTGTGGAAGGAAACCCTCACAGACACGGGGAGAATGTGCAAACTCCACACAGATAGTTGCCCGAGGGTGGAATCAAACCCAGATCCCTGGTGCTGTGAGGCAGCAGTGCTAACCACTGTGCCACCCCTAGACAGTTAGACAGTTTAGTTGGAACGTTACTTGACAGAGTGCACATGGAAAGGGTGTTTCCTCTTAGAATCTGGAATTACTCATTGGTGTTCTATCCCTCAAAAGGCAGTTGGAGCAGAGTTTTGAATATTATTAAGGCAGAGTTAGACAGATTCTTGATTAACAAGAAGGTGAAAGATAATTGGAGAGGGGTTGGAATGCGAAATAATCACAATATGTATGAGGTTATTGACTGATTGCTAATTTGTAAGTTCATATGTAGCGTACGTGATTGGCGCCCCATCCATCATGTTAAACATTCAATTTGTCCACTGCCCATGTATAGATGTACCACCTGCACTAGAGTAACTCACCAAGACTCCTTTGATAGCTACTTCCAAACCCAATAACACGAGCACCTGGGGGCGCAAGAATATTTTGAAATACCATCAGCTACAAGTTTCCCTCCAAGTCACACACCATCCTGACTTCAAATTTCTATCACAGTCGCTGGGTCAAAATTCTACAACTCTCCACCACCTCCGAACAGCACTGCGGGCTACTTGCATCACACATAGACTGTAGCAACTTTGAAGGACAGCTCACTACCACCTTCTAATAGACAATTAGGGTGCACACTAAATGCTTGCCTTGTCAGTAACACCAACATCCCATGAATGAATAGAAGGAAACTACTGATTGTGGGTGTTGCCAGTAAAGTCAGCAGTTACAGCCATCCAGAAATTGTCTTTGTAAGGCTGATGGTGAGTCATCTTTAGTAAACACAATTGAGTGACTTGCTGGGGCTCTTCTGGTGGCACTTAGCAGCCAAACACATTGCCTTAGCTGTGGAATCCTTTATACATCAGATAAGGGAAGGATAGAAAAATTTCCTTCCCTAATTAGTGAACCAGATGGATTTTATGACAGTCTGATAATTATTGACACAACTTTTTAATCCATGTCTTGTTCAATAAAACGTAGGTTTTCCGGCTGCTCTTTGAACTCATATCTTTAGATCCTTTGATCAGGTCTATTCGATAACTAGGCCAGTATTATAACTACTATGCAATGACACCCCATTTTAAAGATGCACAGTTTGACATTGTGATCTTGCATCCGGAAAAAACAAATCTTCTTTCAACGTTAGATGCACAATAACTCACTAATTGTAGATCTGTCTACTAAGGGTTCTGTGCCCTGTAGTTGAGACCTGAGATCTCGAAAACCTTTATTCAATGCAGCTACAACTATGCTAGAAATATCAATCAGAAAAAAAAAGTCAAATTCCAATTGCAATGTTGGTACACAGAGGAAACAGAATGATTTTAATCTGTTTTTGACCAACAAGTAAGACAATTTGAAGCCAACTCATTGAGTATCTTACCCTTGGGATTGGTCTGAACATTGGTTTTACTGGCCCACTGCCATTTCTGGACATATGTCAGTGGCAGTTGAATGGACACGAGGTGGGCTTATGCCTGAAACGTCGATTGTCCTGCTCTTCAGATGCTGCCTGACCTGGTGTGCTTTATCAGCACCACATTCTCAACTATGATCTCCAGCATCTGCAGTCTTCACTTTCTCCCACCAGGCATGACCAGTCAAGGAAACCTTGGTAATGGATCATCAGAGGACCATCAACATCAGGGCACCACTTGCATTCAAGGGAGGAAGTGGCATACTGATAATGTCACCAGACTAGTAATCTGGAAGCCCAGACTAATAGTCTGGGGATATGGTTCGATCCCCAACATAGCAGATGGTGAAATTTGAACTCAGTAAAAATCTGAAATTAAAAGTCTAACAATGACGATTGTAAAACCCATCTGCTTCATTAACGTCCATTAGGGGAGGAAATCTACCATCCTTACCTGGTCTGATCTACATGTGAGTCCAGACTCATAACAGTGTGGTTGACTCGCAACCAATCTCTTGGAAACTGGGGATGGACAATAAATGCTGGTCTAGCCAGTGACCCATATATTATGAATGGATAAATACAAAGCAAAAGTGATTGCAAAGGACCAGTGCTAATGGTTGAGCTTTGCAATCCATTGATTCACACAGGACTGGAGGAATCAAGTCTAAGCAAGCAAGTTGTCATTCCCTGTTGATGTTGACACAGTATACACACCATCTCAGCAGTGGGTTAAAATGAGCTCTGAAGTTTCTATAGGGTTTGTTGTCCATTGTGGAGTTAGCAGTGTCCCTACCACTGGGTCAGGAGTTTCAGGTTTACGCCCCACTTTAGGATTTGATGACATGGTTAAATTTGTTGATTATTAATCTGCAATTATTTGTGATATTGTAGCATGTTAAGAGCAGTAAAGTTTCCTGGACAGCAAAGAGATATAAGATAACTGAGTGAAAAGCCTTAACATATGGGTTTTTGGTATGACCAAATGTCGTCTCTGTTCTGAGGAATAATGCCAAATTTCTATCCAAATTGTTCAGCATTCAAAATTAATGCCTGTAACATTCTCAAAGCAAACAGCATTATGGCTAAATCTGACTTGGTCTCTGAAGCTAAAAAATCTTGGATGGATTTGTATGTTTTGACGTCAACCATTTCATTTTGGACACCCGCTGTCTCTATCTTTCTATAATATTGGGTCAAAATGACTCCCCAACGTTAAGGCTTCTGCCATATCCCTTCACCAATGTTTGGACTTTGCTTTTCAATTCCAAAATGTCCAGACTTCCTCAGCCTTCAATGTGAGTTGAAGATCCTAAGAATCAATGATGCCAAATAATGGCAGGGACATTCAAGACCGGCATTTTTCTTCAAGAAGCTCTCCTAGGTAAATGTTTTGCCTCAAAAATGTTATTTCAGTTGTAAAATTGTGATATGGAAAATTGATGCTTTGCCATTTGTTGCCAAAAAGATTTTCTCAGAAACGAACCCCCCCCCATCCAAGTTTACCATGAAATGGCTCCAAGCTCAAATACTGTACTGTCCAGGATAAACTGAGAGGAGAATTTCATGACAAAGGGAGTTGCTGGGGGCAGGCAAAGATCAGGGTTTGGGGCATTGGGGGCAGATTTGGGAATTGTAATCTGATTTCAGTTGCTGTTAATTCCTGACGATTACTTAAACGGTATCAACCAATTGATCCTGACATCAGATTGGACAGGAAGAATGGAAAATGAGTATGTGAATCATAGAGTCATAGATCTGGAGAGCATAGAAGTAGACCCTTCGGTCCAATGCGGTCATGCCAACCAGATATCCTGACTTAATCTCGTCCCATTCGCTAGCATTTAGTCCATATCCCTCTAAACCCTTCCAATTCATACACCCATCCATGCCTTTTAAATGTAATTGTACCTACCTCCACCACTTCCTTTGGCACCTCATTCCATACACACTGTGTTAAAAGGTTACCCCTTAGGTCCCATTTAAATCTTCCCCATCTCACCTTAAACCTATGCCATCTAGTTTTGGACTCCCCTACGCTGGGGAAAAGAACTTTACTATTTACCCTATCCATGCCCTTCGTGATTTTATAAACTTCTATGAGGTCATTATTGGTAATGGCTATTAATATTCAAATTGGGAGCAGGAGAGAGGAGAGGTCCTATTGCCTGATTCTCCATTTTCATGTCTCCTCTTAGGAAAGTGGAAATTCACTAATAGTAATTTAGCCACAGTAGCACATTGGAAAGGAATGGAAGGTTCAATGATTCTCAGGTATTAGTAGAAACTAAATCAAGCCCATTTGAAACCTGTAAGATAAGTGCAATGTTTAATTATACAAATGTTTGGCATTTGATTATGTGTGATTCTTAACTGCTTATTGTGTTTTGGTTTATATTTGTTCATGGAATGTGGGCATCATTGGCTAGTGCCAGAATATGCTACCCATCCCTAATTGGTCAACAAGTAGTCATAGAGGTGTACAGATTAGAAAAAAAAGGTTCTCAACCCTATCGTGTCCTTACTGGTCAAAAACAATAATCTGATTATTCTAATCCCACTTTCCAGCACATGGCCTATAGCCTTGTATAACTTGGATTGCAAGTGCACATAGAGTCATAGGGTCATACAGCATGGAAACAGATCTTTTGGTCCAACTCTTCATGCTGACCATATTTCTAAACTAAACTCATCCCACCTGACTGCATTTGGCTCATATCCCTCCAAATCTTTCTTATTCATTAACATACACAAATGGCTTTTAAACATTGTAACTGTACCTGTATCCACCACTTTCTCTGGCAGTTCATTGCACACACAAACCACTCTGAGTATAATAGAAGTTGCCTCATGTCCTTTTTATATTTTTCTCCTCTCACCTTAAAAACATGTCCCCTAGTTTTGAATTCCCCAACCCTAGGGAAAAGACACTTGTCATTCACCTGATCAAACCCCTCACAATTTTATAAATCTCCATAGGTCTCCCCTCAACCTCCTATGCTCCAGTGAAAGACGTCCCAGTCTCTCCAGTCCGTTTTTATATCAGAAACCTTTCATTCACAACAACTTTCTGGTAAATCTTTTCTTAACCCTCTCCGGTTTAATAATATCCTTCCCGTTACAGAACAACCAGAACCACACACAGTATTCCAGAAAATGCCTCAGCAATGTCCTGTATAACTTCAACATGACATCCCAACTCCTAATCTCAACATTCTAAGCAATGAAGGCAAGCGTGCCAAATACCTTCTTAATCAACCTGTCTACCTGTGATCCATGCCCCTAAATGCTTCCTAAATGTTATCAGGGTTTCTGCCTCGAACAACCTTGCAGCTAGTCAACCACATTACTGTGGGGCTGGAGTCACACGTAGGCCGGACCAGGTAAGGATGGCAGATTTCCTTCCCTAAAGGACATTAGTAAACCATACAGACTTTTGCGACAAATGATATTAGCTTTATTAGGCCAGTGATTTAATTCCAGACTTTTATTGAATTCAAACTTCACCATTTCTGATAGTGGGATAATGAATCATATCATTAGCCTTGTCCCATTCCTGGTACAATGACATTTCCACTGGGCCACCACCACCGCTATGGCTAAACCTAGCCTATGCCTAATCACTTAGAAAATGAAAATAAACTGAGACAAGCTGCTGTCAGAATGAGAGCAGACATTTAACGGCATCGAATAAAACCGATACACAAACGGCAGCTGCTGTATCATCTCAATGTACCACTGAAACAGAAAGCACAACGTCTGACCATGAGGATGATGGAGAATACTTTAAATTTATTAGCTCTGGCAATCGTCCACAGGAAGACAATTCAAGAGCAGAACGCCAGTCAGTAATTGAGCAGATCACAGAAGACGTGTACAATTGACACAACGGTGGGTGCAGGGTTGATGCCGCTCCTGGGTAGAGGGGCACTCCGGAAGAAAAGATCACAATCTCTGAATATGGAATTCGGTCCCTAACGGCATTGTAGATCAACTGACAGCAGGTGGACGACGGTGGTTCAAACAGGCAGCTCACCACCATCTCCTCAAGGGGCAACTAAGGATGGGCAATAACACTGGCCCAGCCAGCCCCACCCACATCCCACGAATGAAGTGAGGAGAAATTTCTTCCCTTGGAGGGTAGTAAATCTGTAGGATTCTCTCCTCCAGAAGACTGTAGAGGCCAAGTCACTGAATACATTTAAGATATGAAGAAATAGATCGATTTCATGAAGTGAGAAACTGTCAGGGTAGCAAGGATTTGGTGAGAGCTCGGAGAATGGCATTGAAATAGAAGTGATAGAGGATCTGTGGAATAATCGTGTGAAGAGAGAGTGTGACATTTCCCAATCCCTCAGAAACATCAAGACACCTCTCCAATGCACCCTCGGGCCAATTAGCCTGACATTGCAGGATGTACTGGCACCTAGTGCTGGAAAGCTGCTGCAAGGGACACTGCATGGAGAGACAGGTACCCAGCTCACCAACTGGGAGAGGGACCCAGCTCACCAACTGGGACAGAGACGCAGCTCACCAACAGGGACAGGACAGGGACCCAGCTCATCAATTGGGAGAGGGACCCAGCTCACCAACTGGGACAGAGACCCAGCTCACCAATTGGGACAGGAACCCAGCTCACGAATTGGGAGAGGAACCCAGCTCACCAACTGGGACAGGGACCCAGCTCACCAACAGGGACAGGACAGGGACTCAGCTCATCAATTGGGAGAGGGACCCAGCTCACCAACTGGGACAGGACAGGTACCCAGATCACCAACTGGGAGAGGGACCCAACTCACCAACTGAGTGAGGGACCCAGGTCAACAACTGGGGCAGGTACCCAGCTCACCAACTGGAACAGGGACCCAGCTCACCAACTGGGATAGGGACCCAGCTCACCAAATGAGTGAGGGACCCAGCTCAACAACTGGGACAGGGACGCAGCTTACCAACTGGGACAGGAACCCAGCTCACCAACTGGGACAAGTACCAAGTGCACCAACAGGGAGAGGGACCCAGCTCACCAACTGGGATAGGGACCCAGCTCACCAATTGGGACAGGGACCCAGCTCACCAACTGGGATAGGGTCCTAGCTCACCAACTGGGACAGGGACCCAGCTCACCAACTGGGACAGGAACCCATCTCACCAACTGGGACAGGGACCCAGCTCACCAACTGAGTGAAGGACCCAGCTCAACAACTGGGACAGGAAACCTGCTCACCAACTGGGACAGGAATCCAACTCACCAACTGGGAGAGGAACACAGCTCACCAACTGGGATAGGGACCTTGCTCACCAACTGGGACAGAGACGCAGCTCACCAACAGGGACAGGACAGGGACCCAGCTCATCAATTGGGAGAGGGACCCAGCTCACCAACTGGGACAGAGACCCAGCTCACCAATTGGGACAGGAACCCAGCTCACGAATTGGGAGAGGAACCCAGCTCACCAACTGGGACAGGGACCCAGCTCACCAACAGGGACAGGACAGGGACTCAGCTCATCAATTGGGAGAGGGACCCAGCTCACCAACTGGGACAGGACAGGTACCCAGATCACCAACTGGGATAGGGACCCAGCTCACCAACTGGGACAGGACAGGTACCCAGATCACCAACTGGGATAGGGACCCAGCTCACCAACTGAGTGAGGGACCCAGCTCAACAACTGGGGCAGGT
Source organism: Chiloscyllium plagiosum (assembly GCF_037043375.1). NCBI lineage: Eukaryota > Metazoa > Chordata > Chondrichthyes > Orectolobiformes > Hemiscylliidae > Chiloscyllium > Chiloscyllium plagiosum. The sequence continues at coordinate 16,225,484 of NW_028270180.1, forward strand.
ACCCAGCTCACCAACTGGAACAGGGACCCAGCTCACCAACTGGGATAGGGACCCAGCTCACCAAATGAGTGAGGGACCCAGCTCACCAACTGGGATAGGGACCCAGCTCACCAAATGAGTGAGGGACCCAGCTCAACAACTGGGACAGGGACGCAGCTTACCAACTGGGACAGGAACCCAGCTCACCAACTGGGACAAGTACCAAGTGCACCAATAGGGAGAGGGACCCAGCTCACCAACTGGGATAGGGACCCAGCTCACCAGCTGAGACAGGGACCCAGCTCACCAACTGGGATAAGGACCCAGCTCACGAACTGGGATAGGGACCCAGCTCACCAATTGGGACAGGGACCCAGCTCACCAACTGGGATAGGGGCCCAGCTCACCAACTGGGATAGGGACCTAGCTCACCAACTGGGACAGGGACCCAGCTCACCAACTGGGACAGGGACCCAGGTCACCAACTGAGTGAAGGACCCAGCTCAACAACTGGGACAGGAAACCAGCTCACCAACTGGGACAGGAATCCAACTCACCAACTGGGAGAGGGACACAGCTCACCAACTGGGATAGGGACCTTGCTCACCAACTGGGACAGGGACCCAGCTCACAGTTTGGGACAGGTAGGCCAGGTCTTGGATTGGGACAGTGATCTGTTCACCAATTGGGACAGGTACCCAGCTCAGGAACTGGGATACGCTGCAGCTCGTGGATTGAATATACTCCAGCTCATAGATTGGCAAAGGCTCTAACTCACAGATGTGGACAGGCTCCAACCCACTGATTGGAATGGGCTCCCAGGTCATGGAGCACACTAGGCTGCTACTCAGGGCTACTCACTTGCTCATTTAATGTTTGTTCACCTTGAGTCTACATGGACACTCATGCTATCCCTGCTTTGCCATGCCATTCTGTGCCTGCTTAGAGACAAAAAACTGCAGATGCAGGAACCCAAAGTAGTCAGGCAGATACTGGAAGAAAACAACAAACAAGGCAGCATCAGGAGGTGGAGATGTCGATGTTTCGAGTGTAACCATTCTTCAGGACTGGGGATAGTTGTAAGGAGAGCCACATGTAAAGAGGGTGGCGGGGTCAGGGTGGTGAAGTGGGAATGGATGAAGACAGGTAGAGGGTACGACCTGGTTGGTCAATGGGAGGAAATAATCCGGTTGGTGGCTGGGAGGGGTGGAAAGGAGGGGGAGAGGCTTGGAATGGGTTTGGGGAATGGGAAAGGAGGCTATTTGAAATTGGAAAACTCAATATTGAGTCCTCTGGGCAGTAGACTGCCCCAGCAGAAGATGAGGTGTTGTTCCTCCAATTTGTGGGGTTGGCTCGTTGTGGTAATGGAGGAGGCCAAGGATGGTCAAGTCGGAAAGGGAGTGGGAAGGGGAATTAAAATGGATGGTGACTGGGCGGTCTGGTCAGCCCCTGTGGGCCTGGCTGAGATGCTCAGTGAGCCGTTCCCTAAGTTTAGATTTGGTCTCCCCGATGTAGAGAAGACCACATCAGGAGCACCTGATGCAGTAAACTAGATTGGAGGAGATTCTGGATTAGTGGTGCTGGAAGAGCACGGCAATTCAGCCAGCATCCAAGGAGCAGTAAAATCGACATTTCGGGCAAAAGCCCTTCATCAGGAATACAGGCAGAGAGCCTGAAGGGTGGAGAGATAAGCTAGAGGAGGGTGGGGGTGGGGAGAAAGTAGCATAGAGTACAATAGGTGAGTGGGGGAGCGGATGAAGATGATAGGTCAGGGAGGAGGGTGGAGTGGATAGGTGGAAAAGAAGATAGGCAGGTAGGACAGGTCATGGGGACAGTGCTGAGCTGGAAGTTTGGAACTAGGGTGAGGTGGGGGAACGGGAAATGTTGAAGTCCACATTGATGCCCTGGGGTTGAAGTGTTCCGAGGCGGAAGATGAGGCGTTCTTCCTCCAGGCGTCAGATGGTGAGGGAGCGGCGGTGAAGGAGGTCCAGGACCTCCATGTCCTCAGCAGAGTGGGAGGGGGTGTTGAAATGTTGGGCCACAGGGCGGTGTGGTTGATTGGTGCGGGTGTCCCGGAGATGTTCCCTAAAGCGCTCTGCTAGGAGGCGCCCAGTCTCCCCAATGTAGAGGAGACCGCATCGGAAGCAACGGATACAATAAATTATATTGGTGGATGTGCAGGTAAAACTTTGATGGATGTGGAAGGCTCCTTTAGGGCCTTGGATGGAGGTGAGGGAGGAGGTGTAGGCGCAGGTTTTACAATTCCTGCGGTGGCAGGGGAAGGTGCCAGGATGGGAGGGTGGGTTGTAGGGGGGCGTGGACCTGACCAGGTAGTCACGGAGGGAACGGTCTTTGCGGAAGGCGGAAAGGGGTGGGGAGGGAAATATATCCCTGGTGGTGAGGTCTGTTTGGAGGTGGCAGAAATGTCGGCGGATGATTTGATTTATGCGAAGGTTGGTAGGGTGGAAGGTGAGCACCAGGGGTATTCTGTCCTTGTTACGGTTGGAGGCGTGGGGTCTGAGGGCGGAGGTGCGGGATGTGGACGAGATGCGTTGGAGGGCATCTTTAACCATGTGGGAAGGGAAATTGCGGTCTAAAGAAGGAGGCCATCTGGTGTGTTCCGTGGTGGAACTGGTCCTCCTGGGAGCAGATACGGCGGTAGCGGAGGAATTGGGAATACGGGATGGCATTTTTGCAAGAGATAGGGTGGGAAGAGGTGTAATCCAGGTAGCTGTGGGAGTCGGTGGGTTTGTAAAAAATGTCAGTGTCAAGTCGGTCTTCATTAATGGAGATGGAGAGGTCCAGGAAGGGGAGAGAGGTGTCAGAGATGGTCCAGGTAAACGCACCTCATCCACATCCCGCACCTCCACCCTCAGACTCCACCCCTCCAACCGTAACAAGGACAGAACGCCCCTGGTGCTCACCTTCCACCCTACCATCCCTCGCATAAACCAAATCATCCGCCAATATTTCCGCCACCTCCAAAAAGACCCCACCACCAGAGATATATTTCCCTCCCCACCTCTTTCCACCTTCCACAAAGACCGTTCCCTCCGTAACTACCTGGTCAGGTCCACGCCCCCTTACAACCCAGGGAGGAAGAACGCCCGGAGGAAGAACGCCTCATCTTCTGCCTCGGAACACTTCAATCCCAGGGCATCAATGTGGACTTCAACAGTTTCCTCATTTCCCCTTCCCACACCTCACCCTAGTTCCAAATTTCTAGCTCAGCACTGTCCCCATGACTTGTCCTACCTGCCTATCTTCTTTTCCATCTATCCACTCCACCCTGACCGATCACCTTCATCCCCTCCCCCATTCACCTATTGTACTCTATGCTACTTTCTCCCCACCCCCACCCTCCTCTAGCTTATCTCTCCACCCTTCAGGCTCTCTGCCTGTATTCCTGATGAAGAGCTTTTGCCCGAAACATCGATTTTACTGCTCCTCGGATGCTGGCTGATCTGCTGTGCTCTTCCAGCACCACTAATCCAGAATCTGGTTTGCAGCATCTGCAGTCATTGTATTTACCTAGGTTGGAGGAGAGGTAGGTGAACCTCTGTCTCATCTGGAAGGACTGGAAGGATGAAGGTGAGGGGAGTGGTCTACTGCCATCCCTTCTAGTTGCAGGGGAAGGTACCTGGGGCTTCATGGGTGTTGGTGTGGAGGGTGGGGCAAACCAAAGACTGCCGAAGGGAATGGACGTTGTGGAAGGCAGAGAGGGGTGGGGAGGGGAAGATGTTCTTGGTGTTGGAGGTCTAGTTGGATTTGGTGCAAGTGTTTAAGAATGATGCGTTGGATGCAGAGATTGGTGGGGGTAGGTGAGGATGAGGGGGACTCTGTCTTTATTGCGATTGGAGGGGGAGGTTTAGAGCAGTGGAAAGGGGAATGGAGGTGGTCCAGTGGAGGGCTGTCTGAATGATGGGGGGAGTAAAAGCACATTGTTCGTAATAGGTGAACATTCTATGCCTGTCAGTACGTTGGTACTTTGACCAGAGTCAAAGGTTATTGGTACTGCTGTGCTGGGGCACTCACACACACGGACAAGTTGCTTGTCAGTAGGGATCTATGTGGAAGGTTGAGGCAGACATTGACGTCTTGCTGGTTTAACATCTAGAGCATGTGTCAGCAAATGGACTACATGCCCATTCAACCAAAAGGCCATGTCAGAAACAAGGTAGGGGCTATTCCTTGATCCAGTCAAGAGGATGTGGGGCGTTGCTGTCAATCAGAGGGTCCTGTTATGGGACCCCAGTCTACACACAGTTCAGGGGCTCGGCCACAGTCAGTTGTCCACTAGGGACAGTCACGGTCAGGGAATCTGACTGATAGTGGTCTGGGGAGTCAGTCTTATAGAGCCAGACCAGCAGACAGGGGAATCATGTATCATTAGCTTGGGAGCTGCAAAGACAGTGGTCAGAGTTCTGCTCTGTCTTGTTTAGGGACTGCTTGTCAAAATCGGTCAAAGGCCTGGGGCAAATACACTCCTGGGAGGGGGTCCAAATGTCAATAGTTCAGGAGGGTGCAAGGGGTCCTGTGGGGATCATCACCAAGAGTGGCGGGAAAGCTTTGAGGGAGAAGGAAGAGACATTTGTGGGGGTGGAGTGGAGTGTCAAGGTGTAGGGGAGGCTATACAGAACATCATCAGACTAAGTTGGGGGGGGGGGTGTGGTGATTTATTGGCAGGAGCCCCCACCGTGACTTTCACAGGGGAGTAGAGGAGCATCATGGGAATCAGTGATGTCAGGTTTCAGGAGACATTGTGGATGGTTGTTGGGGAAGCTGGAGCAGGGACAGGTCCAGAGTGGCCCTCCAGTACAGTCAGCACAGAGTGTGCTGTGAGAGCTGGACCACTGACCTCTACACGATTGGAGCAGGCAACAGGGCAATGTGACAGATGCCGAGGAGCTGGGCGGAGGGGAGCAGCCTTCCGAGGAGGAGGAGCACTGGGACAGTGAGGAAGACAAAGCTGTCTTTGTGTATGATGGTGGTCTGGCATTACAGGCAGACAGACCTGAATGAGAAATGGTTGCAGTAAATGGGAGCTAGGTGCGCATGGTCCAAGATCCGGTGCCAGCATCTGGTTGGCAACATGGGTGCGATCCACAGCCTGTGCTCACTTTCTTTGTGTTCCCTTTTGTTGGTTTTCAATGCTCGCAGCTCTCTACTTCTCTCTCAAGTTTGCGCTTACAGAGAGAAAAGCAGGAATACTTATACTTAAAATTTATCAATAGCTATCAAAAACTATCACTAGAGGTTAGTCATCCATTAGACCGGTACATTGAATTATGATCTGGGTTATTACTTCAGAGGTTTATCATATTGACCTCCAAAACCTGGTGTCGCATTCACCATCCCTAATCCCATCCTTATAAGGGGCTCAAAGGATTTTGGTGTGATGTCTTTATTTGGGTTAAATCAGTATCCCAAGATATATGTGGAGCCAGCCTGCTCAAGCTCTGACGGGGTCCACCAAGGTCAAAGATTTATGTGGACTCAGCCGACATCAAGTCCTGCTGAGGTTAGCAATGCTTTGACCTTTGTTATAGTCTTAACTTGTGATGTGTTAGGCAGCTCTGGGGTTGTACAAAGGACAGTCAAAGGGTATGCTACAAACAGGGGTTGGCCAGTTTTCCCATCTGTTTCACACAATACCACACAGTGAGCACTAGGCATTGGGGAATGAGTATTGGGATCTCAGAGAGGTCTTTACACGGGATGTATCTAAGAGGAACAGTGTGGCCTGGGGGTTTCAACAGTGATGAAGATGAGACAATGGGTTACATGTGTGAGAGAATCAGAGCACTGCTGGTTATGTGTTGTGAACAGTACAGCTTTGGTGTCTGCTGTGCCATTTCGCTGACGTTCAGGAGCAAGAGTGGATTGCCAACTCTTATCCAGGAGAACAAAGATGCTGTAGCCCCAGCAACACTCAAGAAGCTTGACACCATCCAGGACAAAGCAGCCTGCTTCATTGACATCACATCCAGAAGGGTATTCATTCCCTCCACCACCAGCACTCAGTAGCAGCAGTGTGTACTATCTACCGGATGCACTGTAGAAATCTCCCAAAGATCCTCAGACAGCACCTTCCAAACCCAAGACCACATCCATCTGGAAGGACAAAGGCAACAGATACATGAGACCACTACCACCTTCACGTTTCCCTCCAAGCAACTCACCGTCCTGACCCAGAAATATATTGCTGGTTCAAAATCATGGAATTCACTCCCATTAGCATTGTCATCCCACAGTAGGCTGACTGGAGCAGTTCAGGAGGGCAGCTCACCCACACCTTCTCAAGGGTAACTAGGGATAAATGCTGGCCCAGCTAGCGACGCCCACATCCCACAAATACATAAACTTTAAAAAGTACAAGGAACATTGGTCTTTCAGTGGATATCAGGTGAGGTGCTCCAGGAACGATGCTTGGTAAGAGCAGAATAGAATTGAACATGACAGATACTGCAGGGAGAGGGTAGCCAGCTAATTAAACAAAACAGGGTGAGAAATCTCGCTAAGCATGAATTCTTTCCAAAAAAAAACAGACACAATGGGCATGTAAACAAGAAAAATAAAGTGCAGCTCAATTTGTTTCTCTAGAAGTAGCTGAACACATTCACATGCAAATATTGCACAGTAAGACTTCACTGCAATGGCATTTTAACTGGTTTTAATCAGCAGGATCTCAACACACCAATGTTTGGACATTGCTTTTCAACTCCAAAGTGTCCAGACTTCCTCAGCCTCAACATTGGTTGAAGAGCCGAAGAATCAATGACGCTAAATAGTTGCGGTGACTTTCAAGGTGAGTATTTGGCTTCAAGAAGCCTTCCTAGGTAAATGTTTTGCCTCAAAAATGTTATTTCAGTTGTAAAATTGTTGCATGGAAACTTGATGCTATGCCATTTGTTGCCAAAAAGCTTTTCTCAGAAACGAAACCTTCATCTATGTTTACTAAGAAATGTCTCCAGGCTCGATTGCTGCCCAAGATAAACTGAGAGGAGAATTTCATGGCAAAGAGAGTTGCTGGGGACAGGCGGAGGTCGGGGATGGGGCAGCGGAACAGATTTGGGAGGAGTAACCTGTGCCATTTTGCTTCCATTAAGAACAACATTGATTGTCCACAGGAATACAGATGGCGCAGCTGCAAGGGATGTTGTTCGTTCACTGGATGCCTGGTCAATGGTGAGGTGCTGTTCTTGGTAAGACAGGAATAGAATCAAACATGAGGGATGCAACAGTAGCTAGTTAATGAAACAAAAATAGGGCAAGCCATCTCGCTAAGCATGAACCCCTCCGAAAAAACCTGATGCAATGGCCACTTAGCCAAGGAAAATATGGGTCAGTCCAGTTTGTTTCTGTAGAGGTAGTTGAACATATTTAAGTGCAAATATTACAAAATGAGAGCGCAATTACATTTTAACTAGTTTTAATCAGCAGTATCTCAATTAATTTTTGTCATAGAATCGTGTCAAAGGCAAATACATATTTGATTTGATTTATTGTTGTCATGTGCACCTAGGTACAGTGAAAAGTTTTGTTTTGCGTGCAGCACAGGCAAATAATACTATACAAAGTGCCTTCAGGTAACAGAGTCAGAAATACAATGTTCCAGCTGCAGACAAGGTATACACAAAGCGAGATAAACATTGGATTTGAAATTTGAGAGGTCAGAAGTCTAATAACAGCAGGGAAGAAGCTGCTCTTGAATCTGTTGGTACGTGTTTTTAAGCTTCTGTACCTTCTGCATGACAGAAGAGGTTGGAAAAGAGTATAATTTTACTGGTCAGATCAATGACTGGTGTCCTTCAGGCTTTTCTGTAACTTTACTTCATTTGTAATAATGAAGCTTCCACAAAAATAAATGTTACTAATGCCTTGGGGAGAATGCTAAAAATAGGAGAAGGAGTAGGCCAAAGATTTTTTTGAATCTGTTCCGCCATTGAGATTATAATTATTTGCTCCTTTAACTTCCATTTTCCTGCCCTATCCCTTGAAAGGCTTACGCCATTCCAAGTGTGAGTCAAGAGTTAAGATGATTCCTAAGAATGGAGAACTAGCAATAAAAGTACAATGGACAGAAGAAGGGTGTTTAATAGATTAGAAATGTTGTGGTGGTGTTAGTATTGGTGCTATGTGTAGTGACTGTAACAAAGTGGACCTCATAGAATCTGAGTTCCCTGATTAAGGCTGTTAACCTGGTCCAATCAGGGAGTCTGTGCTGGCAGATATAAACAGGAGTGTTCAGAAGGTCTGCTCACTCTGACAGCTGGCTCTGAAGGAACCAAATCAGTGTCAAGCACTATGCATATGTAAGTAAAAGGTGACTGGGTGACGGGATATTATATTCTTTGGAGTTATTTCACTATGAGGAAACATGCTGAGTGATCTCTTTAACTTTAGTGTTTCTCTAATGCAAAAAGATTCACATTCTGTCAAAGCTTCTTGTCATGCAATGATGAAGACACTTACAAGAAATCCCAAAGTCACAGAATCACATAATTGTTACAGTGCAGAAGGGGGTTATCTGGTCCCTCACACCTATATTGGGGAAGCATCCCTTTCCCCCTTCTATTGGTGTTTCTTGCAAGTATTGTGACGAGTGCAAGATGAAAATCTTTAACAAAGCAGAATAGAATCCTGACAGTGCGGAAAGAGACCATTCAGACCATTAAGTCTGCATGGGCACTCCAAAGGGTATCCCATCCAGAACCACCTCCCCCAACCCTATCCCTGCAAACCTGCATTTCCCATGGCTGATCCACCTCGCCTGCACATCCCTGGGCACTATGGGCAATTCAGTATGGCCAATCCAACTAACCTGCACATTTTTGGACTGTGGGAGGAAACTGGAGCATCAAGAGAGAACGCATGCAGAGTTGGGGACAATGTGCAAACTCCACACAGATAGTCACCTGAGGGTGGAATCAAACCTAGGATCCTGGTGATGTGAGGCAACAGTGGAACCACTGAGCCATTGTACCAAAACATGCCCTTTTTTAACAATACTCAAATCAATTCTGTCAAATACCCTGCACTCAGTAGGCTGTTTAGCTATTAAATAGACTTCAGTCAATCAGAACTTTTATAACTTTTCCAAGTGGAAGATGTAATAATTAATTTGCTAACCATTTATAGGTTTAGCAGTTCATGAACTGTAGCTTCTGTGAAGTACATATCTTGCCCAAGCTTGTCATTCTCATAAAAATAGTACATTGTTCTCACACAGAGCCCTACGGAACATCTTCCTTCACATTACTTCATCCTTTTTGTCACTTTTTCCAGCAGTAACAATTTTTGTTTTGTTTTTCTCAGTTCAAGTTATTCTGCTGAATAATTGCTTTCATTTATATGCTGGAGGCTACATATGAAAACAAACCCAAATCCCACCACGGCACAGCGAGGTTAGTACCATCTTGCCACTACTTGTGTGGGTGTCATAGTTGGCAGGTCGATGTGAATGTGAATCATTCACTCATTGAATCTCAGTTCCAAGCCTCCACACATGCACTGAGGTAGTGACTGTAATTCATTGATGGAGAAGAAAAATTAAGTCCAACTTGAGCAAATTTTCCAATTTGTGACCTGCGTTTAATTTCGGCAAGTGCGTTATTGCTACCCTATCTACCGAAGAATTCATTGTCAGGCAATATCCTTGTTTTCTTGATTGCACAATCAGGAAAATATTTGCAGAACAGCGAATATAATTGTAATAAATTTAATGTTGTTTTGCAATAAGGAAGAGGCATCATTAGGGAGGACATCTGTCACCTGATTTCAGTGGCAACTAAGTGAGTAATGCTCTTGCCTCTGAGTCAGTAGATTGTGCTTTCAAGTCCCACTCCAGGGTAGAATAGATAGGTGATGGTATCTAATTAAAGTGACAGGAGTCTCATCCAAATGCCTTGTGCTACATTATCTGGGGAAGCTCAGCCACAATGACACTCTGAGCAGGCACGTGCATAGCCAGTGGTGATCCTTCCTGGCAACACGGATTTGGGAGGCCACATGCCCTGCTCAACAAGAACTATCAGCCCCTTTGCCAACAATTGCCAGCTGGGTAGGAAGGATAGAGGCGGCAGGTTGGCAAGGTCCCTGAATAACACCTGACTAAATACCTCATCAGCACCAAATATATCTTGGGAGCAATCATTAAATTCCACTTCAGATGTTCAGCTGACGGCCTGCCTACTCCCTTGTGTGAGCAATTACAGTGCACTTATAGAGTCAGAGAGCTGTATAACACGGAAATAGACCTTTCAGTCCAACTCATCCAGATATTCTAATTTAATCTAGTATCATTTGCCAGAATTTTGCCCTTGTCCCTCTAAACCCTTCCTATCCATATACCCATTCAGGTGCCTTTTAAATGTTGTAACTGTACCAGACTCCACCACTTCCTTTGGCAGCTCATTCCATACACGCACTGCCCTCTGTGTGAAAAAAATCAGTGGGAGTTGGGGGTGGTTAGCTCTAGTCAATAATTGTCACATGTCATTATCTGTAAAGTGCTTTGGAACATCCAATGGAAGGAATTGTATGAATGGAAGTCTTCTGCTTCTAGTTGTCTTTCAAGTAAGCCAATGGAGTTCATAGAATCATAGAATCCCTACAGTGTGGAAACAGGCTGTTTGGCCCATCAAGTCCACACCTACCCTCTGAAGAGTAACCCACCCAGACCCATTCCCCTACCACTCTACATTTACCACTAACTAATGCACCTAACCTACATATCCCTGAACACTATGGGCAAGAGTTATTAGATGGAAGAATGAACCAGATTATTATGTCCACGTCACTGAGGTAAAGTCATATGCGTGATATCTGTTCTAAATTGGCCTGCAATCTGCTGATTATTATCTGCATTCACCTCCTTTTGTACACAGATGCTATCTGATAACTGCCTGTACTATGGTCTCATTGACTCTTTGTCAGTGAAACCAGTCCCAGGTTCTACCAGTCCCCGGTTCCTTCAACGATCAAGTATAGGAAATTCCTGGAATTGTTTGACAGGTTGACAGTTACATATCATTTATTGAGTTAGTGTAATAATAGAGAAACATGGGTTATTTTAGGCTCTGAAGTCTTTTCCAATTTGTGAACACCTGAAGTTAATAATGAACACTGCAATTACTCTATGCTTGAGGGTGCTTGAGGTTTGCTGGTAGTGACCTCAACTTTGATCCATGAGGTTGAGGTTGAAGTCCCACCTGCTCCAGAGGTGTGTAATAACATCTCTGAACAAGTTGATAAGGAAAATGTTTACTAATGCTATGCCATTCTTCATTCATTAATTTGTATCATCTTCACAGGAGGCTGGTGTGGGGGTTCCCAGAAGAAGCTATCGCTAGTTCCAAAGGGCTCTATGCATGACATGAGCAATGCAGACAGGACATTGCAATATATTTCACCGCTGCATAGATCAGAGAGGACATAATCATGGGATTGGAAACAAAGAAAGGAAATGCATGCATGTTGCATATTTTTGTATAAATAGACACATGGATGAGTCATAAAGTCATATCCCTCCAAACCTTTCCTATTCATGTGCTTATACAAATGTCTTTTAAACATTGTAACTGTACCTGCATCCACTAATTTCTCTGGTGGTTATACAGACCACTCTCTGTATAAAAACGTTGTCCCTCAGGTCCTTTTTAAATCTTTCTCCTCTCATTTTAAAATATGCCCCCTAGTTTTGAACTCCATCATCCTAAAGAGAAGGGTTGCTCACCTTATCTATGCCACTCATGATTTTATAAACCTCAATATGGTCACCCCTCAAGCTCCTCTGCGCCAGTGAAAAAGTCCAAAGATGACATTCTTTGTGCTGCAGTTCAATAAAAAGAGGGGTAATATAGATTGACAAATTGCCTTTTAACAACATTGGGACATCCCAATGTGTTTTGCAACCAATGAATCATTTTTGAATCACTTACTTTGGGTAACAAGTCTTGAGGTTCCTTTCCCATGATCCTAGTGAGTGTTGCTGAACAAAGAGACCTTGGAGTGCAGGTTCATTGCTCCTTGAAAGTAGAGTCGCAGGTAGATAGGATAGTGAAGAAGGCGTTTGGTATGTTTTCCTTCATTGGTCAGAGCACTGAGTACAGGAGTTGGGAGGTCATGTTGCAGCTGTACAGGTCATTGGTTAGGCCACTTTTGGAATATTGTGTGCAGTTCTGGTCTTCTTCCTATCGGAAGGATGTTGTGAAACTTGAAAGGGTTCAGAAAAGATTTACTTGGAGGTTGCCAAGGTTGGAGGATTTGAGCTATGGGGAGAGGCTGAACAGGCTGGGGCTATTTTCTCTGGAGTGTCGGAGGCTGAGGGGTGACCTTATAGAGGTTTATAAAATCATGAGGGCGTGGATAGGGTAAATAGACAAGATCTTTTCCCCGGGGTGGGGAGTCCAGAACTAGAGGGCATAGGTTTAGGGTGAGAGGGGAAAGATATAAAAGGACCTAAGGGACAACATTTTCACATAGAGAGTGGTGCATGTGTGGAATGGGCTGCCAGAGGAAGTGGTGGAGGTTCATACAATTGCAACATTTAAAAGGCATCTGAATGGGTATGTGAATAGGAAGGGTTCAGCGGGATATGAGCCGGGTGCTGGCAGCTGGGACTAGATTGGGTTGGGATATCTGTTCAGCATGGACGGGTTGGACCGAAGGGTCTGTTCCAACGCTGTACATCTCTATGACTCTATGACTCTCTGTTCAATATTGTCTGTGATGTTATTTAAAGGAAATTGCTTCTCTTGTCTGCTTTTGTTTTGCATCAGGACACCTGAGGTTTACATTCCAATAGGGGAGTGACAGAAAAGATCTAAAAAGCAATCATGTTTTTAATGCCTTTAGTACATTTCAAGCACCCAACAGCCAATGATTACCTTTGAAACATAGTCATTGAGGTACTGTGGGAAATGTATGAACAGTGTGGAGGTACATTCACTCTAGCTCAGGAATTATTTAAAATTCAGATCAAGCAATTACTATAATTTTTATTACTTGTGGTGGTGGTGGTGGCAGTGAGCTTCCTCCTTGAACCACTGCTGTCTATGTTGTCTAACTAGATTATTACAGGATTAGTGCTCCTTAACAGATTTCATAATCTATAATTATCATAATGAGGTGTCTTTCTGCTTCCAGTTTGATTAACATCTCCAAATGTTTATAAGATATTTGAAGTGGACATATGACTAGAAAGGCTTGTGGACATAAGTGATTGTTGTAAGTGTTAAGTACAAGAGAGTAGAACTAGAATCATAGAGGCTGGAAACAGACCCTTCAGACCAATCAGTCCATGCCAACCATAATCCCAAACTGAACTAATCACACTGTCTACACTTGGACCGTATCCCTCCCAATGTTTCTTATTCATGTCCTTATCTAAATGTCTTTTAAATGTCATATTAATTCCACACACGACCCACTTGTGCTGTAAAAGAATCACACCTCGTATCTTTTTTAAGACTTTTCTGCTCTCACCTTAAAAATATCCCGCTAGTCTTAAAATTCCCCACCTTGGGGAAAAGGCATCTGTCACTCACCTTTATCTATCTCCCTCATGGTTTTATAAACCTCTATAAGGTCACCTCTCAATCTTCTACAATCCAGTGAAAAAAAATCCCAGCCTCTTCTTATATTAATGGATGTAAATGTGATGATGTGGAGGAGCGAGTGTTGGACTGGGGTGGACGAAGTTAAAAATCACACAACACCAGGTTGTAGTCCAACAGGTTTATTTAGAAGCACTAGCTTTCGGAGCGCTGCTCCTTCATAAGATACTGAATTTATAGCAAAAGATTACAGTATCATGCAACTGCAATGATATATTGAACAAACTAGAATTCTGTTCAGACTGTCAGCTTTTAGAATGGGTTGCAGGCTTGGGTTCATTAATATGTAAATCCCAGAACTTCTTTTAAGCCATATTCTTGAGATAACTTAAGGTTTTATGAAAAGAAAGTTGACATCTCAGCTCAGGCGATGTATTAAAGGCATAAGGTTGGAGTCTGTATGTATCCCAATCTTGAGTCCGACTGGTTCTATTTCCTAAGTGGAATTTATAAAATATTACATGGATTGACTGCCTGCAGACTGGGTGCTTTTTGAACAAAATAGAATGTATCTGCAAATATAATTCTGCAAATACAAATTCACGCCATAGATTTGTAAATATAGTTAATGGGTTTCAATCAAAGAATGTGCTTTTAAAGTACTGAATCAATAAATAGGCACTTAAGATAATTACTTAGTTTCCACTTGGATCAAACTGCCCATGCTGAATATTGGATGAGTTGGCATGGAAGATATAATTACAAATGGTAAGGAACATGAGTTGGCACTAAGTTGGTAAAGAAGCTCTCAAGAACCAATGGGTTTGGTAGAAGCGCACTGGTTGGCATAAAGATTATAAACAGGCAGAGGAACACAGGTTGGTCTGGAAAATGAATAGGATGGCTTAGTAAGGATGGCGAGAATGTGGGCAGAGAAACAGGTATGAAGAGCAGTGAGGTTTTTTTTAGTGCTTTTAATAAATAATGTTGTTGAGTCATCTTTTCCACAGCCTGCTTCTGGACCTGGATGACCCTCTAACTGCCTCTGAAGTCTGTCTGCGAAGAGCAATTATGACTCCCATTTCACACTCCCTATCGTGGACCCCCCATCCCCCACCGCCACACTTCCCCTTCCAAACCCATTCCGCCACAGAACAAAAATGACAGCACCTGGGACACTACTTCCCACAGATCCTGTTGAAAATATTTTAAGAAGGTAGACTAGACCCTAAATTTTTCTTATTTTAAAGATAGATGTAAAATGTCTCAGATACAATATGACTGGTACTCAATGTTAAGAAAAACACAATTTATTTAAACACTGTAGTTAAATACAACTGAAGAAAGTGGAATTTAGAATAACTAAATGCTATTGGAAACTTAGAATAATAGATACAATACCAATTACTAATTAACTGTTCTAACATAGTAACATTGTATAAATATACGTCTTGGCAAAAGGAAAAATCAGACATAGATACTCACATGCAGTTCTCCAGTCCAGGAGGAAACAACACCAAAAGAGAGAATAGCAGCCTGGAGACATTCACTGAAGCTTCCAACTCTTTTGAGTAGTTTCTAATCTTACTCACGAAAAACAACCAAAGCTCAGAAATTTGGATTTGTGAGAGTTGGCCACACCCATTCTGGCTGTTAAAATAAAAACCAAGGCCTCCCATGCTATTTACTTAAGTCATCTACAAAAGCTAGTTCATGACCTCTCTTCAAAAAAGAACTAGGACAAAGCAACACTCTTAAAGTGACCGCATCGTCACACCGTTCTGATTTACAGAGATGGGAATCACCCTAATTCTTCATTCTCAGCAGTGGCAATGTTTCTCAGGTTTATGACACCGAACAACAAAAATAAATAGACACTGAATCTAATCTAAATGTGTTAATGGAGTTAGGTGAAATACAATGGGAAGGGTTTATGCTGAACCCATTTGATTGCTGATGTAAACCTTAGCATAATCAGGATTATTCTGCAAGCGAGACCCAATCTCAGAATCATATCTAAGATTATCATTTAGGTTCTTGTTATACTTACTAAAAGTTGGATATATTTATGAGCAGGGTCTGCTTTCTGCAGGTAGAAAGAACATATCCAAGCATTGTATCCTTCTTGGATTAAACAAAAGACATAACAACATAAGAAGGATTCCCTCAAGCCTGCCTAGCCACACAATAACAATCATGTCTCATCTGTCCCAGACTCCAACTCCTTTTTCATACTATTTCTTCATAAACATCAATTCTCCAATATATCAATACCGTAGCTCCCTCCATATCCACAGGGGATGCATTCCAGACCTACCATGGAAGGCCGAAACCACACATAGGAGCGAACCCATTCATTTAAATGGAAATGTACCTTCCCAGCAGCCTCCTGGTCGCTGGTTCCGGAATGTTCCCTTTTATATGTTCAGACCGGGGGAAACCACTAGTAACTGAAACTGCAGAAAATGATTCCATGGATACAGGGATCGCCCTGTACTCTATGTACTCTTCTTTAACTAATTGCAGTGATCTAGCCTCCATACCTCTCTGGGTCAGAGAATTCCTGACAAACATTGCCCTCGGAGAGAAGAAATTCCTTCATACCTCTGTTTTAAATTAATGTCCACTTAGTCTGTAACTATGCTCCATAGTTTGAGACTCTCCCATCAGCAGAAACATCTTCTTAATATCTATGCTGTTAAGCCTCCTGAAACTTTTAATATGTTTAGATTAGATTAGATTACTTACAGTGTGGAAACAGGCCCTTCGGCCCAACAAGTCCACACCGACCCGCCGAAGCGCAACCCACCCATTACCCTACATGTTACAATAACATCATTCCTTCCCACCACACCCTTCTCCCCCCAACACCACTTTTGGCCTGAATGAATAAAAGCCTAAACTGTCTAACCTTTTTTGTTAAGTCATTCCCTTCATTAGTGAATCACTTTTGAACTTCCTCCAAAGCTGGTTCCTCCTATTTTAATTTCAGGAACCAAAACTGTTCAAGTACAGCCTCACCAACACTCGCAATTGTAACAGAATTTCCCCACTTTTAAACTTCAATCTCCTCATAACAAAGGACAAGCTCCATTTGCCTTATTAATTGCTTGCCATCTCTGCAGGCTAACGTCTTGTGTTGCTTGCACAAAAACACCCACATTCCCCCAAACTGCATCATTTTGTATTCATTCAATTGATTCCTTTTGATTCTTACAACCAAAGTGCATGACCTCATACTCTGCTAAATAAAAATTCCATCTGTCAAGATTTTTGTCCACTTACTCAATCTATGCATGTCCCCTTGCAGATTTCTTATGCCCTCATTACAATATGTTCTCCCACCCATTTTTGTATCATCTGGATAAATTACATTGTGTTTCCTCCTCCAAGATATTAATATAGATAGAAAATAATCAAGGACTGATTATTGTTATTCCATTAATTACATCCTTCCAACCTAAAAAAGATCCATTAATCCTGACTCTGCCTTCTGTGTATTAAACAATCCTCAATTGATGCTAATGTATTAACCCAATACCATGAGCTTTTTTTTTACATTCACAGAATAGGGGCATATTTTTAAGGTGAGATTTAAAAAAGACATGAAGGCAAATTTTTATAACAGAGAGTTGTTCATGATGTGGAATGAACTTTCTTGGGAAATGGTAGATTTGGGCCTAATTAGAATATTTAAGAGACATTTGGATCGGTATATGAATAGGAAAGCTTTGGTGGGATATGGGTCAGGAACAGGCAGGCGGGACTAGTTTAGTTTGGAATTACATTCGGCAGGGACTGGTTGGACCAAAAGGTCTGTTTTGGCTAGACCAGCATTGATTGCCCATCCCTAATTACCCAGAGTCAACCACATTGCTGTGGATCTGGAGTCACATGTAGGCCAGACCAGGTAAGGATGGCAGTTTCCTTCACATTAATGAATCAGATGGGTTTTTCCTGACAATTGGACTTTTAATTCCAGATTTGTTTTTCTTTTGAATTGAAATTCCACCATCTGCTATGCTGGGATCCGAACCTGTGTCGCCAGCACATTAGCTGGATCTCTGTGATTAACTGTCCAGCAATAGGCCATCCCCTTCTCCTACCTCAAGCAGTAATGTTTTATGCGGCACCTTATCAAATTCCTTCTAGAAATTCAAAAGCAGTAATCTACTGGTTCTCCTCGATAGATTCTGTTTATTATCTGCACAAAGAGCTCTCAAACTTTGTTACAAATGATTTCCTTTTGTAAAATCATGTTGACTCTTTTTGCTTGTGTTAAGCTTTTCTGACTATCCTGCTATTTCTTTCTTGATAATGAACTCTAGCAACATCCAATGACAGATGCCAGGCTATTTCCATATTCCCTGTTATCAATTCCCCAGTCACATCCTCCAAGTATCTACACATCCCCTACATTCACTTTAGCTATTATCTTTTTTATAAACGTATCGATACTCTGCTATTGGTTTTTATATTTCTTGTCAATTTGCTTTCATAATCAATTTTGTCCCTCTTCATTAGCTTTATGGCCACCAACTGCTGGTTCCCAAAACATTTCCCAATCCTCAGTCGACCAATAGTTTTTGACAATTTGTATGCCTCAGTTTTTGATTGAATACTCAGGAATTGATCTTAAGTTAAGAACAGGGGTTTCAGACCAGTATTGATCTCCCTCAAACTGAATGTGAAATTCCACTATGCTGTGGTCGTTAACCACTAGAGGACCTTAAACTACAAGACCTCTGTCTAAATTCAACTTTATTACACCTAATTAAATGTAAAATAGCCTGCCACATAGATGATTTGGCAATTTGGCTACTGTGTTGCAATTGTCCACCTGACTGCATCGTAGAGTTAGAATTCCTACACTTCGGCCCAACAAATCCACACCAAACCTCTAAACAGTATCCCACCCAGACTCATTACCTCTGAACAATGCACCTAACGTACACACCCCTGAACACTGTGGGCAATTCAGCTTGGCCAATTCACCTAACCTGCACATCTTTGGACCGTGTGAGGAAACCAGAGCACCCGGAGGAAACCCACACAGACACAAGGAAAATGTGCAAACACCACACAAGCAGTCGCCCAAGATTGGAATCAAACCTGGGTCCCTGGTGCTGTGAGGCAGCTGTGCTAACCACTTAGCTGACCGTGCAGCCATAGAGATGTACAGCATGGAAACAGACCCTTCAGTCCAACTCGTCCATGCCAATAGATATCCCAACCTAACCTAGTCCCACCTCCCAGCACCTGGCCCATATCCTCCAAATACTTCCTATTCATATACCCATCCACGTGCCTTTTAAATGTTGCAATTGTACTAGCATCCACCACTTCCTCTGGCAGGTCATTTTATACACATACCACCCTCTGCATGAAAACGTTGACCCTTAGGTTTCTTTTATATCTTTCCCCTCTCACCCTAAACTTATGCCCTCTAATTCTGGACTCCCCCACCCTAGGGAAAATACTTTATCTATTTACCCTATTCATGCCCTTCATAATTTTATAAACCTGTATAAGGTGTCCTCTCAGTCTCCAACGCTCGAGGGAAAATAGCCCCAGCCTATTCAACCTCTCCTATAACTTAAATCCTCCAACCCTGGCAACATCCCTGTAAATCTTTACTGAATCCTTTCAAGTTTCACAACAGCTTTCCGATAGGAAGGAGACCAGAATTGCACGCAATATTCCAAACATGGCCTAATCAATGTCCTGTACAGCCACAACATGACCTCCCAACCCCTGTACTCAATACTCTATCGAATAAAGGAAAGCATGCCAAGCACCTTCTTCACTATCCTATCTACCTGTAACTCTACCTTCAAGGAGCTATGAACCTGCACTCCAAGATCTTTTTGTTCAGCAACATTCCCTAGGACCTTACCATTAGGTGTATAGGTCCTGCTAAGATTTGCTTTCCCAAAATGTAACACTTCACATTTATCTGAATTAAACTCCACCTGCCTTTTCTCAGTCCATTGGTCCATCTGATCAAGATCCTGTTGTAATCTGAGGTAACCCTCTTCACTGTCCACTACACCTCCAATTTTGGTGTCATCTGCAAACTTACAAACTATATCTCTTATGCTCACAACCAAATCATTTCTATAAATGATGAAAAGTAGAGGGCCCAGCACTAATCCATGTGGCACTCCACTGGTCTCAGGCCTCCAGTCTGAAAAACAACCCTCCACCACCACCCTCTGTCTTCTACCTTTGAGCCAGTTCTGTATCCAAATGGCTAGTTCTCCCTGTATTCCATGAGATCTAACTTTGCCAACCAGTCTCCCATGGGGAGCCTTGTCAAATACCTTACTGAAGTCTACGTCTACACTCTGCTCCCAACAATCCTCTTTGTTACTTCTTCAAAAAACTCAAATCAAGTTTGTGAGATATGATTTCCCACGCACAAAGTCATGTTGACTATCCCTAATCAGTCCATGCCTTTCCCAATACATGTACATCCAGTCTGTCCAGTAAGTATGCCGATTAAAAACATCCATGACAATTGTAATACCCTTCTTACACGCCTCCATTATTTCCTGATTTATACTTTGCCCTGCAGCCAGGGAAACTCTTTGGGAGCCTTTAGATAACTTCCAGCTGTGCCTTCTTTCCCTTGCTATTTCTCATTCTCACCCAAACCGATTCTACATCACGATCTATTGCAACTCCAAGGAAGGTGTTGGCCTGGTGATATTATTGTCGTCGAATAATTTCAATGCCATCATAATGTTCTGGGGACCAGGTTCAAATCCTGCCATGGCAGATGATGAATTTTGAATCCAATAATAATTGAGAAATAAGAGTCTAATGATGATCAGGAAACCATTGAAAATTGTTGGAGGAAAATCCCATCTGGATCACTAATGCCTTTTAAGGAAGGAAACTACCTTCCTTTGGTCCACATCAGGCACACTCTCAATGCGTTTTGGGAGAGGTGGGGAGTGGAGTGCTTTATTTCTCCCTCCAGCTCTATTTTGATTTGATCCCTCCCCTCTTCTTCACTTTTATTTTCACATAGGCATTGCCCTGATGGGGCTCTGTTTGCCACAGGGTGCGTTTCCTGTTGGTGGAATGTTAATAATATCAACAACTCAGTGTGTCTTGCAACTGCACACACGCAACATGGGTGCTGAGGAAAATAAGCACTATTGCTGTATGGCAGTAGTGTAGAGGTGAAGAAAAAAAACAAAAAAAAAATAACCCAGGGATTTAGAATCTCCTCAGTGACTCCAAGCTGGCTGGCCACAGTGTACTGTGCACAAGTAAATAAAGAGTAACTTAGTGACAGGATACTGGCCCCTGTGCAGGTATTTCAGCGATGAGGTCATATAATTTATTTGTATTTGTGCAGTCAACTTGACTATCTTGTTATAAATGCTGCATAGATTCAGATAAAGAGCCTTAAGTTTGGACTTTTTGCCTTACTTAATGATTCTATATCTCATTTCTGCTGCATTCTTTTGCCTGTACTTTCTGCTCCTTCCTGTCACACTCTGATTACGTTTCACCTTTTCACAACAATGAACTTCTGTTCTCTTGTTTTGATATTTTTAAAACTTTACTTGAGTTGAACCCTACTCCAACCCTATTTGTACACTCTGCCAGGACACTGGCTGCAGCTTGGTTCAAATGAAGCTTATCCCAGTGGAAAATCTCTCTCTTTCCCTAGTACTCATCCCAGTGCCCCATGAATTGGAACCCATTTCTCTGTCATTAATCCTTGAATCATGCATTTACTTTGCCAAACCTATTTAGCCAATGTCAATTTGCTGCGGCTCAGGTAGTAAACCTAAGATTACTACCTTTATGGTTCTGCTTTTTCATGTAGCTCTGAGCTACTTATAATCTCTCAGCGGATCCTCTTTCCTAGTCCTAACTCTGCCTTGCTGTGCCGCATGGGCCACAACTGGGTCTTCCCCTCCCACTCAAAATCTCCCTACTGCCCAGGGTGGTACGGTGGCTCGATTCCAGTCTCACACGACTATCTATGTCGAGTTTGCACATTCTGTCTGTGTGGGTTTCCTCTGGTTTCCTCGTGCAGTCTAAAGATATACAATATAGGTAGATTGGCCATGCTACATTGCCCACAGTGTTCAGGGGTGTGGTGCATTCGCCATGGGAAATGTTGGGAGATGGGTCTGGGTGGGGATGCTTTTTGGAGGGTTGGTGTGGACATGTTGGGCTGAATGGCTTGTTTCCATACTGTGGTGATTCTATGTAAAAAAAACTCCAAAGGAGATATCCTGTCCTTTGGCATCAGGCGGACAACACAGTCTTCAGGACTGCTGCAAAGAATGGGGGTCTAATCCCATATCCATGCTATCCCTCTAACATGGTTACAGTTCTCTTTTCATGCTCCTCTTGAATGGCTCTCTGCACCCATTATGCTTTGGTCAGTTCACTCATCATGACTGCAGTCTTTATACTCACCCACTGTTATGGACCAGACCAAACCCCCTCAGAATATATTAAGAAGATAATGTAGACCCTAGTTTTTTCTTATTTAGAAGGTAAGTGTAAGGTGTTGTGTTTCAGATGCAATTCAATTGGTCAAACTAACAGACTTGAAACCAAATACACGTTATTCATGCAGTAGAATTAAAACATAGACAAATAAAAAATAAAATAAAATAAATGGATTAACTGTAACTCTATTGAAATGCTTAACAAAATAATAGATATATTAACTAAACTAAGTAACTGTTCCAATATAGTAACATCCCATAAACACACCCTTGGCAAAAGCAAATTCAATAAAATAGATTGTCTCACATATAATTCTACCAGCAGGAAGAAAGCCCCAGCTTTTAGCTGTAACCTAAATAGGAATAAATGCTTCCACATCCAGCTTCAAGACCCCAGCAACTACTACTGAAGGCTAAAACTAAAAACAAATTCCTAGTTCCCTGAGAGCTTGATGCCACCCATTCAGGCTGCTTCTATTGTTCCAACTTTAAAAGAAAAACTAAGGCCTCACAAGCTGTTTACTTTATTTGCTTTGGAGCAGACTGCTTTGCATCTCTGTCTCAATCTTTGTTCATTAAAAAAGGACAAAATACACCTCTTAAAGCCATGGTATCTTCACACCCACATGAGGGATGAGAGCTCTCTACCTTTAAGGCAAAGACAAGATTGAGGCTTGTCCAAAGGTAAATTCTGGATCACAATACTTGTCGTATGGAGGTCAGTAGCTTCTTGTTAGATTCTTCACTTCAACCTCTCGACCAAATCAGAGTCAACATACTAAAGAATCTGCATGCTTTTCTTAATGCAGTATAAATCTTTGTTCACTTTGAAATTTGTGGTTCTTGAGTCTATCCTGAAATGTTTCACGATACTTTGCATTTTCAATATTGGAAATTCAAGGTGGAAAATCTTTGAAAAACAGAAAGATCATGTTGAGCTTTTGTCATTATTCCACATCCCAACAATCAGGATGTAATAGATTTCTAGGTGACTTTCAGTACTTAGTGATTTCTCAAGAGTTGAGCGGAGATCAATCTATAATTTAAAATGTCATTTTGACATATTGAGGCTGACACATTCTTAAGACTTACTGGCAGCATAGAAGTGCAAATTGTATTCAGGGACAATTTATACCAAAATAAGAACATCTTTTGGGAACTGGATTATGATTGCTTGAATTAACTACAAGTAGAAATAATTATTAACAAAAATTTAACAAAAATCTCTCTCTCTCCCTCACATGCATGCACATGAACATATCAGTCTATGGGGTGAATTTACATTTGCAGAATTGTGATTGCAGATACATTCTATTTTGTTCAAAAGGCACACAATCTGGAGGCAGTCAATCTATGTGACAGTTTATAAATTCCTACTTTGGAAATAGAACCAGTCTGACTCAAGATTGGGATACAGACAGGCTCTAACCTCACGCCTTTAATGCATTGTCTAAGCTGAGATGTCACTTTTTTTTATAAAACCTTAAGTTATCTCAAGAATGTGATTTGAAAGAAGTTCTGAGATTCACACATTAATGAATCGAAACCTACAACCCGTTCTAAGTGATGAAAGACTTAACAGCAATCGAGGTTTGTTCAATAGATCGTATCAGTTGCATGCACAACACTGGGATCTTTTGTTATAAATTCTGTGTATTATGATCCTGCCCCACAGCTACCTGATGAAGGAACAGAGCTCCGAAAACTAATACTTCCAAATAAACCTGTGGGACTACAACCTGGTGATTTTTAACTTTAACAAAAATAAGAGCCATCCTTCAGTTCAGGATGTTCCAAAATGATTTATAGCTGTTTGAAGCATTTTTGAAGTATTGGAAGATGATTAGTAGTTTATAAAACAAGTACATGTTCCTTGAAAACCGTGTTAGGGAATTGGAGCTGGAGCTGGATGAACTGCGGATCATTCGGGAGGCTGAGGGGGTAGTTGAGAGGAGTTACAGTCAGGGGGAGGAAAGGGGACAGACAGACAGTGCAGGGATCCCCTGTGGACATTCCCCTCAGCAATAAGTATATCGTTTTGGATACTGCTGCGGGGGGGGAATGACCTACCAGAGGAAAGCCATAGTGGTCAGTGATTTCAGGGAGTTAGGGTGGAAGCTGCAGGGCAACACGAACAGAGTAATGTTCTCGGGTTTACTACCGGTGCCACAAGATAGCGAGGTGAGGAACAGGGAGCGGACGCAGCTTAACATGTGGCTGCGCAGCTGGTGTAGGAGGGAGGCCTTCAGATATGTAGATAATTGGGATGCCGTCTGGGGAAGGTGGGACCTGTACATGAAGGATGGGTTGCACCTGACATGGAAAGGGACCAATGTCCTGGGTGGAAGGTTTGCTCAAGTTGTTCAGGAGGGTTTAAACTAGTATGGCAGGGGGGTGGGAACCTGAGCTGTATACTGGTGGTGAGAGTTGATGGAGATGAGGCAATAGCAAGAGGTAGCGCAGCCAGTGGGAAGGAATTTCCTGGGACAGTACCAAGGGATCGGTTAAAGTGTGTTTGCTTTAATGCAAGGAGTATCAGGAATAAAAGCGATGAGCTTAGAGCATGGATCAGTACCTGGTGCTATGATGTTGTGCCCATAACAGAGACGTGGGTTTCTCAGGGGCAGGAATGGTTGCTGGATGTTCCAGGGTTTAGAACATTTAAAACGAATAGGGAGGGGGGAAAAGAGGAGGGGGTATAGCACTGCTAATCAGAGAGTTACTATTGTCAAGGAGGGTCTGCCTACCGAGTCAGTATGGTTGGAAATTAGGAACAGTAAGGGAGCAGTCACCTCATTAAGGGTTTACTACAGGCCCCCCAAAAGCAGCAGGGAGATTGATGAAAGGATAGGTTGGCAGATTTTGGAAAAGTGTGAATGTAGTAGTGTTGTTGGAATGGGTGACTTTAACTTTCCCAATATTGATTGGAACCTCCTTCGAGCAGATGGTTTGGAAGGAGCTGTTTTGTAAGGTGTGTTCAGGAGGTTTTCCTAACTCAGTACGTTGACAGGGCGACGATGGGAGAGGCCATTTTGCATTTGGTGCTCAGCAATGAGCCGGGGTAGGTGTCAGATCTTGCGGTGGGAGAGCATTTTGGTGATAGTGACCACAACTGCCTCACATTCTACATAGCTATGGAGAAGGAGAGAAGCAGGCACAGTGGGAGGATATTTAATTGAGGAAAAGGAAACTATGATACTATCAGACGTGGGTTGGGAAGCATGGACTGGGAGCGATTGTTCCATGGAAAGGGCAATATAGACATGTGGAGACTGTTTAAGGAACAGTTGTTGCGAGTGATGCACAAATGCGTTCCTCTGAGACAGGCAAGAAGGGGTAAGATAAAGAAACCTTGGATGATGACAGCGGAGGAGTTTCTCGTCAAAAAGAAAGAAGGCAGCTTACGTAAGGTGGAGGAAGCAAGCTCTTGCTCAGCTCTAGAGGATTACAGGCAGGCGAGGAAGGAGCTCAAAAATGGTCTGAGGAGAGCCAGGAGGGGGCACGAAAAGGCTTGGCAGGAAGAATTAGGGAGAATCCAAAGGCATTTTACACATATGTGAGGAATAAGAGAATGATCAAAGAAAGAGTAGGGCAAATCAGGGATAGCATAGGGAACTTGTGTATAGAGTCTGAGGAGGTAGGGGAAGCCCTAAATGAGTTTTTTGCTTCTGTCTTTACTAAAGAAAAGGACCTTGTAGTGAATGAAACCATTGAGGAGCAGGTAAGCAGGCTGGAACGGATAGAGATTGAGGAAGCTGATGTGCTGAAAATTTTGACAAACATTAAGATTGACAAGTCACCAGGACCAGACCAGATTTGTCCTCGGCTGCTTTGGGAAGCGAGAAATGTGATTTCTTTGCCACTTGCGAAGATCTTTGCATCCTCGCTCTCCACTGGAGTCGTACCTGAGGACTGGAGAGAGGCAAATGTAATTCCTCTCTTCGAGAAAGGAAATAAGGAAATCCACGGCAATTACAGACCAGTAAGTCTCATGTCTGTCGTCTGCAAGGTGCTAGAAAGGATTCTGAGGGATAGGATTTATGACCATCTGGAAGAGCATGGCTTGATTAAATGCAGTCAACACGGCTTTGTGAGGGGCAGGTCATGCCTCACAAATCTTATTGAGTTCTTTGAGGATGTTACTAGACAAGTTGATGAGGGTCGAGTGGTGGATGCTGTGTATATGGACTTCAGTAAGGCATTTGATAAGGTTCCCCATGGTAGGCTCATTCAGAAGGTCAGGAGAAATGGGATACAGGGAAAGTTAGCTGTCTGGATACAGAATTGGCTGATCGACAGAAGACAACAAGTGGTAGTGGAAGGAAAATATTCTGCCTGGAAGTCAGTGGTGAGTGGTGTTCCACAGGGATCTGTTCTTGGGCGTCTACACTTTGTAATTTTTATTAATGACTTGGATGAGGAGATTGAAGGATGGGTTAGCAAGTTTGCAGATGACACAAAGGTTGGAGGTGTCGTTGACAGTATAGAGGACTGTTGTAGGCTGCTTGCATGACATTGACAGGATGCAGAGATGGGCTGAGAGGTGGCAGATGGATTTCAACCTGGATAAATGAGAGGTGATGCGTTTTGGAAGGTCGAACTTGAAAGTTGAGTACAGGATTAAAGACAGGATTCTTGGCAGTGTGGAGGAACAGAGGGATCTTGGTGTGCAGGTACATAGATCCCTTAAAATTGCCACCCAGGTGGACAGGGTTGTTAAGAAAGCATATGGTGTTTTGGTTTTCATTAACAGGGGGATTGAGTTTAAGAGCCGTGAGATCTTGTTACAGCTCTATAAAACTTTGGTTAGACTGCACTTGGAATACTGTGTCCAGTTCTGTCATTCTATTAAAGGAAAGATGTGGATGCTTTGGAAAGGGTTCACAGGAGGCTTACCAGGATGCTGCCTGGAATGGAGGGCTTATCTTACGAAGAGAGGTTGACTGAGCTCAGACTTTTTTCATTGGAAAAAAGAAGGAAGACAGGGAACCTAATTGAGGTGTACAAGGTAATGAGAGGCATAGATAGAGTTGATAGCCAGAAACGTTTTCCCAGGGCAGAAATTGTTAACACGAGGGGTCATAGTTTTAAGCTGTTTGGCGGAAAATATAGAGGAGATGTCAGAGGCGGGTTCTTTACGCAGTTGTGGAAGCGAGGTCATTGGGGATATTTCTGTGACCATATGCTGAACATGCATATGGTCACAGAAATTTGAGGGTTCGTACATTACGTTTCCCTCACATGAGGATCAATGGTCGGCACAACATCGTGGGCTGAAGGGCCTGTTCTGTGCTGTACTGTTCTATGTTCTATGTTATATGTTCTACATTCTAAGGGGCTATGTGGTGCAGTGTAGTGACCCTACCACTGAGATTGGATACGCAGGTTCAAGTCCCAGCTGCTCCAACAACATATCATAACTTCTCTGACCACGTTGATTTAAAACAAAAACAAATACATCCCTCTGAAAGGTAAATGAATATTTTCAAGGTAAAGCAATAATGTTCTATGAGATTGGGTGAGGAGATTTTAAACAAGAGGCAGAGTCATACGTAAGAATAAACTGCTGCGTTAAAAATAAGGATTGACTAGATTGTAAGAAGCAATTCGAAATTAGTATAATAATTGTGGGCAGCAGTGTGTCACTCCCCAGCTATAATGTGTGAATGAAAGTCTCACTGCTAAGTGGCTCAGTGAAAGCAAACAGTAAGAGCACAACATAAAAATAGAGAAAAAAAACAAAAAGCAAATCCAGAAAAAGTACTTGGATACTCATCAACTTTGATTGCATTTGTTAAAATCGCAAATGGAACACTGCTAGAAAAGCATATCAGTGCTTTTGTCATTGCTCTGAGTTTGATTTGTTTTGTATTTGTACACAGGTTCTGGATGTTGCTGGCTAAACCAACCTTTATTGCCCATCCCGAAGGTGGTGGTGAACTGCCTTCTGGAAGTGCTGTAGTCATTGGTGAGTAGGTATACCTGCAATGCCTAAATGGAAGGAATTCCAGCATTATGGCTCAGCAACAGTGAAGGAAACAACAAATGCTGGAGATCACAGCGGGTCAGGCAGCAGCCATGGAGAGAGAACAAGCTAACGTTTCGAATCTAGATGACTCTTCATCAGAGTGAAGGAATAGTGATATAATTCCAAGTCAGGATGGTGTATGGCTTGGAGGGAAACATATTCCAATACATTTGCTACCTTTGTGCTGTTAAGTGATAAAGGTATTGAGCGAGGAAGGTGCTACCTCAGGACCCTTGGTGAATTTCTGCAGTGTCTCTTGTAGATGGTACACACTGCTGCTACTGAGCGTTGATGGTGGAGGGAGTGATTCTTGAAAGTGGTGGATGTGGTACTAATCAGTGGGTTAATTTGCTCTATATGCTCCTGAGTATTGCTGCCTCATCCAGGTGTGTGGTGAGTATTACATCATACTCCTGACTTGTGCCTTGTAGATGGTGGACAAGCTTTAAAGAATCAGGAAGTGAGTTACTCACTTCACAAATACTAGCTTTTGACCTGCTCTTGTCATCACAATATTTACATAGCTGATTAAGTTCAGTTTCAGGTCCACAATAACTTCCATGATATTAATAGTGGGGGATTAAGTGATGATAATGCTGTTGTATGTCAAGAATGATGGTTAGATTCTCTCTTGTTGGTGATGGTCATTGGCCTGGCATTTGTGTGGTGTGAATGTTACTTGCCCTTTTCAACCCAAACCTGAATATTGTCCTGTACAGATACTGCTTCAATATCTGAGGAGTTGTGAATGGGGCTAAAGCACTGAGAAATCACCAATGAATATTTCTGCTTCTGGCCTTATGTTGAATGAAGGTCATCGATGAAGATGGTTGAGCCTAGGACACTATCCTGAGAACTCCTGTAGAGACTCCTGGAGTTAAGATGACTGACGTCCAGCAATTACAACCATCTTTCTATGTGCCAGGTATAATTCCAACCAGTGGAGAGTTTGCCCGATTACCACTAACTCCCATTTTGCTAAGACTCCTTGATGTCACACTCGGACAAATGTGACCTTGATATCAGGACTATCATGCTCATATGTGGAATTCAGGTCTTTTATCCAATGTTTTGACCAAGCATGTAATGACGTCCGAAGCTGAATGGCCCTGGTGGAACCCCAAACAACACCTTATTTTCTGCCTGGACACCCTCAAGCCTGGAGGACTCAACATTGAGTGCTCCAATTTCAAATAATCTCCCTCCCCATCCCCTGACTCCCTTCCCAAGCCCCTCCCCCTCCCGTCCACTTCTCCCAACCAGATTCATTCCTCCCATTGACCAATCAGGCCATACCCTCTACCTGTATTCACCTATCCTAACCTCCTCACCCTGCCCCCACTTCCACCTTTATCTGCAGCTCCCCACACACCCACCCCCAATCCTGAAGAAGGGTTATACCCAAAATGTTGACTTCTGTTCCTCCTGATGCTGCCTGGCTTGCTGTGTTCTTCCAACCTCTTTCCTGTCTACTTTGGAACTCCAAACTGGGCATTACTGAGCAGGTTATCATATCAGGAGCACATGCTCCTGACAACACTGACAATGACACCTTCTATCACATTACTGATCAGATAGAGTAGACTGATGGAGCAGTCATTGGCTGGCTTCAATTTGTCGTACTTTTTGTGACAGGACATACCTGTGTAACTTCACACATTGCCAGGTAGATGTCAGTGCTTGGTTGTACTGGAACTGTTTGGCTAAGGGCATGGCTAGCTCTGAAACACAAATCTTCAGTACTATTGCTGGAATGTTGTCAGAGTACATAACTTTTGTAGTATCCAGTGCCATCAGCTATCTCTTGTTGTCACGTGGAACAAAGCAAATTGGTTGAAGACTGTGGAATTCAGTGATGCTGGGCACCTCCAGAGGATGAATCATTTGATTGGCATTTGCTGAAGGTATTAGCAAATTCAGCCTTGACTGTTGCATTGATATTCTGATGCCTCCCCCACCATCGATGAGGTTGTTGACATTTGTGGAGCTTTCTCCTCCTGTTAGTTGTTTAATTTTCTGCCACTACCCATGATTGAATGTGTCAGAAATGTAGAGCTTAGATGAATTCATGTGGGATCCTATTGCTCTGACTATCAATAGAAAGACACCTTCATTTTATGCACTGAATACATAATCCTTTGTTCAATGATCCTGGCATTTTTAAAATTCCTTCATAGATTGTAGGTGTTGCTGACTGGCCCAGCAATAATTGTCCATCTCTAGTTGCCTTGGAAAGGAGGTGATGACCTACCTTCTTAAACTAGTGCACTCCATGTATTGCTGGTACATCCACAATGCCATTAAAGAGTGAGTTCCAGGATTTTGATCCAATGACAGTAAAGGAATGACGATCTATTTCCAAATCAGGATGGTGGATGGCTTGGAGGGGAACCTGCAGGTAGTGGAGTTCCCATTGGTTATTGATTGGAGAAAAACACACTTCATTCTACATTTAATAGCACCAATTACGTTTCAAAGGTAGTGGATTAACTAAAAAGGGCTTTGTGATGTCCTGAGGCCATCAACAACAGTACACAAAAGCAAATTCTTTCTTCCTTTAATTGAGATAGTTTGATCAAGGTGTTGAAAACAACACTCGTCAGATTACAAAATGTCATCATGGTGAACGAAGTTTGTGGTTTTGGAAGAATGAATCACTCAAATTACAGAAATAACTGACAGAACATAAATCTAGTGATTCCTCCACCTTAATCTCGTGAGCACCTACAAATTCCAGGAATAATAATCAGCAACCTCAGTTATTTAGTACTGAACCTGGTAGCAGATTCCAGTATCTGTACATACACAGTTAAACTCGAAAATCAACAAAAAATAGACTGCTGTCTGATTTACCCTGCACTACCACAGAGTTAGCCACACAAGCACCACGTTGAAATACTCGAGATTGAAAAAGATGAACCGATGGGAATTAGACCATAAAACCATAAGATACAAGAGCAGAATTAGACCATTTGGCCCGTTGAGTCAGCCCTGTCATTCGATCATGACAGATATATTTCTCAACTCCATTCTCCTGCCTTTTCCCTGTGAACTTTGACTCCCTCACTAATCAAGAAACTATCTACCTGTAGTGATTAGAGCCAGGGCCAGGTTGATATCATTGAGTATGAGATCCTTGATTGGGGGTTTGTTGACCGGGGCCAATTAGGGAGCCATGGATGACAGATATAAACGGAAGATGCAGAAGGTCTCGTCAGTCTAGAGTCTGGCCTGGAGCTGGCTGGTCAGAGCCCATGCGCTATGCCCATGCAAATACAGGGTGACTTGGTGATGAGATACCTGCCTTTGTGCAGTTATTTCACTATCTGTGTCTTATATACGCTCCACAACTTTTTATGGCAATGAGTTCCACAGATCCATCACCCTCTAGCTGAAGAAATTCCTCCTTATCTCAGTAACTAATGGGAACATCTGCCCCACATTCACTCTATCCAGGCTGCTCAGTGTCTGTAAACTTCTGTAGGAGTTGAAGTAGTTTACTTATTAAATACCCACTGAATGCAATAGGAAGCACTAGGGCTAGTTCATTCATATGCAGTGATGAGTCTTCATATCTACAAAATAACCTAGCTGGCCTGAAAACTTACATGGAGTCACATTCCTTCTAATTTTAGTTAATATTGGAGCACTTAAAGCAATATTAAAAACAACATGCCATGGACCACACTTACAAGTCAATCTGGCATAGTAGATGACAGCATGGTGGCTCAGTGGTTAGCACTGCTGCCTCACCGCGCCAGGGACTTGGGTTCAATTCCAGCCTTGGGTGACTGTCCGTGTGGAATCTGCACGTTCTCCCTGTGTCTGTGTGGGCTTCCTCTGGGTGTTCTGGTTTCGTCCCACAGTCCAAAGGGGCAGGATTGGTCATGCTAAATTGCCCATAGTGTTCAAGGGTGTGCAGGCCAGGTGGATTAGCTATGGGAATGTGAGGTACAGGGATATGGTAGGGGGTGGGGTTGGTGTGGATTCGATGGACCAAATAGCCTGCTTCCACACTGCTGAGATTCTATGATGACACAATGTCTCTGGCTTCAATTATTATTTTTCAAAAACAATATATTAACATTAGGAGTCAGTCTTAATTTTATGCCACACAAATGCAAGTTGTGTTACCTTTAAATGAGGTGCATGTATCGAACTGACAATGCAGTCTGTATTATGAAGATGCGAGAGAGTTAAGGACATTCCCACACTGCAAAGAACTTGCGTGGTGAATGACAAAGAAAAAAGGACCCTAAAAATAATGAAATATGAAGCATTCTCAAGACAGAAGTCGTATAAGTTGGTTGTCTTTAAGTAACTGCACTGGAATTGGGGAAATCCAGTATCGGTGGAAACCTAATGTGAGAAAAGATGCCTCAAGACCAAGACCACCATAGGAACAGGGACCAGCTCTTGGACTGATCTTGAGAAGCAGCTCCCAGTCTCTACTGGATATGTGCAAAGACATGAAGCCCATCGCCCTAACCATTGGTGCTCAGACCCAAAGTGAGCAAGAGAGGGAGTAAGCATATGTGGGAGTTCGTCTGGTCCAGTCTGCAAGCCTGTATCTGTGCATAACAAATCATTGCAGCAGCCTTTCAATGATAGCTGGAGTGCAGGCCTCAACTGGAGCACCATACTGTATGTGGATCATGGATGTGTCATGATGATGTCATGGCTGAAAGGGGATAGCTTGGCATTGAGGGTACAAGGGATCATGGAGACCCCACACAGGGACATAAATCAGCTTGGAACCTCTGGGCCGCAATGGGGGTGTAGGTGGAGGGCAAAAAGTGGCATTGCTGGGGCATTGAAATATGTGGCGGGGGAAAGGTATGAGAGGAGAGGGGTTTTTTTTATTGTAAGGTGGCTCAGTTCCACAGCATTGAGTCATAGTCATAGAGCCATACAGCATGGATACGGACTCTTCGGTCCAACCAGTCCATGCTGACCATTTTCCCAAACTAAACTAGTCCCACCTGCCTGTGCTTTGGCATAGCCTCCATACACTTCTTATTCATGAACTTATCCAAGCATTTTTAAAGCATTATAACTGTACCTGCATCCACAACTTCCTCTGGCAATTCATTCTCCACATGAACCACTCTCTGTGTAAAAAATGTTGCGTCTCATGTCCTTTATAAATCTTTCTCCTTTCACCTTAAAAATATGCCCCTAGTTTTGAACTCACCCATCCTAGGGAAGAGGCCCTTGGTATTCACCTTATCTATACCCCTCATGATTTTATAAACCTCAATAAATTCACCCCCACTCCCAACCTCCTACATTGCAATGAAAAAAGTCCCAGTTTATCCAGTTGACTTTCATATCACAAATCCCCCATTTCTAGCAACATCCTGGTATATCTATTCTGAACCGTCTCCAGTTTAATAATAATAACAGCGTGGTCAGAACTGGACATGGTACTCCAGAAGAGGCCTCAGCGATATCCTGTACAACCTCAACATGACGTCCCAATTCCTACAGTCAAAGGTCTGAGCAAAGAAGGCAAGGGTGCTAAACATCTTATTAACCACCCTGCCTACCAGTGACACAAATTTCAAAGATTTATGTGCCTGAACCATTGGGTCATTCTGTTCTACATTTCTACCCACAACCCCAAACATTAATTGTATAAGTCTTTGTTTGTATTACCAAAATGCAAAATCTCACATTTATCCACATTAAACTCCACTGAGCTGGATCCTTCAAGGGCTCATGTCGACAGTCTCTTATGGTAGCTTCTAAATTCTTCTTGATTGATTGATTGATTGATCTAGTGTCACGTGTACCGAGGTACAGTGAAAAGCTTTGTATACAAGCAGTACAAGTAGATCATAGTAAGCAAGGACCAACAGATCAAAAAACGTAGACGGGGCATTCGGATTACCTTGCACAGGGGGTGTGCAAGGCAAGGTCAGTGTTAACAAGAGCCCATTCATCAGTCTAATAATGGCTGGGAAGAAGCTGTTCCTGAACCTGCCGGTGTGTGTGTTCAGGCTTCTGTATCTTCTGTCTGATGGAAGAGGTTGTAGGGGATATTACCAGGGTGTGATGGGTCTTTGATGATGTTGGCAGCCTTTCCGTGGTAGCGAGCTGTGTAAATAGAGTCTGTGGATGGAAGGTTGGCTTCCTGGTGACCTGTGTACACCACCTTCTGCAGTTTCTGGGCAGAGCAGTTGTCAGGCCATTATGCATCAGGACAGTATGCTGTCACTGGTGCATCTGTAGAAGTTGGTAAGGTTCCTTATGGACATACCGAATTTCCTGAGCCACCTGAGGAAGAAGAGGTGTTGTGCCTTCTTGACCATCGCATCTATGTGGGAAGTCCAGGACAAGCTGTCGGTTATCGTCACTCCAAGGAACTTGACGCTGTCGACTCTCAAAACCTCCGCTCCGTCAATATAGATGGGGGTGTGGCCTCCTCCCTTCTTTCTGAAGTCTATGATCAGTTAATTTGGCTTTGCCGATGTTGAGAGAGAAGTTGTTATCATTGTACCACAACACCAACTCCCTCCTATATGTTGACTCGTCATTGTTAGATATTCATCCCACTACAGTGGTGTCACCAACGAACTTGTAGATGTAATTGCTTGGATTTTGACAACACAGTCATGGGGGTACAGGGAGTACAGTAGGGGGCTGAGAACGCATCCCTTGTGGGGGGGCGGGGGGGGGGGGGGAGCTGCCCAGAACACCCAACATTCACCCTCCAGCTCCAGCCACCAACATCACTGGAATGAACGTTGGGCAGCTCTGTGAACAGTTTTTCTTGAGGTGGACACATCAGACCAGGTAAGTTTGTGACTCTCATGTTAAAGTGAGATGACTGGTTGTGATTTAATTTGAAGGTCACTGTGCCTCAGGAAAGGTGTTAGGGTTGTCAACCTCTCTCTACAAAGATCTCAGTGAGTCTCTCTCTCTCACTACAACATTCCAACCCCACCCCTGGTTCATCTCCTCTGCCCTGAAGCTCTTCAACCATGTCCTGAAACACACTCGCTATCTTCTCCCCAGCTCCATCGCCTCCCATTTATCTCTCCAGCCCAGATGCTCCCAGCCTCATTCCTGATGAAGGGATCCTGCCCGAAACGTCAATTTCCCTGCTCCTCGGATGCTGCCTGACCTGCTGTGCTTTTCCAGCACCACTCTAATCTTAATTCTGAACTCCAGCATCAGCAGTCCTCACTTTTGACAAGTTTGTGACTCTGGCTACCAGCTTCAAGGATGAAAATCCAACACACGATGTCATGACAGCCTAATTGCCCTTTGAAGGGCTAAACACATGGCCATTTTAATTGATAAGCTCTCGCCTTTCCCAGCATGTCGAGGAGATAGCTAGGGAGAAAGTAAAGAGAAAAACTTGCATTTAAAGACAACTAAGCAATTGTGAATGCTGTTCACTGTCATAATGTAGGAGACGCAGCAACATGCATGTTGGAGTTTGCTATGAACAAACAAGGATTCAGTGATGACCTGGTATACTGCTTCAATGATGTTAGGTGAGGGTTAAATATTAGCTACAACATTCGGTACAGCTCTCCTGCTTTCCTGCAGAATAGACCCATGAATGGTGGTTCAGTGGTTAGCACTACTGCTTCACAGTGCCGGGGACCTGGGCTCAATTCCCACCTTGGGTGACAGAGTCTGCATATTCTCCCCGTATCTGCGCGGGTTCCCTCCCACAGTCCAAAGATGTGCAGGTTAGGTGGATTAACCATGTGAAATACAGGGTTACTATGATGGGGTGGGTCTGGATGAAATGCACTTTGCAGGGTCACTGTGAACTTGATGGGCAAAATGACCTGCTTCCACGCTGTAGGGTTTATATGAATCATAAATCCATCTGAGGGAAAAACCAGTGATTCAGGTTCAAGATCCCACAAAAAAGTTTTAAAAACAGGAAGGTGTCTTGGAGGGCTACATTCAAAACCAATGTTTAATGCAAAATAAAGAACAATGGTTGCTGGAGATCTGAAACAAAACAGAAATTGTCGGAGCAAGTCTGGCAGTGTCTGTGAGGAGAAGGCAGAGTGAACATTTTGAGTCCAGTGACTTTTATCACAAGGTTTGTGAAGGTTTGTAGCTCAGGTTGAGGTTTTTAGGGTGTAGGTTTGCTCACTGAGCTGTAGATTTGATATCCAGACGTTTCATTACCTGGCTAGGTAACATCATCAGTGGCGACCTCCAAGTGAAGTGAAGCTGTTGTCTCCTGCTTTCTATTTATATCTTTCTCCTGGATGGGGTTCCTGGGGTTTGTGGTGATGTCATTTCCTGTTCGTTTTCTGAGGGGTTGATAGATGGCATCTAGATCTATGTGTTTGTTTATGGCATTGTGGTTGGAGTGCCAGGCCTCTAGGAATTCTCTGGCATGTCTTTGCTTAGCCAGGAGAAAGATATAAATAGAAAGCAGGAGACAACAGCTTCGCTT
This sequence comes from Chiloscyllium plagiosum, assembly GCF_037043375.1. Taxonomy (NCBI): domain Eukaryota; kingdom Metazoa; phylum Chordata; class Chondrichthyes; order Orectolobiformes; family Hemiscylliidae; genus Chiloscyllium; species Chiloscyllium plagiosum. The sequence goes on from NW_028270180.1 coordinate 16,261,967, forward strand.
CACTTGGAGGTCGCCACTGATGATGTTACCTAGCCAGGTAATGAAACGTCTGGATATCAAACCTACAGCTCAGCGAGCAAACCTACACCCCAAACCTTTATCACAACTACACCATCTCCCCATAGGTACTGCCCGACCTGCTTTGTTTCACCAGCAATTCCTGCTTTTGTTTCAATGTTTAATAATGAAGTGCCTGGTAAATGAGACATTACTATTTTTTTCCCTGCATTGTGCTTCTAATTAAAATAACCATTTAGGTTAGGTGGATATCTTGCGCCAAGGAATAAAGTGTTAGCTGGCCATTGTACAGGAAGGAAGCGAATATTGCTTGTGTTAGAGTCCATGTCACATGTCAGCTTCCTCATTGCATTCAGGCAATGTTGTGTAAAACTTTATTTTTATATAAAATTACTGACCTGACCTCAATCAATGAATTATTTCCAGATGTCCTGAGGACATTGCAGTGTTCAAGTGTGATGTGATTATGTGAGACTGTTTACTGTTTGTGCTCACTGTGCTGGATTAGTTGAGCCTAGATGGAGACCCAAAGAAAAGTGTACAAGCTGTAAAAAGAATGAAATATCGTACATATTTTGGAAATCATTGTGTTACAACATGGTGATAAACCCTGCTGCTAATTAAATCAAACACACAGAAAAGCTCACCGTGCCTCATAATTTGTTAATGTATGAGTGACAGAGAACTACCCAAATTCCATTACTTAAAGAAAAAAATAACAATCTTATTCTTTAACTTCTATTTACAACTCCAAGCCTCCTTTCTCTTAAAGATTTGTTATCTACCTTCTACTCTACAATAAAATACTGATCCTATAAAGCCCCTATTAAGTTTACAGCAAAATCAAAATGGGTTGTCTTCGGTTTTCTGCTGCAAAGATGTTTCATATGAGAAAGTTCCCTTTAAGAGAGAGCGTTTTTGAATAGCAGTCTGTCGATGGCAGAAGGTGCTCTCTCTCTGCCTAACTGTCCAAAATGCCGGCTTTTTAACTCCAAACATCAGATCATCTCATTTCAGTAAAATTCAAATTTGATTGGGTTTGGTATCTTGGGGCATAATTTAAACCAATTGGTAAAATTCAATCTGCTGTGAAAACAACTCATATATCTAGGTTACAGCCCAAATGTTACATCTTCAAATTGCCCAGTCAGTCACATGACTAGCGCTTGCCAGCTTTTCAGCTTTCACTCTCTTTTAAAGGTACACCTTCAACTTCATAACAATTGTGTAAAGCATTATAAAGAATATTACACAATAATGTTTCTGCACATATTGGAACCTATGTCATCTTTGCATAGACCAGATATATCAAATATATAATAGATATAAAAGGCGCTACACAAAAGCTTGTTGTTTCTTATGTCTGGAAGACTGAGTGCAAGTTTTAAGAAGGATATTATTAAGCTAGAGAGGGTTCAGAAGAGATTTACTAGGATGTTGCTGAGTCTGGAAGGTTTGAGTAATAAAGAAAGGCTAGATAGGCCTGGACTAATTTCGCTGGAGCGTAAAAGGTTGAGAGGCCACTGATAGAAGTTTATGAAATAATGAGGGGTATAAATAGAGTTAATGGTAGTTTTCTTTCGCTAGTATGTGGGAATTTCAAGACTACATTTTTAAGGTGAGAGGAGATAGATTTAAAAAAGACATGAGGGACAAATCTTTTACGCAGAGGATGGTTTGTGTATGGAATGAACTTCCTGAGGAAGTGATGGATGTGGATACAATTACAACATTAAAAAAAATCTTTGGATAAGGACATGAACAGGAAAGGTCTGGAGGGATATGGGCCAGGTTTAGTTTGGGATTATGTTCCACATGGACTGGTTGGACCAAAGGGTCTGTTTCCGTGCTGTATGACTTTATGACTCCCTGACAAAAAACAACAACTAGGATAACAATGAAGGGTATGAAGTAATGTAATATGCCTAGAGCAACAATTTAAGGTAAGTTAATTATTTCAAGGTCATTTTTCACAGTGTAGCTTGGAGCATTCAGATTATAGCAGAGATTACAATGTTAATTTTAGCATCAGCCAGTGTGAAAAAATGTATAAGCATACAAGCCAAAGTTTTAGCATTGTGTGTGTGATGAAGTGCAAGTACTAAGCTGGAAATTCAGCTGCAGGATACGCCCCACTCCAAGTAACTAATTGCCCGCCAACTTTATTCAGTAAGATGGGAAACTCCTTGGACTGTGTGGCTGATTAACTAATTGCCCAGGAGTGGGGCCTGCACAATGGTTGCCCCATTGTACAGGTTTAAATCAGACTCCTAAGTATCCAGTATGGTGTGTGGCTTACCTGTGTATATTTCAGTCTGCACATGTGCTGAGTTCTTAGTAAAGCATGATGTGTAGGCACTCGGACCTTTGCCTTAAGCTCTTGAGTATGAAATGAAAGAGCTAAATACTTATTCCAGGATGTCTTGCAGAAACTGTGCTACCTTAGAATCCTTACAGTGTAGATAGGGGCCATCCAGCCCATCAGGTCTGCCCCAACCTTCCCAAGAACATTCCATCCCCACTCAATACCGTAACCCCACATTCACCGTAGCTCAATCACCTAGCCTGCATGTCTTAAAACAGATAAAGGTGGATAAACCCCCAGGGTCTGATCAGGTGTATCCCAGAAGTTTGTGGGAAGCTTAGGAAGTAATTGCTGACTTGTATCATCGATAGGGTGGCATGTCAGAAGACTGGAGGTTGGCTAATGTGGTGCCATTATTTAAGAAGGGTGGTAAGGAAAAGCCAGGGAACTATAGACTGGTGAGCCTGTTTCGGTGGTGGGTAAGTTGTTGAAGGGGATTCTGAGGGACAGGATTGGCATGCCTTTGGAAAGGCAAGGAGCATAGCTTTATGCATGGGAAATCATGTCTCACAACTTGATTACGTTTGTTGAAGAAGTGACAAAAAAAAGATTAATGTAGACTGAGCAGTGGAAATTAGCTATATGGATTTCAACAAGACAACCAACAAGTTTCCACATGGTAGATTGGTTAGCAAGGTTAGATCACACGGAATCCAGGGAGAGCTAGACAATTGGAAATAAAATTGGCTTGAAAATAGGAGACAGAGGGTGGTGGTAGAGAGATGCTTTGTGGACTGGAGGCCTGTGACCAGTGATGTGCCATAAGGATCGGTGCTGGGTCTTCTGCTTTTTGTCATTTATACAAATGATTTGGGTGTGAATATAGGAGGTATTGTTAGTAAGTTTGCAGATGACACAAAAATTGGTGGTGTACTGGACAGTGAAGAAGGTTACTTCAGAGGACAATGGGATCTTGATCAGATGGGTCAATGGGCTGAGGAGTGGCAGATGGAGATTAATTTAGATAAATGTGAGGTGCTGCATTTTGGTAGGGCTGTTGTCAGGGCTGGAGAATTTGAGCTATAGGGAGAAGCTGAATAGGCTGGGGCTACTTTCCCTGCAGTGACAGAGGCTGAGGGGTGACCTTATAGAGGTTTATAAAATCATGAGGGATCTGGCTAGTGTGAATAGTCAAGGTCTTTTTCCCAGGTAGCAGAGTCCAAATCCAGAGGGTACAGGTTTGAGGTGAGAGGGGAAAGATTTAAAACGGACCAAAAGGGAACTTTTTTCATGCAGAGGGTGATGTGTATGAGCTGCCAGACGGTGTGGTGGAGCCTGGTACAGTTACAACATTTCAAAGGCATCTGGATGAGTACATGAATAGGAAGGGTTTAGAGAGATATGGGCCAAATGCTGACAAATGGGACTAGATTAACCTAGGATATCTGGTCAGCATGGACAAGTTGGACCAAAGGATCTGTGTTTGTGCTGTACATCTCTATGACTCTGTAAGTAACTTCTGATCTTACACAGCCCTAAACTAAACATTGCACATTCATTCTCAAGGACTTCATGATCTCACTGAATTGAAGTTATCTTGGATTCCAGTTACTTGTGTACAGAGGAACCTCGATTATCCGAAGGGCATGGGTGGGGAGTATTTTGTTCGGTTAATCAAATTCCAGATAATGAAATGCCAGGTAATATAGTTTAGCCAAGCATTAGGACCTTGCGATCATGCTGGATAATGCAATATTTGGATAATCGAATGCTGGATAATTGAGGCTCCTCTGTATTCCTTGTGGGCAGACTTAAAAGTGTTCTCCCTCCTTTGCATCCAACTTCTCTTCACCTTTATGACCTTTATGGACTTTTCCTCCCAACCCTTCTTTCACCACATCTCTACTTGAAGCCTCCTTCTCCCCATCATGCCCCACTGCAACATTCCTTTCCTCCCCCCCCCCCAACCTTCCACAACCTCCTTTTTCTCTCCCCCAACACTATCCCATATCCAACGCCTGCCTCTCCCCAACCTCTGCCAGTCTCCTGGCCTCCTTTGCCCATCTTGTAAGGTCTTTCTTCCCCCACTCAGTTTCACAGTCCACCTCTGCTCCCTGCCCCTTTGTGGCCTCTTTCACTCTGACTCTCTTGCGACCCCTGCCTCTTTCTCAACTAGGCTTGGCCTTACTCCATTGGGGATCCAGCAAATGGAGCTGTAGGTCAATGGATTCTAGATCCCCATTGCAGGGAAAAGATCTGATATCCCAGCCAATGACAGGTTTGAGCAGCATCTCGTTTCTTCCACCCCAGAATCTCAGCCGCCTCTGTGTCCATACCTAGTCCCACACTCCCATTTCTCACCGTCCCGTCCCCCAACCCATGCACCAAGGTCACATTAATAAGTTATCAGCAGAAAGCACAGGAGCGAAGAAGCGTGGAAGCCATTTGGTCCATCAAGTCCACACTGACCCTCCGAAGAACATCCCACCAAGACCCACCCTGTACCCTATCCTTTTAACCCTGCATTTCCCATAGCTTACCCACTGTACACTGGACACTACAGACAATTCAGCATGACCAATCCACCTAACTGAGCTTATACAAACCAGAAAAAGTAAACAGCAGTTCTTGGAATTGGGTGTACTGGTTATACCAGAGAGCACTGTCCTGAGGTACACAAAACAAGCTCGACTAGTATGCGCCTTTTGAAGTTTTACTGGTTTCTCCTTCTGGGAAAGCACCTGCTCACTATTTCCTTCCAATCTCCTTTGGAGATGAATGTGGGGGGGTAGGGCAATATTTCCTTGATTGATGCAATCCAACCCCCCACCCCACCACCGTGATTGGCATTTCCAATATGATTCGGGGCTTGAGGGGTCCGATCCACATGTTTAAATGTTGAGCTTTGCTACAAAGGAGTAGCTTTCAATTTCTCTCCCTCTTCCAGAGGCTGCGAAATGACCTTGTTTCTTACAACTCAGTTCTCCCACTTCAAACACATATTTAATTGTCCTTGAGAAACCTTTTAGAAGCTATTTGTTTACATAGACCGTCGGTAATTTCAAAAGTACTCTCACAAACAAGACCCCATGATCTCTCTGTTCATGGATCTTTGGAGAACAGTTTGACAGCTAATTTAGATAACCATCCACTCTATGCCACGGTTAACTGATCTCTTTGCAAATGTTTATTCCACTTGTCAGTATAAGCTTTCTGTTAATCCCTCAAAGTTGACACCAACACAATTACTTATGTCTTGACCTAGACTATCCACTGCCTTCTTGGTTATCTTTAAAAACTGTTTGCTCTGGTGTATACGAGTTTGAGTCTTAATCTTTAACTGTCCAACATATCGCATTAATGCGGAGCTGAGATGAGCAAATGAACTGCTTCTGGCTTAATCGTAGTCCAGAGGAGAGTAATATAACCCAACCCCACATTCAGCCTCCTCTTGATCATGATGGTGCAGTGGGAGAGTGGCTCAGTGCTTAGCACTGCTGCCTCACAGTGCCATGGACCCAGGTCTGTGTGGAGTTTGCACATTCTCCCCGTGTCTGCGTGGGTTTCCTCTGGGTGCTCTGGTTTCCCCCCACAATCCAAAGATGTGCAGATTAGGTGAATTGGCCATGGGAAAGTTCAGGGATGGAAATGTGTTGCTGGAAAAGCGCAGCAGGTCAGGCAGCATCCAGGGAACAGGAGAATCGACGTTTCGGGCATAAGCCCTTCTTCAGGAATGAGGAATGTTTGTCCAGCAGGCTAAAATAAAAGGTAGGGAGGAGGGACTTGGGGGAGGGGCGTCGGAAATGTGATAGGTGGAAAGAGGTCAAGGTGAGGGTGATAGGTCAGACTGGGGTGGGGGCGGAGAGGTCGGGAAGAAGATTACAGGTTAGGAAGGCGGTGCTGAATTCGCTGGATTTGACTGAGACAGGGTGGGGGGAGGGGAAATGAGGAAACTGGTGAAATCCGAGTTCATCCCTTGTGGTTGGAGGGTTCCTAGGCGGAAGATGAGGCGTTCTTCCTCCAACCGTCGTTTTGTTGTGGTCTGTCGATGGAGGAGTCCAAAGACCTGCATATCCTTGGTGGAGTGGGAGGGGGAATTGAAATGTTGAGCCACAGGGTGGTTGGGTTGGTTGGTCCGGGTGTCCCAGACGTGTTCTCTGAAACGCTCCGCAAGTAGCCGGCCTGTCTCCCCAATATAGAGGAGGCCACATCAGGTGCAGAGGATGCAATAGATGATGTGTGTGGAGGTGCAGGTGAATTTGTGGCGGATATGGAAGTTTCCTTTGGGGCCTTGGAGGGAGGTGAGGGGGGAGGTGCGGTTGCAGGGGAAGGTGCCGGGAGTGGAGGTTGGGTTGGTGGGGGGTGTGGATCTGACGAGAGAGTCACGGAGGGAGTGGTCTTTACGGAATGCTGATAGGGGAGGGGAGGGAAATATATCCTTTGTAGTGGGGTCCGTTTGGAGGTAGCGGAAATGACGGCGGGTGATGCGCTGTACATGGAGATTGGTGGGGTGGTAGGTGAGGACCAGTGGGGTTCTGTCCTGGTGGCGGTTGGAGGAGCGGGGCTCAAGGGCGGAGGAGCGGGAAGTGGAAGAGATGCGGTGGAGGGCATCGTCGACCACGTCGGGGGGGAAATTGCGGTCCTTGAAGAAGGAGGCCATCTGGGATGTGTGTTTTTGGAACTGGTCCTCCTGGGAGCAGATGCGGCAGAGTCGAAGGAATTGGGAGAATGGGATGGCGTTTTTACAGGGGGCAGGGTGGGAGGAGGTGTAGTCCAGGTAGCTGTGGGAGTCGGTCGGTTTGTAGTAGATGTCTGTGTTGATTCGGTCGCCTGAGATAGAAATAGAAAGGTCGAGGAAGGGGAGGGAGGAATCTGAGACTGTCCAGGTGAATTTGAGGTCAGGGTGGAAGGTGTTGGTGAAGTGGATGAACTGTTCAACCTCCTCGTGGGAGCACGAGGCGGCGCCGATACAGTCATCAATGTAGCGGAGGAAAAGGTGGGGGGTGGGGCCAGTGTAGTTGCGGAAGATGGATTGTTCCACATATCCTACGAAGAGGCAGGCATAGCTGGGGCCCATGCGGGTGCCCATGGCTACTCCTTTCGTTTGGAGGAAGTGGGAGGATTGGAAAGAGAAGTTGTTCAGGGTGAGGACCAGTTCAGTCAGTCAAAGGAGGGTGTCAGTGGAAGGGTACTGGTCGGTACGGCAAAAGTTCAGGGATGTATAGCTTAGATGCATTAGTCGGGAAAATGTAGGGCAATAGGGGAGGGGAATGGGGGTTGGGTGGGTGGGGTACTCTTTGGAGGATCAGTGTTGACTTGTTGGTCCAAATGGCCTGTTTCCGCACTGTCGGGATTCCCTGATATGACCTCTGTCTGCCCTGGCCCTCTATCACCACTGGAGTAAGCTGTTCCAGTGCAGCAAAGAAAAACCCAAGCCATGCTCAATAAAGCAAGGACCATTCCCTGCACCCAGTTTCCACAAGCTAAGTGGTTCAATATTCCAATTCGTCCTCAATATTCCTCATGCACTCATCTGTTAACAACGTTTAAATGAGGCATCATATTCTATTTCTGTGGAAATAACTGGGTTAAATGGAAAATTGCACGAACATGTTAATTGTTTATAATTGAGCATTTGATTGTGATCAGTTATCACAAACAGTTGAGAGGCCATTGTTCTGAGAGCCCACGAATTGACTATCAAATCCATCTCATCGCATCATAGAGTCATAGAGATGTACATCATGGAAACAGACCCTTCAGTCCAAATGATGCTGATCAGATATCGTAAATTAATGTAGTCGCATTTGCCAACAGTTGGCCCATATCCCTTTAGACCTTTCCAATTCATGCACCATGAGTATAGAAGTTGGAGGTCCTGTTGCGGCTGTACAGAACATTGGTTAAGCCATTTTTGGAACATTGCATGCAATTCTGGTCTCCCGGCTATAAGATGGATGTTGTGAAACTTGAAAGGGTTCAGAAAAGATTTACAAGGTTGTTGCCAGGATTGGAGGATGTGAGCTATAAGGAGAGGCTGAATAAGCTGGAGCTATTTTCCCTGAGGCGTTGGAAGCGAAAGGGTGACTTTATAAAGGTTTGTGAAATCGTGAGGGGCATGGAAAGAGTGAATAGATAAGGTCCTTTACCCGGGGTGAAGGAGTCCAAAACTAGAGTACATGGGTTTAAAGTGAGAGGGGAAAGATTTAAAAGGCATCTCAGGGGCAACCTTTTCATACAAAGGGTGGTGCATGTATGGAATTAGCTGTCAGAGGAAGTGGTGGAGGCTAGTACAATTGCAACATTTAAAAGGCATCTGCATGGCTCTATGCATAGGTAGGGTTTAGAGGGATTTGGGCCAAGTGCTGGCAAATGGGACTAGATTAGATTAGGATATAATTAGATTAGACTCCCTACAGGCCTTTAGGCCTAACAAGTCCACGCCAACCCTCCAAAGAATAACCCACCCAGACCCATTTCCCTCTGACTAATATACCTAACACTATGGGCAATTTAGCATGGCCAATTCATCTGACCTGCACACCTTTGGACTGTGGGAGGAAACCAGAGAACATGCAAACTCCACACAGACAGTCAGCTAAGGCCGGATTCAAACCCAGGCCCCTGGCACTGTGAGGCACCAGTGCTAACCACTAAGCCACTTTGCCATCTTAGCATAGCTGGTCGGCATGGACGGGTTGGACCAAAGGGTCTGTTTCCATGCTGTACATCCTACGATTTTATTACTCTATACATTATAATTGCATCAGCCTCCACTGTTTCACTTGGCAGCTCATTTCATACACGCACCACCCTCTGTGGTGAAAAGTTGTCCCAATTTATATCTTTCCCCATTCACCTTATGCCCTCTAGTTTTGGATTCCACTCCCCTGGGAAAACGACCTTGTATATTCACTCTATCCATGCCCCACATGATTTTACCAACCTTTATAAGGTCACCCCTCAACATCCAATGCTCCAGGGAAAATAGCCCCAGCCTATTCAGCCTCTCCCTGTAGCTCAAACTTTCCAACCCCGGCAACATCCTTGTAAATCTTTACTGAACCTTCAAGTTTACCAACATCTTTCCTATAGTAGAGAGACCAGAACTGTAAGCAGTATTCCAAAAGTGGCCTAACCAATATCATGTACAGCTGCAACATGACCTCCTAACTTCTATACTCAACGCACTGGCCAATTAGGGAAAGTGTACCAAATGTATACTTCACTCTCCTGTTTACCTGCGACTGCACCTTCAAGGAACTATGAACCTGCACCCCAAAGTCTCTTTGTTTCACAACATTCCCCAGGACCCTACCATTAAATGTATCTGTCCTGTCCTGATTTGCCTTCCCAAAATGCAACAACTTGGGTCAAACATGAACATGAAACTCTTGGAATGAACAGATTGCTTTATGAGGAAAGGACAGACAGGCTGGGCCTGTATCCAAAAAAATAGAAACTGCTGGAGAAACTCAGCAAGTCTAACAGCATCTGTGGGGAAAGGAACAGGGTTAGTGTTTCGAGTCTGCTGACTCTTGATCGGAATTGATAGCAGTGAGGAAAAAGTGCTGAAGCATGTCTGTTGCAGGCCTGCTATTGTGCTTCAGCAAGCCTCAGCACAAGCTGGAAGAACAGCATTTCATTTTCTACTTGGGAACCCTACAGCCTCTGGCACTCAGCATTTAGTGCCTGATTCCACCATTCTATGTTTTTATCCAGCCCACACCCAGTTCTGTTATGACGTGGGTTGCTCTTAGCACGGCCAATCCATTTCCACCCACTCTCAGGCCTACTATTACATGACATCATTTGCTTTCAAAAACTATGGTACCGGTAAAGCACAGCCAATCAGGCAGCATCCGAGGAGCAGGGCAGTCACCATTTTGAGCATAAGCTCTTCATCTCAACATTCCTGATGAAGAGCTTATGTTCGAAACGTCGATTCTCCTGCTCCTTGGATGCTGCCTGACCTGCTGTGCTTTTCCAGCACCACACCTTTTGACTCTGATCTCCAGCACTTACAGTCCTCACTTTCTCGTAATTTGCTATCAGCGCATCCAAACCATTCTCTGCTACCCTCACCTCTCATTTTCATTTACTCAGCTCCTCTTCTGTCCTGGCCTGCCCTTGTTTTACCTCCCTGTTTTATATCTCTCTCTCTCTGAGCTCCATCTCCACCTATTCGCTGCCTCTCCCCCACCCACAACCTTATCTTCAGTGTTAATACTACTTTTTCCTAGCTGCTATGAGTTCTGATGGAGAGACAAAGAACAAAGAACAAAGAAAACTCACAGCCCAGGAACAGGCCCTTCGGCCCTCCAAGACTGAGCCAATCCAAATCCACTGTCTAAACCTGTTGCCCAATTCCTAAGCATCTCTGTCCCTCTGCTCCCCATCTACTCCTGCATCTGTCCAGACTCATTTATAATGAATCTACCATGCCTGCCTCTACTACCTCTGCTGGCAACACGTTCCAGGTACCTACCACCCTCTGTGTGAAGTACTTGCCGTGTGTATCCCCCTTAAACTTTTCACCTCTCACCTTGAAAGTGTAACCTCTCATTATTAAATCCTTCACCCTGGGAAAAAGCTTATCTCTATCTACCCTGTCTATACCCTTCATGATTTTGTAGGCCTCAATCAGGTCCCCCTTCAATCTGCTGTTTTCTAATAAAAACAATCCTAACCTATCAAACCTCTCTTCATAGCTAGCACCTTCCATACCAGGCAACATCCTCGTAAACCTTCTCTGCACCCTCTCCAAAGTGTCTACATCCTTTTGGTAATGTGGCGACCAGAACTGTACACAGTATTATAAATGTGGTCGAACCAACATTTTGTTCAATTTTAACATGTCCTGCTAGCTCTTATACTCAATACCCCATCCGATGAAGGCAAGCATACCATATGCCTTCTTGACCACTCTATCCACTGTGCAGCAACCTTCAGGGTACAATGGACCTGAAATGTCAGATCTTTCTGCTTATTAACTTTTCCTAAGGCTCTTCCGTTTACTATATAATTCACTCTAGAATTAGACTTCCCAAAATGCATCACCTCACATGTGCCTAGGTTGAACTCCATCTGCCACTTCTCCGCCCAACTCTCCCGCCTATCTCCTGTATTGTTTGACAGTCCCACCAATCTTTGTGTCATCTGCAAACCTGCTGATCATACCAACGTATGTCACAAACAACAGTAGCCCCAACACTGATCCCTGTGGAACATCACTGGTCACCTATCTCCATTTTGAGAAACTCCTTTCAACTACTACTCTCTGTCTCCTGTTGCTCAACCAGTTCTTTATCCACCTAGCTAGAGCACCCTGCACACCATGTGACTTCACTTTCTCCATTAACTTACCATGGGGAACCTTAACAAATGCCTTACTAAAGTCCATGTATATGACATCTACAGCCTTTTCTTCATCTATCAACTTGATCACTTCCTCAAAGAACTCTCTTAAGTTGGTAAGGCATGATCTCCCCTGCACAAAACCATGCTGTCTATCACTGGCCCATTCTTTTCCAAATATAAATAGATTTTATCCCTCAGTACCTTCTCTGGCAACTTTCCCACCACCAATGTCAGGTTCACTGGTCTGTAGTTACCCAGAATATCCCTACTACTCTTCTTGTACAGGGGGACAACATGAGCAACCCTCCAGTCCTCAAGCACCTCACCTGCGTTTAAGGATGCTACAAAGATATCTGTCAAGGCCCCAGCTATTTCCTCTCTTGCTTCCCTTAGCAACCTGGGATAGATCCCATCCAGTCCTGGGGATTGTCCACCTTAATAACCACTAGCCTACTCAACATATCTTCCCTACTTATGTCAATGTGATCCAGAGTAATCAAACGTCTATCTCTAATCTCAACATTCATCATGTTCCTCTCCTCAGTGAACACTGATGCAAAGTAATCATTCACAATCTCACCTATTTTCTCAGGTTCAACACACAGCCATCCTTACCTCCTTATCCTTTAATGGACCAACCCTTTCTCTAGTTGCCCGCTTGCTTCTTATGTAAGAATAAAAGGCTTTGGGATTCTCCTTAATTCTGCTGGCTAAAGCTATTTAATGACCCCTTTTAACTCGCTTGATTTCTCATTTAAGACTGGTCCTACTCTCCTGATATTCCTCTAGGGCTCAGTCTGTTCTTAGCTGCCTAGACCTTATGTACGCTTCCCTTTTCCTCTTGGCTAGTCTTACGATTTCTCCTGTCATCCACGGTTCATGAATCTTGCCTCTCCCATCTTTTGCTTTCAATGGGACATGCCTATCCTGCACTATCTTTAACCTAACTTTGAAAGCCTTCACATATCAAATGTGGACCTCCCTTCAAATAGCTGTGTCCAATCCACATTTCCCAGCGCCTGCCTAATTTTGATATAATTGACCTTGACCCAGTCAAGTACTCTTCCCTTAGGACCACTCTCATCTTTGTCTATGAGTATTCTGAAACTTACAGAATTATGATCACTGTTCCCAAAGAAATCCCCCACCACAGCTTCTACTACCTGGCCTGTCTCATTCCCCAATACCAGGTCCAATATGGCCCCTTCCCTCATCGGACTATTGACATACTGCTCTAGAAAGCTCTCCTGGACGCTTCTTACAAATTCTGCCCCATCCAGACCTCTGATACTAAGTGTATCCCAGTCAATGTTGGGAAAATTAAAATCTCCCATCACCACCATCCTTTTGCCTCTACATCTTTCCATAATCTGTTTACCTATTTGTTCTTCTACCTCACATTCACTGTTGGGAGGCCTGTAATACCGCCCCAACAATGTAACTGCACCCTCTTATTTCTCAGCTCCACCCTCAATGTCTCACTACTCAAATGCTCCATAGTGTCCTCCTTTAGCACAGCCATGACATCATCCCTGACCAGCAATGCAACTCTTCCACTCCCGCCCCTTTTACTTCCCTCCCTGTCCTGTCTGAAGCATCTATATCCTGGAACATTTAGTTGCCAATCATGCCCTTCCTTCAATCAAGTCTCTGTGATTGCAATAACGTCATACTCCCAGGCACCAATCCCAGCCCTAAGTTCATCTGCCTTACTCACTATATTCCTTGCATTAAATTAACTGCATTTCAGGCCACCAGTTCTTTTGCGTTCATCTGCTCTCTGCCTGCTCTTCCCATTATTAATGCTAACTTCATGAGTCTTCTCTTCTCTTCTGGTTCCCAGCCCCCCCTGCCACATCAGTTTAAAACCTCCCCAACAGCAATCAACAGACTCGAAATGTTAATTCTACTTTCTTGGCACAGATGCTGCCAGACCTACTGAGTTTCACCAGCAATTTCAGTTTTTGATTCAGATCTCCAGCATTTTCAGTTTTTTGTTTTATTCTAGGCCTGTACCCTCTGGGGTTTAGAAGAGTGATTTAATTGAAATATAAAAGGTCCTGAGGGGACTTGACTGGGTGGACGAGGAAAGCTATTTTCCATTAGAACTACAGCTAATAGTGTAACAATAAAGCACCATCAATTTAAGACAGAGATAAGGACAAAAACATTCCCTCAGAGGGTTGTGAGTCTTTGGAAAACCCTTTATCAAAAAGAAATGGATGCAGAAACTTTAAATTTTCTTGAGACAGAGGTCAATAGATTCTCATTTAACAAAGGGATATTCAGCAGCCTACAGCAATGACTGATAACTATATACCTCCACACTGAATGACTGGATGCCACTAGGTATTTTGGAATGTAGTCAGGTGAGTAATCTTTCTCAGAACAATTTCCTTTAAGTTCCAGTGTTTGAGGGTGTGAAAAGAATTCTAAGAAAACAGCCTGTTCTGAATTCTTTGGAAAATGTTGTGGGGCCTTGGAGCTGAATCAACAAATCCAGAAGAGTTAGCCTCACTTTAGATCTTTAGAAAGACAGCCTTTGCCAGTGCTGTACTCCATTAGCTACACACAAACTACAAATAATAAGTTGAGGATTCTGTATGTTTTGAATCACTTTGTCTCTTAGTCATCTGAACTGCAGTGGAAACAGGTCTAGCCTGTCCAATCTTTCCTCATAAGCCTCTCCCATTTCAGGTATTTGTCCAATGTTCTAATGAAGAGAAAACTCTGCTTTCTCCCCACAGATGCTGCCAGATCTGCTGAGCTTTGCCAGCAATTTCTGTTTTTGTAATAACACAGTATGGTTTCTCTGAACTGTTTCCAATGCAGGGTGATTAATATTTCAATCAATGCTCTCGATGTGATCTCACCAGCACTCTCTATGACTGAAGCATAACCTCCTTATCTCGTATTCAATACCACTCATGATAACTGGCAACATTCTATAAGTTTTCCCAATCTCTTGCTGTGCCTGCATTGAAATGTCTTACGATGAGAACATCCAGATCTTTCAGCATTTCCGAGCATCTCAAGAAAGTGACAATTCCAGTGAATTGGATTAGCAGCAGAAAAGTGAGCTTTTCATTGGTGCAAAGAATCTCAATGAAGCTTTGCAGAGATCACAGTCAGAATGGCTGTGAATTTCCTGGTTCCTGGTGCTGTGGAAATTAAAGGTGATATGAGGCAAAATTGGAATTTCTTCTAGCCTCAATGTCAAAATTGTGAAATAGCAACAGGACTTTTAAAAAATACCTTGAACAAATAAGAGTAGCAGCTCTGTTTTTGGAGACATAGTACAATAAGTTGTAGGGCACCTTAGATGACTAATCCACGCCAGCTATTTAGACAAATGCGAGGTGCTGCATTTTGGGAAAGCAAATCTTAGCAGGACTTATACATTTAATGGTAAGGTCCTAGGGAGCGTTGCTGAACAAAGAGACCTTGGAGTGCAGATTCATAGCTCCTTGAAAATGGAGTCGCAGGTTAATAGAATAGTAAAGAAGGCATCTGGTATGCTTTCCTTTATTGGTCAGAGTATTGAGTATAGGAGTTGTAAAGTCATGTTGTGGCTGTACACGATGTTGGTCAGACCACTTTTGGAATATTGTGTATAATTCTGGTCTCCTTCTTATTAGAAGGATGTTGTGAAACTTGAAAGGATTCAGAAAAAAATTACAATGATGTTACCACAGTTGGAGAATTTGAGCTCTCGGGAGAGGTTGAACAGACTAGGGCTGTTTTCACTGGAATGTCAGAGGCTGAGGGGTAACCACATAGAGGTTTAGAAAATCATGACGGGCATGGATTGGGGTGGGGGAGTTCAGAATTAGAGGGCATAGGTTTAGGGTGAGAGGAGAAAGATATAAAAGGGACCTAAGAGGCAACTTTTAAGCCAAAAAGTCCTGTGTGTATGGAATGTGCTGCCAGAGGGTGTGGTGGAGACTGGTACAACTATAACATTTAAAAGGCATCTGGATTGGTTTCTGAATAGGGAGGGTTTGGAGGGATATGGACCAAGTGCTGGCAAATGAGGCTAGATTAGGTTGGGATATCTGGTTGGCATGGATGAGTTGGACCAAAGAATCGGTTTCTGTGCTGTACATCTCTATCATTCTATGACTCTATTGAAGAAATTTCACTACAACATGCTCAAGTTTTCTTTGATGAAGATCTCAAACAGTGGTCTTTCCCCACTGCGTCTTGGCGGCAGCTGCCCCAAGATTTAGTGCATCCCTCAGCACGTAGTCCTGGGTCTTGGGATGTGCCAGTCCGCACAACTCTATCAGAGTCAGCTCCTTGGTCTGGGAGACCAATAAGTTTTGGGCAGAACCAAAGAGCATCTTTCACTGGGTTGATGGTCCTCCAAGGAATAGTTGATGTTTGTCTCAGTGGGTGTTCTGCAGAATAGACCGTAGAGCAGACTCCTGCATCACAGAGCTGCTCAGGATGAACATCGGCAAAAACGACTGCATCTCTCTCCAGACTTCCTCTGCAGAGGCATATTCCAGCAGGAGATGTGTGACTCCTGCATCTGCTTCAAGGGCAGCATGCGGTGGCGCAGACTGACCAGACGTACATAAAGGATCTCACAGGCAGTGCCCTTCTCACTACCAGCCCGGCTATGTCTTGGTGCTTGTTGGAAAGTTCTGGTGATGAGGCATTCTTTGACAGTCTCCTCAGGGAACCACGTGACAAGATCCACCCTCTCCTTTTCCCACAGGGTCTCGAGGAGTCTATGTGCTGACCTCTTCCTGGTGGGCTTGTGGTCAAAGGTTCTTTTCTATACAAATTTCTCAGCAAAGGGCAAGTGATACGGACCACTCTAACCACTTGGACCGCTCGATGGCAGCGAGGCCAGGCCCATCGTTCACTACACTGGGGACAGATAGAACCTCAGTACGTAGTGCTGCTTGGTGTTTATGTACCGCGGGTCTCTGCACAGCTTGATGAAGCCACACACAAAGGTGGCCATCAGGATAAGGACGACATTGGATACGTTCTTCCCCGCCTTATCCAGAGCTTTGTACACGGTGCCCCTCCAGCCATGGTCCAGTTTAGACCTTCTGGTGAAATGGAAGATGGCTTGGATGACTGCAAAGGTACAGTTTCGGGGAATTGGCCAGAACTGTGCCATGTACAACAATAGAGAGAGGGCCTCACATCTGATGACCAAGTTTTTACCTAATGGAGAGGGAGCAGTGCTCCCAAAAAAACAGTTTCTGACTCACCTTGGCAAAGCGCTCTTCCTAAGATTTTGTGCACTCCCCATCTTTGTCCGTACCATATTTCCAGTGCCCTCAGGTAACCTGTCCTGATGGTGAAGGGGATAAAGGATCAGTCAGTCCAGTTCTCAAAGAACATGGCCTCGCTCTCATCTTGATTTACCTTGGTTTCCAATGCTAGTTTGAACTGGTCGCAGATGCTCATGGAGTCTGTGCACTGACATCAGATCCAAGCAGGAAATGGCGCCATCATCTCTATGCAGAGAGGCTTTGACCTGCAAGCCTCTGCTCTGTGGAACAGTGACTCCTCTCCAGCTCATATCCCTCCTGACGGACTCAGTTAAAGGCCTTATACAACACACAAACGAGGCGGGAGACAGTGGGCAGCCCCTGCCTGACTCCAGATCAGATCGGTAAGCTTTTAGATTCCTACCCATTGATTGAGACTGCACTGACGATGTTGGTGTAGAGCAGTCGGATCCAGTTGCAAATTCCCGCCCCAAAGCTCATTTTGGTGAACACGTCCCGCATGTACGTGTGCAATGTCCTATCAAAGGCCATCTCCTGGTCCAGGCTGACAAGGCAGATGCTCATCACCCCCTGCCCTGCCCATAAGCGATCGTATCCCAGAGAAACGTGAAGCTCTCAGAGATTGTCCTGCCCGGTACAACACAGCTTTGGTCAGAGTGAATCACCAATCCCAGAGCAGACCTGACCTGAGTGGGCTGAGCCACCGTGCTACCCTTAAGTATGGCAGAGGTATTTCCTTGCTAACTAGTCACAATTCTCAGCAGTATCTTTTTCCATGTGCTCCAAATACTTCACTTTTGCTTGTTTAGCTTCATAATATCTGATGTATAATTGGCACCAGGACCTTTATCGGTGAATTGTGCAGGAATCCTGTTCTACCTATTTGGTTGACAGCTAAATGTACCTTGAAATTAAAATGAGACATACCTGTAGGTTATTCTGGGGACATATCCTCCCATTTCACAGCTGTTAGGATTAGTTTCTGCACATTTGATGAAAGTACAAAAGGAATACAATATGGATTATAGAAATCTAAACACTAAACAAGATATTCTGGAAACTCTCAGCAATTTCCCTCAATGAAGTCTACCGACAATTTTGGGTTTTACGTTTGAAACCTTTAACTGAAAAGGTGAGTGATTTTTGTCCCAGTTAATAATTCTCTGTGTTGTCGGGAAAAATAATGCACAAATTCCAATTTAGCAGTGAATCAGACTCAACTTATTTTAACAAAAGCTTTTGGGGGACGTGAGGTGCCTAAATGCGGTTCCACCAGGCTTCTTGTTCGGTACAGATTGCAGCAGTCATTTATGCCCATGTCGTGTCATGTTCACCCTCATCTAGAAGGACTGCAGAGCATTCCAGGCCATTGTCCATCGCAAGATGTTCCTGTTGGCCGTTGGTTGTGTTGTTTCGTTACGGAGCACACCACGATTATACTTTGCGCAATAACAGGAACAGCCTTTACAATGACAGGAACATTGCTTGCAAAATCTAAAGGTGACTCTACAGTTGGCATAGCATTTGTCCATTTAACCCTTTAAAGGTTTGAGCAGAAATCATAGAATCATGGAATGGTGCAGTCCAGAAGAGGCCCTTTGGCCTATTGAGTCTGTACAACCAAAGATAGTACCACTTTCTGGCACTAGGCCCATAGCCTTGATTGTTATGACATTTCAAGTGCTCATCCAAGTAGTTTTTAAAGGTTGTGCCTGTATTCCAAGGCAAAACATTCCAGACCCTACCACTTTTGCTTGAAGCAATTTTTTTCGCAATTCCCCCCTAACCTCCTGCCCTTCCGTTTAAAAGTGTGCTCCCTTGTTATTGACCCTTCACCTGAAGACAACAACTGCTTCTTTTCCATCCGGTCCATGTCCCTCACGTTCTTATAAACCTCTATCAAGATCCCCCTTAACCTTCTCTCCTCCAAAGAATGCAGCCAACATTCATCCAACACTCGAGATGAGATTTGTGTAGGTAGGTGCTTGTTTTTGACAAGTGTAGCATCATCGGGCTGAAGGGCCTTTTTATGTGTTGCAGACCTCGATGACTATCATTCATTGTGAAATGGTTCGTAGGTTTCAAGTGATTGCTGCAAGCTTATACTTCCAATGATTGCTTTATTTGCTTAGAATAGCTGAGGTTTTTCTACGGAGCGAATTATTATTGGGTGGATCCAACTAAACTAACTAGACCAGAAGTTCTCAGTTGCAAATGACATCTTAACATGTGTGAATTCCGAAACATACTGAAGCAGTGTGAAATTCTACTCAGACACCGAGACTTCCTTGTATTGGTTTTATCAGACATTTGTTTTGACAACACTTACCTTTCAGTACAACAGGCAATCAAATGAACAGACTGGAACAACCAGAGGGAAAGTCACTGTGTACTCTCAGAGTATAATCCACTGGAGTTCCTGATAGATGGGGTAGTGAAGAAGGCATTTGGAGGCTTGCCTTTATTGGTCAGTGCATTGAGTATAAGAGTTGGGAGGTCATGTTGCAGCTGTACAGGACCTTGGTTAGGCCACTGTTGGAATATTGTGTGCAATTCTGGTCTCCCTGTAATAGGGAGTTGCGAAACCTGAAAGGGTTCAGAAAGGTTTTGCAAGGATGTTGCAGGAGTTGGAGCATTTGAGCTACAGGGAGAGGTTGAATAGGTGAGGGCTATTTTCCCTGGAGCTGAGGGGTAACTTATAGGAGTCCATAAAATTATGAGGAGCATGGATAGGGTGAATAGACAAGGTCTTTTCCCCAGGGTAGGGGAGTCCAAAGACAGAGGGCATAGGCTTAAGGTGAGAGGGGAAAGATTTAAAAGGGAGCTAAGGGGCAACTCTTTATGCAGAGGGTGGTATCTGTATGGAATGAGCTGCCAGAGGAAGTGGTGGAGGCTGGTACAATTGCAACATTTAAAAGGCATCTGGATGGGTGTATGAATAAGAAGGTCTTAGAGGGATATGGTCCCAAGTGCTGACAAATGGGATTAGATTAATTTAAGATATCTGGTCAGCATGGACGAGTTGGACCGACCAGTCTGTTTCGATGTTGACCATCTCTATGATTCTATGACTCTATATAGGGCAATTCTGGAAATTAGTGGCACAACAGCAACTACCTCACTTGTCAGCATAAGGCTGGGGCTAGAGGAATAAAGCTTTCATTTCCATTGATATTTCAAACCAGAGCAGACTCATTTTAACTTAGCCTATCTGTTTGGAAGCTGATGGAATCAGGCACAACACTGGTGTAATCTTTGCCGATTATAATCTTCATTCAGCTTCAGGAAGTGTTCTACCTGATACTGAGATTTACCTGTCTGTTTTATTAATGTTAGAATGACCTTGTCCCTTCTTCCCCCTTGTCATTATATTTACACTCAGAGAGATCAGTCCCCACTTTGGTCCTCTCTTCACATGCCCACGTTCCACCTTAGCAGTGAATCAACGGCCTAATAAATCTGGATGAGGCAACAAATCCAGTTGCTTATGAAGTAACTCCATAGAGGCTGGTATTCTGTCACTAAGTCACCCTTTATTTATCTGTGGAAACTCTTTGACACTGATCTAGATTCTTCAGAGCCAGCTCTCATAGTAAACAGAACCGCAGACACTCCTGTTTCTATCTGTCAGCCAGGGCTCCCTGATTGGAGCTGAAAATGTGTTGCTGGAAAAGCGCAGCAGGTCAGGCAGCATCCAAGGAACAGGAGAATCGACGTTTCGGGCATAAGCCCTTCTTCAGGAATGAGGAAAGTTTGTCCAGCAGGCTAAGATAAAAGGTAGGGAGGAGGGACTTGGGGGAGGGGCGTCGGAAATGTGATAGGTGGAAAGAGGTCAAGGTGAGGGTGATAGGTCAGATTGGGGTGGGGGCGGAGAGGTCGGGAAGAAGATTGCAGGTTAGGAAGGCGGTGCTGAATTCGATGGATTAGACTGAGACAAGGTGGGGGGAGGGGAAATGAGGAAACTGGTGAAATCCGAGTTCATCCCTTGTGGTTGGAGGGTTCCTAGGCGGAAGATGAGGCGTTCTTCCTCCAACAGTCGTTTTGTTGTGGTCTGGCGATGGAGGAGTCCAAAGACCTGCATATCCTTGGTGGAGTGGGAGGGGGAATTGAAATGTTGAGCCACAGGGTGGTGGGGTTGGTTGGTCCGGGTGTCCCAGAGACCTCTGGGACACCCGGACCAACCAACCCCACCACCCTGTGGCTCAACATTTCAATTCCCCCTCCCACTCCACCAAGGATATGCAGGTCTTTGGACTCCTCCATCGCCAGACCACAACAAAACGACGGTTGGAGGGAGAGCGCCTCATCTTCCGCCTAGGAACCCTCCAACCACAAGGGATGAACTCTGATTTCACCAGTTTCCTCATTTCCTCTCCCCCCACCTTGTCTCAGTCTAATCCATCGAATTCAGCACCGCCTTCCTAACCTGCAATCTTCTTCCCGACCTCTCCGCCCCCACCCCAGTCTGACCTATCACCCTCACCTTGACCTCTTTCCACCTATCACATTTCCAACGCCCCTCCCCCAAGTCCCTCCTCCCTACCTTTTATCTTAGCCTGCTGGACAAACTTTCCTCATTCCTGAAGAAGGGCTTATGCCCGAAACGTCGATTCTCCTGTTCTCTGGATGCTGCCTGACCTGCTGCGCTTTTCCAGCAACACATTTTCAGCTCTGAACTCCAGCATCTGCAGACCTCACTTTCTCCTCCCTGATTGGACCAGATTAACATCCCCAATCGGGGAACTCATATTCTTTGAGATCTACCTGACTGACCCCGTTACAACTACATCCCTCCCCCTCTGAGTCTGAGGAAATAGGCCAGTCCTTTCTCTTGAAGAGCCTCCTGGGGCCTTTTAGGTCTGAGTCAGGGTCCTCTGACTCTGTGTCTGATGTGGAGCTCGCTTTCTGTGCCCAGAGCATCTCAGGAAAAATTCGCTCTCTTCCTTCAGCAACAAAGGCGTTGATGTGGTGAGATCTGTCATGTCCATCTCAGATTCAGAAGTCTCTTCAACACAACTGATTTTATTTTGTTGTCACGTGTACTCAAGCACAGGAGTCCAGTGAAAAGTGTATAATGTCGCCACATAAAGAGCCACCTTACATACAAATACTGAAATACAAGATCTTAAGAACATGGTAAAAAGATAAAGCCAAATTAAAAGTTAAACATTGCAACAAGGATTAAAGGTTACACATTGCAGACCTTCTTAGGTTTAAGTAGAAAGTAAAGAAATAAAGCTGAAAGTTCAAGCATTATGGTCTTTCTGCCAGAGAGCCAAGAACCAGAGGATCCAACTGCCTTTCTGACTGTTCCAAAGAGCTGAGCATGTTTTGTTCCCATACTATTTCTGAGCGCACGGCTTTCATACGGTCCACACGTTGTACAGGATCGTCGATCCTACCTGAACCTTATATATCACTGCTCCTGACCTCGTGTCGACCAAGTTTCTTACCCATACAGTGCCATGTCCATGGCTGCCACAGCAAACTTTGTCCCCTGTAATGGCAATGGCGTTCCTGATGCCATTTCACCCTCACTCTCCTAGATCCAGGACGATCAAGTTTAACCTGGTGCGGAATCCTCTCCCCATTGCAACTCTGCTGGAGCTATCCCTGTCGTTGCATGAGGGCTGACCCTATAATCAAATAGGATCTGGGACAGTTTGGTATCTATGTGGGCGGCACGGTGGCACAGTGGTTAGCACTGTTGCCTCACAGTGCCAGAAACCCGGGTTCAATTCCCGCCTCGGGCAACTGTCTGTGTGGGTTTCCTCCCACAGTCTAAAAATGTACAGGTTAGATGAATTGGCCATGTTAAATTGCCCGTAGTGTTAGGTGAAGGGTAAATGTAGGGGAATGGGTCTGGGTTGGTTGCTCTTCGGAGGGTCGGTGTGGACTTGTTGGGCAATGTAAGTAATCTAAAAGAAAAACCTATATGCTGTTTCTTTAAGCCTGGCTTCAAGATTTGGACTGCTCTTTCTGCCAGACTGTTGCATGATAGATACTATGCAACTGGCTTTATACGTCAAAATCCATTTGGCTTCAGAAAATATTCAAATTCCCTGCTGGTAAACAATTACCCATTAACCAATGCTTCTGGGAGTCCATGTATTGCAAAATATGTGCGTAGTTTTTCTACTGTCAGCCCCGTATTTGACAAATAAACCCCATGCATGTCCAACCACTTACAATGACTGAGGACATTGAGCCCATGAAAGGACCTGCATTACCAACGTGTAACCCAGAGTTTACCGGCCTTTCTCATGAATGTGGGGGAAATGCTGACAGCATTTTATGTCCTTGGTGGCACTCTGGGCACTGCCCAAACAAGCCTGGCCACCAGACATATCTTTTCGCCAACATGTTCATTTTAGAAACCCCTGGGTGACCCTGGTGGAGTTCAGCCAGTGCCTGGCAGTGACATTTGCTCAGGACAATCACTATTGCTCCCCATAATATTATGCCATCCTCTATTGTGATCTGGTGACTCCCGGAATAAAAAGGTTTCAATTCTGGTTCTGATGGACCTTTGTACTCCTCAATTTCCACCAGCTGCTTCAGTTTTGCCAGGACCAGATTTTTCTGCATTCAAAGTCAATTAATGAGGTCCAATATTATCATTAAAGGTATTGGCGGAACGTCCTGGCTCCAAATATGACCGCCAAACCTTCCTTCCCTATCTGGGCATGTATACACTCATCATTAGCCAAAGTCCTGATGCATAAACTATTGGGTTTTCCAATGGCTCCATCGGGTGATCTATCAGCTAAACCTATCTCAGTGGTATATGGGGAGGCATTACATGTCAATACTGGATCTCGTCTGGGATCTTCAATTCCCTGAAAGCTATGGTTTGGACGCAAACATTCCCAAGGCTGATCCTTTTTTAGGAGCTGATGCAAAAGTGGCAGCTTGGAGGCCAGGGTTATGTATGAACTTTCCATAAAACTTCACCAGCACAAGGAAAGATCTGAGCTCCAGTACAGACATGCAAGCCGGGGCACCTTTGATCACCCTCGGTGTGTCTTACAATGGGTGTAACGTGATCTTGTCTATTCTGTAGCCCATGTATGTTACTTGGGGTGCCTGGAACACACATTTCTCTCTCCTAAGGCACACACTCAGCTGAGAGAAATGTCTAAGGACTAGGTCCAAAGTCTCCAAGTGCTCCTTATTGGTTTTCTCTGTTATTAGCACATCATCTAGATAAATGGGAACCTAGGGGAGATTTTGCAAAATGTTCTCCATCATCTTCTGAAAAAGCTCCTTCAACAAATTTCGCCCCATCAGCCTTGGGCCCGAGCCTTTTATACAATCAACAGGAACCGAACTAGCTGCTTCTCATACGAGACCGGAACCGAATTGTATCCTTAAACTATAAAGGTTCTCTGGTATAGGTTGCCAGTCTAACTGAAGTCTTGTGCAAACTTAAGGGTTGCTGATGATACCCCAAATGGCCGTCTCGTATATTGGTACAAACCTTTATGGGTATTAATTGTGGTATATTTTTGGGAATCCTCATCTAACCGTAATCGCAGGTCCACATGGTTCATGTCTAACTTCTTGAAGGACTGCCCCCCCACCCCGCCCACCCCCGCGCTGTGTATCAATCCTCTGAACAAGGATTTGGGTATTTATTCAGCTCTGAGAAGCAGTTTACCGTTTGTTTAAAATCCCCACAAAGGCAAACTGACCTGTCAGGCTTCACAATTGGTGATACCAGTGTTGCCCATTCTGCAAACTGGACTGGTTTGATGATTCTTTCACTTTCCAATCTCCTGGTTTCTGCCCCTACTTTTGCCCCTGAGGCAAATGGCATTGGGCAGGCCTCGCAAAGTCATGGAATTGTCTCCTAGTCAACGTGCAAGGTGGCTTTGTCTCCTTTGATAGTCCCTAGACCTTCCTGAAAGACTTCCAGGTACTTAATTAGGACTTCACTCAGGCTACCATTTTCTAATTGAAAAATGTTGAGCCAATCAGGGTGAATCTTCTTCAACCAATTTCACCCCATCTGCCTTGGGCCCGAGCCTTTTACTACAATCAACAGGAACCGAACCAACTGCTTCTCATACGAGACCGGAACCGAAGTTTATCTTTAATCTGTAAAGGTTCCCTGGTATAGGTTGCCGGTCTAACTGAAGTCTTGTGCAAAGTAAAGGGTTGGAGTCCAGAGTGACGCTTGTTGAAGACTGGTTCTGCAAACACTGAAAAGGCCACGCTAGTATTGATCTCCGGATGACTATTTAACCATATATTTATTTGGTTTGGTTCTGATTTGTTTGTTGCAAAACAATGTAACTTTTCCAAACCAGATGTAGGTGGACTTTCTAGTGGGTGCACTCTCTGGATATCAGCCTGAGTTCTCTTCTCAGTTTAGATCCATAAGTCCGCATACTGTCTTAAGTCCGCATACTGGGAGCAACTACAATCCCAGTCAGGGAACGCATACTCTCTGAGGCCCACCTCAGACTTAACTTATTACAATCACTGCAGATGAACCTCAGATTAAGACTCAACACATTTTGATTCAAGATCCCTGGATATAAGTTTCTCAAAAATGCACACCACTCTGTCAGTGCGGATTTGAAATTGGCCTCATTTATGTTATATCACCTGAAACGCTTTCCCAGGACAGATAGCACCCTGGGATTAGTTGGTTGATAAAGTCAGAGTGAATGGATCATTGCTGCTCTACATTTCCATTTGAGTGTAGGAATCCTATCTCTCAGGGAACAAGTCAATTATATTTGTTGGGATCCATTATGGTCAGCTTAGCTTTTCCAGACCTTTCCACATAAGACATGTCATGCTTTCCAGGTATTAGTCCAGTAAATTTGCTTTAAATTGCTTCCATCACACTTACATCCTTCGTTAAATAAGGTGACCAGTACTGTCTACAATACCAAGTCATAAAATCCCTACAGTGCAGAAAGAGGTCATTCAGCCAATCACATCTGTACCCATCCACTGAACAGTATCCTATCTAAATCCAGCTACTACTCCCTTCATCTCCCCATCCCACATTTCCCACGGCTAACCCACCTAACCTGCACAACCCAGGACACTAAGGGGCAATTTAACATGACCAATTCACTTAACCTGCACATCTTTGGACTGTGGGAAGAAACAAGACCACTGATGGAAACACAAGGATACAATGAGAAAACGCCACACTCAGTCACCTAAGGCTGGATTCAAACATATGCCCCTGGTGCTGTGAGGCAGTAGTCCTAACCATCGATCCATCATGCCACCCATTAATGAGTCTATACCATGGTACTGCAGATGCTGTCTCACCAATGTCCTGTATCACTGGGGACAATCTCCTTACTTTTACATTCAATTCATATCACAATAAATAATAACGATCTATTAGCTTTCTTAATTATTTGCTGTACCTTTATACTAAGCTTTTGCACCTGATGTGGTTGGGCACCCAGATTCCTCTGCATCTCAGTGCTCGATAATTCTTCACCATTTAGATAATTTGCTTCATCTTTATTCTTCTCACTAAATTGGGCAACTTCACACATTTCCCCTAAGCTGCATTTTCTGGAACTTTGCCCAATCATTTAATTTATCTTTATCCCTTTGTAGTCCGTTTATGTCCTCTTAACAACTTTTACTTTCTTAACCATCTATGTGTCATCGACTAATTTAGCAATATGCTAAACTTAGCAGACCTTCTACTGTCATCGCTCCACATTACAACTTCTTAAATGCATTCATGAAGGCAAGGACTGATTAGGGATAGTCAGCATGGCTATGTACATGGGAAATCATATCACACAGACTTAATTGAGTGTTCTGAAGAAGTAACAAAGAGGTCTGATGAGGGCAGAGCGGTGGACATGATCTATATGGACTTCAGTAAGGCAATCACCAAGGTTCCCATGGGAGACTGCTAACAAGGGTCGATCTCATAGAATACAGGGAGAACTATCCATTTGGATACAGAACTGGCTCATAGGTAGAAGACAGAGGGTGGTGGTGGAGGATTGTTTTTCAGACTGGAGGCCTGTGACCAGTGGAGTGCCACAAGGATCAGTTCTGGGTCCACTACTTTTCATCATTTATATAAATGATTTGGATGTGAACATAGGAGGTATAGTTAGTAAGTTTGCAGGTGACACCAAATTTGGAGGTGTCGTGGACGGTGAAGAGGGTTACCTCAGATTAAAACAGGATCTTGATAAGATGGGTCAGTACGCTGTGGAGTGTCAGATAGAGTTTAAGTTAGGTAATTGCGAGGTGCTGCATTTTTGGAAAGCAGATCTTAGCAGGACTTATACACTTAATGGTAAGGTCGTAGGGAGTGTTGCTGAACAAAGAGACCTTGGAGTGCAGGTTCATAGCTCCTTGCAGGTAAATAGGATAGTGAAGGCGGCATTTGGTATGTTTTCCTTTGTTGGTCAGAGCATCGAGTATAAGCGTTGGGAGGTCGTGTTGTGGTTGTACAGGACATTGGTTAGGCCACTGTTGGAATATTGCGTGCAATTTTGGTCCCTTCCTATCGGAAGAATGTTGTGAAACTTGAAAGAATTCAGAAAAGGTTTACAAGGATGTTGCCAGGGTTGGAGGATTTGAGCTATAGACAGAGGCTGAACAGGCTGAGGCTGTTTTCCCTGGAGCTGAGGGGTGACTTTATAGAGGTTTATAAAATCATGACAGGCATGGGTCAGGTAAATAAACAAAGTCTTTTCCCTGGGGTCGGGGAGTCCAGAATTAGAGGGTTTAGGGTGAGAGGGGAAAGATATAAAAGAGACCTAAGGGGCAACTTTTTCACACAGAGGGTGGTATCTGAACGGAATGAGCTGCCAGAGGAAGTGGTGGAGGCTGGTACAATTGCAACATTTAAAAGGCACCTTGATGGGTATATGAATAGGAAGGGTTTGGAGGGATATGGGGCAGGTGCTGGCAAATGGGACTAAATTGGGTTGGGATACCTGATCGGCATGGACAAGTTGGAGCGAAGGGTCTGTTACATGCTGTACGTCTCCATGACTCTATGGTCTGAACATTACAACTTTTCCTCAGAACTGCAGATTAAGAAATATCTATCCTTGTAGGTTTCCATGCTGCCAGGTTCCCCCAACACGGGCAGGGGAGGTGA
Source organism: Chiloscyllium plagiosum (assembly GCF_037043375.1). Lineage (NCBI taxonomy): Eukaryota > Metazoa > Chordata > Chondrichthyes > Orectolobiformes > Hemiscylliidae > Chiloscyllium > Chiloscyllium plagiosum. Next base: position 16,290,018 of record NW_028270180.1, read on the forward strand.
AAGAACACTGAATATAACTTTGCAGCAGAGGAGCATTGTTGCCCTCAGTATTTACCCCTCAATCAATGAAACCAAATTATCTGGGACAGTTCACTTCATTAACTCTTTCGGGGGCCCAGGGTGGATCGCAGAAATCACTATATAAATGTCACAACTGGATTCTGGTAGATTTTGCAGGACTAAATACCATACTAATGGAAGACAAAAAAAATTTACACTATTCACAGCGACGTGGAACAGCAGGAGTTGAGAATGTGGTGCTGGAAAAGCACAGCAGGTCAGGCAGCATCTGAGGAGCAGGAGAATCAATGTTTTAGACAAAAGCCCTTCATCAGGATTCTCCTGCTCCTCAGGTGCTGCCTGACCTGCTGTGCTTTTCCAGCACCACACTCTCGATTCTGATCTCCAGCATTTGCAGTCCTCACTTTCTCCTAATGGATCAGCAGGACTCAGGTAGAACCTTTGTGCCTCAGGTTGCCATTCCATCTGATCTGCTCTGACATTACTGGAGATAATCATCCTGTTCAGACCTCAGCAGCAAGTGGGACTTGAACCCAAATCTCCTAGCTCTCCTAGTACGACCACTTGACCACAAGAGCCATTGCCTGGCATTATTAGACATCACTGATGATATGCTCTTGTTATGAGCTCACAACTCCTTATTAGGAGTTCAATAAATATTTGTGTCTCTTTCTTTCTCTGGGCTTCAAACCATGCATCCTTATTCAAAAAAGAGACATACTAGCTCAATGGCAATGGCCGTGTTAGAAGATTGGTAATCCAGCAGCCCAGATTAATATTCTGGGGTTATGGGTTCCAATCCCACCACAGTTGCTGGTGGAATTTAAATTCAATGAATAAATCTGGAATAAAAAGCTGAACTCTGTAAAAGCAACCATGAAACTATCAGTGATCTTCATATGAACCCATCTGGTTCATTGATGCCCCTTAGGGAAGGAGATCTGCCTTCATTATACAGTCTGACCTACATGTGGCTGCAGACCCATAGCCATGTGGTTTACTGGCATGAATCCAGCAAGCAACTTAAGTTAAGGACAACAAATACTGACCTTGTCAGTGATACGCACATCCCACGAAAGGAAAAATAAGTGATATGAACTGTCTCATTCTCTTGGTACGTTTAAAGCTATACACAATAATTTTAGCACAATTTATGGGTGATAGAACATCAATAAAATATGATGTCGTCAACAAAAGAGCATGATAGATTTTATAAAAGAGCATCTGTTTTTATTTTGTCAAGGGAGGTCACTAATCTCAGAATTTGAGAAATGCCAAAATGTCAGCGTTGTTAAGGGTGTTATATTTTTAAAAAATCAGAACATTGCGTTCTATGTATCTTAAACACAGACCACTGCACCATTGCTTAATTCCAACCCGAATGAAAGGTTGAGAATGGCATGGATAGAGTGGAAAGTATTTTCCAAGGTGGAGGGGTCAATTACGAGGGGACCCAGGTGGGAAGTTTAAAAGAGATGTGTGAGGCACGTTTTTCACACGTGGGGGTGTTGAGTGCCTGGAACGCGCTGCCAGAGGAGATGGTGGAAGCAGATACAATAGCAGCATTCAAGAAGCACCTGGACGAATACTTGAATAGGAAGGGAATAGAGAGATACAGATCCTGGTATCATCTGAAATGTTTCTGATTCTACTGTCCAAATTGTTAAAGTAAATTGTCGTCCCAGTACGGATTGAGTGGGATATCACTTCTCAGCTTCTGTCACTCCAAGGAAATACCCTTTACCATCATTTTCTGCTTTCATTTAGAGAATCCCTACAGCGTAGAAGCAGACAATTTGGCCCACCAACTCCACATCGAAGAGAATCCCATCCCCCTATCCTATCTCTGTAACCCTGCCAATCCACCTAGCCTGCTCATCTATACACACTATGGAGCAATTTAGCTTGGTCAACCCACCTAACCTGCACCATCTTTGGACCGTGGGAAAAAAACTAGAGCACCCAGAAGAAACCCATGCAGACACAGGGAGTATGTGCATGGAAGAACCTTAATTGTAAGAGTGTAGAGATCCTGATGAGATTCAGGGCCGGAGGATAATTGTAGGGATAAGTGAGTACAAGGACACAGGTTTGGGATTTGAAAACAAGCTTGAGAAATGTTCAAATCTGTCTGCCTGCTTTAGGAAAGACGCTATGAAACTTGAAAGAGTGCAGAAAAGGATGTTGCCAGGGTTGGAGGGATTGAGTTATAGGGAGAGGCTGAATAGGCTGGGGCTATTTTCCCTGGAGGGTCGGAGGTTGAGGAGTGACCTTATAGAGGTTTACAAAATCATGGATAGGGTGAATAGCCAAGGTCTTTTCCCCAGAGTGGGGGAGTCTAAAACTCGCAGAATAGGTTTAAGGTGAGAGGGGAAAGATATAAAAGGACCTGAGGGACAACATTTTCACACAGAGGGTGGTGTGTGTATGGAATGAGCTGCCAAAGGAAGTGGTGGAGACCGGTACAATTACAACATTTAAACGTCATCTGGATGGGTATATGAATAAGACGGGTTTAGAGGGCTATGACCAAATTCTGGCAAATGGAACTAGATTAAGATATCTGGTTGGCAAAGACGAGTTGGACCAAAAGGTCCATACAGTACAGCTAAATGATTCTATGAATCTGTAACTGAGGCATTGCAGGAAAAAGAGCCATCCAAATTAATGAATACAATGTGTGGAAAGGAAAAAGTTACTGAATCCATTACCCCTGACAGTAAGTATTGATGACAGTAGCAATTATTTGTTAATATTTGAGAACAATTTATCAACCATTTAACAGTGAAATAACTAATTAATAGATATAAACTAAGTATAAACATGGTGTACTCAATTATATGTTACTACTATTGACATTTTTATTGGAGTTTCTCATCCAGAATTAATTCTAAACTCACTCTTAAAAAGTACTGTCTGCATGCAGAAAACTGTGTCCTTATATAGCCCAGTGTGAAACATCTGGAAGTACTTAGCATCAGCACTGGATAATAAAACATTTCACTTCATCACTCAACTAGGTGTCTGCAAGAGGTTTGCCCCATTTGCATTATTTTTATATCAGATTGTGCAGGTAGTCTGTCTATCTCAAGCAAGTTAGATGGATTGGGAGTCAAATTGAAGTTTTAAAAATGTTTTAAAAGGTTAAAGAACAACAACAACATCTATCTAAATAGCACCGTCAATGAAAGAAAACAGCCGAACCATTTCCAAAGGGCACTGTGCAGCAACATATGGCACAAAATCATGCAGAGTGTTTGACCGTTCATAATACCCTGTGAAGAGTCTTGGGGTGATTGTTGTTATTGTTACTATTTCTTTTGTGTTCTTTTTGTTGTTACAAATGACTGAAAGCTTTGTCAAATGGGAAGGTTTTAAGCAGCATCTTAAAAGGGGAAAGAAATGAAGAGAAACGGAGAGATTTAAAAAGGGCATTCCAGAGCTTCCCAGGCAGGCACATAAAAGGCATGACCAATGATGGTAGAATGATGAAAATTGAGGATCCCCCAAGAGGTCACATTGGGTCAGATTGTTGGCATAGCATAACTGTCTCTTCCAGTAAGTATTTGTTTCAAAAAAGTCCAGTGTCTTCCCAGTAATACTTTTAAAAAAACAGTCCAGATCATTCCACAGACTTTAAGATGAACTAGGTTTCACAATCAGATACAAGCCCACAAAAGAATTATTAATAATGGAAACACACACTTCATCACCATCGGTGGTCCCTCACAGTCGGAGATGACTCTCTTCCCACTCTCGGGGTGGGTCTGTAGGTGGCTGTACAGACCGATGCAGCTACCCCAGGCTGTTACACTGGGGGCAGGTGGTGGTCACGGGAAGGGGCTGGGTGGGATGTTGGTGTGACAGTGCATTCCTTACGCTGTTTCCCCTGGCTTCTGCTTTTTCCTGACAGTGAATCTTGAGGAGCCCGACCCCCTTCCCAAATGCTCTTCCCCCACTTTGGGATGGTCAGTGATTTCCAGGTGTCTGTGGGAATGCTGCACTTCCCCAGGCACTTCCTCTGTCCCACCTGGGGCTGGCCTGCCATTTCAGAGCTGGGAGTAGAGCCCCTGCTCAGGGAATCTTGTGTCGGTCATGGGGACGGCGTGCCCAAGCCATCGGAGCTGATCAAGGAGAGGGAGTCAGTGCCTCGATGTTGGGGATGTTGGCCTAGTCAAAGACGCTGACTTCCCAGCGGATTGTCAGGATCTTGCTCAGGCAGGATTGGTGGGACTGCTCCAGCACCTTGAGGTCCCTGCTGTAGACAGTCCACGTCTCAGAGCCATACAGGAGGCTGGGAACCACCACAGCTCTGTATACCATCAGCTTGATGTCGGATCTGTGAGATATTGTATTCGAGCTCCCTTCACTAACCCACTCACAAGTGCTTTATGTTTATTCATTCATAACTCCTTTACTAACCCACTCCCTACTGTAACAGTTTCATTCATTCATTCATTCATTCATAAAACTGTGGTCCTGTAGTATATATTGCTATTATAAGATATACCAAATTAAAACAACACTTTCCAATCAAAACAACCCTTTCAAACCTATTACTGCATTTTCACACCTTATCAGCCCTTGTGTTTAGACCTATTTATCTCTGAATACGTGTAGTATATTCAGAACAAAACCATTCCCGCCATCATGTTTCCACAAATGATTATAGTATCAATCAGCCCTTACCAACTGTCTCTCAGACCTGAATAGATTACAGAACACCAAACATTTTCCCCAATTAGTACGTACTTTTAACTGGGCCGTTATCCCTTTAAGAAACTAACTGTCAAAACAGCACTGATGTGAAATTGCATGAATGAATGAAACTCACACCAGCAAATAGTAAACAAATCTCACAATCAGCTGCGGTATCAGTTTAATAGCCTTTATACTTTTATTAAGTACAGGTACAATTTCTAACTTATTTGGAGCATATCGGCCTAGTATTTCTACTAACATTTACGAACTTAAAAGACAAAAGGACAAGCACACCTTAAAAATGCAAGCAGACAGGACAGACACTGTTAATCATATCAGGAGTAGCAGCCAGCACTTAGCACTTAACCCATCTCCTGTCTCCCAGGACAGAAGCCCCTCAAACCTTTGTGTTCTATACATAAAACAATGTAACACCATAATTTATGTAAGAACTATATTGTAAGATGCTTCTGTAAGAGCTGTATTTCAGGATTCTATTGTCGCCTCAAACTTGTACTCCAGTGGTGACTGAATAAAGAGGCTATTTACACCACACATCAATTTTGGTCATTATTTGAACACAACTTCACAGAGCTGATGTTGCTGTTCGCAAGTACCCTTTGCATCAAGGGGCTGAAGTCTACACTAACACACTAGAAGCAGTGCTGGATCTCTTCATTAATAACTGCTTCGGACAACAGAACACTCTTGAGGTATTGGAAGTGGCCAACATTCTCTCAGGTCCCTCCCAACCTCCACCGCACCCCCAACCTCGTGGACCTCAATGATTGGGGATTCTCTCTGCAATGCTGGACCAGGGTGGTGGAGAGGCTTCGTCTTGTGGATGTTCAAGGTGAGACCCATGTAAAAGTGCTGATGATAGTCTGCGGTTCGTTCTCTGATTTTACACATACACAAGCATCAGCCCCATCCTGCAGCTTGAGTTGACATTGGTTTTGGTTTGAAGGTGGTCGGGCAGAGGTTGAATCATTTCCTGTTGGTTCTGGAGGTTAGCTCCACTTCAGCGGGGAGCGTGTTGGAGGTGAGGTGAAGCATTGCTGCGAGGTAGATCGGGAACAGTATTGGGCCGATGACACAGCCCTGCTTGACCCCGGTCCGAGCGAGGAATGGGTCGGTGGGGGAGTCATCTGTCATTACCAAGTCATCGTGGAGCAGGCGAAGGATGGTGACAAACTTTGGAGTGCAGCCAAAGTGGAGGAGGATGCTCCACAATGCTTCCTGGGTGATGGTGCCAAAGGCCTTTGTAAGGTCGAAGGCAACCATGTACAGGGGGGAGGTTCTGTTTGCTGCATTTCTCCTGCAGCTGTTGCCGGGGTGAAAATCATGTCCATTGTGCCCCTCGATGGCTGGAAGCCACACTGCAATTCTGGGAGGAGTTCCTCAGCCAAAAGGAGACAGTTGATGAGGACATTGGCAATGACTTTTCCATCGGTCGACATCAGGGAGGTTCCCCTGTAGTTACCACAGTTGGACTTGTTTTCTTTTTTGAAAATGGTCACGATTGAACACATTCATAACAACAATATATATCATCCTTGGGTTTTGTTGTCACTCACTGCTTCTCTAAGTGGATCTCATGTCCCTAACAAACCATGCATTTACTTGGATAAATGTGGCAAAACTCAGGGACCAGAAAACACATGTCAATGCACTTCAGCCAGAGGCGAAGTTCTGCCTTGAGATTCTTCATTCAAGAAGATGGATGAAGATACATTTGTCAGACAAGGCTGTAAAGTAACATGCAGATCAATTCGATCTAAACAGGCAAATTAAAAGCCCTCTGAACAAAGAGTAATTGCAGTAATTACAGAAATGACTAATTTTTTCAAAGTCAAAATGAGTGTGTTTGCCTGATCCTAATTCTCCACATAAAATTAACACATAGAACATATAACAGTACAGCACATTACAGACCATTCGGCCCTCAATGTTGTGCTGACCTTTTATTCTCCTCTGAGATCAAACTAACCTACATACCCTACATTTTACTATCATCCATGTGCCTATCCAACAGTTGCTTCAATTACTCTACTACCTCTGCTGACAGTGCATTCCACACACCTACCACTCTGTGTAATAAAAACTACCTCTAACATCTCCCCAAAACCCTCCTCCAAGCACCTGAAAATTAAGGCCTTTCATGATAGCCATTTCCGCCCTGGGAAAACATCATTGACTAGCCACTCTATCTATGCCTCTCATCATCTTGTACATGTCTATCAAGTCACCTCTCATCCTTCTTCACTCAAATGAGAACAGCCGTAGCTCCCTCAACCTTTCTTCATAAGACATGCCCTCCTTCCAGGCAGCATCCTAGTAAATCTCCTCTGCACCCTCTCTCAAGCTTCCATATCCTTATTAGAATGAGACAACCAGTACTGAACACAAAATTCCAACTGTGGTCTAACCAGAGCTGGAGTATAACCTTGCGGCTCTTAAACTCAATCTCCCGACGAATGAAAGCCAAAACACCATCTACCTTCTTAACAACCCTATTAACTTGGGTGTTAAATGGAGGGATCTATGGACGTGGACCCCAAGATCTCTCTGTTGCTGTACACTGCCAAGAAACCTCCTTTAACCCTGTCATCTGCATACAAATTCGACCTTCCAAAATGAATCACTTCATACTTTTCAGGTTGAACTCCATCTGCCACTTCTCAGCCCAGCTCTGCATCCAATCAATGTCCCGTTGCAACCTACAACAGTCCTCCACACTATCCATAACTCCATCACCTTTCCATTTCCTCATCCAAGTCACTTATACAAATCACAAAGAGCAGAAGTCCTAGAACAGAGCCTACGGAACACCGCTGGTCACCGAGCTTCAGGCTGAATAGTTTCCATCTATTATCACCCTCTGTCTTCTGTGGACCAACCAATTCTGTATCCAGACAGCCAAATTTCCCTGTATACCATGCTTCCTTACTTTCTGAATGAGCCTACCACAGGGAACCTCATCAAACACCTTGCTAAAATCCCTATATACCACATCCACTGTTCTACCATCATCAATGTATTTTGTCATAAAAATGGGCACTTCATTTCTGAAGTGAGTGTCTCCACCAGAGTCTTAAGACTCACTCCACAGCTGTAAAATACAAACAAAATACTGTGGATGCTGGAGAAGATGAGTCATATTGGACACAAAATGTTTTTTCTCCACAGAGGCTGCCTGATCTGTGGCATTTAGCCAGCTCTTTCTTTTTCTGTTTTAAAACCATACTGGTTTCAGATTGACACATGTGTCTTCACAAATGAACATTAAATTGAGGCTAAAATAAATCTGCTAATGGAAAGAATGGCTCCAGGATATACTTGCTTGCACGCATAAGATGTTGGACTGGAATTAGTTGACAGGTACCTTTTAGCACTGTCTTCCAATAAACACATAATCCAGCAACCTTCATCATCCACATTGCATTCTCTGTGTTGTTCTTTTTTTTGATTCATAGAATCCCTGCAATTTGGAAACAGGCCATTTGGCCCATCAAGTCCACACTGAGCCTCCAAAGAGCACCCCACCCAGACCCACCCTCTCCCTGTAACCCTACATTTACCATACCTAATCCATCTCGCCTGCACACCACAGGGCAATTTAGCATGGCCAATCCACCTACACATCTTAGACTGAGAGAGGAAACCAGAGCACCCAGAGGAAACCCACGCAGACAAAGGGAGAGTGTGCAAACACCATACATATACTTGCACCGGGTCCCCAGCACTGTGAGGCAGCAGTGCTAACCACAGGGACCACTGTGGGACACAAGCATCACTGTCTGGGCAAGTATTTGCTGTCTGTTCCCAGTTCCCCTGAGAAGATGATGGTGAGCAGCCCAGGCAATTCGTAGGAAATTGTGCATGCATTAGCTTGATAGTTTTAATTTCCACAATAAACAAGGCTCCAGCTTGTTTTATTTTCGCGAGGATTTTGTTGAATTGGTTCAAGAAGTAACTGTTGGTCTCTGTTTTATTTAATTGAGCAAATAGAGTGAAATCCTGATGGTAATCTCTGTTCTTTAAACAAAATGACCACTGGCAAGGCAGGAACATGGGAACATGTACTTGGATTTCATTCAACCTTGGAGTCTGTTCTGCTGTTAACTGAGATCATATCTGATCTGTATCTTAACTCCATCCACTCCCCTTGGCTTCATATCCTTATCCAGGCAAAAACACAACAATATCAGGGACAGACCTTACTAGTGTCTTTTTTTTTTTTAAAATTCACCCGTGGGATGCGGGTGTCACTGGTTAATTTGGCAACAATTGCCCAGCATGCAGCTAAGAGTCCAATACATTGCTGTGGGTCTGGAGTCACATGTAAGTCAGACCAGGTAAGAATGGAACATTTCCTCCCCTGAAGGTAATTAGTGAACTAAATGGGGTTTTTTTAAACAACAATTGTTGCATGGTCATCATTAAAGTTTTAAAATTTCAATTTAAATTACATCATCTACCTTGGTAGGCTTTGAACCATGCTCCCAGAGTGTTACATTGGGCTCATAATTACTGATTCACAAATAACACCACTAGGCCTTTGATAACCCTTGATGAATTCATCTCAAATGAATTCAGCCCATAAATGAATAAAAAAATTAACTCAAGGCTATTGATGATTTGTTCTTCTGTTAACAGGGTGACAATGGAATGTCAGAAGCTCCAATCAAACATGGGTCCATTGGATGACAGTGGGCAAGCCACCCTAAAGAGGATCTGAACCAAAACATTCTTCATCAAGCCAATCCAAGAGAGAGATGCTGGTGAAAGACAAAACACAACCTATTCAATTCTCACCCAATGCCCTCATTGGTGGCATGGTGGCTCAGTGGTTAGCACTGCTGCCTCACCGCACCAGGGTCCCAGGTTTGATTCCAGCTTTGGGTGACTGTCTGTGTGTGGAGTTTGCACATTCTCCCCGTGTCTGCATGGGTTTCCTCCCACAGTCCAAAGATGTACAGTTCAGGTGAACTGGCTATGCAAAATTGCCCATAGTGCTAGGTGCGTTAGTCAGAGGGAAATGGGTCTGCTGTGGGTTACTCTTCGGAGGGTCAGTGTGGACTGGTTGGGCCGAAGGGCCTGTTTCCACACTGTAGGAAATCTAATCTAATCTCAATCAGCACTTGCTGTGCGACCAAGTCTGTCCCTGCAGTAAGGCAGTCTGTCAGGACTCCTCATCAGTTTAATTTAAGAGCATTGTCCGTGACCACCTGAATACGCATTTGGGCAGCCTCTTTTACCTTTTTGCAATGAAATATCAAAAGATATAAATTAATTTTAATATGACAATTGATTGACAAAAATCACACTCCCTACTCGTTGAAATTAACGAACTGAAGATTAACCAGCTGGGGTTAAACATGAAGAAGTCACCTGCAACCCTCCCTCAGCTGATAAAACAGCTCCTCTCCATGTTAAAAATCAATTAGACAACTGAGAGTGGGAAACAGAATGTACTCTGGGTGATGGGCTTCAATGCTCATCTCCAAGTGTGACTGTATTGCACCAAGCCTCTCATGTACTTCTTGGTGGACATGTAGCAGGTGAAGAGAGAATGAATGAAAGGAACTTGCCCTCACCAGCCTATATGTAACAGATGTATCCTTCTACGAAAGTTTCAGTGGGAATAAACACCATACAGCACTGCAGAAACCCTATCTTCACAACGATGCTACTATCCATCATGTTTTATCCATTATCACCTTGCTAAATTGGGATAAATTCAGAACAGTTCTAGCACTGCAAAGCTGGGCATCTGTGAAGCACTGTGAGCCATTAGCTGGGTTCTGACAAAAAGAGTCATATCAGACCCTTATTAAAACATTAACTCTATTTCTCTCTCCAATAGATGCTGCCAGGCCTGTAGAGTTTCTCCAGCGTTCTCTGCCTTTGTTTCCAAACTCCACAGTATTTTGGTGTTATTTGACAATCTAAAATAGTATGACTGGAGTGGATTCAAATTTCGTAGTTAGGATATGGTGTAATAATCGTGATGTGCAGCTCATAACGCATTCCGAGCATAATGGCACACCCATAATCATATACTGGTAACACTACCACTGACTGACATTTTTGGCAGGTAAACCTTTAATTAATGAAGCATTAAAATATGGCTTATGAACAAGAACATACCATTCTCACTTCTTTTGTTGAAGAAACTTGGACGCAATTTTCAATCAAGCATTTATTCATTTGTCAGATATGAAAGTTGCTGGCAAGATCATCAGGTGTTGGCATTTATAATTTACCCCTAGAAGATGGTAATGAGCTACAACATTAAATCACTGTAGTTCATGTGCTGTAGGGGCTGACAGAATGTGAGAGATTCTGGATATTAAAGAACTAATGATGGTGGAAAGACAATTCAGTTTTAAGTCAAATGGGACTCAGTGAAGGGGTGATATACCCATTGTCCTTGTTTCCCTGAGTAGCAGAGGCTGCAGGTTTGGAAGGGAAGCTGCTAGTTAAAGTTGCGAGGTGAGCTACAGTACATCTTGTCCCTAGTATATACACTATACTACTGCAGCACGGTGGCTCAGTGGTTGGCAATGTCATCTCACAGTACCAGGGACCTGGGTTCGATTCCAGCCTTGGGTGACTGTCTGCGCTGAGTTTGCATATTCTTCCCGTGTCTGTGAGGGTTTCCTCCCACAGCCTTAAAATTTACATGTTAGGAAGATCGGCCATGCTAAATTGCCTGTAGTGTGCAGATTAAGTGGATTAGCCACGGTAAATGTGGGGGTAGGATGGGGGTGGGACAGTCTTTAAAGGGTTGGCGCAGACGTGATGGGCCAAATGGTTTTTTTACCTGTACCATAGGGATTCTATGGTACTGTGATCAGATGACAGTGGGGAAGGGAGCAAATAGTTAAGATTGTGGCTTCCCAAACAAACTGACACTGATTGGAGTTGGATGAACTGAGGATTATTCGAGAGGCTGAGAGGGTGATTGATAGAAGCTACAGGGACATAGTTACGCCGGAAAACAGAGGTTGCTGGGTAACAGTTAGAGGTGGGAAGGGGAAGAAGCAGGCAGTGCAGGGTTCCCCTGTGGTCGTTCCCCTAAAACATAAGTATACAGCTTTGGAAACTGTTGGGGGGGACAGCGTTGCAGGTGTAAGCTGCAGTGAAGGGGTCTGTGGCTCTGAGACTCAGTAGGGAAAGGGGGAAGAGGAGGAGAGCGCTAGTTATAGGGGACTCTCTAGTTAGAGGGACGGACAGGCGGTTCTGTGGACATGGGCGAGACTCACGGATGGTTTGTTGCCTCCCGGGTGCTAGGGTCCGAGACGTCTCAGACCGTGTCTTCAGAATCCTTAAGGGGGAGGGTGTGCAGCCAGAAGTCGTGGTACACATTGGCACCAACGACATAGGTAGGAAGAGGGGTGGGGAGGTCATTCAAGAGCTCAAGGAGTTAGCCTGGAAGCTAAAAGCTAGGACAGACAGAGTCGTCATCTCTGGGTTGTTGCCGGTGCCACGTGACAGTGAGGCAAAGAATAGGGAGAGAGTGCAGTTGAACACGTGGCTGCAAGGCTGGTGTGGGAGGGAGGGCTTCAGATATTTGGACAATTGGACTGCATTCTGGGGAAGGTGGGACCTGTACAAACAGGACGGGTTGCACCTGAACCAGAAGGGCACCAATATCCTGGGGGGTAGGTTTGCTAGCACTCTTCGGGGGGGTTTAAACTAATTTGGCAGGGGGATGGGATCCGGACTTGTAGTCCAGCAAGTAAGCTAGCTGTGTGTCAGGATGCCCAAGACTGTAGGGAGGCTGTGGAGAAGGTAGCACTGACAGGGACTACTTGCGGACACAGAGATGGGCTCAAGTGCGTATACTTCAACGCAAGGAGTATCAGAAATAAGGTGGGTGAACTTAAGGCGTGGATCGGTACCTGGGACTACGATGTTGTGGCCATCACGGAAACGTGGATAGATGAGGGACAGGAATGGCTGTTGGAGGTTCCTGGTTACAGGTGTTTCAGTAAGATTAGAGAGGGTGGGAAAAAAGGAGGGGGGGGGGTGGCATTGCTAATTAGAAATGGTATAACGGCTGCAGAAAGGAAGTTTGAGGGGGATCTGCCTCTGGAGGTAGTATGGGCTGAAGTCAGAAATAGGAAAGGTGCAGTCACCTTGTTGGGTGTTTACTATAGGCCCCCCAATAGCAGCAGAGATGTGGAGAAACAGATTGGGAAACAGATTTTGGAAAGGTGCAGAAGCCACAGGGTCGTAGTCATGGGCGACTTCAACTTCCCAAATATTGATTGGAAGCTCTTTAGATCAAGTAGATTGGATGGGGCGGTGTTTGTGCAGTGTGTCCAGGAAGTTTTTCCAACGCAGTATGTAGATTGTCCAACCAGAGGGGAGGCCATATTGGATTTGGTACTCGGTAATGAACCGGGACAAGTGGTGGGCTTGTTAGTGGGTGAACATTTTGGTGATGGTGACCATAATTCTGTGACTTTCACCTTGGTTATGGAGAGAGATAGGTGCGCACAACAAGGTAGATTTTATAATTGGGGGAAGGGAAATTACGATGCTGTAAGGCAGGATTTGAGGAGCATACGTTGGGAGCATAGGCTGTCAGGGAAGGATGTGGTGGAAATGTGGAACTTTTTCAAAGAGCAGATACGACGTGTCCATGATATGTATGTACCTATCAGGCAGGAAAGAAATGGTCGTGTGAGGGAGCCTTGGTTGACGAGAGAGGTTGAATGTCTGGTAAAGAGGAAGAAGGAGGCTTACATAAGGTTGAGGAAACAGGATTCAGACAGAGCAGTGGAGGGATACAGGATAGCCAGAAGGGACCTGAAGAAAGGGATTAGGAGAGCTAAGAGAGGGCATGAAAAATCGTTGGCGGATAGGATCAAGGATAACCCCAAGGCATTTTATGCGTATGTGAGAAACCTGAGAATGACGAGAACGAGGGTAGGTCCGATCAAGGACAGTAGTGGGAGACTGTGTATTGAGTCGGAAGAGATAGGAGAGGTCTTGAACAAGTACTTCTCTTCAGTATTTACGAACGAGAGGGACCGTATTGTAGAAGAGGAGAGTGTGAAATGGACTGGTAAGCTAGAAGAGATACCTGTTAGGAAGGAAGATGTGTTGGACATTTTGAACAACTTGAGGATAGACAAGTCCCCCGGGCCTGACGGGATATATCCTAGGATTATGTGGGAAGCAAGAGAGGAAATTGCAGTACCGTTGGCAATGATCTTCTCGTCTTCACTGGCAACGGGGGTGGTACCAGGGGACTGGAGAGTAGCGAATGTTGTGCCCCTGTTCAAAAAAGGGAATAGGGATAACCCCGGGAATTACAGGCCTGTTAGTCTTACTTCTGTGGTAGGCAAAGTAATGGAAACGGTACTGAGGGATAGGGTTTATGAGTATCTGGAAAGACACTGCTTGATTAGGGACAGCCAGCACGGATTTGTGAAGGGTCGGTCTTGCCTTACAAGTCTTATTGAATTCTTCGAGGAGGTGACCAAGCATGTGGATGAGGGTAGAGCAGTGGATGTAGTGTACATGGATTTTAGTAAGGCATTTGATAAGGTTCCCCATGGTAGGCTTATGCGGAAAGTCAGGAGGCATGGGATAGAGGGAAATTTGGCCAATTGGATAGAAAACTGGCTAACCGGTCAAAGGGAGAGAGTGGTGGTAGATGGTAAATATTCAGTCTGGAGCCCAGTTACAAGTGGAGTTCCGCAGGGATCAGTTCTGGGTCCTCTGCTGTTTGTAATTTTTATTAATGACTTAGATGAGGGAGTCGAAGGGTGGGTCAGTAAATTTGCAGATGATACGAAGATAGGTGGAGTTGTGGACAGTGAGGAGGGCTGTTGTCGGCTGCAGAGGGACTTAGATATGATGCAGAGCTGGGCTGAGGAGTGGCAGATGGAGTTCAACCCTGCCAAGTGTGAGGTTGTCCATTTTGGAAGAACAAATAAGAATGCGGAATACAGGGTTAATGGTAGGGTTCTTAGTCAGGTGGAGGAACAGAGGGATCTTGGGGTCTATGTACATAGATCTTTGAAGGTTGCCACTCAGGTGGATAGAGTTTGTAAGAAGGCCTATGGAGTATTATCGTTCATTAGCAGAGGGATTGAATTCAAGAGTCGTGAAGTGATGTTGCAGCTGTACAGTACTTTGGTTAGGCCACAGTTGGAGTACTATGTGCAGTTCTGGTCGCCTCACTTTAGGAAAGATGTGGAAGCTTTGAAGAGGGTGCAGAGACGATTTACCAGGATGTTGCCTGGAATGGAGAGGAAGTCGTACGAGGATAGGTTGAGAGTTCTCGGCCTTTTTCTCGTTGGAACGGCGAAGGATGAGGGGTGACTTGATAGAGGTTTATACGATGATCAGAGGAATAGATAGAGTAGACAGTCAGAAACTTTTTCCCCGGGTACAACAGAGTGTTACAAGGGGACATAAATTTAAGGTGAAGGGTGGAAGGTATAGGGGAGATGTCAGGGGTGGGTTCTTTACCCAGAGAGTGGTGGGGGCATGGAATGCGCTGCCCGTGGGAGTGGTAGAGTCGGAATCATTGGCGACCTTTAAGCGGCATTTGGATAGGTACATGGATGGGTACTTAATCTAGGTTAGAAGTTCGGCACAACATCGTGGGCCGAAGGGCCTGTTCTGTGCTGTATTGTTCTATGTTCTATGTTCTATGGTGTCAAACCATTTAAGTATCGGTGACCTGGGCAAGTGGAGGATATTCCATTTCATTCTTGACTTGCACCTTGTAGATAATTGAATGAAGTTACTCTTTAATGCTCCAGAGTGACCATCTCCAGCTCAGAGGTGGGGGGTGCGGAAGCAATGGCGCTGGAGTCAGTACAAAAGAAACAATCGCCAGGACCCGGGGTCGACGTCAGACAGTGATGACATGGAGGAGCAGTGAGGATGAAGTCTCTACGGAGAGAGAGAAAGAGTCATATAGAGTCACCGAGATGTACAGCATGGAAATGGACTCTTAATCCAACCCAAGGCAGACACAGAGTCACAGAGATGTGCAGCACAGAAACAGACCCTTTGGTCCAACTCGTCCATGCCGACCAGATATCCTAAATTAATCTAGCCCCATTTGCCAGCATTTGGCCTATATCCTTCTAAACCCTTCCTATTCATGTACCCATCCAGATGCCTTTTAAATGTTGTAATCGTACCAGCCTCCTCTGGCAGCTCATTCCATACACGCACCACCCTCTGCATGAAAATGTTGCCCCTTTTCGCCTCTCTCCAGATGAACTTTTGAAGCTGTTTCAGTTTTAGTAATATTAATTTAATGTTAATTTATTCAGTATTTTGCCATTTGTACAATTTATTCAGTAATTTATTCTATAATCCAAGATAGCACCAGAATGTGGAGACATTGTCCACTTTTCTCTGTACCTAGGTACAAGTAATACTATATTAAATAAATAAATTCCAGTTTCAAAAGAATTGTATTAAAATACATACTTAACTTGAGTTTTTGCCTTGCACCTGAAGTAATTGATGATAAGATTAGAGCAGATTTTCTGGATACAGCAATGTTTCCACTAGAATGACAAGTAAAATTTGACTGATCCATTCGACAATAAAATGAAACAGTCGTGCTTTTGTATTTTATTAGTTAAATTTACAAAGGTCAGCCTTATCATCCAACAATCTCTTCAAATAAAAATATCCTTTAAGCCCTACAGCTTTGAAACTAGGTTTCTGCACAGAAACAGAGCATAATGGATTAAAAACAGTTCTATTGTTCCTCTTTGATTCTCACAAAACTTTTGTGAGTAATTGCACAAGCTTTGGAAAGCTGCCATCAGTTTGAATGTGGACAGTCAACTTTCCATCTGAATCAGGTTTCAGAAAAGCAAATGCCAGTGGTAGATTGTGAAGCTCATAGTATCCTCTACAGTGTGGAAGCAGACCATTTGGGCCATCAGGTCCATACCAACCCTCTGAAGAGCCGTTCCACTCAGACCCCCACATTTCCCATCACTAATCCACCTAGCCTTCACATCCCTGGACACTATAGGGCAATTCAGCATGCTCAACCCACCTAACTTGCACATCTTTGGATTTTGGGAGGAAACGCACACAGACAGTCGCCCAAGGATGGAATCAAACCCAGGTCCCTGGCTCTGTGAGGCAGTTGTGCTGACCACTGTGCCACCGAGCCACCACGCCAGTTCTTGAAATGAAACAGTATTGGATAACACAGATCAAATGCTCCTCTTTAGAATTGCTTGCTAGTGGGGTGTGACCCAGTTGTTACTGTGTTCCAAGGTTTATATGCCCTTCTAGAAATACTGAGGAGAAAGTGAGGTCTGCAGATGCTGGAGATCAGAGATGGAAATGTGTTGCTGGAAAAGTGCAGCAGGTCAGGCAGCATCCAGGGAACAGGAGAATCGACGTTTCGGGCATAAGCCCTTCTTCAGGAATAATCCTGAAGAAGGGCTAATGCCCGAAACGTCGATTCTCCTGTTCCCTGGATGCTGCCTGACCTGCTGCGCTTTTCCAGCAACACATTTCCATCTCTTCTAGAAATACTCCAAGTGAATCCTGAAAGACCAACCTATTTTCTCAGGCAGCTGGTAATAATGTAATAATTCTTTTGGTGGTGGCATATGCACCAGACCCATTGACATTATTTAATTGGAGGCAGTTCAGAGTAGGTTCACTAAGATGATCCCTGATAGACAGGGATTGCTTTGTGAGCAAAAGCTAAACTAGGTTTGGACTCCACGCGCTGGATTTTAGAATAATGAGAGGCGATCTCATTGAAAAATATAAGATTCATAAGCAGCTTGACAGGGTCAAAGTTGAGAGATATTTCCCCTGATGGGAGAGTCTAGAACCAGAGGTCTTAATCTCAGAGTAAAGGGGTGCTGATTTAAGATTGAGATGAGGAAGAATTTCTTCTCTCAGGGGGTTTTGAGGTGAGAGACACCTTGCCACAGAGAGCTGTGGGGGCAGAGTACTTGTGTATATTTTAGGCCGAGATAGATTCTTCATCAACCGAGGAATCAAGGATTAGATGGAAGGTGGAGGAGTGTCGGATCAGCCGTGATTCTGTTCAATGATGCAGTTGCAGGCTGGGCAGTTTACTCCTGTTCTTTTTCTTCTGGTCTTACAGTGTGTTTTTTTCACTTGCCCCATTATTAGAGTCAAAAAGTGTGGCGCTGGAAAAGCACAGCAGGTCAGGCAGCATCCGAGGAGCAGGAGGGTTCTGAAGGGCTTATGCCCAAAACGTCGACTCTCCTGCTCCTCAAATGCTGCCTGACCTGCTGCGCTTTTCCAGCACCATACTCGTTGACTCTGACTCTCCAGCATCTGCAGTCCTCATTTTCTCCTTGTCTCATTATTAATATGACACATGCTACCCTGACCTGCAACTATGCTGCTCTCACTTCACGGTCGTCGGGTTAGAACCCTTACAGCACTGAGAGTGTCCCTCCATCCCCAAAACTGCAGCAATTCAAGAAATCAAAAATCACAGGACACCAGGTTATCGTCCAATTGGTTAACTTGAAACCGTAAGGTCTCTGAGCCCCCAATCCTTCCTCAGGTAACTAGTGAGAGGGAACACATCAGACACAGAATTTATAAATAAAAGATCAAAGGGTCATACAACTTTCGCAAATGTATTGAGCAAACCTAACTGCTCACACCCTGTTTCTCCAGGGCAACTAGGTTTGGGCAATAAAAACTGGCCCAGCCAGCAACACCCACGTCCCTTCAATTAACTTTTAAATGGATACATTCTGTTCCTCTTTTTTATATGCCATTGCCAAGTACTTCTTGGTACTAGGTATGCCTGTTTTTCCACATTCCATCAAATGTCATGACCAACTGAGACAGACAACAGTGAATCTCGTGATGATTTTACTGTGCAGTTTTGACCCTGCAGTGTTGGGATTTTCGGCGTACCCATGCATTGAGGAAGGAGGCATGTGAAACTGCTATAATCAAGCTCTTTCTTAATCACAGTTGTTGTTTTAAAAACAGAATTGTGTGTCCTACAGGTCAATGCTTGACTCTTACCAGGTGAACTAACTCTCTGTCAATCAAGTGTATTAACCTGAACCTTCGAGTTAGCCAATTCAAGGACATTATTGAGGGTTCCAGTCAACGACCTGAGGCAAGACAGACTCAGTTAATGTTCCAGACGTGGATATAGATAAACATGGCAAAGGAGAAGATACGTGTATAGAAGCTGGATCTTAGGATCAAGATTACAAATGAGTTGACTCAGCCTTTAGATTGTTACCAAGTAGACGGGTGGAGTCGTTGGCCAGGGGACAGTATTTGTCAAAACAACCAAAGACGATGTTTTTGAATCTCCCCTATGCTTACTTGGAGAAGAAAACATTGCTGCGTATGTCGAATGTAGTGTTCGATTCTGGGTGCAGACTTGGTGGGTAAACAAAGCTAATGGGGGTGCGAGCATAATGTTATTGTCCCTAGACTATTAGATCAAAGACCCAGGCGAATAGTGTGAGGATGTGGTTTCAAATCCTACCACAGCAGATGGAAAAGGTCAAATTCAAGCATTGAACGTGGAATTAAAAGGTGACCATGAAACTGTTATCATTAAAAGAAACATATGGTTCACTCACACCCTTTGGGGAAATATGCTATCATTTAAGTAGTCACTCTGTTGGATCCAACTGCTAAAACGCCTTATAAAATATGTTGTGTTAATTAATCTGAATGGACAACCTAGCATCAACCACACCACTGGGAAGGAAACCAGCATCTATGGCCCACCAGCGTGTGGTCTGCCTTACCAACATTCGGGAACGTGTGCCAAAATTGGCAGAGATGTCACACAGACTAGAATGCCCGACATGATCATTCTCACTATCACCACCACCGTCCCTTGGTATGTCTATTCTCAATAGCAGGACAGACAGTGGCAGCACAGTGTA
Source organism: Chiloscyllium plagiosum (assembly GCF_037043375.1). Lineage (NCBI taxonomy): Eukaryota > Metazoa > Chordata > Chondrichthyes > Orectolobiformes > Hemiscylliidae > Chiloscyllium > Chiloscyllium plagiosum. Next base: position 16,309,670 of record NW_028270180.1, read on the forward strand.
ATACAGTCAAGGGGGAGGTCCCCTCAACATTGACTGACTGGTGGCCCCATGAAGTCTCATGACATCAGGTCAAACGTGGGCAAGGAAACATCCTGCTGATAACCGCAGCCCCAAGCTGCACAGCCAATGACTCAATGGCACAGCATACCCCAGCCTTCCATTACCACCAAGCCAGGAAATTAATCCTGGTTCATTGAAGAGTGCAGGAGGGCATGCCAGGAGCATGCCCAAAGTAAGATATCATGGAATCACCACAGTATGAAAACAGGCCATTTGGTCCATTGAGACCGCACCAACCCTCCAGAGAGTGTAGGTTAAGTGGATTAGCCATGGGAAATGCAGGGTTACAGGGATGGGTCTGGGTGGAATTGAACCCAGGTCCCTAGCACTGTGAAGCAGCAGTGCTAACCACTGAGCCACCGTGGTGCCCCAATTGATAGTCGAGTGAAATTATAACATAGGTCTGCATGCATGACAAATAGTAGAGGAAGTATGTAATAGATAGACCTAAGCAATTCCACAACCAATGGATTAGATCTACAATCCTGTACATTCTGCAGTGAATGTTGGTAATCAATTAAACAACAAATGATGGGTTAGCCCAGCATGTCAGTGCAAAATGAACAGCTGAGGCATTTGCATGAATCTTCAGCCAGAGTTGCTGAGTGGACGATACATTTTGGCTTCCTCTGCAGATACCAAACATCACAGATGCCAGTCTTCAGCCATTTTGATTCACTCCATGTGGTATCAAGAAATGATTGAAGACATGAGACACTGGAAAAGATATGGGCCCTGACAGTATTCCAGCAATTGTACTGAAGACATGTGCTCCAGAATAATCCACATCCCGTTGCTGTACAGGTACCACTGTGCCAACTACAATACAATGTGGTATGCCCTATCATCAAAAAGCAGGACAGATCCAAACCAACATTTGATGGATTAAAGGATCAAGGAGCCATTGAAAAACTGGAGTTGTGAATCTCTGCTAGTTGGAGTCATACATAGCCCAAAAAAAGATAGTAGTCATGATTTGGAGATGCCGGTGTTGGACTGGGGTGTACAAAGTTAAAAATCACACAATACCAGGTTATAGACCAACAGGTTTAATTGAAAGCACACTCCAATTAAACCTGTTGGACTATAACCTGGTGTTGTGTGATTTTTAACAAAAAAAGATGGTTGTGTTTGTTGGAGACCAATCATCTCAGTCCTGGCATGCCAAAGCATCTTGGACAAAGAGTATCCAGCAATCACCCCATGACAACATCCTGGGGTTACCACTGACAAGAAACTGAACTGGACCAGCTAGATAAATACTGTGGCTGTAACAGCAGGCTGCAAAGAATGAGCTTGGATAGTTCCTAATCTACAGTTCTGATTAAAGATCACTGATCCAAGTTTTTGTAGTTACCTCTGGTTTTCTCTCCATAGATGTTGCCTGATCTATTAAAAACTTAGGTATCGAGGTGACATGACACACCTTCCTAATTCCCCCTTCTGTGACCTCTGCTACCACATAGAGGAAGGGAAAATTATACCTCATAGATCCATAGAAGACCATTTGGCTCATTGAATACATTCGGGATCTGCACTGAGCAATCGAGTCAATCCCATTCCCCAGCTCTATCCCTGTAGCCCCACAAGTCTATTTTGCTAAAATTATTCATTCAATTTCTTTTCAAACCATTGTTTGTCTCTGCCTGCGCCACCCGCCCAGGCAGCAAAATCCAGGTCATTAGCACTGCCTGCGTAAAATGGTTCTTCCTCATATTCCGACCTGAATCTCTTGCCTAAAAACTTAAATCTGTGTTGGTTCTTTGTACCATCAGCTAACAAAGTTTTTTTTTCTTTGTCTACCCTATTTCAATTAGTCTGTACAACCACCGTCTTAACTTCAAAGAGTACAACACCAACTCCTCCACCCTAGCATTGGAGCTAAAGTCCTTCAATACAGAACTGTTCAAGTGAATCTTCACCACACCCTTTCAAATAATTCACATCCTTCTGATAATCGACACTGGACACAATACACTAGTTCTGGTCTAACCAGATTTTACATTCCTTGCATTTGTTCTCATCACATCCACTTACGAAGCCCAAGGTACTGAATGCTTGCTCTGTCTTTCAATATGTTCTGCCACATTCAAAAATCCATGCACATTAAGCTCTGAATGCTTCAGTTTCAACATAGTCTGTGTCAATATTTTCGCGACCAATCCATTCTGCCAAATGTGCACCACTTTGCACTTCTCTGTTTTAAATTTCACCCGCCACCCATCTGTCCATTTTGCCAATCTATTCATTCTAAATGCAGTCCATTGCTATCGTTTATTGGATGGCACGGTGGCTCAGTGGTTAGCACTGCTGCCTCACAGCGCTAGGGTCCTGGGTTCAATTCCAGCCTCGGGCGACTGTCTGTGTGGAGTTTGCACATTCTCCCCGCGTCTGTGTGGGTTTCCTTCCGGTGCTCTGGTTTCCTCCCACAATCCAAAAATGTAAGTTGGCCATGCTAAATTGCCCATAGTGTTAAGTGCAGTAGTCAGAGGCAAATGGGTCTGGGTAGGTTACTCTTCAGAGTGTCGGTGTGGACTTGTTGGGCCAAGGGGCCTGTTTCTAGGGAATCTAATTACAAAAGAAATCCTCACTGTGTGCCAGACCTCTAAGGAGGGTAAGGACTTGAGATCATTCCTGATGAAGGGCTTATGCCCGAAATGTCAATTCTCCTGCTCCTCGGATGCTGCCTGACCTGCTGTGTTTATCCAGCGCCACACTTTTCGATTCTAAGGAGGACACCATTGACAAATATTGCAATTTTACTGGTTTCCAATATTCACATGCAAATAGACAAGGTCTTTTCCCTGGGGTGGGGGAGTCCAGAACTAGAGGGCATAGGTTTAGGGTGAGAGGGGAAAGGTATAAAATTGACCCAAGGGGAACTTTTTCACACAGAGGGTGGTGCGTGTATGAAATGAGGTGCACGCCTCATTTTCTACAAGAGCCATGATCCGACTGAATAGTGCTGATTTTCCTACAAGAGTAAACTACCCTAAAGGTCTTTCCAATTACATCATCAAGTAGGTCCAATTTAATTGCTAGAATCAACTAATTCCAACTGTTATAATATCATAAGCAATAAAGAGCAGGAGAAGGCCGTTCAGCCCCTCAAGCTGCTTCACTATTCAGTCGGATCATGGCTGATCTGATTATAGCCCAAACTCCATTTTCCCACATAAATTTTACTCCCTCATCGAACAAAAATCTATCTAATTTATCCATGATGGAGTCTCTACTGCTCACTGAGGATGAGAAGACTAAAATCTAATGATCCCCAAGTGTAAATAAATCTTCCTCACCTCCATCTTAAATAGAAGATGCCCTTTCTTTTCAAATATGCCTTCTGACATCCAATTTGTCAAGTCACCTCAGAATCTTTTTCGTCTCAATACAATCACGAGCACTGATCTGAGCCCACCATGTCTGTACCAACTATCCAAATGAGCATCATGGCTTAGTGCCATTCTCCTGTCAAACTCAGCACCACCCCCCACCACCAAACCATCATCTCCCAGACCATCCATAACCTCATCACCTCGGGGGATCTCCCATCCACTGCCTCCAACCTCATAGTCCCACAACCCCGCACCGCCCGTTTCTACCTCCTGCCCAAAATCCACAAACCTGACTGCCCCAGCCGACCCATTGTCTCAGCCTGCTCCTGCCCCACCGAACTCATCACTGCATACCTCGACATGGTCCTGTCCCCCTTGGTCCAAGAACTCCCCACCTATGTTCGGGACATCACCCACGCCCTCCACCTGCTCCATGAGTTTCGCTTCCCCGGTCCCCAACGCCTTATCTTCACCATGGACATCCAGTCCCTGTACACCACCATTCCCCCATCATGAAGGACTCAAAGCCCTCCACTTCTTCCTTTCCCGCCGACCCAACCAGTACCCTTCCACTGACACCCTCCTTCGACTGACTGAACTGGTCCTCACTCTGAACAACTTCTCTTTCCAATCCTCCCACTTCCTCCAAACCATAGTAGTAGCCATGGGCACCCACATGGGCCCCAGCTACGCCTGCCTCTTCATAGGATATGTGGAACAGTCCATCTTCCACAGCTACACTGGCCCCACCCCCCACCTTTTCCTCCACTACATCGATGACTGTATCGGTGCCACCTCGTGCTCCCAAGGAGGTTGAACAGTTCATCCATTTTACCAACACCTTCCACCCCGACCTCAAATTTACCTGGACCATCTCAGACTCCTCCCTCCCCTTCCTAGACCTCTCCATTTCTATCTCAGGTGACTGAATCAACACAGAAATTTACTATAAACCGACTGACTCCCACAGCTACCTAGACTACACCTCCCCCCACCCTGCCCCCTGTAAAAACGCCATCCCATATTCCCAATTCCTTCGTCTCTGCGGCATCTTCTCCTAGGAGGACCAGTTCCAATACCGAACCACCCAGATGGCCTCCTTCTTCAAAGACCACAATTTCCCCCCAGACGTGATCGACGATGCTCTCCACCGCATTTCCTCCACTTCTCGCTTCTCCAATCGCCACCAGGACAGAACCCCACTGGTCCTCACCTACCACCCTACCAACCTCCATATACATCGTATCATCTGTCGTCATTTCCGCCACCTCCAAACGGACCCCACCACCAGGTATATATTTCCCTCCCCTCCCCTATCAGCATTCCAAAAAGGCCACTCCCTCTGTGACTCCCTCGACAGGTCCACACGCCCCACCAACCCAACCTCCACTCCCAGCACCTTCCCCTGCAACCGCAAGAAATGCAAAACTTGCTCCCACACCTCCCCCCTTACTTCCCTCCAAGGCCCCAAGGAATCCTTCCATATCCGCTACAAATTCACCTGCACCTCCACACACATCATTTACTGCATCCGCTGCACCCGATGTGGCCTCCTCTATATTGGGGAGACAGGCCACCTCCTTGCGGAATGTTTCAGAGAACACCTCTGGGACACCCAGACCAACCAACCCAACCACCCTGTGGCTCAACACTTCAACTCCCCCTCCCACTCCACCAAGGACATGCAGGTCCTTGGACTCCTCCATCACCAGACCATAGCAACAAGACGGCTGGAGGAAGAGCGCCTGATCTTCCGCCTAGGAACCCTCCAACCACAAGGGATGAACTCAGATTTCTCCCGTTTCCTCATTTCCCCTCCCCCCCCACCTTGTCTCAGTCCCAACCCTCGAACTCAGCACCGCCTTCCTCACCTGCAATCTTCTTCGTTACCTCTCCGCCCCCACCCCCACTCCGGCCTATCACCCTCACCTTAACCTCCTTCCACCTATCGCATTTCCAACGCCCCTCCCCCAAGTCCCTCCTCCCTACCTTTTATCTGAGCCTGCTTGGCACACCCTCCTCATTCCTGAAGAAGGGCTCATGCCTGAAATGTCGATTCTCCTGCTCCTTGAATGCTGCCTGACCTGCTGCGCTTTTCCAGCAACACATTTTCAGCGAAGGATGATAAAACAGCTAAACTAGGGATGTAGACATTCAGCTAATTTAAAGTCAGAACACCATTCCGAACGTCATGTCATTCTGTTTTCTGTCAGTACAGTAGACCCCCATACCTGCAGGGGATACTGTATAGAATTAGATCCCTACAGTGTGGAAACAGGCCCTTTGGCCCAACAAGCCCATACCAACCCTCCAAAGAGTAACCCACCCAGGCCTATTCCCCTAACCTATTACTCTACTTTCATGCCTGACTAATGCATCTAACCTCGGCATCCCTGAACACTATTGGCATTTTACCTTGGCCAATTCACCTAACCTGCTCATCTTTGCACTGTGGGAGGAAACTGGCGCACCCAGAGAAAACCCACACAGACACGGAGGGAATGTGCAAACTCCACACAGACAGACAGTCGCCCGAGTCTGGAATCGAGCTTCGGTCTCTGGCACTATTAGGCAGCGGTGCTAACCACTGAGCCACCATGCCGTCCAACATTCCAAGACCTACTGTGGAAGACCAAAACCATAAATAAGAATGGAATGTACCTTCCCAGCAGCCCCCGGTCCCTGATTGTGCAATGCTCCCTGTGATACGTTCAGGCCACGATAAACCGCGGGTAACTGAAATGGCGGTAACAGGATCTGTGGATATAGGGTTTCCCTGTTGCTGGCTAGATTAAAAGGTCAGGTAAACCAATGATAGTGGTGGGATCCCTCAGAGACGCTCGAGAGGGGGACCTCGAGGTTTTGATTTGTAGAAGGGAAACAAAAGATTAGATGGGAGCACTCCTATCTCCCCTAGCTCACAAGGGGTGCCGCAAGACAACTTGTCTCTGGAATCTACAGCTCTCCCACACCGCCCATTTCACTACTGCTTTGCCAGAGCCTCAATGTCAGGACGGCAATGGTTAAACTTATATTATGCTTTTGGTGGCCAAGGTGGATTGGTTTTGGTGGAGCAGGCTCGAAGGGCTGAATGGTCTACTCCGGCTCGAATTTTCCATGAAATATTTAAATGAAACGTCTCTCCTCTCAAGGGTGAGGTTCACGTGTCATTCAAAGTTAGTTTGTTCCAAATAAAACACATTTGTAGCAACGGGTTTGAGTCACATCTCTTTTTTTTCCCCCATGTTCTCCTGCCTGGGAAGAATGGGTTCTGCAGCAGAAACAAACCACTACTGGCTGCACAGATCAATCTGACCTTAAACAAATGTTTTTATTGTGGGTGTGAAGTGTAAACCAGGATTAAGACCATTGAAAGTTGTTCACTGCTGCTGATTACACACTCAATCAGAATGCTGTAACTGGGGCCAACGACATATACCTTCATCAAATATGTACTTAGAAGGGCATGATTTGTGTGCAAAGTCTTTAACTGGCACGTTTTTAGAAGCAGTAAAGTACTTTATATTCAATCAGGGATTGCTGGTTAGGCTAGCATTTATTGCTTGTCCCTAGTTGCCTTTGAAAAGATGGTGGTGAGCTGTCTTCTTGAACTGTTGCAATGCTGTTAGGCATGAGCACGTGTACAATGTTGTTACGCATTAACATATGCACAATGTTGTCAGGCATTAATACATACTTAATGCTGTCAGGCATTAGCACATACACAATGTTGTTAGGCATTAACACATAGAGTCATAGTGTCATAGAGATGTACAGCATGGAAATTGACCCTTCGGTCCATCCCGTCCATGCCGGCCAGATATCCCAACCCAATCTAGTCCCACCTGACAGCACCCAGCCCATATCTCTCCAAACCCTTCCTATTCATATACCCATCCAAATGCCTCTTAAATGTTGCAATTGTACCAGCCTCCACCACACCCTCTGGCAGCGCATTCCATACACGTACCACCCTCTACGTGAAAACGTTGCCCCTTAGGTCTCTTTTATATCTTTCCCCTCTCACCCTAAACCTATGCCCTCTAGTTCTGGACTCCCCGACCCCAGGGAAAAGACTTTGTCTATTTATCCTATTCATGCCCCTCATAATTTTGTAAACCTCTATAAGGTCACCCATTAGCCTCCGACACTCCAGGGAAAACAGCCCCAGCCTGTTCAGCCTCTCCCAGTAGCTCAAATCCTCCAACCCTGGAAACATCCTTGTAAATCCTTTCTGAACCCTTTCAGGTTCCACAACTTCTTTCCGATAGGAAGGAGACCAGGACTGCATGCAATATTCCAACAGTGGCCTGACCAATTTCCTGTACAGCTGCAACATGACCTCCCAACTCCTGTACTCAATACTCTGACCAATAAAGGAAAGTATACCAAATGCCTTCTTCACTATCCTATCTACCTACGACTCCACTTTCAAGGAGCTATGAACCTGCACTCCAAGGTCTCTTTGTTCAGCAACACTCCCTAGGACCTTACCATTAAGTGTATAAATCCTGCTAAGATTTGCTTTCCCAAAATGCAGCACCTCGCATTTATCTGAATTAAACTCCATCTGTCACTTCTCAGCCCATTGGCCCACCTGCTCCAGATCCTGTTGTAATTTGAGGTAACCCTCTTCGCTGTCCACTACATCTCCAATTTTGGTGTCATCTGCAAACTTACTAACTGTACCTTTTATGCTCACATCCAAATCGTTTATGTAAATGACAAAAAGTAGAGGGCCCAACACTGGTCCTTGTGGCACTCCACTGGTCACAGGCCTCCAGTCTGAAAAACAACCCTCCACCACCATCCTCTGTCTTCTACCTTTCAGCCAGTTCTGTATCCAAGTGGCTAATTCTCCCCGTATTCCATGAGAATACATTAACCTTGCTAATCATATAGATCACATCTACTGCTCTGCCCTCAATCTTCTTTGTTACTTCTTCAAAAAACTCAATCAAGTTTGTGAGGCATGATTTCCCACGCACAAAGCCATGTTGACTATCCTGAATCAGTCCTTGCCTTTCCAAATACATGTACATCCTGTCCCTCAGGATCCCCTCCAACAACTTGCCCACCATTGAGGTCAGGCTCAGCAGTCTATAGTTCCCTGGCTTGTCCTTACCGCCCTTCTTAAACAGTGTCACCACGTTCGCCAACCTCTAGTCTTCCGGCACCTCACCTGTGACTATCGATGATACAAATATCTCAGCAAGAGGCCCAGCAAACACTTCTCTGGCTTCCCACAGAGTTCTCGGGTACACCTGATCAGTTTCAAGACATCCAGCACTTCCTCCTCTGTAATCTGGACATTTTGCAAGATGTCACCATCTATTTCCCTACAGTCTATATCTTCCATATCCTTTTCCACAGTAAATACTGATGCAAAATATCATTTAAAATCTCCCCCATTTTCTGTGGCTCCACACAAAGGCCACCTTGTTGATCTTTGAGGGGCCCTATTCTCTCCCTAGTTACCCTTTTGCCCTTAATATATTTGTAAAAACCCTTTGGATTCTCCTTAATTCTATTTGCCAAAGCTATCTCATGTCCCCGTTTTGCCCTCCTGATTTCCCTCTTCAATATACTCCTACTTTCTTTATACTCTTCTAAGGATTCACTCGATCTATCCTGTCTATACCTGACATATGCTTCCTTCTTTTTCTGAACAAAACCCCCAATTTCTTTAGTCATCCAGCATTCCCTATACCTACCAGCCTTCCCTTTCACCCTAACAGGAATATACTTTCTCTGGATTCTCATTATCTCATTTCTGAGGCTTCCCATTTTCCAGCCGTTCCTTTACCTGCAAACATCTGCCTCCAATCAGCTTTCAAAAGTTCTTGCCAATTTAGAACTTCAACTTTTAGATCTGGTCTATCCTTTTCCATCACTATTTTAAAACAAATAGAATTATGGTCGCTGGCCCCAAAGTGCTCCCCCACTGACACCTCAGTCACCTGCCCTGCCTTATTTCCCAAGAGTAGGTCATGTTTTGCACCTTCTCTAGTAGGTACATCCACATTAGCACCTACACAATGTTGTCAGGCATTAGCACATACACAATGTTGTCAGGCATTAGCACATACACAATGTTGTCAGGCATTAGCACATACACAATGTTGTTAGGCACTAATACATACACAATGCTGTTTGCAATGTACCCACATTGCATGCAAGATTGTCGGATTTTTTTGTTCATTATCTTCACCCTTAAATGATTTGGCATTCCAACTACGTTTTTCAGAAGATAGCCTGTCAGGTGACTACTCTTAGGGAATTTCCTCAATAGGGCATCCATTCCTCCAAGATCAGACAAGAATTGAAGATAAGTCTCTAGCATTCTGCTGTCGGTCACACCTGATAGAGAAAGGAGCTTTTAGTGAAGGAAAATCTCCCATCCTTATCTGAGCTGTCCTACATGTGACCCCAGGCCCACAGCTGGAGGGTCACTGCAGTAGCAAAAGTACTGGAGAATGTCAACTCCAACCCAAGCCTGTGCTTATTGCATCACATTCTCAAACCACCAGCATTCCAGCATTATGCCTTCCATCTTACCAATCCACATCACTAAACCCACCACACTGAGGAGTAACGGCTGACTAACTGCAACAGAAGGGTTTTCAGGGGAAAGCATCAAACATTCTACACCCCTCTACCTGTCCACCTGACCTTGATTGTCCATGGTGACAGTGGGCCATTTTCAACCATTCCCAGACTAACCAAGACCTCTTACAGCAGCCTTACAGAAATGATAGAGAGTTGTGAACATAGCCCAGTCCATCGCACAAACCAGCCTTCCTTCTGTTGACTCCGTCTACACTTCACCATGAAGCAGGAAAGCAACAACATAATCAAAGACCCCTCCCATTTAGGTTATATTCTCTTCCATCAGGCAGAAGAAACAAAACAGATTTAAGAACAGCTTTTTCCCCGCTGTTATCAGACTTCTGAATGGACCTCTCATATCAGAATTGGTCTTTCTCTGCATCTTCTCTGTAGCTGTTAAACACCACATTCTGCATTCCATTCTATTACCATGATGTACTCATGTGAAGCATGATTGATCTAGCACGCAAAACAATACTTTTCACTCTAACTCGGTACATGTGACAATAATAAATCAAATCAAATCTGTGTAGCTAGTGAGTCACCAAAACCACCCAGGCTGCATTTGTGGTGTAATCCACATACATCAAGTCACATTGTTGAGGAGAGTCCATTGACTGCCTGCAATGGGGGGAATTAAAGAGTTCCCGTTAGCCACTGACAAGGTTATTGCTTGGCTTTGTGACCATGCAGTCCCTCTGAACTGAGGAGTCCAGGCATACACTTTTATACAGGAAACTCAAGATTCCAGTTAACAGCAACAATTTGTATTTTTATGAACACTTTAACATGATGAAATATCCCAAGATGCCTCAAAAGGAGTGCTAAAGAGCTAACAGGAGCAGTGACTAAAAGCTAGGACAATGTGGAAGATTTAAGAAAAGTCTTAAAGTAGAAAAGGCTTATTCTAAGGATTAGAATCTGGGCAGCTGTAGGCATAATCAGCAATGGTGGTGAAGCAATGGAATAAGGAGACTTAAAAGGACCAGAATTGGAGGGACATCCATTTTATTGGCAGTTCAGTCGATGACTGCGCAAATTAATTTTCATTTCAGTGTGGAAGCAGGTCATGCGGTCCACTCCAACCCTTCGTAGAGCATCTCACCCAGACCTACCCTCCACCGTATCTCTGTAACCCAGCATTACCCAATCCACCAACCTGCACATCCCTGGATACTATGGACAACTCAGCATGGCCAATCCACGCAACCTGCACATCTTTGTACTGAGAGAGGAAATGAGCCCCTGGAGGAAACCCATGCAAATGCCGGGAGGATGTACCATCCCCATACAGTAACCCGGGGCTGGAAACAAACCTGGTGCTGTGAGGCAGCATTGAGAAAGGAGAAAGTGAGAACTGCAGGTGCTGGAGATTAGAGTCAAAAAGTGTTGTGTTGGAAAAGCACAGCTGGTCAGGCAGCACCCGAGGAGCAGGAGAATTGATGTTTCGAGCATAAGCTCTTCATCAGGAATTCATTATGAAAAGCTTATGCCTGAAATGTTGACTCTCCTCCTCCTCAAATGCTGCCTGACCCGCTGTGCTTTTCCAGCACCACACCTTTTGACACTATCCTCTGAGCCTCCATGCCACCCCTTTCGTTGTGGATACAAGTGTTGTAGACCAAGAAATTCTCATTTTGATTCACATCCTGTACAAAGTCAACCAAAATGAGCAGGGCAGCATGACAGAAGTTGCAGCTGGCTGCACCACCCAGGAATGAGAAAGGGGAAACCCAGTCAAAATTGATTGGCATCTAGTGATTCATCTCTGTACATTTCTTACGTGGGCGTTGAGTGAGGACAATTTTGGGCTTAATGGCTATGATTTATGTGGTCTAACAGTCTGTTTCAAAACTGAATAAAGAACAATTCAGGCCAGGAATTCATCTTTCAGCCCTCGAAGCCTGCACTAACACATTTTGCCCTTCTATATTAAAACTGTCTTTACTTACACACACACACAGACATGTACACACACGCACACATATGGTCTCTCTCTTTTTCTCTCTCTCTCAACCCCCCCTCCCTCACACGCACGCACACACACAAGTCTGTGGGCTGAACTTGCATTTGCAGATTTGTATTTGCAGATTCTTTCTATTTTGTTAAAAAGTGCACAGTCCGTCAGTGGTCAGTCCACATAATAATTTATAAATTCCTACTTTGGAAATAGAACAGGTCTAACACAAGGTTGGAATACAGCCTCAAACCTTTAATGCATTGTCTGAGCTGAGCTGTCACCTTTTTTATAAAAGGTCAAAAGGCCTGTCTCTGTGCTGCAGGAATCTATGACTCTAATGTTCCATCAGCAATGTTCCAGAGGGATTCTTGTTCCCAGCCTGTTATGTTCCCTGCCATTATGGGCCATTATGGGCAGTACATTGACAATTCAATACCAATGCTGACAAAAGATATTGAGACTGCTGTTGCATTACATAGCATGGTACATGGGAATTAAAGTATGAATTAGGGGCTGAAATAGGACACTTAGCATTTCACATTTGTGTCAGCATTCAATAACGAAGTGTTTGATTTATAATGGAGAAACTGAGGACTGCAGATGCTGGAGAACAGAGTCAAGAGTGTGGTGCTTGAAAAGCACAGCAGAGACCTTTCGTCAGGAATGAGGTCTGATGAAAATCATATGCCCAAAACATCGATTCTCCTGCTCCTCGGATGCTGCCTGACTTGCTGTGCTTTTCCAGCACCACACTCTCAACGATGTTTGATTTATACTGAGAGCTGGATCGACTGGGATCTTCTCCCCTGGAGCATAGGAGTTTGAGCGTTAACTTCGAGGGGCTTAAAAAATTATGAGGGGCAGAGAAAGGGTGAAGAGCCAAGATTCTTTGAGGAGTCCAACACTAGAGGGCTTCGGTTTAGGGTGAGAGGGGAAAGATTTAGAAGGGACCTGAGGGCAATGTTTTCATGCAGAAGGTGGCGCATGTATGGAATGAGCTGCCAGAGGATGTGGTAGAGGTGAATGCAATTACATTTAAAAGATATTTGGACAGATACATGGAGAGGACTCCCACCCATCCTCCAAGGACCCCTTTTCCTGCTTCCAACACACTCCTCCACTTGGATACCCCATGCTAATCTATTACCCTCCCTCGACTTCTTCATCTCCGACTACCATTGTGACATTGACAACATCAACCTGTTGACCCCTCTCACCATCACAATGTGCAACCCTCCATTCCCTCTGCTCCAACCCCAACCTCACCATTAAACCAATGGACAGGAGGGAGTGCAGTGATAGTTTGGTGCACCAGCCTGTACACCACTGAAGCCTGGCGCCAACACACAGACACCTCCTCCTACCACCCCCTTCGACCATGACCTCACCTCCCATCACCAGACCATCATCTCCCAGACCATCCACAACCTCATCAGCTCAAGGGATCTCCCATCTACAGCCTCCAACCTCATAGTCCCAGGAACCCTGCATGGCCCAGTTCTACCTCCTACCAAAATCCACAAACCTGACTGCCTCAGAGGACCCATCATCTCCACCAGCTCCTGCCCCACCAAACTCATCTCCTCATATTGACACCATCCTGTCCTGCTTGATCCAGGAACTCCCCACATACATTCAGGCCACCACCCACACCTTCCACCTTCTTCATGACTATCATTTCCCAGGGCCCCAACCTGTCATTTTCACCATGGACAGCCAGTCCCTGTATACGTCCATCTGCCACGACGAAGATCTCCAAGCCTTCCATTTCTTCCTCTCCCGCCCACCCTATCAGCATCCCTCCACCAACACACTTATTGGATTGGCTGAACTGGTCCACACCCTCAACAAGTTCTCCTTTGAATCCACCTGCTTCCTTCAAAACCCCACCACCAGAGGTATATTTCCCTCCCCACCTCTATCAGCATTCCGCAGAGACCCATGAGGGAGCATAATTTTAAGGTGATTGAAGGAAGGTTTAAGGGAGATGTCAGAGGTTGGTTCTTTACACAGAGAGTGGTGGGTGCATGGAATGCACTGCCAGCAGTGGTAGTAGAGTTAGATACATTAGGGACATTTAGGCACACAGAAGATGGTACAATGAATGGTACGTAGGTTAGTCTGATCTTTGAGCGGGATAAAAGGGAAGCATAAGATCAACGGCCGAAGGGCCTGTACTGTGCTGTACTGTTCTATGTCTGCAACTCCCTCATTAGGTCCGCGCCCCCAACTAACCCACCCTCCATTCCCAGGACCTTGCCTTGCCACTGCAAGAGGTGTAAAACCTGTGCCCATCCAAGTCCCCAAAGAATCCTTCCACATCTGGCAGAGATTTTCCTGCACATTCAAACGCCTGTGTCTATTGCTTTCGATGTGATCTCCTTTACATTGGAAAGACAGGGCACCAACTTATGGAACGTTTCAGGGAACATCTCTGGGACACACGCACCAAACAACCCCACTACCCTGTGGCCGACCACTTCAACACCCCCAACCTACTCCGCCAAAGATATGCAAGCCCTGGGCCGCTTCCACCTCCAAATCTTAGCCACTCGACGCCTGGAGGAAGAACGCTTCATCTTGCGGGTTGGCACACTTCAACCACACGGCATCAATGTCAATTGCACCAGTTTCCTCATCTCCCCTCCCCCCACCTCATCCCAGATCCAACCCTCCAAGTTAGCATTGCCCTCTTGAACTGTCCCACTTGTCCATCTTCCTTCCACCATCTGCTGACTTATCACCATCACCACCCCGCCACCTCCATCTACCTGTCACCTTCCAGGCGACCTTCCCACCAGCGGTTCCTCCCCCTATTTATCCCTCAGCCCCCTTTCCCCTTCCACATTCTTGATGAAGGGCTTATGCTTGAATTGTCAATTCTCCTGCTCCCTGGATGCCGCGTGAGTAGATTCCCTACAGTGTGGAAACAGGCCCTTTGGCCCAACAAGTCCACACCAACCCTCCGAACAGCAAGCCACCCAGTCCCATTCCCCTACATTTACTAATGCACCTAGTACTACGGGCAATTTAGTATGGCCAATTCATCTAACCTGCACATCTTTGGACTTTGGGAGGAAACCAGAACACCTGGAGGAAACCCACGCAGACACGGGGAGAATGCGCAAATTCCACACAGACAGTCGCCCGAGGCAGGAATTGAACCCAGGTCCCCTGGCTCTGTGAGGCAGCTGTGCTAACCACTGAGCCACCGTACTGCCTTGTTGTGCTTCTCCAGCACCATACGCTTTGACACAGATACATAGATAGGAAAGGTTTAGAGCAATATAAGCTAAATGCAGGCAAGTGGGACTGGTTCCATTTAGAAAATCCGCTCAGCCTGAATGAGTTGGGCCGAAGTTGTCTATTTCCATAGGATCTATGACTCTAATATAGCTGATTTGTTTGTGTTCAGAGTTCCACATTCCCATCTATCCTTGATAACCTTTGATTCCCCTGACTAACAAGAACCTATGTCACATTTAAATGTTCCACTTCCACAATATTCTAACACAAGTTTCAAGATCTTATAACCCTCTAAAAAAGAATTGCTTCATCTGTGTCCAGAAAGGGGGTCCTAATTTTATAATAACATTCCCTTGTGTCAGGCTCATCTACAAGAGTGGGTATCATTTCCTCCTCTACCTTGTCATCATAGAGTCCCTAGACGGTGGAAACAGGCTATTCAAGCCACACCAATCCTCTGAAGAGCATCCCAGCTTCTCCCTGTAAATCTACATTTTCCATGGCTAACCCACTTAGCCTGCACATCTTTGGACTGTGGGAGGAAACCCAGGCAAACACAGGAGAACATGCAAATTCCACACTGGCAGTCACCCAAGGCTGGAATCGAACCCAGGTCCTTGGTGCTGTGAGGCAGCAGTGCTAACCACTGAGCCACTGTACCAGGCCCATTCAGGATCCTATACTTTACTATCAGATCACCTCTTACTCTTCTAAACTGGTGAAAACAAGTCCAACATATTCAACATTTCCTCAGAAGGCAATCTGTTCATTCCAGGTATGTAGTGATTGGAACCAGGGCCAGATTGATCTCATTGACACCTTTATCTGGGATTTTGCCAGAAATGTTGACTCTCCTGGTCCTCGGATGCTGCCTGACCTGCTGTGCTTTTCCAGCACCACACTCTCAACTCTAATCTCTAGCGTCTGCCGTGCTCACTTTCGCCTGGTTAACCTGGACCAATCAGGGAGTCTTTGCTTACAGAAATAAACAGGAAATTTGCTGGGTCTGTATTGTCTGCACTTTTGTATGTAACTGTACTATCTAATGTATAACTGTCATTGCTGTTGTCTCTTTATATCTTTGTGAAATTGGGATTTGAGGTTTGTCCTCATGTCCCTGTAAACTGTTTGAATGGTAGGGTTTGGGGCCTGGCTTTGCTGCTCCTCTCCCTTGTAAAATTGCTGTCTCTTGTATGCAGCTGTAAATGTAACTGTTTGTTGTAAACTGTTTTTGTAATTTGTTTAATAAAATAAAAAAAAAACAGAAAATTTCACTCTGGAGTTGTTCAGGGAGAGGTGGGCGCCGCAGGTAGTGGAGTGCATTATTTCTCCCTCCAACTCTATTTTGATTTAGTCCCTCCCCTTCACTGGTTTGATCACACAGCACTGCCCTTTGATGTGAAGGGCAGTGCTTGTCACTGGCCACCCGGGTGTTTGCCTAATTTGAGTGTATGTGCAAGGACTCTCCTTGAAGGCGACTATCCCTAGACCAGCTGCCCTACAGAGAGAGGAAGGAAGGAGAAGGAGAAGGAGAGACCAGCACTCCCACTGCTGGTCTCTGGGACCCCGCTCAGACTTGCCTCAGCTGTTGCTGCTTGGGACCTACCTCACTGCTGCTGCCTGGGACTTGCCTTGGGGCCCCTCCCAGGACCTCCACCACTGCTGCTGTTACTAGAGGCCCACCTCCACTGCTGCTGCCTGGGACTCAGTTTTGGGGCTGCCTGAGATTTGCCTTGGGGATCCTCCCCAACAGGTCTGCCCCTACCGCTGCAACCAAGGGCCTGCCCAGGACTTGCCAGAGGCCTGCCTCCACTGCTGCTGTTGTCTGAGGCCTGCCTCCACCACTGCTGCCTGGGACTCGCCTTGGGCCCCTCCCCAGGACCTCCACTGCTGCTGCCTAAGACTCAATTTCGGGGCTGCCTGGGACTTGCCTTGGGGACTCTTCCCCAACAGGTCTGCCCCCCCACTGCGACCGAAGACCTACCGTGGACTCGTCTGAGGCTTGCCTCCACTGCTGCCGCTGCCTGAGACTCGCCTTGGGCCCCTCCACCACTACTGCCTGGGACTCAATTTCGGGGCTGCCTTGGATCCTTGCCTTGGGGACTCTCCCCAACAGGTCTGCCCCCCCACTGCGACCGAAGGCCTACCGTGGACTCGCCTGAGGCCTACCTCCACCGCTGCTGTCGCCTGAGGCCTGCCTCCTCCGTCGCTGCTGCTGCCTGGGGCCTAACATTCAGCAGGAGAGTATGGCAAGCCCGAAGGTCGCGGGGCCCAGCCGCACCTACGCCGGGGTAGCCGCTGCCTTGGGCTCGGCTGTCCCAACCCCGGCTGCGACGTCAACCCCCTTCAGGCACCTCACCAAACGCCTGGGGGTCAAGGTCTATCTCCAGCCTAACATGTCCATCGAGGCCTGCAGCAAGGCCATGGCTAGTGTGGTCGGCCCACTGGCCATCGTCGCTGCGGCCCGGATGTACGGGAAGGCCGTCTTTTTCCTGAAAACCGAGCAGGCGGTCCACCTGGCCGTGGAGAGGGGGCTCACTGTGGGCGGGACACATCTGCCCGTCGACCCTCTGGAGGTTACGGCCCAGAGGGTGGTGATCTCTAATGTCCCCCCTTTCATTGCCAGCGAGCTCCTTCTCCCCCACCTCAACACCTTGGGGGAGATCCGGTCAGGGGTCCAGCCGCTCCTGCTCGGTCTGAAGGACCCTGCCCTAAGACATATCTACTCCTTCCGGCGCCAGGTGATTATTTGCCTGGCCCGGGAGGACGTCACCGAGGGCAATTTTACCATCCTCCACGAGGGCGTGGCCTACCGCGCCTTCTGGATGGCGGATGGTGTGCGGTGCCACCTGTGCCACGAGGTGGGGCACATACGGAAAAACTGCCCCACCCAGAAGGCTGCCCAGCCCGCCCCGATGGCTGATGGTGGTGCCGCCGCAGCCACTCCCCCTCCCCCGAAGCCAACACCACAGGCCCTGGCACCGGAGGCTAAGCCAGGGGCTTGCAATGTTCCAGCCTCTGGCAGGGAGGGGGGTGAGCGTCCGGCTGGCCAGAAGGCGCAGAAGAAGACACGACGCGTCAGGCCTGCCCACGGGGAGACCACATTATCCCCTTCCCCGGAACCTAGCCCACGACCTGCCCCGCCCCGGCACGACAATGCCCCTGCGGCTGTGCCAGCGTCGCCCCGGCGCGGGACCCCTGACCCCCAAACTCCCGAACCTGTACCTGATCCTAACCCCGCTGACCCCACATCCACCCCCCACCCCAATAGAGAAACCCCTCGGGCTTTAACACCTGACCCTGGCGCCGTGACACCCGGCCCGGGGGCCCCTGGGCCCGAACCCTGCCCAACCCAGCCACGCCCTGGAATTAACCTGGGGGGAACCACCGCTGGCCCACCCTCTGCGGCGACCGTGTCCCCAGGCCCCGGAGAGGGAACCGGACCCCTGCCCCACCCGCCCTCACCTGATAAACCGGGGGCGGGGCAGGAAGTGATACGGCTGGCCCTCCCCACCCTGGCCACGCCCCCTGTCTTCCACCAGCCATTCGTATTCCTGGAAAGGCTGGGGGGGGGGGGGACCCCGGGCCCCATGACCACCGAGGCGGGCGGGGAGGGGAAGGCCCATGAATCCCCCCTGGTCTCTCTGGGGAAGAGGCACCGGCCCTTGAAGGGGAGGGACTCTCTGCTGGGTCGTGAGCGGTGGAGGGGAGGGGGGTGTTATCCTCGCTCCTCCATCCCAGACTGTTTTTCCGGGGGCCTTGGCCCTGGGGGATGACCTTTTCCTGGGGGATGACCTTTTCCCCGAGGAGCCAGGCGTCCCGGTGTCGGGAGAGGAGCGGGGCCCCGAGCCTCTGCCGCCCGACGACCCGAACTCGGGGCGTTCCGGGAAGGGGCGCGCCGAGGAAGGTACCGCCGGTGACCCTGGGGGTGGGGTCGCCGGGGGTTTGAGGCCGGTTGGCGGCGCCGGACCAGCCCCCATCCTCTCGGTGGGGGAGGGGTCGGTGACCGAGGGCAACCTCCCGGAGGAGGGTTCGGGATCGGTGGCGGACACCGGGGACGACGCGGACTCCGTCTGCAGTGACATTTTTGAGTCCCAGGTGCCCCCCACCGATCTCCCCCTCATCCCCCTCGAGGAACTCCGGGAATTTGTCGAGGAAACTCGGGGTCGCCGGGATAGAGCCAACTGGCGCTCGACCGCTGGAGCTCTTTTGAAAAGGTTTACTGGTCGACCCTCGCTGCCCGCCAGGCGCCTGGGCTCGACATTAATGAGCGAAAGCGAGTCAGGAACTTCCTGGGGGCACTCCTGGTGAGGGCGAGGGACTCCAGTGCCCCTCCCTCGTCCTCCCTGTAAATATTCAGATAGGTTTGTTATCTGTACTAGTGGTGGTTGCACAAAGCTTCCGACATGGAGACGACTATAGCCAGCCTCAACATCAATGGCAGCAGGGAGTCGCAGCGCAGATTCCAGACCCCCTCGGTCCTTCGGGACGGGAGGTATGCGGTGTGCTTCCTGCAAGAAACCCACACTACCCCGGGAGATGAAGCCACTTGGCTCCTGGAGTGGCGAGGGGGGGTCTACATGAGTCACCTCACCCGCAGATCGGGCAGGGTGGCTATCCTGTTGGCCCCGCATTTTCAGCCGGAGATCTTGGGGGTCAGGGAGCCAGTGCCAGGCCGTTTGCTTCACCTGACGGTTCGGCTGGGGGGGCGGGCGCAGTGCTTCACTTGGTGAACGTCTACGCTCCCCTGGCCAGGCCGAGGCAAGCGAGCTTCTTCGAAGAAGTGTCTGCTCATCTCGCTTCCATCGACGAGAACCAGTGCGTCGTCCTCGGGGGAGATTTTAACTGCGTCCTCGAGGGCAGGGACCACGGCGGTGCCCGCACTGGCTGGGCGTTGGGGAAGAGGTTGGGGGACTTGGCCAAGTCCTTCGACCTGGTGGACGTCTGGCGGAATCTCCATCCCAACTCCATCACCTTCACCTTCGTGAGGCCTGGGGTTGGAGCGTCCAGAATCGACCGCCTGTACGTTTCGCGGGCGTACGCCTCCTGTTTTCCGAAGGCCTCCACGCGGCAGGTGTTGTGCACGGGCCATCACCTGGTGTGGGCGGAACTTCTTCCATTCGGCGCCAGGCTCGGCTCCGTGTACTGGCACTTTAACAACCTGCTGCTGGAGGACGAGCAGTTCCGGGACTCGTTTCGTCGTTTCTGGGCCGGCTGGAGAAGGAAGCGGGGAAGCTTCCCCTCCCTGAGGCTATGGTGGGACGTGGGCAAGGCTCACGTCCGCGTCTTCTGTCAGGAGTACGCGAGGGGGTCGACGAAGAGGCGGAAATCCAGGATCGGGGAGTTGGAGAGGGAGTTGCTCGACCTGGAGTCACGCCTCGGTCAGCCCGACGCGGACCCGGCCCTGCGCGGGGCGTACGAAGAGAAGAAGGCCGCGCTCTGGGACCTGCAGCTCGTCGGGGCTCGGGGCGCGTACGTGAGGTCGCGGATCCAGCTCCTCCAGGACCTGGACCGCGGCTCCCCCTTCTTCTACTCGCTGGAAAAAAGGCGTGGCACCCGTCAGCAGCTCCTTGTGCTGCTGGCCGACGACGGGTCCCTCGTCTCGGATCCGGAGGGCGTCAGGGCACACGTCCGGGACTATTACACGGCTCTGTTCTCTCCGGATCCGTCCAGCGAGGATGCTCGCAGAGTTCTGTGGGAGGACCTGCCGCAGCTCAGCCCGGAGGACGCCGGAAGGCTCGACGTTCCCGTCACCTTAGAGGAGCTGACCGGCGCCCTCGACCGGCTCTCGAGGGGCAAAACCCCGGGGCTGGACGGGCTGACTGTGGAGTTCTTCAGGGCGTTCTGGGACGTCCTGGGGGGCGACTACGCACAGGTCCTGGGGGAGTGTCTAAATGCCGGACTGCTGCCCCTTTCTTGGCGCAGGGCGGTCATCGTCCTGCTGCCAAAGAAGGGGGACCTTCGTTCCTTAAAGAACTGGCGTCCGGTCTCCCTCCTCGGCACGGATTACAAAATCTTCGCCAGGGTGTTGTCTTCTCGCCTGGCCTCCGTGCTGGCCCACATGATCCACCCGGACCAGTCCTACACGGTCCCGGGCCGGAGGATACACGATAACGTCCACCTGGTCCGGGACCTGATCCATTTCTGTCGACGGGCTGGTCTGCCGAGCGCCTTCCTGTCTCTCGACCAGGAGAAGGCGTTCGACAGGGTCGATCACGAGTACCTGCTCGGGACTCTGCGGGCATTCGGGTTCGGGGCGCAGTTCGTCGCCCGGATCCGACTTTTGTACGCCGCCGCAGAGTGTCTGGTTAAAGTTAACGGGTCCCTGACGGCGCCCCTTCGCTTCGGGAGAGGAGTGCGTCAAGGCTGCCCCCTGTCCGGCCAGCTGTATTCCCTGTGCGTGGAGCCTTTCCTGCGCCTCTTGCGGAGGAGGTTGTCGGGGCTGGTTCTGCGCGGCGCGGGCACGGGGGTGGTCCTCTCGGCCTACGCCGACGACGTGCTCCTCACTTTCACCGACCCGGCTGACCTGGGGAGGATGCGCGAGTGCCAGGCCGTGTACTCGGCGGCGTCTTCCGCCAGGATCAACTGGGCCAAATGTTCCGGACTACTGGTCGGCCCGTGGCGGGTGGACTCTCTGCCGGAGGAGTTACGGGGGTTCAGCTGGAGTACCACCCATCTCCTCTACCTGGGGGTCTACCTCAGCCCGGCTGAGGAATCCTGGCCGGCCAACTGGCAGGAGCTGGAGGCCAAAGTCTCGGCTCGCCTAGGCCGCTGGACAGGACTGCTCCGAGTGCTATCTTACAGGAGTCGAGTGCTGGTCATAAACCAGCTGGTGGCCGCCATGCTGTGGTACCGGCTGGTCACTTTGGTCCCTCCTCTTGGCTTTGTCGCTGGCATCCAGAGAACGTTGGTCGATTTCTTCTGGGACAAAAAGATGCACTGGGTCGCCGCGCAGGCTCTGAGTCTCCCTATTGAGGAGGGCGGTCAGTCGCTGGTGTGCGCCCGCACCCAGGTCGCGACGTTCCGCCTTCAGACCTTGCGGCGATACCTTTACGTCGAGCCTCCTCCTAGATGGTGCGCCCTGGCGACGTATTTTTTCCGCCAGGTGCGTAACCTCAACTACGACACGCAGCTCCTGTTCGTCGACCGTGACGGTTTGCAGGTCGCCCTCAAGACGCTGCCTGTCTTTTACCAGGACCTGATCACTGTCTGGAACATGGTCGAATCGCGTCGCGCCTACCCTCCGGCTGGAGTAGCGGCTGTCGTCAGGGAGCCGTTGCTCAGGAATCCGCACCTCCGTACTCGCGGGTTCGAGTGGCTGTCGGAGGAGAGGGCCGCGGCGGCGAGGGTGACCAGGGTCGGGGACGTGCTGGGTGCCGGGGGCCTGGGCTGGACGCTGCCGCAGGACATAGCAGGCAGGGCGGCGGTAGACGTCCAGTACGTGGCCACCGCCATCCGACGCCTCAAAACGGCGGTGCTCGGACCCGACGTAGTACACCAGTTGGAGGACGCTCAGGTGTGCGGTGGGATCCCGTCCGAGCTCACCCCAGCCCGGACGGAATTTCACATTGGCCCCAAGGTCCCGTACTTCCCGCGGGAGCCTGTGCCCCACAACCTGAGCCGCCTCCGAAATTTTAACTTTGTTTCGTTTAGGGAGGTGAACAGGAGAGCCCTGTACAGACTGCTGCTGCACACCGTCCACCTCTTCTCCCTCATCCACCGTCCGGACACGCCTTGGCGTGCCCATTTGCCACCGGGCGGTGGGGATCCCCAGTGGAGGGCTCTCTACGCGGGAGTCCTCCCCCTTTCTCTCGGGGATCTGGGGTGGAGGGTGCTGCACGCAGCAGTCCCCTGCAACCGCAGATTGCGGTGGTTCACGGACTCCCAGCCCAACTGCTTGTTCTGTGGCGCTGTGGAGTCCGTGGACCACGTGTATATTGGGTGTGGGCGTTTGCACTCCCTTTTTGATTTTCTGAAAAACCTTCTCCTCTGTTTTTGGCTGCACTTCAGTCCCACGCTCCTGATCTTTGGGCACCCGGTACGGAGGAAGGAGGGCAGGTCTGAAGACCTCCTCGTGGGTCTGCTCCTGGGCCTGGCCAAACTGGCCATCAACAGGTCCAGGCAGCGGGCCGTGGAGGGGGTCGTTAGGGCCGACTGCCTGCCCCTCTTCCGCGGTTACGTTAGAGCCCGGGTGTCCTTGGAGAAGGAGCACGCGGCGTCGACCAACACCCTGGAGTTGTTCAGGGAGAGGTGGGCGCCGCAGGGAGTGGAGTGCATCATTTCTCCCTCCAATTCTATTTTGATTTAGTCCCTACCCTCCCCTTCACTGTTTTGATCACACAGCACTGTCCTTTGATGTGAAGGGCAGTGTTTGTCACTGGCCACCCGGGTGTTTTCCTGTCTTCCTGGTGGTGGAAACTGAATAAAGATTCGTGCACTTTGTGTCTTTCACAGTGTCTTACACCTGCACACACACACCATGGGTGCTGGGGATAAAATAAGCACTACCGCAGTTAGGTGGTAGTGTAGGGTAAAGAAAAAAAAAAAGAAAAAAAAGTAAAAAGAAACAAATTGGACACTCTGAAATTTGCAAGTTACTCAAATTATCTTTACAACATTAAAAAGTCACACAGCACCAGGTTATAGGCCAACAGGTATATTTGGAAGCACTAGCTTTCAGAGCGCTGCTCCTTCATCAGGTGGTTTGGAGTACAAGATCATAAGACACAGGATTTAGAGTAAATGTTTACAGTGTGATGTAACTAAATAATATTGAAAGAAACCTGGATTGTTTGTTAAGTCTCATCTTTGAGAATGATGTTGGTTTCAGTTCTTTCATATGTAAATCCCAGAACCTTAACAATTAAAGTTACATTTCAAGTGAACTTTAATTGTTAAAGTTCCAGAGCTTGTCAATACTTAACTTAATCTGAAGTGATCTTAAGTATCGCTTTACTCAGCAGACGTGCTGTCACAGCAGAATCTTTTTAGTTACCCAAACCCACAAGATCCAATGAGAGGTCTTAGTTCATTCATACTGATACTGAAATAACTGCACAGAAGCTAGTATCCCATCACCAAGTCACCTTTTATTTATGTGCACAGTACACTGGCTGTGGCCAGCCAGCTCAGAGTCAGCCCCTGATGTGAGGAGATTCTGAATCTCTTTCTTTCTATTTTATTAATAAAATTACAAAATAGTTTTTAAAAAAGCAGTTAACATTTACAGCTGTATACAGAGAAACAGCAATTTTACAAGGAAAAGGAGCAGCAAAGCCAGGCCCCAAACCCCATCATTCAACCAGTTTACAGGGAAAGGAGGACAAACCTCAGATCCCAGTTTCAAATATGAAAAGACATCAACAATGACATTTGTACATGAGACAATACTGTTACATTAAAAAGTGCAGACAATACAGACCCAGCAAGCCCCCATCCCTCCCACCTTCTGGCCACACTAAGGCAGCCTGCCCCTACACACCTTCTGGGTCTCGGTCCACCCATGCCCCTTCCAGTTCTCAGTCCGCCCTGGCACACCTTTCGACCATCTCTGGGGCAGCCCACCCAGGGTGACAGCACTGAGGACAGCTACCTGCCTGTTGGCTCTTGGTCTGCCCCTACATACCATTGGGCTCTCACCCACCCCGGTGCACCATCCGGCCAGTGGGCTACCCTGACACCTTCCGCCCACCTCTAGGACAGCCCGTCCCCTTCCCTGGGACAACAGCGTACAGGGCGGCCCACAAGCCTTCCGGATCTCAGCCTGCCCCTATACACCTTCTGGCTCTCGGCTGCTCTAACGCACCTTCCGACCACCACCAGGAAAGCCCACCCCAATTACCCCTTCTTGGGACGACAGCACTCAGAACGGCCTGCCCACCATCTGGCTCTCCAGGCAACTGGCATCAGGGTGGCCTACCCACCCTCCAGCTTTCATGACAGCCTACCAACCTTCAGCTCTCAGGGGGACAGCTTTCAGAACAACCCATGAGCCTCCCAACTCACAGCAAGGCCTGCCAGACCCATGGACACGCAAGACAGTGCAGGTGATAACCCAACAAGAAACATGGTAGAGTTAATTGTGAACAAAGAGTCCTTTCTGGCACACAGAGTCCAAATAGAGCTGAAAATGTGTTGCTGGAAAGCGCAGCAGGTCAGGCAGCATCCAAGGAACAGGAGAATCGACGTTTCGGGCATAAGCCCTTCTTCAGGAAAATCTCCAGCATCTGCAGCCCTCACTTTCTCCTCGTTCTCCTGTTCCTTGGATGCTGCCTGACCTGCTGCACTTTCCAGCAACACATTTTCAGCTCTGATCTCCAGCATCTGCAGCCCTCACTTTCTCCTCAAAGAGTCCAAATAGAGCCTTTTAAAAAAAAATAATAATAGAGTCCACTCCAGTTTACAACATGCATTGTCAGAAGTGGAGTCCACTCCAACTGCAGAGTCAACCACTAAAATCAGGTTCCACAACCAAGGGCAGAGTCCACTCCCAAAGGCAGCAAATGCACACCTCGCAGCACACAGGTGTTCAGTCTCCATGGAGCCCTGACACATCCTTGGAGAGCCAGGGCCACTCACAGGAACACAGTACATTTTAAAAGGTGGTTAACTCACAGGGGTTTTGGTCCACTCCTGAATGAAAGGTCTTCTCCCAAACTCCAGGATACAGCAAGTGTTCATCTCCCAGCACACACACACACACACGGGTATTCAATCTTCACAGGCCCAATCCCAGGCCTCCCCACAGGAACAGCTTCTCAGGTAAAAACAATGTATGTCTTCTACAAGGGCTCAGTCCAAACACCAAAAGTGAAGACATATACATAAAAAAAGAGAAAACTAGAGTCCAAGGGCTAAGCCCTACCACAAAATTAACATGTTTTTTACTTTTTGCAAAAAGGACAGAAAAAAAGAATCACACACAGGCTGTAACCAGCCAGTGAAATAACAATCCCCTAATGAGAACTGAGTTACACATTGTGTGCATCAGGAGTTTAGAAATCAGTCCCCACCAGTTAACAAACTGGCTAAGTAATTCAGCCAGATCAGGAATCAGGAATCAGGTTTCCACCCCCCAAAAAAAAGCAAAATCCAACTGCAACAGTAACACACTGACTGTAGCCCAGCCAGCACAGAGTCAGTCCCTGACATGATGAGATTCTGAATCTCATGTTCATATATGTCAGGCAGGGCTTCTTGTTGTCCCAGGTTAACAACCCCAATTAAGGATAATCAATAAGATCCACCCGGTTACTGCCCTTTGATGTGAAGGGCAGTGTTTGTCACTGGCCACCCGGGTGTTTTCCTATCTTCCTGGTGGTGGAAATTGAATAAAGATTCGTGCACTTTGTGTCTTTCACTGTGTCTCACACCTGCACACACACACACACCATGGGTGCTGGGGATAAAATAAGCACTACCGCACTTAGGTGGTAGTGTGGGGGTTTAATGAAAAAAAAGAAAGAAAAAAAGAAAAAAAAAGAAAAAAAAGATCCACCTGGTTCCAATCACTACATGGACATACTTTGCTTCTCTTACTGAGCGTTTGTATTAAAAATATACTGTTCACTGTGACATTAGTACGGGGATCAAAGTGATTGTTCAGAATGTTACCAGTTATTTTTTTGATACCTCAGTCAGGTCAAAGATGCAATATAGCTTGTAATGTTTCTTCCCAACACTGACCACAGATGTTACTCTTTTTTTTTCTTTGATTCTGTAGCAATGTCAAAATTCTGTCATTAGGACAATGAGAATTTCCAATTCACTCAAATGTCCCTTCTGCCAAGTGCTGGAAAATTCAAAGTCGTAATGACTCATCCTGGACAAAATAGCAGACTTGAAATTGTAATTATGCTCTGTCTTTCTTTTACAACTGACTGCTATGAAAATCCACTCTGCCCTGGCCACACGCTTCTGACACTGTGTTCCTTGTGGTGGATCAAACAGACACAGCCCAAAATTTTTATTTGCATAACATTACATTAGATGACACACAAGTATGCCAAGTCAGGGCATAGATAGTTATTTATCAGAATACATTGCTGTCTTGTACAAATGAGGAGAATATTCATTTTAAGACAGTGGAATTTTTCCTTAAATACACAGACTTGGACCAGCCAATGTCATGAGGGCAGAAACTATGAGTTGAACCTGAGCTGTTGTGGTTCCTTATTATCAATAAGGTGAGTGCATTTTTATCCTTTGAGGTGAAGGCAGTGTTTAGGACAAACATTTTCATTTGTCTACGGTGTTTTTGCAGGAGCGTTATCAGAACATTTGAAACATAAGGTGACATTAAGGGGGAATTTTAATGCAGACAGCGGGTTGTTTTTGGGATGGGACGATCCCAAAAACAACCTGTGAGTTTATTGAGCAGCCAGCTCAATAAACCTGCGAACGTATTGAACAAATCAAGATGGCTATTAAGTATTTAATCAATTAGAATGGAGATGCAGGTTTCGATTGATTAATATTCAAATCCCTGCCCCAAGATAGCTTCAGAATAAAGGTAACACCTTAGATCAGATGATGCATTTTAGGTATGAGGCCATGTTTCAGTCTGTTTGTACCTCATCCAAGAGTCAGACTGGTCTTATTTCCAAAGTAAGAATTTATAGAATGCCACACTGACTGACTGATTACAGCTTGTATGCTTTATGTGTGTGTATGTGTGTGTACGCGCATATGCATACACAAGTGTGTATTGGGGGACAGAGTGCATGTGTGCAAGAAGGTGTGTGTGTGTGTGTGGGGGGGGGGGTGAGATAGAGGGACTGTGTGTGTGCGCATGTACGTGCTCTTGAGAGAGGGGGGTAGTGTGTGTGTGCTTGAGAGGGAGTGTGTGTGAGTGTGAGGGAACATATGTGTGTGAGAGCATGCATGTGTGTGCTTGACAGACAGTGTCCGTGAGTATGAGGGAGTATATGCCTGTGAGACTGTGTGAATGCGAGAGTGTGTGTATGAGACCCAGCATGGCAGATGGTGAAAATTGAATTCAATAAATATCTGGAATTAAGAGTCTAACGATGACCATGAAACAATTGTCGATTGTTGGAAAAGTCCATCTGGTTCACTAATGTCCTTTAGGGAAGGAAACTGCCATCCTTACCTGTTTGGAGCTACATGTGACTCCAGACCCACAGCAATGTGGTTGACTCATAACTGCCCTCTGGGCAATTGATAGCAGGCAATAAATACTTCCCAGCCAGTGATGGCCACATCCCATGAATAAATAAAACAAATTCTGCTGGTATGCTGTAAAAACAACATATAAAACACAAAAATTGAGGTTGATGCTGTTGTGATAAATGATTGCATGAAATAGTGTCAGGTGCAGGTTGCAATCATTTACTTTGCCAACATGTTGGGAAAATTCTCCTTCAGAAAGATTCTGAAACAGGCATCTACCCAATCCAGAAATCATCAAGTATTTCTACATTACTTGAATTCCAACATGGTCTGTTATAGACTTACATTAAACAAACTATCTCTGTTACAGATATCAAAGAGGCAAGGTGTCTGCTCCACCTGGTCTTGTCTATCATCCCTATCTCCCAGTTGCTGTCTTAATCTCTCCCCTGCAATCTTCTTGCTATTAATGAGTTAACCTGGTCGCCTTGTAAGGCCAACATTCTCCAAGGTACCATGTTGTTGAACAGCGCAAAGTGGTACAGACGTCATGATGCATTCAGCCCATTGTTAAGGACAAAGGATCTCAGAGGTTACTTGCAGATCAGGTGTGAATGTTGCCAACCAGCATTGTTTAGTTTAATTCGGAAACCATTTTTAATATAAGCAAATGGAAATAAATGAACTTTTCAAATGAATCCTTCCAGTTAAAGTAAATAAATTCCACAGTGGTCTCTGATATAGTTACTTAACCACACTTAAGATCTTCAACCATCATAATTGTTTCTTTCCCCAGTGAATTGCTGGGAGATAATTCACATTTAATATGTTTGGATATAGGTTTGCTCGCTGAGCTGGAAGGTTCATTTCCAGACATTTCGTTAACCTTCAGTGGGCCTCATACGAAGCAACGCTGAAAATTCCTGCTTTCTATTTATTAAGCAGGAATTTTCAGCATTGCTTTGCCTGAGGCCTACTGAAGATGTTACCTGGTAGGGTAACGAAATGTATTTAACAGAGTCAAAAATAAATAAAATGCTCCAACTTGTGCGCATTTTCACACATTCAGTTTCACAATTTCACGCAAAAAATAGTTTACAAAGTAAAGGGATAGATTAAGGAATAATTTCAAAGTCCAATAAAGAGGAAATAAAGAGGATCATTGGTATAAATTATCTAGTTATACCAATATCATTTAGATATAGACAGATGACTTATCAATTGTTCTGGAGATAGCAGCTGCCATATTGAGTTCCTCAAAAAATGTTTCTGCTTTGCAGTACACACATTGTCAAAAACAGTGGACAGTGTTCAAGCTCACAGGTAAAGAGTGAGAGGGAAGCCAATGCTGGGATCATCTGTTCAATTCCAGACTGGCTGTATCTCCTTGCTGCTTGAAGTAAGTAAGATTGGTTATGTAAAATCAGTTTTAAACAGGTAACTAACTAATCATCCACCTCTAATATTTACAGAAACAGGTGAAGTTGAAAACCATTGCTCCACCATGGGGAGTTCACTGTTCACACCTACTTCTGTGATATTAAATCCTTGCTCCACCATGGGGAGTTCACTGTTCACACCTACTTCTGTGATATTAAATCATCTAGTCCTCTCTTTAAATTCCAACTGAGTATACAATGTATCTAGCAGTCCATCAATTTTGAGTGTTGGTAAATCCATAGATAATAGAAGACGTGAATTCCTGAGATCTAATTGCCTAACCCTGTCCATTCAAGGAAGGACATTCCACACAGTGTCATTTAATTAAGGACTTTTCAGAATCTTGAGTGATGCTATCGTGCCCGCCTCTACCACCTCCACTGGCAAGGGGTTTCAGGCACCCACCACCCTCTGCATAAAGAACTTTCAACGTATATTTCCCTTAAACTTTACCCCTCTCATCTTGAACTCCTGACCTGTCGCAATTGAGTTCCCCACTCTGGGAAAAAGTTTCTTGCTATCCACCCTGTCTACACCTCTCATGATTTTGTAGACCTCAATCATGTCCCCCCTCAACCTCCATCTTTCTAATGAAAATAATCCTAACCTACTCAACGTCTCTTCATAGCTAGCACCCTCCATACCAGGCCACATCCTGATGAACCTCCTCTGCACCCTCTCCAAAGCATCCACATCCTTTCAGTAATGTGGCAACCAGAACTGTACGCAGTATTCCAAATGTGGCTAAACCAAAGTCCTATACAACTGTAACATGATCTGCCAATTCTTGTACTCAATACCCCATCCGATGAAGAAAAGCATGCCATATGCCTTCTTGACCTATCAATTGACCTGTGTTGCCACCTTCAGGGTAGAATGGACCTGAACACCCAGATCTCTGTACATCAGTTTTCCTCAGAGCTTTTCCATTTCAGGGATCTTCTGAAATAAATCACCTCGCATTCGCCTAGATTAAACTGCATTTGCCATTTCTCCGCCCAACTCTCCAATCTATCCATATTCTGCTGTATTCTCTGACAGTCCCCTTCACTATCTGCTCCTCCACCAATCTTAGTGTCATCTGCAAACTTGCTAATCAGACCATCTATACCTTCTTCCAAATCATTTATGTATATCACAAACAACAGTGGCCGCAGCATGGATCCCTGTGGAACACCAATGGTCACAGTTCTCCATTTTGAGAAACTCCCTTCCACTACTACTCTCTGACTCATATTGTGCAGCCAGTTCTCTATCCATCTAGCTAGTACACCTTGGATCCCATGCAACTTCACTTCTCCATCAGCCTACATTGGAGAACCTTATCAACACCTTACTGAAGTCCATACTAATGACATCTACAGCCCTTCCCTCATCAATCAGCTTTATCACTTCCTCAAAGAATTCTATTAAGTTGGAAAAGACATGACCTTCCCTGCACAAAACCATGTTGCCTATCACTGATAAGCCCATTTTCTTGCAAATGGGAATAGATCCTATCCCTCAGTATCTTCTCCAGCAGCTTCCTTACCACTGACATCAGGCTCACTGGTCTATAATTATCTGGATTATCCTTTCTACTCTTCTTAAACAAAGTGACAACATTAGTCATTCTCCAGTCCTCCAGAACCTCACCGTGTTTAAGGATGCTGCAAAGATACCTCTTAAGGCTCCAGCTATTTCCTGTCTTGTTTCCTTCAGTAACCTAGGGTAGATACCATCCGGACTAGGGACTTGTCCACCTTGATGCCTTTTCGAATACCCCAACACTTTATCCTCCTTATGCCAACTTCATCTAGAGTAATCAAACATCTATCCCTAACCTCAACATCCGTCATGTCCTCACCTTGGTGAATACCGATGCAAAGTGCTCATTAAGAATCTCACTCATTTTCTCTGACTCCACACATAACTTTCCTCCTTTCGGGAACTGGTATCACAAAGAGAATTTTGCAGCAGGTTATGAATTCACGATTGACTCAGGAGACAGCTCAGGAACTTCCAGATATTTTATACTCCTTAGAAAGGCAACAGTAATATATGAAAAGAAACAAAGAACTTTCTCTAAAAACCAACCCTTTCTCTAGTTACCCTCTTGCTCCTTATATACAAGTAAAAGACTTTGGGATTTTCCTTAACTCTGTTTGCTAAACATATTTCATGACTCCTTTTAGCCCCCTTAATTCCTTGTTTCAGATTGGTCCTACCTTCCTGATATTCTTCCAAAGCTTTTTCTGTGTTCAGTCACCTAGACCTTATGGATGCTTCCTTTTCCCTCTGAGCTAGTCTAAGAATTTCACCTGTCATCCACGGTTCTCTAATCATGCCATTTCTATCTCTCATTTTCACAGGGACATTTCTGTCCTGCACTCTAATTAGCCTCTCCTTAAAAGCCTCCCACCTTAAATAGCTGCCCTCAAATAGCTGCTCCCAATTCACATTCGCCAACTCCTGTGAAGTTGACTGTATTGGCCTTCCCCAAATTTAACACTCTTCCTTTAGAACCACTCTCATCTGTTCCATGAGTACTCGAAACCTTACAGAGTTGTGATCACTTTTGCCAAAACAATCCCCCACTGAAACTTCAACCACCACACAAACAGGAAAGTTTATTTGAAGGTTAGAAATGAGCAAAATGGAAATTAAGACAGCAAATAATCAGTAATACAATAAAGGCAAAACACTGCTGGAAAACTGAAACAAATTCACAATGCTGGAGAAACTCAGCAAGTCTGGCAGCAAGATGAATAAAGTTAATGGTTCGAGTCTGGCATGACTCATCTTCAGATGCTGCCACCCAATGCCATAATATGGCCATCCTAACAGCTTGCTGTTTTAGTCTCTTTAAAACTTGGTCAGAGATTTTCTCCCAATAAAGGCAGTTGTTTTGCATTATAATGCCTGGCTTTGTAATAATTAATATATTGTGTGTAAATGTCAAAGTCTAATTCAGCTTCACCAAGAGATTACAAAAGGACACCTTCCAGTAGACTGGCTCCATGGTTAGCACTGCTATCTCAGAGTTACAGGGACCCTGGTTCAATTCCCCCCTTGGGCAACTGTGTGGAGTTTGTGCGTTTGCTCTAGGTGCTCTCATTTCCACCCAAAGTCTAAGGATGTGTAGATTAGGTGGACCGGCCATGGGAAATGAGGGGTAGGATACTCTTTGGAGGTCAGTGGGGGCCAAATGGCCTGTTTCCAGACTGTAGGGATTCCATGACTGAGCCTCAATGCAGTACTGTCACTTGTACAAGGAGTGAGCAGGGCCATTCCAGTGCAGGGAAAGTCAATTGATTTATTAATGCTTTAACTTCTGACACTCCAGATCAAAGCTTTCATACTCACCATGCCTCTTTGCACATAACCCTAAATCTTTGTCAAGAGATAGATAAATAGACCATAAATTATTGCTGGTAAAACTCAACAGGTCTGACAACACACGTGGAGAGAAAGTGGAGCTAACATTTCACATTCAGTGACCCTGCTTCAGAACTGTTTTTGACTTCCAGCATCCACAATTCTTTGTTTCTTTTTCATATAATTACTGTTGCCTTTCTAAGGGGTATAAAACATTAGTTCCTGAGCTGCCTCCGAGCCAGTCGAGAATTTGTAACCTGCTGCAAATTCTCTTTGTGATACCAGCCCCTGATCAGTCTGTTTTACATCACCACGTTACATTCACACAAATTGCACAAGCTCAGGCTTTAGCCAAATGTATATGATTTCAAATTTCAGATAGGTCTATCGACAAGGAGGAGCTGCTACTCTCTCTGATGCTAAAAGTGATCTCTGGATCGGCTTTGCCTAAGGCAGAGGAATGCATATTAAAGTTTCCAATGTTAAATGTTTGAGATATTTGTTTGTCTAACAATCTTGAGAGACAAAGATTATAATCCAATTTGTTTGAAGTGTTATGTTATACTTTAATCTTAATTGTCACTAGCTATGACCATGCCATTGATAATGAAAGCAGCCTGACCTTACCTATCTTTAAATGTCTAAAATTAACACAAGAATAAAATTGCATGTCAACAAAATTATTTTTTTTGTTTTTGTTATCCATTCATGTAATGTGGGCATCATTAGCATTTATTGCCCATTCCTAATTGCCTAGAGGACATGTAGGCCAGAGCAGGTAAGGATAACACCTTCCTTCCCTGAAAGGCGTTAGTAACCCAGATGATTTTTTTTCCCTGGGTTTCATGGACAGGAAGTGAGATGGCCAGAACAGAATTTCAGGGACCTGGGTTCAACTCCTTCCTCAGGCAACTGTTTGTGTGGAGTTTGCATGTTTTCCCTCTGTGTGTGTGTGTGGATTGCCTCCGGGTGCTCTGGTTTCCTCTCACATTCCAAAGATGTGCAGGTTAGGTGGATCGGAAGTGCTAAACTGCCCACAGTCTCCAGGGATTTGCGGGTGGATTCACCATGTGAAACACAGGGTTACAGCAATTGGGTAGAGGGATGGCTTTGGGTGGAACACTGGCATCAGGAATGGGTTGCCAGAGGGGGTGGTGAAAGTGAGTACAGTTTCATCATTTAAGAAACAGTTGGATGGGTACATGGGATGGGATAGGTCTGCAGGGATATGGGCCAATAGCGGGCAAATGGGATTAGTTTAAAATGTGAAACTTGGGTAGCGTAGGCAAGTTGGGCTGAAGGGCCTGTTTCCATGCTGTACATCTCTATGACTCTAAATTTAAAATTATTGTTTCAGTATTTCATTGTTTGTGAAATTTCTTAATAAGTAACTGAATTAAAGGTAAGTTGTGGTGATTTACTCACAACAATGGTATAATCTGTCTGTATAGCAAGCAAAGCAATTCTTCTCCCTGTATCTTAGTGCATGTGACAAAAATGAATCAAATCAAATGGGTTCGAGTTCTACTCCAAGGACCAGGACTAGTCCATAATGACACTTCAGAGCAGTTGTTGTAAGTGAAGAAGAAGGCAAACACCTTTTAGATTAGATTTCTCTACAGTATGGAAACAGGCCCTTCAGCCCAACAAATCCACACCAACCCTCTGAAGAGTAACCCACCCAGACCCCTACTCTATGTTTACCCCACACTAATGCACCTAACACTATGGGCAATCTAGCACAGCCGATTCATCTAACCTGCACATCTTTGGATTGTGGGAGGAAAACGGAGCACCCAGAGGGGTCCCACACAGAGAGAACGTGCAAACTCCACACAGACAGTCACCCAAGGCAGTAAATGAACCTGGGTCCCTGGTGCTGTGAGGTAGCAGTGCTAGCTACTGAGCCACTGTGCCACCCCTTCTTTGAATATAAGATATCCTATGGCAGTGTTGTAGGATTGTGTTCAAATCACAATCAAAATTGATGAGTGGTGAAAATAGCCTCCTTTATTCAGCAACTGCAAGTAGTACAAATTCAAGATGGCAAGAGAATCCTGAAATACCGTCCGTACGGTAACCTTTTTATACACAGTTCTTACATATATTAAAATTCTATTACTATAGTGTTGCATTGTTTTATCTAATAGCACACAAAGGTTGGAGGGGCTTTGTCCTGGGAGACAGGAGGTGGATTAAAACATGCCAAATGCTGGTTGCTACTCCTGATGGGATTAAGAGTGTCTGTCCTGTCTGTTTGCATAATTAAGAGGTGTTAGTCCTTTTGCCTTTTTAGTTAGTAAATGTTCGATAACAAATGTTAG
The DNA here is from genome assembly GCF_037043375.1 of Chiloscyllium plagiosum. Lineage (NCBI taxonomy): Eukaryota > Metazoa > Chordata > Chondrichthyes > Orectolobiformes > Hemiscylliidae > Chiloscyllium > Chiloscyllium plagiosum. Next base: position 16,345,132 of record NW_028270180.1, read on the forward strand.
ACCTATATGCTCTAAGTAAATTAGAAATTGTGCCTGTACATAATAAAAGAATAAAAGATATTAAACTGGTTACTGCAGCTGGGTTGAAATTTGTTTACTATTTGCTGATGCGAGTTTCTTTCATTCATTTAATTTCACATATGTGCTGTTTCACAGTAAGTTTCTTAAAGGGATAAAGGCCCAGTTAAAAGTACATACTAATTGGAGAAAATGTTTGTGTTCTATAATCTAGAGAGTGGTGCTGGAAAAACACAGCAGGTCAGGCAGCATCCGAGGAGCAGGAGATTCGATGTTTCGGGCAAAAGCCCTTCATCAGGAAATGGCCCAAAGGTGGCAGAAGTGTAGAGACTGGTACAATTACAACATGTAAGAAGTATTTGGACAGCTACATGGATAGGAAAGGTTTCGGGGGATATGGGCCAAGTGCGGGCAAATAGGAGTAGTTCAATTTGGGAAACCTGGTCGGCATAGATGGATTGAACCGAAAGGTCTGTTTCCATGCTAGATGGCTCAAACTGGAGGAGAGAACATAAAGTTGGTACAATTTACAACATTTAGAGTCTGCATGAAAAAGTTGCCCCTTTAGGTCCTTTTAAATCTTTCCCCTATCATCTTAAACCTATGCCCTCTAATTCTGGACTCCCCTACCCTGGGGAAAGGATCTTGCCCATTTACCCTATCCATGCCTTTCATGATTTTATAAACCTCTATGAGATCACCCCTCAGCCCCCGACACTCCAAGGAAAATAGCCCCAGTCTAATCAGCCTCTCCCTATAGTTCAAACCTTCTAGTACTGACAACATCCTTGTGAATCTTTTCTGAACCTTTTCAATTTCAACATCATCTTTCCAATGCAGAGACCAGAATTGAAGGCAATATTCCAAAAGTGGTCTAATCAATGTTCTGTACAGCAGCAACATTATCTCCCATATTTTGAGAAAATGCAGAGGACTTATACTTGGTGATCTATTAGTTATGCCCCAATTAACATCACAAAAACAGATCAGCTGGTCATGAGTACAAAGTGGTTTTGTAAGAGCTTCCTGTGTATAAATTGTGGCGATAGTATGGCTTTAAGAGGTGCATTTTGTCCTGGTTTTGATGACAGGTTGAGACAAAGGAGTTGAGCAGACTGTTCCAAAGCAAATAAACAGCGTGTAAGGCCTTGGTTTTCTTTCTAAAAGTTGAAACAATAGAAGCACACTGAATGGGTGGGCTCAAGCTCCCCATGGAATCAGGATTTCCTTTTAGTTTTAGCCTTCAGTTGCAGTTGCTGAGGTCTTGAAGCTGGATATGGAAGCCCCTATTCTTCTCTCTGTTACAGCTAAAAGCTGGGGTTCTTTTCCTCCTGCTAGAATTATATGTGAGATAATTATTTTACTGAATTTGCCTTTGCCAAGGGTGTGTGTTATGGGATGTTACTATATTGGAACAGTTAATCAGTAGTTGTTAATAAATGTATTACTTTGTTAAGCATTTTAATACAGTTACAGTTAAGCTAAATTTTTGCTTTTATTTTCCATTTTGTCTGTATTTAATTATAGTGTAAGAACAAAGTGTGTTTTGTTTCAAGCCTGGTAGTTTGACCAATTGAATTGCATCTGAAACACAATGCCTTACAGTCATAGAGTCATTAAAGCTAGGGTCTAAAGTATCTTCTTAATATATTTTGAGGGTTGATTGATTGTTGTGCATGCCAAGTCATGGTAATGTCTGTGTTTGAGGAATACTGCATCATCTGTAAAGAGCTTCTGGGTCCTGAAAGCAGGTATCTCATTGCAAGTATTTCTTTCATGATGAAAGGCAGACGGATATGGAATATCACAACAGTTGTCTCCTGCTAATGCACTGAAGCAGGAAGTCAGTGTTGCTGATGTTGTTATTTTGTATCAGGACTTGAAGTTTGAACCTGAACCATAAATGGCATGCCCAGTTGTTACTCTCTCCCTGTCATTGTCTCATTCTACAAGCCATTCTCCAATCCACCCACTTGCTACCTCATTCCTCCATCCCCTCATTGCCCACTTGCTGTCCTACTCTCCACTTTCCTCATTACCCCATTCTCCACTCTGTTCTCAATTTCCCTCATTAACCCCATCATTGGTCCATTCTCCACAGCCCTTAGACTCCCTGGCTCCAGAATCCACACCATCTTATTTGCTCCATCACACTCTCCTCCACTTGTTGGCTCGTAGTTCACCCCATTCACTTCTGCCCTCACCAACCCTGCACTTTGGCCCCACTCTCCTCTCTGTTCACCCTATTCTCCTTTGTTCACTGCCTTTGGTGTGTCATCATCCATCATCAGTGCTCCCTCAGAGATGGGGATGACTCTTTCCCACTCTTGGGGTGAGTCTGTAGGTGGCTGTACAGACCAATGCAGCCACCACAGACTCTGTTACGCTGGGTATAGAAGGTGGTCACGGGAAGGGAATAGTGGGGCTTTGGTGTGGCAGCGCACTCCATTTTCTGTTTCACTCCCGGCTTACGCTTTTTCCCGATGGCATGTCCCCAGGTGCTCGATGCCTTCCTGGATCTCCTCTTCCACTTTGGGACGGTCTAGGGCCAGTGATTCCCAGGTGTCTGTGGGAATGCTGCACTTCCCCAGTGAGGCCTTGAGGGTATCCCTGAGGCCCTTTATCTGTCCCACCTGGGGCTGGCCTGCTGCTCCGGAGCTGGGAGTAGAGCACCTGCTCAGGGAGCCTTATGTCGGTCATGGGGATGACGTGCCCATCGGTGCTGGGGATGTTGGCCTGGTCAAGGATGAGGTACATGCTAACCTCTGAAGCGAAATGTTTATAATTCCTACACCTTTAACACTACCAACACATTTTGAAGAGTACAGACTGTGAATGGATTGGTTGCCTGAAGTCTTTAGAGGTTCTGTTTTTTGAGAGTGAACTGTCACTGTGCTCTGCAAGTTGTCACTGCAGCTTTTCTGAGGAACGCAGTAATGTCAAAAGCATTTGCAAGTGCAGTTCCTTCAGCAGCAAGGACAGCCATATTATAAAAGCAGATAGCTCAGTAGGGGATTGAGGTCAGAAACAAAGATTCTCAAAGCAGTTTGCACAGGAAGATGATGTTGGAGAATACAAACAGGATCTTAAATCATCTCACAATCTGGTGCCAGAGACAGCAAGCCCAACAATCTCTCAGAGCTCACTGAGAAGAAAAGCAAAGTTTGCAAACCCGATGAGTTTTTTTAAACAACAAAATGTTGATACTTTTATAGTCACAATTATTTCAACCAGTTGAATATATTTCCTCCTGCTTCCATGGGTTGAGATTTGAACCTGCCCCCAAAATAATGAGTGCAAGCTGATGGGGAAGTGATGGCCTAATGGTATCATCAGTGGACTGTTAATCCGGCAGTCTGGGATATGTTCGGGGGTCCAGGTTCAAATCTCACCATGGCAGGTGATAGAACTTGAATTCAAATAAAAATCTGGAATTAAGAGACTCATGATGATGACCATGAGGTAAAAGTGAGGACTGGAGATCAGAGTCGAAGAGTGCGGTGCTGGAAAACCACAGCCAGTCAGGCAGCATCCGAGGAGCAGGTGAGTCGGCATTCTCAACATAAGCCCTTCATCAGGAATGAGGCTTGTGGCTGAGTGATAATTGGGAGGGTTGTGGGGCTGGGGGAAAGGTAGCTGGGAATGCAATGTGGGGGTGATGGTGGGAGAGGAGGGTGGAGCGGATGGGGGGGAAGCAAGTTGACCCTAGTTCTTCACAGATCAACAATTGTGAATCATGGTATTATTCTGTACATTAATATTACAATGAGGAAATGAATTCTTCTTTCATGCTATTATGTGTTTTGATGTACAATTTGCACCAATTTGGCATGAAAGTTTAAGATGCATCAGATCAAAGACAAGTGATAACCTCCCTTTGTGTGCAGCTCAGCTTTCCATAAATCGTTGTTGTCTTTTCTTTATTCGTTTAGAAATTGATTGGGCTTATGCTAATGATTTGGTATTTTGGACTGTCGCATGAATTTCAGCCCCTCAAAAGTAGTATGCATGTAATAGTCAACCCCATAAAGTTAACCTTAAAAAATAGTCTAAAAAATTCAACTTTCACACAAGTACCACCCTGTGTGTGAAAAAGTTGCCCGTTAGGTCCCTTTTAAATCTTTCCCCTTAAACCTATGCTCTCTAGTTTTGGACTCCCCTACCCCACGGAAAAGATCGTGTCTATTTACCCTATCCATGCCCTCATGATTTTATAAACCTCCCCTACCTTGGGGCTACTCACTCTACCCATTCCCCATGATTTTAAAAAACACTATAAGGTTCACCTCTCAGCCTCCGAAGCTCCTGGGAAAATTGCCCCAGCCTTTTTTGCTTCTGCGTATAACTCAAACCCTCCAAGCCTGACAACAAACTTGTAAATCGTTTCTGAACCCTTTCAAGTTTACCACCCACTGAGTAAAAAGAATTTTCCTCTCACATCTCCTTTAAACTTACCCACTTTTATCCTAAAGGAGAAAGTGAGGACTGCAGATGCTGGAGATCAGAGCTGAAAATGTGTTGCTGGAAAAGCGCAGCAGGTCAGGCAGCATCCCAAGGAACAGGAGAATCGATGTTTCGGGCATAAACCCTTCTTCAGGAAGATTCCTGAAGAAGGGCTTATGCCCCGAAACGTCGATTCTCCTGTTCCTTGGATGCTGCCTGACCTGCTGCGCTTTTCCAGCAACACATTTTCACCACTTTTATCCTAAACCTATATCCCCTAGTAATTGACATTTCTACCCTGGGAAAGAGTCCCCAACTAACCATTCATAGAACATAGAAGATAGAACATTACAGCGCAGCACAGGCCCTTCGGCCCTCGATGTTGCACCACCCTGTGAAAACAATCTGAAGCCCATTCAAGCTACACTACTCCATTTTCAACTATTATGTCTACCCAATGACCATTTAGATGCCCTTAAAATTGGCGAGTCTACTACTGTTGCAGGCAGTGTGTTCCACATCCCTACTACTCTCTAAGGAAAGAAACTACTTTTGTCATCTATCCTATTTCTTTCACCCCTCAATTTAAAGCTATGTCCCCTCGTGCTAGCCATCACCATCCAAGGAAACCTGGGAAAACCTCCGTTATCTCCGTGCCTCTCAAAATTTTATAAACTTTTATCAGTTCATCCCTCATCCATCAATGTTCAAGTGAAAACAAAACCAAGTTTGTCCAATCTCTCCTCATAGCTAATACCCTCCAAACCAGGTAAACTGTGTCCGTACCCTCTCCAGAGCCTCCACATCCTTCTGGTAGTGTGGTGACCTGAACTTGACGCATGGTTCCAAAATAAAACCGATGTGCTCTGGTTGCTGAAAATCAGAAACAAAACCAGAAACTGCTGGAAAGATTCAGCAGGTCTGGCAGCATCTGTGCAGAGAAAAAGGAGTTAACGTTTCAGGCCCAGTGACCCTCCTGCAGAACTGATTTTAGCGAGGAAAATGTTGGCCTATATCCTGAAGATGGGGTGAGGAGGAGTAAACAATGGTTGGAGATGGAGCCCAGTGAGAGAGAGAGAGAGAAGCAGTTGGGCAGACAAAAGAACAGGTAAAGGTCAGCCTGGGAGAATCGAAGAGCTGCTAATGGGGGCAATTAGTGGTTGACAATGGGGTGGTTGTGGTAGCAGCCCATGTGATGTTGACATGGCCTGGTGTGCGGGGGGTTGGGGTAAGGACGTGGGAAAAAGTGCTCATGCCCTAAAATGATTGAACTCGATATTGAGCTCAGAAGGTCTCAGGGTCCACTAATTGGAAGAATTATTTTAAATGTTAGAATCCCTACAGTGTGGAAACAGGCCATTTTGTCCCAACAAGTTCACACCGTCCCTCCAAAGACTAACCCACCCAGACCCATTCCCCTACCCTATTTCCCTACTTTCCCCTGACTAATGCACCTAACCTACACATCCCTGAACACTATGGGGCAATTTTAGCATGGCCAATCCACCTGACCTGCAAATCTTTGGACTGTGGGAGGAAATCGGAGCACCCGGAGGAAACCCACGCAGACACGGGGAGAATGTGGGAACTCCACACGGACAGTTGCCTGAGGCTGGAATCAAATCCAGGTCCCCAGCACTGTAATTATTTTCTTATTTTCCATTTGCAACTCCAGGCCCTTCATGTGGCAAATCTGGAGCTTCAGCTGAATGTATTCCCTGTATATGTCGTCACCATGGAGACCAGAAGTTTCCCACATATTGCAGGAGCAGCACTCCACAGGTTCTCCTGCCATTGTTAACCTTATCGGCTCACATAACTGTATCAACTACAGTCAATAATCCCGGAACTGATTATAAAACCTTGCCCACTCATCACCAAACTCACTCCCGCTCTCGATTCATACCTCACTACAACTAGAAAAAGTACTTTATCGCTCTGCAGACACCACTGACTCGGTTAGCAAACCTGGTTCCTGAGCCTAGTGTCGGGTGGGGGGAGTGAGCCCACTGTGGGGGGAGAGTGATTGTCATCTGTGGGGAGAGTGAGCCCACTATGGGGGAGAGTGATCCTAATCTGTGGGGAGAGTGAGCCCAGTGCAGGGGGAGAGTGAGCCCACTGTGGGGGAGAGTGATCCTAATCTGTGGGGAGAGTGAGCCCAGTGTAGGGGGAGGGTGAGACTAGTCTGTGGGGAGAGTGAGCCTAGTCTGTGGGGAGAATGAGTCCAGTCTGGGGGGAGAGAGAGCCTAATGTTGGTCCGGGGTGGGGGTTGGGGAGGGGAGGGGAGGAGACTGAACTCAGTGTGTGGAGAGAGAGTAAGCCCAGTGTATGGGGAGAGTGAGCCCAGCGTGAGGAGGGGGAAGTGTCAACACTCACTAGAGTGAGCCTAGTGTTGGTGGGGGGGGTGGGAAGTGAGCCCAATGTCGGGGGAGGGGGGGAGGGAGATAGTGAACCCAGTGTGGGGGGGAGAGCAAGTCTGGTGTGGGGAAGGGGGTGAGTAAATCCAATGTGTGGGGAGAATGAGCCCAGTATTGGAGAGGAGGGGGGTGGGGTGGGAGAGTGAGCCCAGCATGAGAAGGTGGGAGTGTGAACCCAGAAGAGGGGGAGAGAGTGAACCTAGTGCAAGAGGTGGGGGGGGGGGGGGGGGGGGGGCGGGGTGATCCATGAGGTAACCCTGGAGTCAGCGTAGTAGGCCCAGCGATGAAAGGTGGTGCCTGAGGATCAGCGGCTTTGCCTTGTACTGGCGGCAACAAAGTGAAGGTGGGAGCATCAAACATGACAATAGTCTTTGACCTCGGTATGCCCAGTGTGGGTTGTGGCAATCAGCCTAGCGGTGAAAGGTGATATCTGAAGATCAGCGACTTCAACGTTAGTTGAGTCTGGAGTAAACATCGGTGAGGCAATGGTGGTCCTGAGCTCAGAACTCGTCCGTGGATGGATGTCTCTTTAAGATATATCTTTTCATTTTCTCTTATTCTTAAACTATCAAATTGGTGCTGGATTTTGGCAACAAATGAAAGCTTTTCACTGTGTTTTATTGTATTTCACTGTAAAACATATGACAATAAATCATCCATTCATTGAAGGATGACATCTCATGGTTTCAGGCACTGATCATCAAGAGCACAACTACAATTTACTAACTTTGTTCACAGCACCGCAAATACATAAGGATGACTACAAGAGCATTCCGCTTTTACATGGGTGGTGTCCCCTTTGAGACACAGATTATCCATCCATCACAGAGGCTATCGACAAGTTAGATTAGCAGGAGGCATACATCTTTGAAAACAATTGTTACACTCTAATTTTTTAACAATGTGCAACAGTGCAATGGTGTATTGGCTTACTTGGAAGTAGTCTGCTGATATGACAATCACATCAAGAGAGACAGGTCCCTTGAGAATGCCGCTGACATTGCCAATTCTGGTTTGAAAGTCACAAATAGAGGATAAGGACATTAGTTTAAATGCCAAGTGCAGTTCTGGCTGCCTGTTTTGGGGTGTTTAGATTGAGCTGTGTTGGCCAGGATGAAACAAGACTTGTGAAACTTTAATTTTCAGAAAATAATTTAAGATATTAGGATTATGTCTTATTGGAGCAGAGAAGACTAAGAGTAGTTTAGAAGGTTTTTTGGCTGAGGTGCAGCATTCCCAGCTTTGTGTTAGGAGCTTATACAGAGGAACCTCGATTATCCGGCATTCGATTATCCGAATATCAGAATAATCCGGGAAGATCGCAAGGTTCCGATGCTTAGCTAAACTATCTTATCCGGCATTCGATTATCCAGAATTTGATTAACCAAACAAAATACTCTCCACCCATGCTCTTTGGATAATCAAAGTTCCTCTGTAGTTCAGAATAGCTTCAACAAACAAACTTGGAGACTGTCTTTAAACATTTGACAACAAAACTGAAAGTCACTAATGACTCAATTGAGTGGTAGGCAAAGTGGACTGAAAATAGCATCTCGCTCCTGGGAAATGCCACTTGTGTTGGGTGTGCTTAGTGGCAACATGAAATGGCTTGCTGGTATACTACCAGTGTGACGCAAGACTGTATGTCCCAATGACTGGTTAATGAAATCAAAACACATGTTCCTCTGAATGTACCTGGGAGGTTGAGTACAGAATGTACTCATGCCCACACTTGCAAAATGCAAAATGCAACATCTACTTTTTTATGAGGTTCAGGGATTAACAGCACTTGCAAAAAACAATCTCAAGTGTGCTATTAATCTGCACTAACAACCAATTAAAAATAATCAGTCCAGCTCAACAATGCTCATGAGAAGCGATGTGCATGTATGTGCAAGGATCCAGTCTCTGAAAACAAAAGGGATATTTTCAAACCTTTGCCTTTTCAGAGTTATCTGGAATCCTGAAGGGCTGATAGTTTCCTGTGGCTTTCTCCATGGCTTTGCCTCAGCCAGAACCAATTTGCAAACCAATCAGCTCTCCTTTCCTCCTGCTGTATAAATTGTTGTGTTTTGTTTGAAAGGTGGCATTCTTGCTTGTGTTCTGATGAGTGCAATATTAAGAGCTTTGGCACCTCGTTTCTCTTTTCAGGAAATCAAATTCAAATTAATGATCTTTTGTTGTTGTCTTCTCTGCTGGAGAAAATAACATTTCCTTGTTCACATCATTAGATGTTGGTTTAGCTCAGTTGGCTGGATTGTTGGGTTACAGAGCAGTGTGATACCAACAGTTTGGGGTCAATTCCTATCACTGGTTTGAGGTTACTGTGAAGGACTCTCCTTCTCAACCTCTTCCCTTACCCAAGGTCTGGTGGTAAAAACAATGACTGCAGATGCTGGAAACCAGATTCTAGATTAGAGTGGTGCTGGAAAAGCACAGCAGTTCAGGCAGCATCCAAGGAGCAGGAAAATCGACGTTTCGGGCAAAAGAAGGTCTGGTGGCCCTCAGGTTAAATCACCACCAGTCACTTCTCTCTAATGGTCTGGTAAGACTATGGTGATGCAACCAAATTAAATACCTTTAATTAATCGAGTGCCGGATAACATAGTTTAGCCAAGCATCAGGATCTCGCGATCATGCTGGATTATTTCGATATTCGGTTCCTCTGGATAAGCTCCTAACGTAAAACTGGGAATGCTACAACTCAGCAAAAACACACTGTTAAATTAGATGCCAATAAGTACTTATTTTCACAGAGGGCCGAAGGGTCTGTTTCATGCTGCACATTTCTATGACTCTATGACTCTAATAGATTATGAAAAGCTATTGTAAATATGAATTCACTGCGGACCGTCAGAACTGAATTAGATGAGTTTGTGACAATTGTCTCACAATACCAGGTTACAGTCCAACATGTTTATTTGAAATCACAAGCTTTTGAAATGCTGCCCCTTCATCAGGTCAAAGCTTGTGATTTCAAATAAACCTGTTAGACTATAACCTGGTGTCGTGTGACTTCTGACTTTGTCCGCCCCAGTCCAACATCGGCACATCCACTTCTTAAGTAAGAATATGTTTTCTTAATAAGATCACATGGGATATACCTGATTTTGTTTTTCCCTATGGTTTTCTTGGTCTTACTTGATTGGCTACAGGGCTCAGAAGGGAATTGCTGATAGATTATTCCGATTTTGGATGAAGACTTTTCTCCAACCCTCCATTTTGCAATTTAGGAGAGGGACTGCAAGTGGATTAATGATGTACAATGGCTGCATTCTGTCTAGGTGGGAAAACAATCTTGATGAATCATTGTGCCCAAGCAGGCCCCTAATCTGCATTGTTGCTTGAAATTTACATAGCACAAACATTTTCTGCTAGATGAAAGAGGAGAATAAAGAAAACTAAAAATATGATTATTGTGATAACGAGATTGTGCACACAAGAGGCACAGTGTTTCAAGATGGCGTTGACACTGGACAACTCTTTTTGAGGTCTCTGCAGCAGATCTTATTCTCACATTCTGTTCTGCACTTCTAACCCTAAATTCTAAGTGTGTAAAAATTGCTAATAATGTTTTTTAAATCTACTTACCTTGCTAATGTTGATCTTGCTTCGTGTACCTCCTCTGCAGCCATAACCCTGTATACCTCACTCTGTCTAAGCACTCTATGATGTGTACTTTGTTGTTTGTTCTGATCTGCCTGGACTGCTCACAAAACAAAGCTTTTCACTATACTTAGGTAGAGTCTTGGAGATGTACAGCATGGAAACAGACCCTTCGGTCCAACCCATCCATGCCATCCAGATATCCCAACCCAATCTAGTCCCACCTGCCAGCACCCGGTCTATATCCCTCCAAACGCTTCCTATTCATATGCCCATCCAGATGCCTTTTAAATGTTGCAATTGTACTAGCCTCCACCACTTCCTCTGGCAGCTCATTCCATACACATACCACCCTCTGCGTGAAAAAGTTGCCCCTTCTTAGGTCTCTTTTATATTTTTCCCCTTTCACCCTAAACCTATGCCCTCTAGTTCTGGACTCCCCCACCCCAGGTAAAGAGCTTTGTCTATTTATCCTATCCATGCCCCTCATAATTTTGTAAACGTCTATAAGGTCACCCCATAGCCTCCAACGCTCCAGGGAAAACAGCCCTAGCCTGTTCAGCCTCTCCCAAAAGCTCAAATCCTCCAACCCTGGCAACATGAATATGTATCTACAATAAGTTAGATCAAATCAATGTAAGTGTGCTCTTTGTTGATGTCTTGGGAAGGTTGGATTAATGCAGTAAAATGTAAGTTAATGTGTTTGTTTCCAAAGTGTGTCCATATTGTCATCTGTGGAGGCACAAAACTTTTCCACCATTCTCTTAGATTCTGGCTGACTTGGTCCAACTTTCATCATCTCCAACAAAAGTGCTGTAGATCTTTAAATGACTCATTGTGATTCATTTCTGAAAAACCAAGCTCTAAAGAAGAATCGTATCAGACTTGAAATGTTAACAAGAAGGAGCTAGATACAGTTCTTAGGGCTAAAGGACTCAAAGAGTAAGGGGAGAAAGTGGGTCTGAGTTCTATAATCACCTGTAATTATACAGAATGGTGGAGCAGTCTCAAAGAGTTGAGTGTGCCACCCCTGCTCTTACCTTTTGTGTGTCTATATCTCAAGCTCCAAACTTATCTCATCTCTTGCAGATTGACACATCGGACATCAACTGACTTCAACCAATTCCACATGGGCTCTCAAGAAAGCATTTTTGTTTATCTCGGTACCTTACCCTACAAGAAACAGATTGCTATTCGTTCTGCACATTTGACTTGACCAATCAGCAGCAAGAATGTTAACATATATTGACCAATTACAGAAACACAATAGACAGCTTAATCAGGATTAAAATTGCCTCCATGTTCCCATCCTCCACTAAGTCTTCCAAGCACATCCAGCAAAATCCCCTCCAAGCCACTCACCATCCTGACTTTGAAATATATCGCAGTCACTTTAGTGAAGCCAAAATCTTGGAATTCCCTCCTTAATGGCATTGTGGATCTAACATGGACTGCAGCAGTTCAGGATGGCAGCTTACCACTGCTCTCCTCCCCCTGGTCCAGTCATTCCTTCAGACAGTGGGCACAGTGTTTGTCTGAAATGTTGAGGCCCATCAGTTCTCCTCAGAAACTCTTTTTAGGTAATAGGTGCTCTTTTCAGAGTAACTTTCTGCATGTGGTAGAATTAAAATAGTCTCATTTTTCATTTTTCTGGTATCTGTATCCTGTTGCGAATGCCTCACTGACTCATCCTTTCACCCAACCTTTCCTTCCTCTTGCAAAGTACAGAATTCAAAACCACCACTTCTCCATTTCATGCAACTGTTTACCTACCCTTTTGGCTGGACATTAACCTCAGAGTGACCTTTGTTTCTTACCTATTAAAAATAACGCAGGGAATTCACTGCGAGTTTTATATTGCTGGCAGTTATGTTGGGCTTTTGTTATGACTCAAAACCCACCCCACGAGCCGATGATATATTCTGGTGGTTTGTTACACTGTGGGAACAGATCAGTCATAGCAGTTAGGGTCTTACATTGGTTAAACTCATATAGAGTCAGAGAGTCATACAGACACAGCCTCTTAGGTCCAACTAGTCCATGCTGACCAGAATCCCAAACTAAACTGGTCCCACAGCCTGTGCTTGACCCTTATCCGTCCAAACATTTCTTATTCATGTAGTTATCTAACAATCTTTTAAACATTGTAACTGTACCCACATCCACTTCCTCTGGGAGGTTCACTGCACACATGAACCGCTCTCTGTGTAAAACAATTGTTCCTCAGTCTTTTTTAAATCTTTCTCCTCTCACCTTAAAAATATACCCTCTAGTTTTGAAATCCCCCACTCTATAAAAAAGACACTTGTGAATAACTCTATTTATAACCCTCATGATTTTATCAACCTCTATAAGGTCACCCCTCAACCTCCTATGCTCCAGTGAAAACAGTACAGTCTACCCAGCCTCTCCTTATAACTCAAACCCTCCATTCCCAGCATCATCCTGGCAAATATTTTCTGAATCCGCTCCAGCTTGAAAATATTCTTCCTATATCAGGGTGACACAGTGCTCCAGAATAGGCTTTGCCAATATCCTTTGCAACCTCAGCACATTTTCCCAACTCCTATACTCAAAGGTTCGGGCAATGAAAGCAAGAGTGCTAAAAACCTTCTTAGCCACCTGTCTATCTGTGACGCAAATTTAAAAAAATTAAGTGCCTGTTCTACAAAACTACCCAAGGCCTTACATTTAATTGTTTAAGTCCTGCCCTTGTTTGTTTTATCAAAATGCAACACCCTTGTATTTATCCAAATTAAATTCCATCTGCCACTCTTCAGCCCTAGTCTATCTATCCAAAGACATGCCATCCACATCTTTAATTATTCTTAAAGACCTTATCAGGTCACAGACAATTCTACACTGATTTAACTAGAATAGGGCAATTAAGCAGAGGACTTTAAGCTGGGAAGTATTCCAGAAACTCTCCCACAGAACAATTTCAACATTACTATATCATTTATCATGAGAGAGAATAAGTCAGGGCTCAGGTCTCTGCACAATCAGGGATCTGTGGCAGAACAAAATGGTGTCCCTCCTTTATGTTTGCAACTTGGCATTTTCAATTATTTTCTCTATTCCTGATGAAGGGCTTTTGCCCAAAACATCAATTTTCCTGCTCCTCAGATGCTGCCTGACCTGCTGTGCTTTTCCAGCACCACTCTGATCTAAACTCTGGTTTCCAGCATCTGCAGTCCTCACTTTTGCCCATTTTCAATTATTGTCAGGAGAATTTGAAGGAATCCTCTACGTAAATGTTTCTGTAGCTAGTCCATTCACAGGAAGTGGTGGAGCCCAGAGCCAAATGGAATCAACATAATCATCCCGAGGACATGCACCTATGGGTGGCACAGAGGCTCATCTACGGTGTCCACAGAATCCATGGTTGACTTCAACATTCAAGTTCCAGCAGTGGGCTACAATCCCACTAAGGTTGGAAGAACACTCATCCAATGCAACAGCTCCCTGTTACACTGAACTACCAACACTGACGAGGTAAAAACAATGACTGCAGATGCTGGAAACCAGATTCTGGATTAATGGTGCTGGAAGAGCACAGCAGTTCAGGCAGCATCCGAGGAGCAGTAAAATCGACAGTTCGGGCAAAAGCCCTTCATCAGGAACACAGCCAGAGAGCCTGAAGGGTGGAGAGATAAGTGAGAGGAGGGTGGGGGTGGGGAGAAAGTAGCATAGGATACAATAGGTGAGTGGGGGGGGTGGGGATGAAGGTGATAGGTTGGGGGGGGGAGGGTGTAGTGGATAGGTGGAAAAGAAGATAGGCAGGTAGGACAAGTCATGGGGACAGTGCTGAGCTGAAAGTTTGGAACTAGGGTGAGGTGGGGGAAGGGGAAATGAGAAAACTGTTGAAGTCCACATTGATGCCCTGGGGTTGAAGTGTTCCTAGGTGGAAGGTGAGGCATTCTTCCTCCAGACGTCTGGTGGTGAGGGAGCGGCGGTGAAGGAGGCCAAGGACCTCCATGTCCTCGGCAGAGTGGGAGGGGGAGTTGAAATGTTGGGCCACAGGGCGGTGTGGTTGATTGGTGCAGGTGTCCTGGAGATGTTCCCTAAAGCGCTCTGCTAGGAGGCGTCCAGTCTCCCCAATGTAGAGGAGACCGCATCGGGAGCAACGGATGCAATAAATGATATTGGTGGATGTGCAGGTAAAACTTTGATGGATGTGGAAGGCTCCTTTCGGGCCTTGGATAGAGCTGAGTGAGGAGGTGTGGGCACAGGTTTTGCAATTCCTGCAGTGGCAGGGGAAGGTGCCAGGATGGAAGGGTGGGCTGTAGGGGGGCATGGACCTGACCAGGTAGTCACGGAGGGAACGGTCTTTGCGGAAGGCGGAAAGGGGTGGGGAGAGAAATATATCCCTGGTGGTGAGGTCGATTTGGAGGTGGCGGAAATGTTGGCGGATGATTTGGTTTATGCGAAGGTTGGTAGGGTGGAAGGTGAGCACCAGGGGCGTTCTGTCCTTGTTGCGGTTGGAGGGGTGGGGTCTGAGGGTGGAGGTGCGGGATGTGGACGAGATGCATTGGAGGGCATCTTTAACTTGGAGTCGACCTGATTGAAACATACAAAATCCCAAAGGGGTTCGATAATGGATAGCGGGCTGTTCTGCTGCTCTGGCACATGGTTACTAGAGGAAGGACTTCAGTATTGATAAGAGGGAAAAATCTCTTCTCTCCAAGTGTTGTGAATCTCAGAGTTCTCACCCCAGCCTCTTTAAACTCTCGATTGTTGAATCTATTTAAGTCTGAGCCAGACAAATCTTTGACCATCCGGAAAACGAGAGATATGAAAGCAGAAGAGAAGGTGGAGCTGAGTCAGAAGGTTACCTCAACTGCAGTTACGGCAGAACAGTCTCAATGTTCTGTTTGCTCCATTCTGGCTCCTATTTCACAAGCTCTTCTGCTTAGAACATCCCAAACGTTGAGATTAGCACAGCTGTGGGAAGACGTTACAATTAAAAGAGGTAAAAAGTGTTTCACTTCTGCTTTTTCACTTTCGAACACAATGCCTTGGACTTAAAATATAATGGGAGAGAAACACAGTGGGAGACAGTAACTCACAGTCGACCACAAAGTCATAAAATTAGTACATTCTTCAGTCCTTAGAGTGTTGTGTGGAGAGATTGTCTGTGCGATAAATTCAACTTTCTCACACCGGAGGATGAGACCAAACGAATGACAAGAAAGTATCTCTCTATTCCCAGAACCACTGAATCGTAGAATGTTCCAGAAAGAAACCGTTTGGCACAGCATGCCTCTGCCCGCACTTTGAAAGGTCCTCGTTCTTTGCTCTTTTCCCATAAAACTGCAAAGTTCCCCTTTTCAAGCACTTATTCAACTTCCTTTAGAAAGTCACTCTTGAATGTTTCACTTCAGGCAGTGCATTGCAGATCACAATCATTTTGTAAAACCATTGCTCCTCATCTTCCTTCTGGTTCTTTCATCAATTACCTTTATCCTTTTAAACTATTTTTAGCCTGCTATATAAAGGGTATGGTAAACCTATACGGACACGGCAAATTGCACTGCTCATAAACATTGTATGGCTATTACAGCACCTTTTCTGCTATACACTGGAAGCCTCACCAGAAAAGCATTTAAAGTCATAGAGTCATAGAGATGTACAGCATGGAAACAGACCCTTTGGTCCAACCTGTCCATGCCGACCAGATATCCCAACCCAATCTAGTCCCACCTGCCAGCACCCAGCCCATATCCCTCGAAACTCTTCCTATTCATATATACATCCAAATGCCTCTTAAATGTTGCAATTGTACCAGCCTCCACCACTTCCTCCGGCAGCTCATTCCATACACACACCACCCTCTGTGTGAAAAAGTTGCCCCTTAGGTCTCTTTTATATCTTTCCCCTCTCACCCTAAACCTATGTCCTCTAGTTCCCGACTCCCCGACCCCAGGGAAAAAACTTTGCCTATTTACCCTATCATTGCCCCTCATAATTTTGTGAACCTCTCTAAGGCACCCCTCAGCCTCCGATGTCTTCAGTCACAAGATACACACTTCAAACCCAAGAATCTGACAAAATTCCTTCTTTGAGTCACTGTCTATTTTAGCTTGCTTGGGACAGTTGGGGAATCAGACTATCAGCATTCAAAGCCTGGATGTGATTAATTCCATTGTTGAACTCTGAACATGACTGTTCAGAATGTTCAGGAATACCATTTTTTTTTTCATTTTAGATTATAAACTGGATTGGAACCTGGATACTGTTATATGGCTGAAATACTAGGAGTATTGAGTGACTTAAAAGTCAATTGCGGTATATTCTAACTCTTCGGGACTACTGTGATTTCGGAGCAGTGAGGTTCTTACTTTATCGAGGCAGAGTGGCGCCAGGACTTCTTAAATTGAAGAGAAACTGTCTGGCAACAGCCCTTGGATTGGTCAAGCTGTAGTTTGCTACAAACTTGTAGGAGGAGGGCAGCTAGGGATGTCCAGAGATAACAAATAGGAAATATCTCTCTGCCTTATTTTTATGTGAGTGCAAGTCAAACAAAAGGGCTGCATGGTGGCTCAGTGGCTAGTATTGCTGCCTCACAGCACCAGAGACCTGGGTTTTATTCCAGCCACAGGCTACTGTCTGTGTGGAATTTGTACCTTATCCCTGTGTCTGTGTGGGTTTCCTCTGGGTTCTCCAGTTTCCTCCCATAATCCAAAGGGGTACAGGTTAGGTGAAATGGCCATGCTAAATTGCCCCATAGTGCTTAGGGATGTGTAGGTTAAGTGCATGAATCAGGGGTAAATGTAGAGTAATAGAGTAGGGGAATGGGTCTGGGTAGGTTATTCATTGGAGGGTTAGTGTAGATTTGTTGGGCCAAATGGCCTGTTTCCACACAGTAGGGATTCTATGATGAAAAGCAAGAAGTTTATAAAAATAATGTTAATACAAATAAAGACCTAGGTCTACCTGATCAACTACTAAATCAAAGATTGAACATCGTTCAGCAGTCAACAGTGCGCCATCACTGCTGAAATCAAAAGGAACTATGAGAAATAATCTTTCACTTCACACTCTGGACTTTTGATCAACAAAGTTTTGCTTTCCCTGTCTACATTTTCCTACATTTAATCTACTAATATGTCTGCCTTTTGTCTGTCTTTTTTGTGAATGTGTGTGTGCATTGATAGTTTAAGGGAGTAAAGTTCAAGTTGTATCGTGATAGATTAGTAATCCTTTATCTTTTTCTTTTATTTGCTCAAGAAGTAGTGTGTTTGTAATAAATAAAATTATTTTCCTATTAATCATGAAACCTGGTGTAAATTATTTTTGTCCTTGTAAATGGATCACCTTGATGGTCTAAGTTGGATATTTACACATTTGTGATAGCTTGCTGATTAATGAGCCCTGATTATCCTTGCACTCGTCCCAATTGAAATGTGTATCATTTGATTTTCAAGCTGCATACGTCTGCTGATATTTTAGCTGTATAGCAAAGTCTGATTTTCTTTCCAGTTTATAGATCAGAATGTGAAAATATGTGGTCCCTCACATGTCTCTGTCTGAGGTAGGACTATTGATGGAGGTAACAGATGATTGCATTGCCTGCCCGATCTGCCTGAAGTATGGGCTACTGCTTGCAGAAGGGGTGAGACAAAGGTAATATCTTGGAAGGTATTGAAATATAAAGATTTAGGTACAGTACATAAAGAGAAAATGTTTTCAGTGGTTGAAGGGTCCATAACCAGAGGACAAAGATTGAGGGTGATTGGCAAGGAACCAGAGGTGATAAGGAGAATTATTTTTTTCAATGAGTTGTTAGAATTTGGAATGTACTGCCTCATTGGATACATATTTAATAGCGACCATGAGCTACTCTCTCATTAGGGAGGAGACAACTGAGGGTGGTTTATCTTGAGGGTAACCATGCCTCAGGCAAGGTTGCAAAGGATGGTCCTTTATAGTAACCTCAGCTGCTGTGGGAATCAAACCCAAATTATTGGCTCAAGAGTACCCTCAAACAAACCATTGCTTACTTTATCTATAAGCATACACAATCCAATGGAAGTCAATGGCTGAATTCTCAGAAAAGAGGATAGGAGAAATAGCTGAGTATCCCTTGAAATTAATTAGATGAGCACTTGAAGGAGAAACAGGCCTTTGGGAAAGAGTGAATGAATGAAGATAACTGGTGTTGGGTTTTCTTTTGACTGACCTTAATGGAGAATGCTTTTGCGTGGATCTATATCATAGGCAGGGGTTGTACTTTATTCAGTGTAAGCAAGATTCAACATTCTATGAGCAACAGTAGCAAGACACATTGTCTTGCCTGTTACACTCTGGTTAGTAATTCAGTGTCCATGTGGCTAGCCTGGATGGTTAAACATCCACTGGCATCATGCACATGATTTCCTTCGCCAAAATGGTTTTCTACCAGGGTTTGTCTGCCAGACAACTCAAAGCTCTGGGACCATTATCAATACACGTTTTACTGCTCAGAAAGTTTTTTTATATACTTTCTCCACACAGCACAGCCGTAGAGACTGGATTTAACCAAATTGGCAACTTGTAATAATTTATCCTGTCCAGTTACAACACTGTGCCGTGTAATCACTTGCCTGCCCACACCCCTCATCCCCATCTGTTTTCCTATGCCTGAAACCTTATCAGTTTATTTTTTTTCAAACTTTCCAACACCAGTGCTTGAATACACGAAGATATTCTGCTGTCCTTGGGTGCCTATCTATCATGTCTGGGATTCAAGGCACTACTGTTATTCTTTGTCTCTTTATCAGGGTCTCTGGAATTTGACCAATGTTATCTTTTAAGTCTCTGTCTCTCTGTGTTTCTCTCTCTCTCTCTCTCTCTTTCTCTCTCTCTCTCTCTCTCTCTTTCTTTCTCTCTCTCTCTCTCACACACACACACAGGCAGGACTGTTACTGTTTTCCTTCCTATTTTTGGTCAAGAAAAGCTAAATTCATGATTTTTATTTCCCCTTATTATTTACTTCACAACCATTTTCTAACAAGGGCAGAGCAGAACAAGGTTAAGAAAAGTACAGTATTTATCGTAACAACTAGTGAAAACTATAATTATTATCAATTGTCCTTGGAAGACAGTGAGAAATCTGAAGTAGGAAACTCCCAGGATTCACACGCTCGTACTTGGTGGTTGACATGGATGCTGACCCCTTGCTCCCAAGGCAACGTCATTCTTTAGTGAACACTGGTATTTGTTCACATAGTAACCAACGTGTGACTGGGTTCTCATTGAGTGTTGACTGGATAATTTTCACTGACTAAAAGTATGGTGAAGGCAGACACAATTGCACCTTTCAAAAAACCCCTCTGACCTTTAGCTCAGCTACTCTCACTCTTCCTTTGCTTGCTGAACACACCATTCCAGTCTGGATTATTGCTCCATTTTAAAGTTTCCTGGTCCATCAGGAATTTTAAGCTTTACTTAAAGAGTCTCTATTCAATCCGCACCAAACTGGAACCTTATGGAAGTTCATTAAATCATGAGGGGCATGGATTGGGTGAATAGCCAAGGTCTTTTCCTCAGGGCAAGGGAGCCCAGAACTAGAGGGCATAGGGTTTAGGGTGAGAGGGGCAAGATTTAAAAGGGTCCTAAGGAGCAATTTTTTCATGCAGTGAATGGTGCGTGTATGGAACGAGCTGCCAAAGGAAGTGGTGGAGGCAGATACAATTTCAACGTTTAAAAGGTATTCAGACAGGAAAACATTTGAGGGAAATGGGCGAAATGCAGATAAATGAGTCTAGTTCAGATTAGGATACCTAATCAACATGGATGGGTTGGACCAAAGGGTCTGTTTTCATGCTGTATGACTACTCTCCTTCAGAATTAACAATTCTTCTTCTCCATGGCATTGTTAACTGTTCATTTGCATAGTCTCTCTTACTAGATCTGAAACTAGGTATTATTTTTTCATAGAATCCCCAGTGTGGAAGCAGGTTATTCAGCCCATTAAAGTCCACACTGATCCTCCAAAGATCATCCCATTTGGCACAAACTCCCTTTACCCTATCCCTGTAGCCCTGCATTTTCCTTGGCTAATTCACCTAGCCTGCATATTCCAGGGTACAATGGGCAATTTAGCATGGCCAACCTACCTACCTGTACATCATTGGACAGTGGGAGGAATCCTGGGCACCCAGAGGAAACCCATGCAGACACGGGGAGAATGTGCAAACTCCATAAAGACTGAGTGTGGGAACGAACTTGGGTCCCTGACGCTGTGAAGTAGCAGTACTAAGCAGTGAACCACTATGCCAACTCTTGTTGAGGATTATCACGAGATTTTCCCCAAATCTTCAGCTGCTCCCTGCTACTGACTGTTCTATGGGCTTAAAGCTGAACCTGAGGATTTCACACTGTTGCTCAGGATGTGTTGCATGATGAATGCAGAAGAAGGGTAAGTTTTGGTTGAAAGAACATAGTGTTGCAATATAAAATAAGGAATTGAATTGAGTTTAATTTATTTTATTGTCATGTGTACCGAGGCACAGTGAAAAGCTTTGTCTTGCAAGCAGTACAGGCAGATCACAGAGTTAAGTAGGATAGATAAGTAAATAATCGATAAACAGAGGCAAAAACAAAAACACAGGTACAGGTGAATGTTAAGAGCTTGTGAGTCCATTCAATATTCTAACAACAATAGGGTAGAAACTGTTTTGAAACTGGCTGGTGTGTGTGTTCAGGCTTCTGTACCTTCTCCCCAGTGGTAGAGGTTGTAGAAAAACATTGCCAGGGTGGGATGGATCTTTGAGAATGCTGGCAGCCTTTCCTTGCCAGCGGGCCTGGTAGATGGATTCTGTAGATGGGAGGTTGGCCTTTGTGATTGTCCAGGCCGAGTTCACCACTCTCTGTAACCGTCTCCGATCTTGAATGGTACAGTTGCCATACCAGGTAGTGATACATCCAGACAGAATGCTCTCCATGGCACACCTATACAAGTTGGCAAGGGCATTCGCCATCATACCAAATTTTCTCAGCTGCCTGAGGAAGAAGAGATGTTGTTGGGCTTTTGTAAACAGTGTTAATCTATACTGTGTGCAGGAATGCAGAGACCCAGGTGATAACTCATTAAAGGGACAGGTTGACTGAGCAATTAACAAAGCATACAATATTCTAGACTTTATGAATAGGGTATAGGCTAAACGGGCAAGCAGGTTATGCCAACTTGTATAAGACACTGGTTAGACCTCAGCTGGAATATTACATACAAAACTGCCAAAATTCAACCAAGGCTTTACCCTGAATTACTCATTTCAATGGCAATAGATGTCTGAAAGACTTTTAGGTTAATAAACCTCAGGCTTAAACATCCAACCTTTTGAGGGTTACAGACTTCAGTAAGAATATGAATACATTGGAGAGAGTGCAGCAGAAGTTTACAAGAATGGTCCCAGGGATAAGAAACCGCAGCTATGCAAATAGATTGGGCATGGGTGGCTCAGTGGTTAGCCCTGCTGCCTCACACGGCCAAGGACCTGGGTTTGATTCCAGCTTCGGGTGAGTGTTTGCATGGAGTTTGCACTTTCTTCCTGTTTCTGCTGGGTGCTCTGGTTTCCTCCCACAGTCCAAAGATGTGCAGGTTAGGTGGATTGGCCGTGCTAACTGCAGGGTTACAGGGATAGAGAGGGGGGTGAGGCAGAGTGGGATGCTCTTTGGACTGTTACTGTGGATGTGATGGGCCAAATGGCCTGCTTCCACACTGATTCTATGATCAACAGCACATGTTAGGTAGTTTGGCCATGCTAAATTGTCTTGTTAGCTATGTTTTTTATGTGAGGTTGCAGAAGTGGGTCTCGGTGGGATGCTCTTTGGAGCGTTGGTACAAACTGGATGGGCTGAATGGCCTCTTGCTGCACCTTAGGGATTCTATGTATGGACTGTTATTTTTGGAGAGAAGAAAGTTATGAGGAGATTTGATGAAAGTTTCCAACAGCATGAAAGTGTAGACAGTGAGAGACTATTCCTTGTCATAAAAGGGATGAGAATGAGAGGGCACAGAAACAGTTTTTGAGCCAGGAAACAGTTAGATTGCACTGCCTAGAATTGGAATGCAGTTAGATTCAGTTGAGGTATTCAAGAAGATATTAGATGATCATTTAAATTGTAAGAATATTCAGGATTATTGGGAGAAAGCAGAAGTAATGGCATTAAACAGTGTTCATTCAAAGTGCAAGTTCAGACATATAGGGCTGAATGGCCTCCTTTTGTATAGTAAGAACTCAGTGATTCTGCGACAACTTGCCAAAATTCAACCAAGGCTCCACCCTCATCTCATCTCTTGGACAACAGATGTCTGCTTTTCTTTTTAGGTTAATAAACTTCAGGCTATCAAACCTTTCGACTCTGAGGTTTGATGATAATTGAAATGTCGAATGAAGTTGAGGATATCCTCCTCGAACTCACCGTCTACAGTCTCCCATCAAAGAGAAGGCCTCTTGCTGTTTTTCTAGCTTTCACTCTCCTAATTCTGGCCTTGCTGGTACACACAGAGCCCTTTGAACTGTAACTATTTGACCTGACAAAGGAGCAGCGCTCTGAAAGCTAGTGCTTCCAAATAACCTGTTGGATTATAACCTGGTTTTGTGTGATTTTTAACTTTGTCCACCCCAGTCCAACTCCAGCTCCTCCACATCGTGACTATTTGAGGTGTTCTTAACCCAATTTCTCAAGGCCGGCATTATAATGGCTCCACACCTGCAAATGTAATCTCCACAGAACAAAGAGTTCTCTCTGAAAATATTAATATAGACCATGGACTAAATAATTATGACACTTTTACATTACCCCGTAACCTGTGCTGTTTGAATAGATCTTTAAAACTCCCTAACCTTTTCCCTTGTATTTCCATTTCTTCAGGTTTGGCAATATCTGAGGAAGACCTCCATGGTTATTCAGCATCTTTTTCACAGCATGTAGGCCATTAATTTAACCAAGATTATAGTGGGATGATGTCATTAGATATCTTGTGATGTAATAGTAGCATCCCTATTTCTGAGCCAGGAGGTCCAGATTCAAATCCCACCTGTCCGACAGGTGTGCTGTTACATGTCCAACCAGGTGTGTTGTTATTAAAAGAGAGCTACACATCCACAGCTCTTGTGGTGCTGTGGTAGCGTCCATACATCTGAGCCGAGTGGCTCTAAGTTCAAGTCTCACTTGTCCCTGAGATATGCTGTGACACATCCAACCATTTTCAGAGAATCTCTACAGTGTGGAACCTGGCCATTCCACCCATTGAGTCCTCACTGACTCTCTGAAGAGCATTCCACCCAGACCCACCACCCCTACCCTATGATCCTGCATTTCCCATGGCCAATCCACCTAACCTGCACATCTTTGTGGAAGAAAACCAGAGCACGTGGGGGAAACCCACGCAGACACAGGGACAACATGCAAACTCCACACAGACAGTCACGCAAGGCTGGAATTGAACCCAGGACCTTGGCATTGTGAGGTAGCAGTGCTAACGATTGTGTCACTGTGCTACCCAGTGTGATTTTTCTAAAAAATAGTTACACTTTTATGACTCTTGTGGTCTAGTGGTAGTATCCGTATTTCTGAGTCAGGAGGCCTGTATTCAAGTTTCCCCTGCTTCTGAGGTGCATAATAACATCTTTGAACAGGTTTAGATAAGAACATACCTACATTGGAATTTCTTATTGACTCATTATTACATAGTATGGAATCATATAATGAATACAGCACAGATAGAGGGCATTCAGCCCTTTGTATCTGTGCTAGCTGTCAGCAAGGGCCACTCAGACAGTCTCACAGCCCCCCAACTCTCGATCATCCTATGCTATGTGTACCTCTATTATAGCCTGAACAGTCAACTTGAATTCTATAATTTGAACAGATAATAGCTGACTGGAAAAAAAAAGCCAACAGAACTGCGGACACTGTAAATCAGAAACAAAACCAGAAACTGCTGGAAAATTTCAGCAGGTCTGGCAGCATCTGTGGAGAGTTAGTGTTTTGGGTCGAGTGACCCTTCCTCAGAACCTGACTGAAAGTTGGTCAGATTTTATTGTGTGTGAGATGTCCCAGCAGCTGCTAATTTCTACCAAATTGAAGATTTTCTTTATTTTGCCTTTTGGGGAATTTGACAACTCACTGTCCAACCACTAGGGCATGGCCTTTTCCTGATCCTTCCAATCATCACTGGATTGTGACCCCAAAACTACATCCTTCTGGGGTGACTCAGCTGCTCATTTCTGGCCAGGACACAACTTCTTCAGTAATGTGGAACATGCTTTAAATCAACTTGCTTCCTCCTGCGACTAGATTGAGGAGGGTGGTTGAAACCAATGGAAAGACAAGCTTTCCCAATGTGCTCATAAATCCCTGGAGGAGAGGATCTGCAATAGAGACTTTCCAAGAAGTAGGTATTTCTCTGGAAATCACAATGTATGGCTTGGAAGTCTTAATCTAATGAAATCAACAAGCAGAAATTCACTGGCTGCACACATTTCTTGGGTTCAGAGAAATCATAGAATCCCTACAGTGTGGAAACAGACCATTATTGGCCCCACAAGTCCATACCAAAGAGTATCCCACCCAGACCCATTCCCCTACCCTGTTACTTTACATTTCCCTTGACTAATGCACCTAACCTTACACATCTCTGAACACTGCAGGCAATTTAGCATGGCCAATTCACCTAACCTGCTCATCCTTGGACTGTGGGAGTTAACCAGAGTACCTGGAGGAAACTTGGGCAGACATGGGGAAAATGTACAAACTCCACACAGACTAGAATCAAACCCAGGTCCCTGATGCTGTGAGGCAGCAGAGCTAACCACTGAGCTATCATGCTGCCCATGGTTGTGGAGGTTATCATCAAGGAACAATCGGAAAGGCTGGCCTATGCCCATTGGAGCCTCAAAGAATGGGAGGTGACCTTATTGAAAGATATGAGATCCTGAGGACACGAGATGGGGTGAATATTCTTGTGGAAAAGACAAGAACCAGAGGTCACAGTTTACATATTAGGATTTAGGGTGGAGATGATGAGAAATTTTCCCTCAGGGTCATGAGTCTTTGGAATTCTCTTTCTCAGAGAGTAGTGTGGATATGTCACTGAATGTGGTTGACTCCTAAAGTGCCTTCTGGGCAATTAGAGATGATATGTAAATGTTGACCTAGTCTGAGACGGCCATAGCCTATGAATGAAGAGGAAAAAAAATGAAGGCGGGTGGATAAATTCTTGAGTAACCGGAGAGTTGAAGGATATTGGGTATAGGCAGAGATATGGATTTGAGGCCACAATAGGATCACAATTGGCAGAGCAGGTACGGAATGGCCAACGTTGGTCATATTACTACACTATGTTCAAAAAAGCACTTCTTTAACTCCAAAGCAACAACTTAACATTTTGAAAGGTTCCACTTGACTCAGAGATGGTGACATAATAATGGTGATATCATGAATGGTAATCAAATGATGCTTTGGAGACACAGGTTCAAAATCTCGCCATGATATCTGAAGGAATATAAAGATTCAATTATTAAATTGAGGAACTGAAAGTTAGCTTCAGTAATCATGACCACGTAGCAATCTTTGATTGTCATAAAAACTCATGCTACTTTACTAATGTCCCTTAATGGAAGGAAATCTGCCACATTTAGCTGGTGTGACCTACATGTGACTCCTGACCCATGGTAATGTAATTTTTTTTAACTGTACCCCCAAAATGCCCCATTCTATGAAGAAACAAGTTAAAGAAAGTGTATCTTTAACTTGATAAAGCCATACAAGGTGCTTCACAGGATGGACAATCAAACAAAATCTGACCCTGTTGCATCAGGAGATATTGGTCAAAGAAGAACATTTGAAGGGGATTAAAGCAAAGGGAGGTAGAGTGGTTTAGGAGGGAATTCCAAAGCCTAGAGCACATACAGCTGAAGGCATGGTCATCAATGATGAAGGGGCAAAGACGAAGGGTCCGCAAGAGGTCAGAGAGGGGTGGATGTAGAGATCTTTGAGGACTACAGATTGAAAATGGTAAATAGGTCAGTCAATCTACGACCAGGTCTGCAATGTTGAAGATGCCCTTAATACCTTCTCTATGACTTCCAAAGAACATCTGCAAGTTTCAAAGGCATCGTTATGGTTGATCTGGCCTCCGTTATATCTGTCTTAGTCAATCCTTGAACAACTTCTGTTCAATAGTTTTTGTTCCATAAATTGATTGATAGCATATTTTGCTTAACATCTCAAAACAGAATCATGCATTACTTTGGAATTCAAGTACTGTGGGTTACACTGACCTTTAGGTGGATTAAAAACTCAGGGATTTTCTGGCTTACCAAGTAGGGATGTAGACAGTTATACATCAATGTTGGATGTTTATGGATAAGCTGGGAGAGAAGCAATGAAAGAAGCTATTACCCATCTACTCTGCAGATCATATTGAGTGCATTCACTGATACTGTTTCATTATAGATGGAGGCTATTTGGTCCAATGGGTGAAATGAAATGTAGCTGTCATGGGGAAACATGACAGGCAGGGCAATTAATGACCCCATTACTGCAATGTCTTGATGTGTGATGACGGATTAAGATTAAATTTGCTACGATGTAGGGGCCAGACTGGCCTTGCCTGATCTGGTGGCAGATTTGTTTTTTCTATGCATTTGCAACTCTTGAATGTACGTTTATCGAAAGTTTCTCACTCCACATCCATTGAAAGGATGGGCAACAGCAGCAAGAATGATTGAGAAGTCGGGGGGAGAGGTGGGTGCGTCAACAACTACAATGGGAGCAAGCGGTACTTGAGGAAGGAAAGTGGTCAGGGTCAGGGCATGTGGAAGTCTTCAACAGGAACTTGTTGCATTGAGTGAGGTTGCATGGGTGGGGGGGGGGGGGGGCAGGAGGGGAAAAAGCAAAGTGAGAGGAGGTTTTGCCTACACCTACTATGGTCTGTGCAATCCTGACATTGCTAGCTGAGGTGGTGACAGTCTGCTCAGTGTACCTGCAATGATTGTGGCAGGTATCCTCTGACGATCTGAGACCTTGAAGAGGCTAGTCCATGAGGTACAGAGAATTCTGCTCCTCCTCTACTGCAAGCTATAGCAGAGCGAGTGATGAGGGAGTGTTCACCCTGGTGGTACCCTGAGAGAAAGAACCAGAAATGCAATTCAGAAACCTCCCTGAAGGGAGGGGGACCTTGAGGGAACAGCAGGTATTTCATTCCCTTGCAGCCAGCCATTGTTGTATGGAGCCCACGATGACAGCAACAGAATGCAGTCCAGAAACAATATGGGTTGTATGTTGAACCCAGAAGTTACAATGGGTAAAACCACGTGCTGATATCGCTCAGGCAAGGGAGAACATACAGCGCATGTTAATTCTTCATGCACAAAGATGGCACCTCCAAGATACATTCCCCTAATTTTTGCTGCACGTCCAACGGGCTTCTTGCGGTAGTGGCCAGAGGCTTTGGAAGATCCCACCATCACCCACCTTCTCTACAACCTCCATTCAGGCATGCCGTGATTAGGCAGGTATGGTTTCTTGTGGTGGGCCACACAAAGAGCTGATGAAGGGCTTTTGCCCAAAATGCTGACTTTCCTGCTCCTCGGGTGCTGCCTGACCTGCTGTGCTTTTCCAGCACCACAGTCTTCACACAAAGAGCACCCCTGGAGGTGTATCTGCAGGGAAGGGCTGTCTCTGAACTGAATGGCTGGCCTCTGTCTTGGCTATTCTTGTGACATATTGTATTTTAGGCTATCTTTATTAACTCACTCTCCAGCTTGCTATATTCATTAAGACCTGGTTCCCATTTGTTTATTCATAACCCTTTACTAACCTGTTATTGATTATGACACGGTTTCATTAATTCTTTCATCAAGCCGCAATTCTGTAATATCCAAATTTAAAAGCAACCCTTTCAAACCCATGACTGCATTTCCACACCTTATCAGCATACAGAACAATACCATCCCCATCAAGTCTCCACGAAACATTACAATATTAACCAGCCCTTACTAACCATCTCCTGCACCTGAACAGATTACGTATCTCAGCAAAAGTGAGGACTGCAGATGCTGGAGAGAGTGTGATGCTGGAAAAGCACAGCAGGTCAGGCAGCATCTGAGGAACAGGAGAATCGATGTTTTGGGCAAAAAACAAAAGTTTCCTGATGAAGGGCTTTGGCTCGAAACATACATTTTCCTGTTTCTCGGATGCTGCCTGACCTGCTGTGCTTTTCCAGCACCACACTCCTGATTAAGTACCTGTTAAATACCTTTTAAATGGGCCATTATCCCTTTAAGAAATTAACGGACAAAACAGTGCTTGCATGAAATTGCATGAATGAATGAAACTCATACCAGCAAATAGTAAATAAATCTCACCTCACAGCTGCAGAAATCAGTTTAATATCCTTTAATCTTTTATTACAATTTCTAACTTATTTAGAGCAGAAAGGCCTAGTGAAGAAGGGTTACACCTGAAACATCAACTTCTCCATCTCCTGATGCTGCCTGGTCTGCTGTGTTCTTCCAGCCTCCTGCCTGTCTGTTTAGTATTTTTACTAACATTTACTAATTTCAAAGACAAAAGGGCTAACACTTCCCAATTATGCAAGCAGACCAGACAGACATCCCATACAAAGTAGCAGCTAGCATTTAGTACATTTTAACCCACCTTCTGTCTCCCAGTTCTGAAGCTCTGCAAATCTTTGTGTACTATAGATTTTTAAAAAGTTACACTATCGTAATGAGATATTAATGTATGTAAGAACTGTGTATAAAGGGACTCTTGTAAGAACCGTATTTCAGGATTCTATGGTCAGCTTGAACTTGTGCTGTGATTGCTGAATACAGAGACTATTGCTCACTGACTGATTTCAGTCATAATTTGAACACGGTCCCACATTCCAAGATGCAGTCAAAGGGACTAAGACAAGCTGTAGCAGGGGAGCTGGGGTGGGAGAACAACATTGGTATGCAAAAACAACAGCAACCGCTCTTCAAAAGTAATCGGTTGGCTTTAAATCATTTTGGGATGACCATTGGTCATTAAAAGGGCACCATACAAATGCATATTTTCCTTTCATTTGACCCAATTAGTCCATGCCAGTATTTATCTTCCAAACACACTGTTCCAACATTCCGCCTCCCATTTTGCTTTTGTCCACCTTCCTTATCTAGTCTTCAAGACTCAAGTACAATTTCTGCCTCAACATCTTGAGGCTAAATTCCACACAACTCTCCAGAGTCTGGTTTAATCCTCCCTTTCTATCCAAGGGCTTTGGAATGGTATGGCAGCTAAGGCAGATCAACTGCTAAGATCAGGGCCTTAAAAGTTGGCTAGATGTCTGATTTGCAAAGTAGGGTGATATCGAGCAGCACAGTGGCTCAGTGGTTAGCACTGCTGCCTCATAGTGCTAAGGACCCAGGTTCAATTCCAGCCTCAGGTGACTGCCTGTAAGGAGTTTGCAAGTTCTCTGTATGTGTTTCTTCCCACAGACCAGAGATGTACAGGTCAGGTGGATTGGCCATGCTAAATGCAGGGTTACAGGGATAGAGAGAGGTGAGGCTAGGTGGGATACTCTGCAGACAGTCACTGTGGATGTGATGGGTCAAATGGCCTGCTTCCACACTGATCCTATGATGAACAGCACAGGTTCACTACTTGAAATTGTCATGAAGGTCTTCCCTTGCCTGAGGCACAGTGATCCTCAGGTTAACCTTACCAGCAATCGTCTCTCTGTAATGAAAGAGCAGCCCTATGAACCTCTATAATGAATTTACTTGATTTAACTGGAGGTGCCAGTGTTGGATTGGGGTGGACAAAAGTTAAAAATAACACAGGTTATAGTCCGACAGATTTATTTGGAAGCACTAGCTTTCAGAGCACTGCTCCTTCATCAACTTCCAAACAAACCTGGTGTTGTGTGGCTTTTAACTTTACCTGCATTAAGCAATGTTGCCATGTACTGGAGACCATGGACTTAGTCAAGAGATCATTCTCGTTCTCTCTATTACTGTTGGAGAATGATGACTTCAGTGTTGTCAGTGCAAACATATGGCACTCAACCCAAGTTAAGAATAAAATATTATTTAAAACTCAGAAGTCTTCCAGGCACCATAAAGCTTTGATCAGAGCAGAAAAAAAAGTCCTAAACAAGTGTGTTGATGCTACATAATAAACCTGATACCTGCCTTCCAGGCATTGTCCAGAGCTCATAACATGCCCTGTCGTGGAGTGAGACCAAAATAAAAATGAACACTTGTGTTGTGAAAGACTCCCAACTGGTTGAGCAACAAGTTTCACCCACAGTAATAATGGCCTGTTGCAATGGCCTGAAGCAGTGACAAGCACAAGACAGATCCACCTCTACCAAGAAGCTGTTGTATATGTTCCAGAAACAGAATAGATCATTGCATGTGAAGTGAATTCACCCCGTGTGCAGTGACCGATCATATCAGTGAATATGGTGAGTTTCCACCAATCACAAAAGTGAAAGGGTGACCTGAGGGAGTGTGACAGGTGCACAGTGGCAGATTTTCAGTTCTCAGGCTTACAATATGTAGACTTGTGTTTTAAAAAAAAAGAAACAACAGCAATATTATTATACAGTCCTGGAGCAGGTGGGACTTGAACTTGCATCCCCTCGCTCAGAGGTTTGGACACTACCACTGCACCGTACAGGCTCAAAGCTAGCTGGTTGATTCAGAAACCACATCGATCCACAAGTCAACTGTAATGAGCAAATTAAAATCAGGAGCATTGTCAAATGGTCACTGAACAGCCAAGCTAATCTTTGAGATAGGATGTCTCATTCCATCTTATAAGAATCATGACATTTTACAGTGAGTGGGTAATCATTTCTCTGAAAGGTGCTGTCCATTTACCTTCTGCTCTGCTGTCTCATGATAGCTACACTAGCTCTCTATTTCAAGTATTAATCATTTTCTTTTCTGCATGCTCCTACAAATGCTCAAGTGCTCTTATGTGCATGTGTCGGGTGCATTGGGCATGGATAGATTGAGACTTGGTGGGTTGGTCCATCCCAAACCCCACTCCTCCTTCTTCCTATACCTCTTGATCCCCTTACTAATCAAGAAGCTAGCTATCTCAGTCTTAAATACACTCAATGACCTGGCCTCCACAGCCTTCTGTGGCAATGAGTTCCACAGATTTACCACTCTCTGGCTGAAGATGTTCTTCCTCATCTCAGTTCTAAAGGGTCGTCCCTTCACTCTGAGGCTGTGTCCTCAAGTTTGACTTTCTCCTACTAGTGGAAATATCTTCTCCACGACCACTCTATCCAGGCCTCTCAGCATTCTGTCAGTTTCAATAAGATCCCCTCCTCATCCTGCTCAACTCCATCGAATACAGCAGGAGTCCACCCAAACTCCTCTACTGATCCTTATATAACGAGCCCCCCCCCCCCCCCCCCCATCCCCAGGATCATTCTGGTAAACCTGCTTTGGACCCCTTTCAATGCCAACACATCCTTCCTTAGATATGAGGCCCAGATAAAGAACTACATGCAAGCTGGATCCCATGAGGGGAATCAACTTTGGAAAGACACAAGGTCATCCAGAGGTTTTAATGTTTGGGGACAATAGAGTCAAGTGCCTTCAGGACAAGACAGTAGAGCACAAAGCCAATACCTCCATCCAAAGCTGACTTCATAAAATAGTATTTGCAAACGGTTATGCAAATCCACACTTGGCCTAGCATCACACATCCACGTGACAGCGACCTGGATTGTGAATAACTTTTTTTTCACAGAACATTCCTTCATTAGAGAACTCAGGCACAAAAATCACCCTTCAAAACAACGTTGTATTGAATGTGACAAACGCTGAAGAGCCTGGGCGACTGGATATGTTTACACAAATGCAGGTCCTTTATTGAGTCTTGACGTGAACAGGACTCTTAAGGCTATAGACAAGCCTATCACAAGCAATTACCTTTCGTAACATTAATAACAGCTGTACAAGATGCAGAATTAAAGGCTACAATTACCTTTTGTGGTGTAGTGGTAGCATCCTTGCCACTAAGCCAGGAGGAGAAAGTGAGGGCTGCAGATGCTAGAGATCGGAGCTGAAAATGTGTTGCTGGAAAAGCGCAGCAGCTCGGGCAGCATCCAAGGAACAGGAGAATCGACGTTTCGGGCATAAGCCCTTCTTCAGGAATCCTGAAGAAGGGCTTATGCCTGAAACATCGATTCTCCTGTTCCTTGGATGCTGCCCGAGCTGCTGCGCTTTTCCAGCAACACATTTTCAGCACTAAGCCAGGAGGCCTGGGTTCAAATCCTACCAGTTCCAGAGGTGTGTTATTGTATCTCTCTCAGGTTAATTTCAAAAATATCTATCGTTACTTCTTCCAAAACAGATGGATAGCAATGTCCCTGAGCAGTTCTCTCTCTCAAACCTATTCCAAAAGTCTCATGGATTCATGGACCTTCTGTTGGAAACTTACAGTCCTCCTTACAAAATAGTGAGCGTGGAATGATTAAATCTCATATAGAGTAAATAATTCCTTGTTACCCAGAAAATTGGCTGAGATCTTAGCTATTTTCAACAGAGTAAGGGATTCAAGGACTCGTGCTATTTTTACTCTAGCTAGACATTTCAACTCATGGTGCCCACGGTGCTATGTCTCAATTTATCTCTAATACCTTTAAAATAAAATCCTTATAGTGTGGAAGCAGACTATAATTAACACTCCAAAACCATCCCACACAGGCACATTCCCACTACCCCACATTTCCCATGCTAATCCACGCAGCCTGAACATTAAAGGACACCCAACCTACACATCTTTGGACTGTAGAAGGAAACCAGAGCACCTGGAGGAAATCCACACAGACACGGGGAAGGATTCACAAACTCAAGGCTAGAATCGAACCCAGGCTCCTGGTGAGGTGAGGTAGCAGTGCTAACCACTGAGCCACCATGCCATCGCTTAACATGCAAATGAAGTACATGAGCTAATATTACATCATTTGACTTGTCTGATTCTGCAGATTGCTCAATCTATCAGCAAAAAGCAACAGGGCCGTCATGTGACCTCAGCAACATAGTGGACTCCCATCAGACCATCAACCTAACGGAGATGGTGCGCCTGATCAACAATAATTGAATTCACCTCCTAAGCCACGTGTTGATGCTCCATCATGGGTTTCTGTAAACCTTTAAAAGTAACAATTAATGAGCATTTGTGATATTCTCAAAACTAGATTACTAGATTACTAGATTACTTACAGTGTGGAAACAGGCCCTTCGGCCCAACAAGTCCACACCGCCCCGCCGAAGCGTAACCCACCCATACCCCTACATTTACCCCTTACCTAACACTACGGGCAATTTAGCATGGCCAATTCACCTGACCTGCACATCTTTGGACTGTGGGAGGAAACCGGAGCACCCAGAGGAAACCCACACAGACACGGGGAGAATGTGCAAACTCCACACAGTCAGTCGCCTGAGGCTGGAATTGAACCCGGGTCTCTGGCGCTGTGAAGCAACAGTGCTAACCACGAACCAAGACCCATGCAGAAACAAGCACCTCTGACAGTACAGCACTCCTGTAGAATTGCACTGAGGGAGTCAACTGGACCATAGGGTCACTGAACCCAGTTGAAACCATAATTTTCTGTATAAGATGTAACAGCTCTGCTCACTGCACCACAGTTAATACCTAATGCGTTGTCCATTGTATATTTACTCTAGTCCACACAATGTTGTGTTATTTGACTTTTTCCTGATTGATAATTGTTCTAACCTTTATGACAATGAAGGAGAGCAAAAGCTGAATTATGGTATTGAGATATTTCACAACTGAACACACCAGCTTCACCTCAAATGTTCCCTGTACCTCTAATGTTTGCTACATCAGAATGGGAGCACAGAAGCTGATTGTAAGTGGTCAGGGATTGCCTGCCTTGGGTCTCAGGGACTTTGGTTCAGTTGAACGAAAGGCTGGTAGACCCTCCAGATTGCTGATCACACCTCCTCACACTCTGACCCACACCTTAAGTCCTCTCATGACACTCCGCAGCACCTTAGCCCCTTGTGCCACCTCCACTGCCAGTATCCACTCTGGGCAGATTCCTAATGATCTAATATAGATTGCACACATGCGCATTGATATGGAAATAAAACCTCCATTCAGGACACCCATTTAAAGTGTTAAATCCCTTCAAGTGTTTAGTTTGTCATAAGAACAAAGTTCTACTCAGTTATCATATCAAAGACAGCTAATCCTTTAACAGCCTCTTTAAACTGTCATTCAAAATATGAACTCAATCCTGCTGTTGACACTTTTAAAATTCTGCATAGCATTCATTTTGAACATTACTTTAATAACCCTCAGAAATTATCAACAAAGCACTCTATTAAAATTTCGGGAGCGGACATTGCTGACTTTTTTACTAATGTACACCGATCAATCAATCAAAGGGTTCTTTTGTTTAATTCCAGTCAGCTCGTCTATTCGTGTTAATACGAATTTTCAAACTTTAAATTGTGTCAGTTTAACCCTTTTTACCCTCCCTTTATAAGTGATCGTGTCTATTTTAAAAACTAATGATGTCACACTTGGAGTTAAGGTTCTTAGAACAATACAAATTATTAAATCCAAATGATCCTGATATTCCTCCTATATGAGTCACAGTCTACCTCTTTACAAAACTTGGATGTGGGAGTGTGTGTGTGTGTGTATCTGTGTATATGTGTGTGTCTGTGTGTGTGTGTGTGTATCTACGTGTGCATGTGTGTGCGTGCGTGTGTGCGTGCATGTGTGTGTCCTTGTGTATGCGTGCACGTGTGTGCGCCTGTGTGTGTGTGTGCATGTGCGTGCCTGTGCCTGTGTGTGTGTGCATGCGCGTGTGTGTGCGTGCGCGTGTGTGCCTGTGTGTGTGTGTGCATGCCTGTGTGTGTGTGTGTGTTTGTGCGTGTGTGTTTGTGTGTTTGTGTGTGTAGGTGTCTGTGTGTGTGTCTGAGTGTGTGTGTACGTGTGTGTGTGTGTCTGTGTGTGTGTGTGGGAGAGAGAGAGAGATTCATGGGACGTCAGCATCATTGGCGAGCCCAAAATTTCTTGCTCATTTACAGTTGCTCTTGAGAAGGTAATGCTGAACTGTTCTTTTGAATCTCTGTAGTATTGCTAAGTGGGGAGGGGGGTTGGTACATGCAAAGTGCTTTTAGGGATGAAGTTCCAGGATTCTGGCCCAGTAGAGTCATAGAGTCATAGAGATGTACAGCATGGAAACAGACCCTTCAGTCCAACCTGTCCATGCCGACCAGATATCCCAACCCAATCTGGTCCCACCTGCCAACACCCGGCCCATATCCCTCCAAACCCTTCCTATTCATATACCCATCCAAATGCCTCTTAAATGTTGCAATTGTACCAGCCTCCACCACATCCTCTGGCAGCTTATTCCATACATGTATCACCCTCCGCGTGAAAACGTTGCCCCTTAGGTCTCTTTTATATCTTTCCCCTCTCACCCTAAACCTATGCCCTCTAGTTCTGGACTCCCCAACCCCAGGGAAAAGACTTTGCCTATTTATCCTATCCATGTCCCTCATAATTTTGTAAACCTCTATAAGGTCACCCTTCAGCCTCCGACGCTCCAGAGAAAACAGCCCCAGCCTGTTCAGCCTCTCCCTGTAGCTCAGATCCTCCAACCCTGTAAACATCCTTGTAAATCTTTTCTGAACCCTTTCAAGTTCCACAACATCTTTCTGATAGGAAGGAGACCAGAATTGCACGCAATATTCCAACAGTGGCCTAACCAATGTCCTGTACAGTAGCAACATGACCTCCCAACTCCTGTACTCAATACTCTGACCAATAAAGGAAAGCATACCAAACGCCTTCTTCACTATCCTATCTACCTGTGACTCCACTTTCAAGGATCTATGAACCTGCACTCCAAGGTCTCTTTGTTCAGCAACACTGCCCAGGACCTTACCATTAAATGTATAAGTCCTGCTAAGATTTGCTTTCCCAAAATGCAGCTCCTCACATTTATCTGAATTAAACTCCATCTGTCACTTCTCAGCCCATTGGCCCATCTGCTCCAGATCCTGTTGTAATCTGAGGTAACCCTCTTCGCTGTCCACTACACCTCCAATTTGGGTGTCATCTGCAAACTTACTAACTGTACATCTTATGCTCGCACCCAGATCATTTATGTGAATGACAAAAAGTAGAGGGCCCAGCACTGATCCTTGTGGCACTCCACTGATCACAGGTCGCCAGTCTGAAAAACAACCCTCCACTACCCCCCTCTGTCTTCTAACTTTGAGCCAGTTCTGTATCCAAATGGCTAGTTCTCCCTGTATTCCATGAGATCTAACCTTGCTAATCAGTCTCCCATGGTGAACCTTGTCGAATGCCTAACTGAAATCCATATAGGTCACATCA
Source organism: Chiloscyllium plagiosum (assembly GCF_037043375.1). NCBI lineage: Eukaryota > Metazoa > Chordata > Chondrichthyes > Orectolobiformes > Hemiscylliidae > Chiloscyllium > Chiloscyllium plagiosum. The sequence goes on from NW_028270180.1 coordinate 16,382,016, forward strand.
ACTGCTCTGCCCTCATCAATCTTCTTTGTTACATCTTCAAAAAACTCAATCAAGTTTGTGAGACATGATTTCCCACGCACAAAGCCATGTTGACTATCCTGAATCAGTCCTTGCCTTTCCAAATACATGTAGATCCTGTGCCTCAGGATTCCCTCCAACAACTTGCCCACCGCCGAGGTCAGGCTCACCGGTCTATAGTTTCCTGGCTTGTCCTTACCACCCTTCTTAAACAGTGGCAACCTCCAATCTTCCGGCACCTCACCTGTGACTATCGATGATACAAATATCTCAGCAAGAGGCCCAGCAATCACTTCTTTAGCTTCCCACAGAGTTCTCAGGTACACCTGATCAGGTCGTAGGGATTTATCCACCTTTAACCGTTTCAAAACATCCAGCACTTCCTCCTCTGTAATCTGGACATTTTGCAAGATGTCACCATCTATTTCCCTACAGTCTATATCTTCTATATCCTTTTCCACAGTAAATACTGATGCAAAATATTCATTTAGTATCTCCCCCATTTTCTGCGGCTCCACACAAAGGCCGCCTTGCAGATCTTTGAGGGCCCTATTCTCTCTTTAGTTACCCTTTTGTCCTTAATATATTTGTAAAAACCTTTTGGATTCTCCTTAACTCTGTTTGCCAAAGCTACCTCATGTCCCCGTTTTGCCCTCCTGATTTCCCTCTTAAGTATACTCCTACTGCCTTTATACTCTTCTAAGGATTCACTTGATCTATCCTGTCTATACCTAATATATGCTTCCTTCTTTTTCTGAACCAAACCTCAATGTCTTTAGTCATCCAGCATTCCCTATCCCTACCAGCCTTCCCTTTCACCCTGACAGGAATATACTTTCTCTGGATTCTTGTTATCTCATTTCTGAAGGCTTCCCATTTTCCAGCCGTCCCTTTACCTGCGAACATCAGTCTCCAATCAGCTTTCAAAACTTCTTGCCTAGTACCGTCAAAATTGGCCTTTCTCCAATTTAGAACTTCAACTTTTAGATCTGGTCTATGCTTTTCCATCGCTATTTTGAAATGAATAGAATTATGGTCACTGGCCCCAAAGTGCACCACTGACACCTCAGTCATCTTCCCAAGAGTAGGTCAAGTTTTGCACCTTCTCTAGTAGGTAAATCCACATACTGAATCAGAAAATTGTCTTGTACACACTTAACAAATTCCTCTCCATCTAAACCTTTAACATTATGGCAGTCCCAGTCGATGTTTGGAAAGTTAAAATCCCCGAGCATAACTATCATTTATTCTTACAGATAGCTGAGATCTCCTTGCAAGTTTGTTTCTCAATTTCCCTCTGACTGTTCGGGGGTCTATAATCCAATCCCAATAAGGTGATCATCCCTTTCTTATTTCTCAGTTCCACCCAAATAACTTCCCTGGATGTATTTCCGGGAATATCCTCCCTCAGCACAGCTGTAATGCTATCCCTTATCAAAAATGCCACTCCCTCTCCTCTCTTGCCTCCCTTTCTATCCTTCCTGTAGCATGTGTATCCTGGAACATTCAGCTGCCAGTCCTGCCCATCCCTGAGCCATGTTTCCGTAATTGCTATGATATCCCAATCCCATGTTCTTAACCATGCCCTGAGTTCATCCGCCTTCCCTGTTAGGCCCCTTGCATTGAAATAAATGCAGTTAAATTTATTAGTCCTGCCTTGTCCCTGCCTGCCCTGACTGTTTAACTCACTTCTGTTCTCAGCTGTACCCGTCTCAGATCGATCTCTTTCCTCACTATCTCACTGGGTTCCCCCCCCCACCTTACTATTTTAAATCCTCCCAAGCAGTTCTAGCAAATTTCCCTGCCAATATATTAGTCCCCTTCCAATTGAGGTGCAATCTGTCCTTCTTGTACAGGTCACTTCTGTCCCAAAAGAGATTCCAATGATCCAAACAAGTGAAATCTTCTCCCATACACCAGCTCCTCAGCCACGTGTTCATCTGCTCTATCCTCCTATTCCTGCCCTCACTAGCTCGTAGCACTGAGAGTAATCCAGATATTACTACCCTTGAGGACCTCCTTTTTAAATTTCTGCCTAATACTCTGTAATCTCCCTTCCGAATCTCAACCTTTTCCCTTCCAATGTCGTTGGTTCCAATGTGGACAATGACCTCCTGCTGGCCCCTCTCCCCAGTGAGAACATTCTGCACCCTCTCTGAGATATCCTTGATCCTGGCACCAGGGAAACAACACACCATTCTGCTTTCTCTCTGCTGGCCACAGAAATATCTGTCTGTACCTCTGACTACAGAATCCCCTAAGACAATTGATCTCTTGGAAGCCGACGTACCCCTTGTTGCATTAGTGCCAGTCTCAATACCAGAAACGTGGCTGTTCGTGCTACGTTCCCCTGAGAATCCATCACCCCCTACGTTTTCCAAAACAGTATACCTGTTTGAAATGGGTATATCCACAAAAGAGCTGAAAATGTGTTGCTGGAAAAGCGCAGCAGGTCAGGCAGCATCCAGGGAACAGGAGAATCGACGTTTCGGGCATAAGCCTTTCTTCAGGAATCCTTCCTGAAGCTTTTCCAGCAGCACATTTTCAGCTCTGATCTCCAGCATCTGCAGACCTCACTTTCTCCTCAAAGATATCCACAAAAGACTCCTGCCCTAGGTGCCGAACTCTCTCACCCTTCCTGGAGTTAACCCAGCTATGTGACTGTATCTGAGACTTTCCCCCCTTCCAAAAACTGCCATCCATCACATAGTGTTGCTGTTGCAAATTCCTCATCGCTTCTATCTATCTCTCCAACCGATCCACTCGATCTGATAAGATTCACATCCAACAGCATTTATGGCAGATATAATCCACAGTAACCCTTAAACTCTCTTTAAACTCCCACATCTGACAAGAAGTACATATCACTGCAAAGGCCATTTTTGCTCCTTCACAATCTACAGACCCAGAAAATAACACCGTCTTATTCCTCTACAAACACTGCCCCAGGTTAAATTAATAGCTATGGCTTATATTTTAAGTTTAATCAAGAGACTTATCTCCAAAAACATTAAATCAAGAAAGAATCCACTATACTCACTACTGCAGCCTTTCTCTTGGACAGACTTAAAACAACAATTACCTTATCTGATTCTGTGCTGTGAACTTCGCCCAACAGTTCCTCCAAGATTAGTTGTGAATTTCACTGTTTGTTAATTTTCCCAGATGCACTCCGATGTCCAGCGACACACGAATTCAAACAGCAAAGGCTGAAGGAATAGTGATGTGGGGGTTTCCCAGTCAGGATGGTGTGCAACTTGGGCTGGAACTTGCAGGTGGTGGTGTTCCTTCTAGATGGTAGTGGTCACATGTTTGTAAGATGCAATTGAAAAAACATCTGTAAATTATTGCGGTATGTCTGCAAAATGGTACACTGTGCTTCTACTGTACATTGCTATTGAAGGCAGTCTATGCTGAAGGAATTGAATGGGATGTGAAAGAAGCTTCTTGAGTGTTGCTAGAGTTGTACCCATCCAAGAAAGTAGGACGTAGTCCATCATACTCCTGACTTGCGCCTTGTAGCTGATGGGCAGGCTTTAAGGAATCGGGAGAGCATTAGTCATTGTAGAATTCCGAGTTTTTGACCTATTTTTGTAGCCACATTTATATACCTGGTCCAGTTCAGTTTCTAATCAACAGAAACCCTTGGATGCTACAGTGGCGGATCAGCGATGGCACTGCCATTGTACATTAAGGCTGGTGATTTGATTCTTTCGTGCTATTGCTACCTCTCAGCCCAAATCTGATTGTTGTCTAGGTTTGTCATTTGGATGTGCACTGCTTCACTGTCTGAGAAGTATGTATGATGCAGAACATTGTGCAATCAACAGTGAATATCCCCATCCCTGACTTTACAATGGAGGAAAGGCCATTCATGAAGCAGCTGAAGATGGTTGGGTCCTGGATACTATGCTGAGGGCCTCTGCAGGGATACACTGTGTTTGAGGAGATTGGGGAGACAGGCTGCCTACTTGCAGAGCGTTTCAGAGAACACCTCTGGGACACCCGGACCAACCAACCCAACCACCCTGTGGCTCAACACTTCAACTCCCCCTCCCGCTCCACCAAGGATATGCAGGTCTTTGGACTCCTCCATCGCCAGACCACAACAACACGACGGTTGGAGGAAGAGGGCCTCATCTTCCGCCTAGGAACCCTCCAACCACAAGGGATGAACTCGGATTTCACCAGTTTCCTCATTTCCCCTCCCCCCACCTTGTCTCAGTCAAATCCATCGAATTCAGCACCGCCTTCCTAACCTGCAATCTTCTTCCTGACCTCTCCGCCCCCACCCCAGTCTGACCTATCACCCTCACCTTGACCTCTTTCCACCTGTCACATTTCCAACGCCCCTCCCCCAAGTCCCTCCTCCCTACCTTTTATCTTAGCCTGCTGGACAAACTTTCCTCATTCCTGAAGAAGGGCTTATGCCCGAAACGTCGATTCTCCTGTTCCCTGGATGCTGCCTGACCTGCTGCGCTTTTCCAGCAACTCATTTTCTGCACTGTGTTTGAGATGGTTGACCTCCAACAAACAACTCCCTTAAAGGGGAAATGGTGGCCTTGTGGCAAAGTCACTAACGTAGTGATCTAGAATCCCAGGCTAATTTCTTTGGGACATGGATTCCAAACCCACGATGGCAGATGGTTAAACTTTAATTAAATTACAAAAAGCTAGTCACTGTTGATTACCATTTTGAAAAATACACCATCTGATTCACTAATGTCCTTTAGAGGAGGAAATCTGCCATCTTCACCTGGTCTGGTCTACATATGACTCCAAACCCAAAACAATGTGATTGTCTCTTAACTGCTTCTGAAATGGCACAGAATTAGGGAAAGGGGAAAATGTGCTGACCTAGCATGTTCACAACCAATGACTGAATAAAAACAAACGGCCATCATTTCCCTTTCTGCAAGTCTGGCTCCAGTCAGTGAAGAGATATCCCCCTGGTCCCCCTTTGCTCACTTGAGTTTGGCTCTCATACTTGGACCAAGGCTGCAATGAGGTCAGGAGCGGAATCGGCTTGACGGATCCCAAATAGAGCATCAGGGAGCAATTTGTTGTTGAACAAGTGCCACTTGCTTGTACTGTCAATGATACCTTCTGACCTTTCTATGATGCTTGAGAGTAGGTGATGGGGCAGTAATTGGTTGGGCTGCCTTTGTCCTCTTTTCTTTTCGTAAACAGAAGGTATATGGATGGTTTTTCATGTTACTGGTGAAGCAGCTGAATTTGCCTTTATATGTGTTCTAGGATCTGTAGCTGCCAAAACATTCACAGACAACCACAGCCTTATGTGAGAGTCAAATTATGCAAAGAGCTCAGCTAAAAATTTGCAAATAACAACTGTACTTGTTCAAAGTAATTTATTTCCTATTTTCTATACATCCTTTATTGGCCAAAATATTGAGTACAGGAGATCATGTTGCAATTGTACAGGACATTGGTTAGGCCACTTTTAGAATATTGCGTGCAATTCTGGTCTCCTTCCTATCAGAAGGATGTTGTGAAACTTGAAAGGGTTCAGAAAAGATCTATAAGGATGTTGCCAGGGTTGGAGGATTTGAGCTATAGGGAGAGGCTGAATAGGTTGAGGCTGTTTTCCCGAGAGCATCGGAGGCTGAGGGGTGACATTATCGAGGTTTATAAAATCATGAGGGGCATGGATAGGATAAATAGATAAGGTCTTTTCCGTTGGGTGGGGGAGCGCAGAACTAGAGGGCATAAGTTTAGGTTGAGAAGGGAAAGATCTAAAAGAGAACTAAGGGGCAAGTTTTTCATGTAGAGGGTGGTGTGTGTGTGTGTGTGTGTGTAATAAGCTGCCAGAGGAAGTGGTAGAGGCTAGTACAATTTCAGCATTTAAAAGGCATCTGGATGGGTATATGAATACGAAGGGTTTGGAGGGATATAGGCTGGGTCCTGGCAGGTTGGGACTAGATTGGGTTAGGATATCGGGTCAGCATGAACAATTTGGACCAAAGGGTCTGTCTACGTGCTGTACATCTCTATGACTCTATGACTGCAGATGTAGAGAGGATATGCCTTAGGCATTCAAACTGCGCAAACAATAACCTCATTAAGAAACACCACTGACATGTGGCCAGACCACTCCAAACAACATTTATTCACCTCTGTCAATCTTTTATGGAAAAGAAACACATTCTTTGCTGTCTATGGAGAGCTAGTATCAATTGCTCTGTAATACAATTGTAGAGTAACAAAACCATCAGCCCACTGGAGACTATGGTGTTGTGGCTTTTGTCTACCTATTGCTGTGAGTTGTATCTGATAAGAAGACAGATATAAATTATGCTCCTTTTGAACCTCAGTGAAGAAGCACTTGGATTGTCCAACAGTGGCTGCTCACATGCATGCGGAATACAAGCACTTGAAGCATTGCATCTGGATTCCAAGTGTAGAAATTTTATGCCTGAGTATTTGCTTGGAGCTTTCACCGGGTATATGCCAGTGTTGTAGTTGCATGGGAATAGCTTGGCACAGCTGGTTTTCAAACACACTCCTCTGGGGCTATTGCTGGAATATCATTAAGGCCTCCAGCATTTACAGAATCCATTCCCTTCTGCCACTTCTTGAATTAAATTGGCTGATGGCTGGCATTTGTACCTCACCTCCATAACCATACCTAACCATAAAAAGTTAATGTAAAGTGAATAGATATGGTGACAAGTTAGTTTTAAACTGAGGTTCATCAATGTCAGAAACATTTCCAGTTCTATGTAACCTCCTACAGCAACTCCATGTAATTAACACCTTTGATATAGATAAATGTCTCAAAGTGCTTTGCTGGTGTACTCAAATAGACATGGAAACATCAAAAATAGAAGTAACAGTAGGCCATTCAGCCCTTCAAGCCTACTCCACCATTCAGTATAATCATGGCTTATGATCAACTCAATAGTCTGTCCCTGTTTTGTCCCTATAACTTTTGATCCCTTTAGCTCTAAGAATTATATTTCACTGTTTATCAGCATTCAATGTTTTGATAACTTCCATTATCAACATCCTGAGGATTACCATTGACCAGAAATTCAAATGGACCAACTATACAAATGCCATAATTCCAAGAGCAGGTCACTCATCTCCCTGCTTCCTCAAGCCTATCCATTATCTCTGAGGCACAGTCACAAGTTTAGGGAATACTCTCCAATTGCCTGAACAAGCGTAACTCCAACAACTCAACATCATCCAGGAAAAAGCAGCTCATTTGGATAGTATCCAGTCCATCATGAGCATTCATTCCTTTTGCCACTAGTAGCAGCAGTGCAAGCCATCTACAAAATACACTGCAGTAATTCACCAAGGCTCCTTTGATATCACCTTCCAAATCTACAACTGCTACCATCTAGAATGACAAGAGTAGCAGGCACACAGGAGTAACACCATCTGCAAGTTCCCCTTCAAGCCACTCACTATCCTGACTTGGAAATCTATTGCTGCTTCTTTAGTGTCCCTGTGTCAAAATCCTGGAATTCCCTCCTTTATGGTGTTGTTGTTGCCAACAGCTGAAGAAAGGATGTCAAGCAACTTACAGAAAGGAGACAAGTCAAGAGACACACCACCAAACACCAAATATTCAAACAATTGGATATTACTTAGATGACATTGTGGCTTTTTTTTCTACACAAAGGAGAGTTGTACTAAAATGTTAACAAAAGACACATATTGGGAGAAAGGTTAACTCTTAGCAATGTTTCTCCTTTTAATTCACTGTAAGTCTCTCTTTTGGTCTTTATAAATGGCCAGTTTTTTAAATGGAGGTATACATAAAGACTAATCAGGTTACTAAATGCTTGGTTTTGAAGAGTGAAAATAAGAGTAGAGGGAGGATGAGGTTGAACATCAGAAAGATTTATGGAGGGAATTCCAGAGTTTACAACTCAGGTAACGGAAAACATTGGATTATTTGAGACAGACGACAGAACCCATTCCAACCAACTGATCCATAGACAGATTATGCTCCAAACAAGCCTCTTCCCATACCTTCTTCATCTCTAATCTTAATTGCATAGCCTTCTACTCATTCTCCCTCATGCACTTACCTTGCTTCCTCTTAAGTATACCTGTGACCTTCATGTCAACCACTCCTTTTGTGGCACAATCTAACCACTCTCTGGTTGAAGAAGTTTCTCCCAAGTTCCCTGTTGGATTCATGGTCAGTACTGAACCTTCATTCAGAAGCCATTTCTAATTCCTGACCGTGTTCAACCACATGGTTAGCTCAGTTGAGTCAACAGTTAGTTTGTAATGGAGAGTGACGCTAACAGTGTGGATTTAATTCCTCTACCTGCTGAGGTTAACATGAAGAACTCTCCTTCACAACCTCTCCCCTTGCCTGACGCATGGTGACCTTCAATTTAAACCACCACTAGTCATTTCTCCTCTCTCTGATGAGAAAACAGCCCAATGGTGTGATAGGACCATGGCACCTTTTACTCTGCTTTGCGTTCGCGTGAGTCTGTATGTCAATGCTCCTAAGGGTTCTGCCATTTACAGTATAATTCACGACTGACTTCGATCTACCAAACCACATCAACTCGCATTTGCCAAGATTAAACTATCCACCACTTCTCTGCCCAAATCTGCACTCTATTTATCCCACTGTATCCTTTGACAACCATCCTCACTATTTGTAACTCCACCAATTTTGATGCCATCTGAAAACTTACTAATCAGACCACCTACATTCCTCTCCAGATTTATTTATATATATTATAATAAACCAAAGTCCCAGCATTGATCCCTATAGAACACTACTAGTTATTGATCTCCATTCCGAAAAGCACTCTTCCAAAGTTACTCTCTGTCTCCTATGACCAAGACATTTTGTATCCATCTAGCCAACACACCCCAGATGCCATGAAACTCTACCTTCTGTATCAGCCTGCTATGACATACCTTTTTAAATGCCTTACTAAAAGCCATTATACAACATTCACTGCCCTTCCCTCATCAATCAGTCTTGTCACCTCCTCAAAAAACACAATTAAGTCAGTGAAATGTGACCTCACCCACACAAACCCATGCTGCCTATGACTAAAAAGTTAATTTGCTTCCAAATGTTAACAAATCCTGTCTCTCTGTATCTTCTCCAATAGCTTCCCCATCATGATGACAGGCTCACCAGCCTGTAATTACTTGGATTATCTCTGTTTCTCTTCTTATAGAAAGGAACAACATTGGCCATTCTCCAGTGCTCTGAAACCTTACCTGAGGCCAAAAAAGACCCAAAAATATCTGTTAAGGCCCAAGCTTTTTCCTCCTTTGCCTCCCACAGTATCCTGGAATAGATCCCAGCTGACCCTGGAAATTTGTCCTTAAGGTAGCGGCATGGTGGCTCAGTGGCTAGCACTATAGCATCACAGCACCTGGGACCCGGGTTCGATTCCAGCCTCGGACGACTATCTGTTTGGAGTTTGCATGCTCTCCCCATGTCTGCGTAGGTTTCCTCCCACAATCCAAAGATGTGCAGGCTGGGATGAATTGGCCATGGGAAATTGTCCATAGTTTCAGGGATGTGTAGGTTAGGTGCATTAATCAGGACTAAATGTAGAGTAATAGGGGAATGGATCTGGGTGGGATACTCTTCAGAGGGTCAGTGCGGACTTGCTGGGCTGAAGGGCCTGTATCCATACTATAGGAATTCTATGAATCTGCAGGGGCTCTATATCGTATTTCAGGACATCCAACACTTCATCCTTCATTATGTTGACCTGCCCAAGAGTATTCATACACCTTTCCCTAACCTCAACATCCCTCATGTCCGTCTCTTTGGTGAATGCTGTTGTAAATAATCAGTTTCAACCTTTGGTAAATAGCTGCCCAAACAGAAACTTTCTCCTTTTCTGAAACTATATTTGCGCTTCCTATATTACAAAGCATCAAGGAGGACGTTTGGTTATATAAATATTTACAAATTAGGATGGAGTTATTGTTAACAAAACAGATACGAAACCAGAGGCCGCATGCCTGAGTAATACATGAGGAATCTGTTTTTTTTGTTTGGGTTTTCCACCAACTATTACTTCAAAAGTTGAGGGTCGAATAGCTCAGTCCACAAGATGGCTGGTTTGTGATGCCAACAGCATGGGTTCAATTCCTGCAGTGCCTGAGATTACCATGAAGGACTCTTCTTCTCAACCTCTCCCCTCGCCTGAGGTGTGGTGACCGTCAGGTTAAACGACCATCATACATCTCTCTCTAAAGAGGGGCCAGCCCTATAATCCAATAGGACTATGGTGAATTAGCTTTCACTTCAAAAAATGGCACTGTGCTTTGGAACGAGATCAGAGCCTATGTGGCTCGGTCTTGATTTTATGCTCAGAAACCCAAAGTGCTAAGGTTCCCACCTGGATCAATACTGGAGAGCAGGCACACTGTCAGCTAAACTTGCAGCGTCAGTCCCCAGGTCTACCTTTTGGTTAGGGAAGTGATGCCTTCCATTTAAACTCACCATCTAGTATGCCAAGGGGCATGTCCATGGCAATTTTCAGATAGTCATAGAGTGATACAGCAGGGAAACAGACCCTTCAGTCCAACTTATCCGCACCAACCAGATATCCTAAACTGATCTACTCCCATTTGCCAGCATTTAGAGTCGGAGAGTCATAGAGCTGTACAGCATGGAAACAGATCCTTCCATCCAAGCCAACCAAATAGCCCAACCTAATGCAAGGTTTGTGAAGGTTTGTAGCTCAGGTTGAGGTTTAGGGTGTAGGTTTGCTCGCTGAGCTGTAGGTTTGATATCCAGACGTTTCATTATCTGGCTAGGTAACATCATCAGTGGCGACCTCCAAGTGAAGCGAAGCTGTTGTCTCCTGCTTTCTATTTATATGTTTGTTCTGGATGGGGTTCCTGGGGTTTGTCGTGATGTCATTTCTTGTACGAACCACCCTCTGCATGAAAATGTTGCCCCTAAGGTCTGTTTTATATCTTTCCCCTCTCACCCTAAACATATGCCCTCTAGTTCTGGACTCTCCAACCCCAGGGAAAAGACTTTGTCTATTTATCCTATCACGCCCCTCATGATTTTGTAAACCTCTATAAGGTCACCCCTCAACCTCCGACGCTTCACTTGGAGGTCTCAACTGATGATGTTACCTAGCCAGATAATGAAACATCTGGATATCAAACCTACAGCTCAGCGAGCAAACTTACACCCTAAAGCCCAACTTAATCTAGTCCCATTTGCCAGACCTTTGCCCATATCCCTCTAAACCCTTCCTATTCATATACCCATTCTGATGCCTATTAAATGCTGCAACTGTACAGGCCTGCACCACTTCCTCTGGCAGTTCATTCCATAGATGCACCACCCTCTATATGAAAAAGTTGCTCCTTAGGTCCCTTTTCTACCTTTTCCCTCTCACCCTAAACCTATGCCCTCTAGTTCTGGATTCCCCCACCCCAGGGAAAAGACTTTTGATCCATACCTTTCTAAATCTTTCCTATTCCTGTCTCCATCCAGATGGCTTTTAAATGTTGTAATTGTACCCACCTCCAGCACTTCCTCTGGCAGCTCGTTCCATACACGCACCACCCTCTGCATGAAAATGTCGCCCCTCAGGTCCTTTTTAAATCTTTCCCATCTCTTTTTGTCATTCACATAAAGGAATTGGATGTGAGCATAAGAGGTACAGTTAGTAAGTTTGCAGATGACACCCAAATTGGAGGTGTAGTGGACAGCGAAGAAGGTTACCTCAAATTACACCAGGATCTTGATCAGATGGGCCAATGGGCTGAGAAGTGACAGATGGAGTTTAATTTAGATAAATGTGTAGTGCTGCATTTTGGGAAAGCAAACCTTAGCAGGACTTATACACTTAATGGTAAGGTCCTGGGCAGTGTTGCTGAACAAAGAGACCTTGGAGTGCAGGTTCATAGCTCCTTGAAAGTGGAGTCACAGGTAGATAGGATAGTGAAGAAGGCATTTGGTATGCTTTCTTTTGTTGGTCAGAGTATTGAATACAGGAGTTGGGAGGTCATGTTGTGGCTGTGCAGGACATTGGTTAGGCCACTGTTGGAATATTGTGCGCAATTCTGGTCTCCTTCCTATCGGAAACAAGTTGTGAAACTTGAAAGGGTTCAGAAAAGATTGACGAGTATGTTTACAGGGTTGGAGGATTTGAGCTATAGGAGAGGCTGAACAGGCTGGGGCTGTTTTCCCTGGAGCGTCGGAGGCTGAGGGGTGACCTTATAGAGGTTTACTAAATTATGAAGGGCATGGATAGGATAAATAGACAAAGTCTTTTCCCTGGGGTTGGGGAGTCCAGAACTAGAGGGCATAAGTTTAGGGTGAGAAGGGAAAGATATAAAACAGACCTTAGGGGTAACTTTTTCACACAGAGGGTGGTACGTGTATGGAATGAGCTGCCAAAGGAAGTAGTGGAGGCTGGTACAATTGCAAAATTTAAAAGGCATTTGGATGGTATATGAATAGGAAGGGTTTGGAGGGATATGGGCCGGGTGTTGGCAGGTGTGACCAGATTGTGTTGGGATATCTGGTCGGCATGGACGGGTTGGACCGAAGGGTCTGTTTCCATGCTGTACATTTCTATGACTCTATGACTGTACAGGAGCACAGTACAAAATTAACAATGTCATCACAGGCAGCGCCATCCCAGGTACATAAAAAAAACAGAATTAACAGAAACAATATATCAGATACAAAACCAAAACAACCATTTTAGATACGAAAAAAGAGAATTTAAAAAAACACAGAAGCAGAAATACAAGATACAGAGCCAACAAGAAAGGGAAACATCTGCATCTTAAAGTTTTATTTCCATGAGGTAAGTGGGCCTCCATCCCCCAAGTTACAAATCACACTAGCTTGTTACCACTGCTAGCTCCCGGAACTGAGGTAAGTAAATTTTAAATCTATAACAATTGGACTGAATAATACAGCAAACATCTCGGTATTTTGAGGTATATAATTTTTACTAGTTTATCGAGAGGGCTGGTTCATAAGGCATCGGTTATAACAGTGTTTGCTGCACGTATGCAGACAGTGAAGGTTAGTAAAGAAAAATGTAATGTATCAAGGTGAAAATGAGATCAGGCTTTAGTATTGCTGTTGTCCTGGATTGGTTAATGATTCTCTTTTTGAGGAGAAGATATTGAAACTTGAAGTCAGACTCAACAGCTGTGCTAGCTTCTGAGGTTGAATATTTGGAGGTTGCTTTCACAGCTGGACTCAGACCTTGGGAGTGAGGGTAGGCTCCTTTGTTTCAGGTTAACAGCACTGTTGGTTGTGGCAATAGCAGCCTGGTTGGGTATATGGTCATCTGGGGTTGACCTGGATACCTTCCTCTGTGACTCCCAGTATCAGTGAGAGAAAACTCAACCCTTACATTCTGTTGATGGTTCTTCAGTTGCTAGTCGTAGCTGGAGACATCTTTGCAGTACCACTGAAGTATCTCCACCCAGATATGGGTGTCCCCAACTAAAACCTAAAATGGCTGCCATCCCTAAACTGTTGAAGTGCGCTTCAGTGTTGGGTTACCTCAAGTCTTAAGAGCAACCCCATCTATTCATAGACACAATTAATGATCTACGTATCTCAGTCATAAACTCAAATACATCCCATTCTTTCAGGATTTTGATGAGGTAAGAAGAGTCATCTACACCTCCAGGGAAGTCATTGTCATTGAGTTTCTCGTCAGTGTCTGTGGAAATGTTCATTGAATTTTAAAAAGATTTTGCGATCCTTCTTGAGATTGAGACAGTCTGGTTCCAGTCACTGTTCAATTCTCAAAGGAAGTCAAGTGACTTTTCAGAACTATTTAGTCAGACTCCTTGTGTCTATTTTAAAGATAGATTAGCTTCCTTTAAAAGTTATATAATATTATAATTCTCTGTTCATGTCATCTTACAAAATTGTTTCAATCTCTTTTTGTCTCTACGATGTTAAGAATTCCTTCGGTTCTTAGGGCAAAACTAGCAAAGTCTCTGATTTAAATTTCTGCAGGCATTTATTCCAATTTATACTTAACAGCATCTCGAAGATTTAGAGGCAATCGATGATTTGATTGCAATAGACTGTGAAGGGATCAATTCATATTTATGAGATCTTTATCCACCTGCACAACTTGCCACACAGAACTGGATCATTCAGTGCTAAATGGAGGATAAACTTCATAAAGCAGAATTATGGAATCCCTACAGTATGGAAGCCGGCCATTTGGTCCATTGAGTCGACACTGACCCTCCAAAGAGCATCCCATCCAAATGCACTCAGACCCACCTCCCTTCCCTATCTCTGTACCCCTGCATTTCCCATGGTTAATCCACCTAGCCTGCACATCCCCGGACACACTTGGGCAATTTAGCTTGGCTAATCCACCTAACCTGCACATCTTTGGACTGTGGGAGGAAAACAGAGCACCCGGAGGAAACAAACATAGACACGCAGAGAATGTGCAAGCTCCACACACAGTCGCCCGAGGGTGGAATCGAGAAGCAGAATGAGTAATAATAAATGCTTGTACTAAGTTTCTTGCTCCCCAGCACACTATGTCTGATTAAATCCCTGTCTATTGGTAAGTCCAGCTCTATTATTCCAGCAAGTACTAAGATGTCATTGTAAATCAGGTACCTCTAATACCTCTCAGGAGGCTATTTGTTAGTATTGCTCAGCGTTTACATTGAGACACAGGAATCGCACTTTAAACTGCTATAAACCTCATATGGCAATGCCATTGCTTGGATTCCTCTTGGCTTTAGGGACTTGTGAGACTTCATGAGGCTCACAGCAGGTTAAAGACCTATCAGCATTCAGCAAGCAAGAGTGCAAAGGGTGTACCTATGAGCTTCAGCGCAAGCTAATGAATAGATGTGAACATAAGACTGAGAATGAATGACTTGGAGAGGCCGGTGTTGGACTGGGGTGTACAAAGTTAAAAATCACACAACACCAGGTTATAGTCCAACAGGTTTAATTGGAAGCACTAGCTTTTGGAGTGTCGCTCCTTCATCAGGTGGTAATGGAGGGTTCAATCCTAACACACAGAATTTATAGCAAAAATTTACAGTGTAATATAACTGAAATTATACATTGAAAAATTGATTGTCTGTTAAGCCTTTCATCTGTTAGAATACCGTGATAGTTTCACTTCTTTCATGTGTAAATCACAAAACTTTTTTTTAAAAAGTTGCATTCTCAGGTTAGCTGTTAACAATGGTGATAGCTGGACAATAGCTAGAGAATGAATGAGTGAGAGATAGGGAGTGAAGGGCAGTCACAAAAAAAAATTTAGCTCTTGAGTATTGTTAATCCCACTCAATCTTCCAGATTTAATACAAGACCTCACTGCAACTAACACACAAATAGCCACTTTTTGAGGTATCACACTATCATAGACTGAAAATATCTGTGCTTCCTGACCTTTTTAAACATTCAATGCCACTTACTCAGATACAATCCAGTGCTTATTACTTCGTCAGCTATTTATATTACTTTTTTTAACAAAAGCCATTTGCAATAATACATTTACAGTTTTAACAATGGATTACTTAAGCAAACAATAATTTGCATTTATATAGTCTTTTACTGTCTCAGTATGTCCCAAAGTGCTTTGTAGCAACTGTTGCAATTTGCAAATGATGTCAGCTATAAGATAGGGCCAACAGCAGCCAATTTGCACACAGGAAGCTTCTATAAATAGCAATGTGATATTGAACAGATGACCTGTTTCAGTAGTGTTGGCTAAGGAATGCATACTGGCCATTGACTAGCATACATCCCTTTGGACATGAGCACAGAAGATTCTGCAGAGTTTGAAGGGAGTGCTGAACTGTTGACGTCCGTGGCTTTTGGCCATGAAAATATCGTCTGCTTTTTCTCTTGAAATTGTGTCATGGGATCATGAATTACACAATCATAGTTTAGCATCTCCACTGAAAGACAGGCCCACTGATAATGTCACACTCCCTCATTACTGTGGTGGCATCCTCGCCATGAATTTTGTGCTGATCTGCTGCAGTGGGACTTCAGTGAGTCACCATCTAATTCAAAGGCAACAGTCCATCCCAACTGAGTCACTGCTGTAGCATTTTGGAATCATTATGCTTTGAAATCCAGGGGTTCCAAATGGAACTTCTGCAATGATTTGAAAGGCAAATATCACCCTCTTACTCACTGCTAGCACTCATTTGTGGGACTTGGGAGCCTTTCTATTTGACTAGGGATTGCCATGAAAGTAACTGACCTAACAAATAGACAATGTCTGCTTTGTAAATGAATTAGGGGAGAAAAGTTTGGGCTTTAGACAACAAATAAATGGAAGCAGTTCAGTTTTAAATTTATAAGTACTTAAATGTATTATTACTTGGTATGATTGATGCAGAATTTCAGGAACCCGACAGGAATTAAGTTTTGTTCTAATTTATCTCACAAACATGAACGGTTAGAAGAGAAATGCAATCTACAGAGTGTTAGACTGAAAGGTACTGTCTATTGTTTTATTGCAGAAACCTAGATGAAATTAGATAAATAGGCAAATTCCACAAGGGTAGGGCCACATTTGGGTAATAAAAGCTTCTGGATTGTCAGAGGACGGAAATTCAGAGAGGCAAGAATGTCGATGTACTGAAAGTGGAACGAATCCCATTTTAAACTGGGTTCATCATCTTTAGCTGACTTGAATGTGAGGGTGAATACCTGTGCACTGGGTTAGAGAAAGAGGATCCATTCTGATTACTATTCAATAATGTGTAGTATGTATGTGTGCTAGCTTCAGACTACAATAGAATTCAGCTTCACTTAAAGTAGTTACATTATAAATACCTCCATATATCTCAGTGTTATGATGATAATGCCTCTGTTTTACTACGTCCAAGGTGCCAAGAGGCCTGAGTGAAATGCTGAGGGAGTGCTGAACTATCAAAGGTGGTGGCTTTTCAATGAGGTTTCAAACTGAGATCCTAGCTGCCTGAATGCTAAAGATTGCATGTCACTATATGAAGGAGAGCAGGCAGTTCTGCTGTCTTGATCAACAGTCCCTCATGAACACCATCAAAAGCAAATTAATTGTTTCGCCCCTAATCCTGTGCATTAAATTGTATTTGTCAGGGTGGTTGCTATGTTAGAGTCATACAGTTATACAGCACGGAAACAGACCCTTCGGTCAAACCTATCCATGGTTTGCCAAACTACACTGGTGTCATTTGCCTTCATTTGGCCCATATCCTTCTAAACCTTTCCTATTCATGTACCTGTTCAAATGTCTTTTAAACATTGTAAGCATACCTGACTCTACCACTGCCTCTGGCAGTTCATTATTTATACTCACCAACCTCTGTGTGAAAAATTTGCCCCACAAGTCCCTTTTAAATCTTTCCCTTCTCACCTTAAACATATGCCTCCTGGTTTTGAAATCCCCTACCCTAGGGAAAAGACCTTGTCTAGTCACCTTATCTATGCCCCTCGTGATTTTATAAACCTTGGCTTACTTGGTAACAAACCTTGTTTCAAAAGTAATTGACTATAAAAAATTCTTTTGAAACATTTGGGAAACAATGCTATTATTGAATTTAAAGATAAAATCTAATCATTTCAGACAGTAAATACTTAATCTCACAAGATTATCTTAATAATGTTACGCTGAAGAATACACAATGTGGGGAAGAGACAATGGACTGACTTTAAGGATCTGTTTGCTGTTCCCTGTTCTAACAAACTGTTGCCATCTTATCTCATAGAGACATTGAAAATGGGAGCAAGGGTAGGCAATTCAACCCTCCAAGACTTCTCTACAACATGATCCAACATGATCATGACTGGCTGATGATCTTGTCATCAGCTGCCCCTCGATTTGAAGATGATTTTTACTGAGGGTTGCAGGTCTCTGCTGTGGTCTTCTACCCCCATCCCCAGTCCTGTTGAAGGGGTACACCCAAAATGTTGACTTAGTCATAGAGTCATAGAGATGTACAGCACGGAAACAGACCCTTTGGTCCAACCTGTCAATGCCGACTAGATATCCCAACCCAATCTAATTCCATCTGCCAGCACCCGGCCCATATCCCTCTAAACGCTTCTTATTGATATAACTATCCAAATGCGTTTTAAATGTTACAATTGTACCAGCATCCATCACTTATTCTGGCAGTTCATGCCATACACGTACCACCCTCTGCATGTAAAGGTTGCCCCTTAGGTCTCTTTTATATCTTTCCCCTCTCACCCTAAACCTACGCCCTCTGGTTCTGGACTCCCCGATCCCAGGGAAAAGACTTTGCCTATTTATCCTATCCATGCCCCTCATGATTTTGTAAACCTCTATAAGGTCACCCCTCAGCCTCCAATGATCCAGGGAGAACATCCCTAGCCTGTTCAGCCTATCCCTATAGCTCAAATCCTCCAACCCTGGCAACATCCTTGTAAATCTTTTCTGAAAGTTTTCAAGTTTCACAACATCTTTCTAATAGGAAGGAAACCAGAATTGCACGCAATATTGCAAAAGAGCCTAACCAATGTCCTGTACAGCCGCAACATGATCTACGCCTTCTCCACCTCCTGATGCTGCCTGGCTTGCTGTGTTCTTCCAGCCTCCAGCTTGTCAACTGTGGGTCTTCATATGGCTGAATGGGTCAGTTCTCAATCCTTTTGGACACATAGAACAGGATGTCCCATGGGGATATTGGTTTCTGGAGTGCAGGAGTTTGTACATTGTCTTTCCTCCTCTGTCACGATTAAGACAGTTGAACTCAAAGCATGATGTAGGTCAATGGGCAAGTTGTCAACAGTTTGAACAAGGTCCTGCCAGCCATTAACCTCAATGCTTCCAAACTTAAAGAATGATGAAGGCGACAGGTTGAGTGGGGGTTCGAGGTGTGAAATGATAAATAGGCTTGTGGATGACATGAAGATTGGCCAGGTGGTTGGTAGTGAGGAAGAATGTTTTAGGTTACAGGAGGATATAGATGGATTGGGCAAATCAGCAGCTCAGTGCCAGATATAACACTGAAACATGTGAGGCAATGCACTCTGGAAGAGGTAACAAGAGATTACTCAATGAATGGCAGGCTACTAGGAAGCTCAGGGAAACAGAGGGATCTTGGCGTCATCATGTTACTGAAGATTATAGGATAGGTTAATAGTGCAATTAGGAAGGCACAGTGAACATGGGGGATTTCTATATGCAGGTGGACTGGGGAAATCAATTTTGCAAGAAAAGGAATTTGTGGAATGTCTATGAGATGACTTTTTGGAGCAGTTTGTGATGGAGCCCAGTAGAGAATGGGTAATACTGAATTCAGTGTTGTACAATAAGGCAGACTTGATAAGGAAGCTTAAGGTGAAGGAACCCTGAGGAAGCAGTGATCATAACATGATTGAACATACTCTGCAATCTGAGAGAGAGAAGATAGAATCAGAGCTAACTATATTTCAGCTGAATAAAGGTAACTACAGAGGCATGAGGGAGGAGCTGGGTAGAATTGACTGGGGGAGGAGCCCAGCAGGAAAAGACAGTGGAACAGCAATGGCAGGAGTTTCTGGGAGCAATTCAGGAGACACAACAGGGATTCATCCCGAGGAAAAAGAAGAATGGTACAGGGAGGATGAAGCAATATGACTAAGGAAATCAGGGAAAGCATAAAAGCAAAAGAGAAAGCATATAAAGAACAGTGGGAAACTAGAGGATTGAGAAACTTACAAAGACCAACAGAGAGCAACAAAAAAATAAGGCGGGAAAAGATTAAATTTGGACATTGGGCTGCTAGGAAATGATACAGGAGAGATAGTAATGGAGAACAAAGAAATGCCTGAGGAACTGAATAATTACTTTGTGTTAGTCTTCACGGTGGAAGACATGAATAATTCCACAAAACTTCAAGAGAGTGAGGGGGCAGAGCTGAGTATGGTGGCCATCACCAAGGAGAAGGTGCTAGAAAATCAGAATGGCCTGAAGGTGGATAAATAATCTGGATCAGATGGACTACACCCCAGAGATCTAAGGCAGATACCTGAGGAGATAATGGAGACGTTAGTGATAATCTTTCAGAAATCACTAGAATTAGGGAGGTTCCCAGAGGACTGGAAATCGCTAACATAACACCCCTGTTTAAAAAGGCTTGGAAGATGGAAGGAAATAGATGGAAAAACACAGACTGATTAGCCTAACCTCAGTAATGGGTCTGATCCTGGAATCCATTGTGAAGGATGAGATTTCTGAATACTTGGAAGCGTATCGTAAAATAGGGTAAAGTCAGTATGGTTTCATCAAGGGTTGAGGAGAAATTCCTGAAGAAGGGCTTATGCCCGAAACGTCGATTCTCCTGTTCCCTGGATGCTGCCTGACCTGCTGCGCTTTTCCAGCAACACATTTCCAGCTTCATCAAGGGTTGGTCATGCCTGACAAATCTGTTAGAATTCTTTGAGGAAATAACAAACAGGTTAGACCAAGGAGAACCAATGTGTGCTATCTATCTGGACTTCATGAAGGCCTTTGGCAAGATGCCACACAGGAGACTACTGACTAAGATAAGGGCCCATGATGTTAGAAGCAAGGTGCTGGCATGGATAGAAGCTTGGCTGCCTGGCAAAAAGCAGAAAGTGGGGATAAAAGGGTCCTTTCTCAGAATGGCAGCTGATGACAAGTGGCGTTCCACAAGGCTCAGTGTTGGGACCACAACTTTTCACTTTAGACATTAACAATTTAGCTGAAGGAACTGAGGACATTCTGGCTAAGTTTGCAGATGATACAAAGATAGGTAGAGGGAAGGTAGCATTGAGGAGGCAGGACGGCTGCAGAAGGATTTGAACAGGTTAGGAGAGTGGGCAAAGAAGTGGCAGATGGAGTACAATGGGGAGAAAATTCAGAAGTCTGAAGTGCAAAGAGACTTGGGAGTTCTAGTCCAGGATTCTCTCAAGGCACACTTGTAGGCTGAGTTAGTAGTTAGGAAGGCAAGCTCATTGGTGGCATTTATTTTGAGAATATAAAAACAGGGATGTACTTCTGAGGTTCCATAAGGCTCTGGTCAGGCCACATTTGGAGTATTGTGCGCAGTTTTGGGCCCCATATCTCAGGGAGGATGTACTGGCCCTGGAGCTTGTTCAGAGGAAGTTCACGAGAATGGTCCCAGGAGTGAAAAGCTTAACATATGAGGAACGTTTGAGGACTCTGGGTTTATACTCAATGGAGTTTAGAATAATGAGGGGGGGCCTAATTGAAACTTAAAGAACACTTAACAGCCTGGACAGAGTAGATGTTGGGAAGATGTTTCCATTGGTAGGAGAGACTAGGACACAGCCTTCGAGTAAAGGGAAGACCTTTTAGAACGGAGATAAGGAGAAACTTCTTCAGCCAGAGCGAGGTGAATCTGTGGAATTCACTGCCACAGAAGTCTATGGAGGCCAGGTCATTGAGTACATTTAAGATGGAGATAGATAGGTCCTTGATTGTAAAAGAGTCTAGGCTTATAGGGAGAACGTGGGAGAATCGGGTTGAGAAACTTATCAGCCATGATTGAATGATGGAGCAGACTTGATGGATCGAGTGGCCTAAGTTCTGCTCCTATGTCTTATGGTCTTACAGTCTTATATGGGACACTTACCTTTATCAGTCGTGGCATAGATTATAAGAGCACAGAGGTTATGTTGGAGCTGTACAGAACTTTGGTTAATTATACTGGAGGGAGTATAAAAAAAAATCACCAGGATACTGCCTAAGATGGAACATTTCAGCTATGAAGAGAGGTTGGATAAATGCAGGCTGTTTTCTTTAGAGCAGACAAAGTTGAGGGGTGGGACCTGGTTGAGGTGTGTAAAATTAAAGGGGCATACAGGGTGTATAGAAAACAGCTGTCTTCTTAGTTGGAGAGTTAATAACAAAGGGGGCATAAATTCTAAAAGTAGGAAGTTTGGAGGGGATTTTGAGAAAAAAAAGATTTTCACCTGGAGGGCAGTGGGAACCTGGAGTGCATTGTCTGGGAGCATAGTTGAGATGTTTAAACAACCTTTAGAAAGTACTTGGATGAGCACTTGCAATGTCATAACATTAAAGGCTATGGGTCTACTGAGAGAAAGTGTGATTAGTGTCGATGTAAAGTAGTTATTGTTGGTGCACACCTGATGGGCTGAAGGTCCTCTTCTGTACGATATGACTCTATGATTTGAATATTCCATTATTACATACATCCTGTCTCCTAAAGATCAGAACCATCATAGGCACACAATCCCTCTTAAATATTAAAAGATAAGAATAATGGTTTTAGGCGGTTATATGTGCAACACATATGGATACACACACATGGATACACACACATGGATACATACATATGGATACACACACATGGATATACACCCATGGATACAGACACATGGATATACACATGGGTACAGACACATGGATACACACACATGGATACATACATATGGATACACACACATGGATATACACCCATGGATACAGACACATGGATACACACACATGGATACATACATATGGATACACACACATGGATATACACCCATGGATACAGACACATGGATATACACATGGATACAAACACATGGATACACACACGTAGATACAAACACATGGATAAACACACATGGATACACACACATGGATACAAACACATGGATACACACACATGGATACAAAAATATGGATACAAACACATGGATAAACACACATAGATACAAACACATGGATAAACACACATGGATATACACCCATGGACACAGACACATGGATACACATACATGGATACAAACATATGGATATACACACATGGATATACACCCATGGATACACACATGGATATACACCCATGGATATACACCCATGGATACACACACATGGATATACACCCATGGATACAAACACATGGATATACACACATGGATATACACCCATGGAGACACACATATGGATATACACCCATGGATATACACCCATGGATACAAACACATGAATACACACACATGGATACAAACACATGGATATACACACATATGGACGCACACACCTATCACGGACCTTCAGAGATGAATTGTTAATGTGTTATTGATGTACTTAGTGCTGCTAGACACTAACATTCTGCTCAGTTTGAAAGAAAATAAATAGAAACACTGACAAAGAGTCTGAAGATAGTAAGGGAATTAATGGACAGAATTCTTTTGACTTTGCAGGATGGTGGGAGTGGAAGCTGTGGGAGAAGGGAGGTGAGGACTGGGAAAATAATGGGGAGGGCATTCCAAAGGCTGGGAACTTTCCAAAGGGCAATCTGGAATCCACATCAAACCGACCTACATTTTGTGGGGTAACTTAGCGGGCAAGCCAGCATTCCATTGGCATCAGAATGAGGTCTCGCTCCATGTGAGTGTGCCATTACATCATGTCAGGATGGCCAGGGGGAGGGGGAGAGAAAGGGCATCACAGCTGAAGTCTCCATGACTAAAGAGAGGGGCAGCTGACTGGAAAAACATTAACAACTGCCATAGGGGGTCCCTCTCCAGAGATGCTCACTTAGCGCCTCTGAACATTGAGCTTAAAACTTATCCCTGCAAGGGACAACTTTCCCTGCAATTCCACGCTATCATTAACCACTTCCACTTCTTTTGCTCCCATCTTTTGTTTGTGTTTTTTTAACTTTTTGTATTATCAGCTCACTTTGCCTTGCGTCATCGTTCCTTTTGTTAATTAAGCTCTCCTGTCTGCACTCATCCCTCTTCACCAAACCCAACCCCAATACCAAGTTATCAGAGACAATTGCCTTTTCCTTCCCTGTTAGCTCCTTATCTTGCATCCTTACTTGATATAGCTATTCATCACTAACTTCTTCCAGTTCAGCTGAAAGCTTAATTCATTTTCTCTCTCCAATGATAATCACAGCCCAGCTGAGTGCTTCCAGGGAAGGTATTGGCCAAATGAGATTATAACTGGACTGTTAATCCAGAGACCCTTGTAATATTCCCGGAACCTGGATTTGAATCCTTCTATGGCTTATGTTGAAATTTGAATTCAATTTTATAAAAATCTGGAATTAAGAGTCTAAATGATGACCATTAATCCATTTTTGATTGTCGGGAAAAAGCATCACTTACCTCCTTTAAGGAAGGGAAATTTGCCATCCTTACCTGGTCTGGCCAACATATTAATCCTGACCAAAAGCAATGTGGTTGACTCTTGACTACATTCTGAGCAACAAGGGATGGGCAATAAATTCTGGCCGAGCTAGTGACGCCCTTGTCCCCAAATGAATAATAAAATTTCGGTTTCTGTGCCAAATATCCAACATTATTCCCAGTACCTGGTTTTTGAGAACTGAGTTCCATCTGTCCAGACATAGTGATTATTGTACAATTATACAAGAACATGGCAAGCCATTGTAGAAAGTGAGAGCCCGAAACCTATGGAAAAGCCATGTAATATGACTGGATTTAGAGCCCAGGCTAATCTCTGGGAACATGGGTTCAAATCTCACCATTATAGTGGGTGGAATTTCGTTTCAATTAAAAAAGCAGTAATATGAAGTTCATCTCAGTAATAGTGACTATGAAAATGATCTATTGCTAGAGTTGTCTAGAGGTCCAGGATGATTTGTTGGAGATGGGGGTTTGAATCCCACCTCAGACTCTCTGTGCAACCAAACACTGCCTTCGAAGCAGGGAGGGGGCGGAATCAAGACTATCAAACATCTCCATCTGGATTGTGCCTTTTCAAAGGAAGTCTAGATAAAGATACAATGGTGTTTGTGGAGGCTCATCTCGAGTAGCCTCGCGATGTGGGACTCTGCGCTCTACAGTCTGGTCCTCAGGATGCACACTGAGACAAACAGCAACTGCGCTTGGAGGACCATCAGCTCTGTGAAAGACACTCTTTGGTCTGCCCGAAACTTGTTGGTCTTCCAGAGTAAGGAGTTGACCCCAACCGAGTTTTGCAGACTGACACATTCCAAGGTCCAGGACTACGTACTGAGGGATGCACTAAAGTTTGGGGCAGCTGCTGTCAAGATTCAGTGGGGAAAGACCACTGTCTGAGGCCTTTCTGCTGAGGTTAAATGGAGTTCTCTTCAGTTATTGGATCCTCACAGTGCCTCAAATTTATGTAAATATAGTCTTGTATAAGTAAGAAATGCTTTGGGTTTGTTTGTTGGATAGAGTCAAACTCTAATGTTTGTTTGCTTCTCCACATGCTACTGTACAGAACCAAACTGCTTTAGTGACTATGTATGTTTATAAAGATATTTTTTGAATAAATTACAATTCAGAAACTTTGAATTTAACCATTTGTTGCTGTCAAAACCTGTCTCGTTCACTAATTTTCTTACCTGGTCCATCTCCAAATTCATGGTAATGTAGTTGACTTATAACTGCTCTGTTAAATGGCTAACCAAGATATCCAGTCAGGAAGGACAACACATGTTGACCTTGCCAGTAATGTCCACATCTCATGGAATAATAAACAAAACCAAACCTGGCTTCAT
The DNA here is from genome assembly GCF_037043375.1 of Chiloscyllium plagiosum. Classification (NCBI taxonomy): domain Eukaryota; kingdom Metazoa; phylum Chordata; class Chondrichthyes; order Orectolobiformes; family Hemiscylliidae; genus Chiloscyllium; species Chiloscyllium plagiosum. The sequence continues at coordinate 16,407,492 of NW_028270180.1, forward strand.
TGGTTCAAATAATTAGAACATTTGTATCAATTACTCTACAAACACACACAGTGTAAAGTATATGGATAATGAAGTATTTTGTTGGAGCTTCGGATGGACCAGCTCAATGTTAATGGCCATAAAAAAAATCTGGTTCACTAACATCCTTCAAGGAAATCTTCCATCCTCACCTGGTCTAGCCTATATATGAGTCCAAAACTACAAGCAATGTGGTTGACTCTCAACTGCCCTCTGGGCAATTAGCGATGGCAATGGATACTGACCTAGCCGATGACACTCACATTCTGGGAAGAAATAAACCACAATACAAGGCACATAGTCACCATTTAATACCAGATTTCAATTGAATTCAAGTTTCACTATATGCCATGGTAGGATTTGATCCCAGGGTCTCCAGAATATTAACATGGGGCTCTGGATTACCAGTCCAGTGACATTACATACCCTTTTTACATTCCTCTAGTCCACCCTCTCTTGATGATATTTTCTAACCAACCTGTTTAGAGATGTTTCTACAACCCCTAGAAGCACATGGGACTTGACCCAGGCCTCATGGTTCAGAGGCACTACCCTGGACTGAAAGCCCGCAGATCTTTGGGAGCAAGATAATTAGTTGCTAAGAAGGCTATTCTCATTATTGGGGCAACAAAGGATTGTCAATAAAAGCAGTCTTCCTGAGTTCAAATTTCACCTGCTCCAGAGGTGAAATTTGGAACAGGTTGATTAGCAAAAGAGGTTAAATTTAAAAAATAATTTAAATGCAGACCCAGGTGGGGCCCTCTTGTGGCTCAGTGGTACTATCTCTGTTCCTGGACCAGGAGACCCAAATTCAAATCCCACCTACTCCAGAGGTATGCAATAACATCTCTAAACAGGTTGACTAGAAAAATAGGCTAAATAACGGTGGCACAATGGTTAGCACTGCTGCCTCACAACGCCAGAGACCCGGGTTCAATTCTCGCCTCAGGCAACTGTCTGTGTGGAGTTTGCACATTCTCCCCGTGTCTGCGTGGGTTTCCTCCGATTTCCTTCCACAGTCCAAAAATGTGCAGGTTAGGTGAATTGGCCATGCTAAATTGCCCATAGTGTTAGGTGAAGGAGTAAATGTAGGGGAATGGGTCTGGGTGGGTTGCTCTTCAGAGGGTCAGTGTGGACTTGTTGGGTCGAAGGGCCTGTTTCCACACTGTAAGTAATCTAATCATAAAAAGAATTAAAAAGCAGACCCAGGTGGGGCCCACTTGTAGCACAGTGAGTGTCTGTGCTCCTGGTCTGGGAGGCCCAGGTTTAAGTCTCAATAACATCTCTAAAAGCAGCTTTGTCTGCATCAACTCTGCATTCTGTGAATAAAGAAAAGGTAAAACTGATCAAATCAAACATTATCGGTCAGTATTTATACTGGCTTCTTGAGCTAGTTAAAATATTACAGCATTCGGAAACACAGCTGCTAAAAGGCAAATGAACTTTGGTCAACTTGACTGAATAATTTGGTGAAGTCATGGGGAAGGCTGATCAGGGCAATGCAATTGAGTGTATGAACTTTCAAAAGATGAAGTACCATGTAATAGACTTATTAGCAAATTGAGGTCAAAAGGACAGTTATATATGAAATTGACTGAGCAGGCAAGAGCAGAGAAGAATGGTGAACTGACTCTTCTTAACTGTAGGAAGAGACATAAAATGGTGTTGCCACTCCGAAAGCTAGTGCTTCCAAATAAACCTGTTGGACAATACCCTGATGTTGTTTGATTTTTAACTTTGTGCACCCCAGTCTAACACCAACATCTCCAATCATGCCCAATTCCAGTGTTGGGGCCATTACTATTTTTGATATACATTAATGGCCTTGACCCTATGACATGTGGATACAAGACAAAACTTCAAAGTTTGCAGATGATATGAAATTCATAAACAATGAGGAGGATACAAATAGGTAGACATGGAATGGTGAAATAAACAGAAACATGGCAGGTGAAAATTAATGCATATAAGTGTGAAATGACACATTTAGGAGGGTAGAAATGGGCACAGGGCACCTCACACCTTCAATGAATTATCTGAAATAGCATGGCACCTATTGTTAAAGTTCACTTGAGAATGTAACTTTTAAAAAGAATCTGGGGTTTACGTATGAAAGAAACCAACATGGTCATTCTAAAAGATGAGAGACTTAACAAACAATCCAGGTCTTTTCCAATATATCATTTCAGTTGCATCACACTGTAAACTTTTGCTACAAATTCTGTGCCTTAAAATCTTGTATTCCACAATCACCTGATGAAGGAGCAGCACTCCGAAAGCTAGTGCTTCCAAATAAACCTGTTGGATTATAACCAGGTTGTGAGAGATGATTTCGGTACAAACAACTGAGATGTGCATGACCTCAGAGTCTAAGGGGAATAGAGCCATAGGGGTAGGGTAAAACATGCTTCTCTGTAATAAAAGACGAGACATCTGCTGCTACGGGTTGATAAGACCACTCACATTGACAGAGTAGAAAAACAAGTCCTTGATTGATAAGACCACTCACACAGAATAGAAAAATAAGTCCTTGATTAATAGGACCACTAACTCTGACAGAGAAGAATAAGTCCTTGACTGATAAGACTACAGGGTAAGAAGAAAAAAACAACTCGGGAGACATCTGCTATAGACTTTAAGATAAGGATATAGAATGGAAAATTGCTGAACGGTTTAGAATGTGAACCTCGTGACTCTTTAGAGCCACAGAGGGGAGGGACTTGTCCTGTATTTAATCAGAAGACATTGTTAGCCTCGGGGCGCTTTTCTCAGAAGAGTGCCCAACTCTGCAGACTTGCTAATAAAACTTTGTTTTCCTGAATTTGTCTAGAGCGATTATTGAGAAGCGATTTTCGTTTCTAACAGCACCTATTGTTAAAGTTCACTTGAGAATGTAACTTTTTAAAAAAAAATCTGGGGTTTACATATGAAAGAAACCAACATGGTCATTCTAAAAGATGAGAGACTTAACCAACAATCCAGGTCTTTTCCAATATATCATTTCAGTTGCATCACACTGTAAACTTTTGCTATAAATTCTGTGCCTTAAAATCTTGTATTCCACAATCACCTGATGAAGGAGCAGCACTCCGAAAGCTAGTGCTTTCAAATAAACCTGTTGGACTATAACCAGGGGTTGTGTGATTTTTAACATTGTGATGCAATGGTAATCTTCTGATCTCTAGAGCAGATCCACATTCAAGTTCCATTTGTTAGACAGTGCTAGGTGCGTAAGTAATGTGACCAAATCTGGTAAATCCTTTCAATAAACCTGTCCAGCAGTGTGTCCTGCTCATCCACCATCCAGCACGAAATGGCAAATCACTGCAATACTTTCCCATTTACAGAAATAAGGAACGGGGAAAAGATGGGCAGACAATTATATGAAGCTGCAATGTGAATGTACACAAATCGTTGAAGGTATCAGGGCACATGGGAATATTACTGAAACAGCACAAGGAACAGCAGTGCTGGCCACATGCTCCTTCTAAGCGAGAGACATATAATTGACTTCAGGGAGAGTCCAGAACTAGAGGGCATGGGTTTAAGGTTAGAGGTCCAGCTTTTTCAAGCAGAGGGTAGTGCGTGTATGGAAAGAACTGCCAGAAGAACTTCTAGAGAGAAAAAAAACTGCAGATGCTGGAATCCAAAACAGACAGGCAGGAGGCCAGGCAGCATCAGGAGGTGGAGAAATCCATGTTTTGGGCGTAACCTTCTTCAGGTCCTGATGCTGCCTGGCTTGCTGTGTTCTTCCAGCTTCCTGCCTGTCTATTTTGGATCTATCTCATGTGGGGTTCTCGACCTAGCTTGCAAAGGATACTATTCCCATAATTATAGAATCCCCTACACTACCACTTGCCTTTTTGCTCGCCCCTCTTGAATGGCCTCATGCACCACGGTGCCGTGGTCAGCTAGCTCATCTTCCCCGCAGCTCTTTTCCTCATCCACACAGGGGAGCAGGTACCTCAAACCTGTTGGACAAGGTCAAGAGCTGAGGCTCCTCCATTGCTGAACGCAGGATCCCCTTACCTGCCTCCCTCACAGTCACACCCTGCTGTCCCTGATCACTGATTGAAATTGAAGGATTTAATCTACCAAGTGTGACCACCTCCTGAAACAGTACAGGGAAAAAGAAAGCTCTACTAACTCTTAGCCTGCAGGGAAGATTGGAAACTGGTGAAGTCCCTTATAGAAAGACTGCAATCTCTATCTTTTGAGCTTTTTTTTTTAGATTAGATTACTTACAGTGTGGAAACAGGCCCTTCGGCCCAACAAGTCCACACCGACCCTCCAAAGAGCAATCCACCCAGACCCATTCCCCTACATTTACCCCTTCACCTAACACTACGGGCAATTTAGCATGACCAATTCACCTAACCTGCACATTTTTGGACTGTGGGAGGAAAGTGGTGCAAACCCACACAGACACAGAGAGAATGTGCAAACTCCACACAGCCAGTTGCCTGAGACGGGAATTGAACCCGGGTCTCTGGTGCTGTGAGGCAGCAGTGCTAACTGCCATGCCGCCCTTATTTTCCTGACTTACACTATGCAAATCTGTAACATAGTGTAACTTTTCTCCTTATTTTCTCTACTTTTTGTACTTAAGTACTTTGTACCTAAGATGGTGCCACGTATTGGTGGGATTTTTCACTGAATTCCTGTTCTTTTGTGACTTGAATACACATGGCATTAAACCTAATTCTAATTCTTTAGTAGACAATGCAAGAGGTCAGCAGAAAATGTCAAATATAAAAGTGTAACATCTCACACAAGATGGCTACTTGCTGTTACAGTGTTAAACACTGGATAGGATTGAGCCAGGGTCAAAGTGTTGCACGGAAGAAAGACTTACTGTTTCTGCTATTCGTGGTTGTCCCTTGGACACTGTAAACTATCCAAGAACATCTCCCTTGACTTCTTCACAGTCTCTGTTCAAACCGTTCCCCTATCTTGCTGCAGATCTTTGCTTTCTGCCACAGATGGCAATCAGTGTCTCTGCTACTTGTCATAGATAACGATCTCAGAGACAGTTCTCAGCTTTTCTCCTTACCTCTATCTTCACAAATCGCAACACTCCCTCACATGCTTGATTCTCCCTCATTTGCAAACAACCAATTTGCGTGTCTTTACAAATTCACCCACTAACGTTATTGTCTCACTGCATCATATTTTAATTAAGCTAATTTTTCTCAGGTACAGAATCACAGAGTCTCTACAGAATGGAAGCAGACATTTGACCTCAGATCTATACCAAGCCTCCAAAGAGCATCCGACCCAGACCCACCTTCCTGATGAAGAGCTTATGCCCAAACATTGACTTTTCTACTCCCCGGATACTGCCTGACCTGCTGTGCTTTTCCAGCGCCACCTTTTTCAACTCTGACTCTCCAACAGCTGGAGTCCGAAATTTAACTCAAACCCACTGTTCTACTTACCCCCCGTAACCCTGCATTTCCCATGGTTAATTCACCTAGCCTGCATATCCCTGGGCACAATGGGCAATTTAGTACAGCCAACCCAATCTACATTTATTTGGACTGTGGGGGGGAACTGGAGCACACAAAGGAAACTTAAACAGACATGGGGAGAATGTGCAATCATTGGTTCAAGGCAGAATTAAATATATCTCTATAGACAGGGGCATCAAGGGGTGGGCCGGAGAGGAACCTGGTCACAAACACCTACAAGCTCTCTTCCGAGCCACCCACCATCCTGGCTTGGAAGTATATTGCTATTTCTTCACTGGGTCAAAATCCTGGGATTCCCTCTCTAAGGCCATTGTGGGTGTACCTCTAGCATATGGACTACAATGGTTCAAGAAGGCAGCTCACCATCGCCTTCTCAAGGGTAGTTAGGGGTGGACAATAAATGCTAGCCCAGCAAATGATGCCCACATCCCATAAGTGAATACAAAAAGGACCAGTAATCTTTTTCAAATGGAACAAAATGCGATGATCCATTTTGAACTATAGCTAATTGTCTTATCTCACCTACTGTTCCCCAACTTGTGACTTGCAGTTTGACCTTGCTGTCACCACAATGATTAAGCTACAGGAAATGAGTTTAGTGAGCTCCCCTTATCCAAACTCAGCATCTGTGGCAATGCTATAATTCCTGGAAATAAAGGGTAATATTCAGCGTATTCTACAGTGTAACCATTATCAATCTATACTGATGGTTCTTGACCATCTAATCACAAAACATACTGTGCAGCCATTATAACAGCAACTATCTGCTCCTTATCGAGTTCGAAACAGAGAAAATGTACAGCGCAGGAAGACACCATTTGTTAATGGTACATCCACCACAATGTTCAGTTTCCCAAGTTAACAATTTGAGAACATTCCCAAATGGAAAAGAGTTAGCCAGCATAATCCCTCTTTCCAATTCCTGAAGTAACGACACTTCCAGAGAATATTCAAGTATTTTATTTTAAATGAGATGGGTATTTCTATCTCCACCACCTTTTCAAGCAATCAGTTCCAACTCAGTACCACCCTCTGGCCAAAAACCTTTCTCCATAACTCCTGTCCAATTCGTCTATCAATATACTTTAAATCTACATCCTTGGTTATTGAGATCTCACCTCAAGCAAATAGATCCATCTCATCCACTATCATTTAGGCCCTTCATAATTCTATCACACACTCCCAATACAATTAATGTTTCCAATAGTTACATATTCAATCCAGGGAGAGAAGCAAAAGCATAAGTTGAATAGATATTAAAGGGGGATTCACGCAATTGGAAAGTTATTGGTACATCTATAATTTCCTTCAGTTTATATGCTGCCTCACAACCTGGATTTGATTCCAACCCTAAAGTGACTGTGTGGAGTTTGCATATTCACCCTGTGTCTGCAAGTGTTCCCTCCGGGTGCTCCGGTTTCCTCCCACAGTCCAAAGATGTGCAGGTTAGGTGGATTGGCCGCGCTAAATTGCCCATAGTGTGCAGTCTAGGTGCGTAGGCCATGGGAAATGCAGGGTTATGGGGACAACATAGCTGGGTGGGGTGCTCTTTGAGGTTGGGGGTATGGGCTGAATAGCCTGCTTCCACTCTGTGGGAATTCAATGGTATTTCCATACCAATGCTTTGCAGACATTCTTATTCTTGGTGCTGATCAGTGGTTTTAACCACAGTAGGATTTGAGTGTTGCAGCGGTGGATTGACAGGCTCTCTGAAACACAATAGTAGTGCCCCACCCTCTGAGCCAGCAGTTCAAATCCCACCAAGGTGTGTCATAGCCTGACTGCATGGACTTTTTAATTTCAAAAACATACTGTATTTGTAAAAAAGCTCTCTGTGACAAAAGCGGTTTGATTCTGTACAGTTGCATATCAAGTAAATAAACAAAATCAGACGACCAAAAATGCAAAGCCCTCTCTTACCTATGAAATACTAACATTTACAAATACTTGAGGCACAAAGGGAGTCCGATAACTGAAGGGACCCCGATTTACCTTCAGCAGGAAGACCTCAAGCAGTGGTCTTTACCCACTGAGCCTTGGTGGCAACTGCCCCGAGCTTTAGTGTATCCCTTAGCAAGTCGTCCTGGACCTTGGAATGTGCCAGTCTGCAACACTCAGTTGAGGTCAATTCCTTGTTCTGGAAGACTGCAAAGTTTCCAGCAGACAACAGAACATCTTTCAGCGAGTTGGTGGTCCTCCAGATGCAGAGTCCTGCGTCACAGAGCTGCTCAGAACAAACCTGGAGACAAAGCACTGTATCTCTGTCCAGACTTCCTTTGCAAAGGCACATTCCTGCAGGAGATGTCTGACAGTCTCGACCCTCCGCAGCCACTGTGGGGGCGCAGACTGACCGGGTGTACATAAAGGATCTCCAAGGTCGTGCCCTTACCACCAGCATCTAAGCGATGTCTTGGTGCTTGTTAGAAAGTTTTGGGTTGTTAAAGGATAAATTATTTCAGTCCCAAGTCAGAAAGCAGGCTCAGGTATAGTTTCATAGTTTTCACTATATTCATTTACCTCCTGTGGCATGTTTCTTTACTTTACTTTGCGATTTCCAACTTTGCTTTTGACCCAGCATAAGAAATAGTAACAGCAGTAGGCCATTCAGCCCCTTGAGCCTGCTCTGCCATTCAATAGATTCATGGCCTTGCGCCATTGTTTATCATTTAAATCACTTCTGCCTTCCAACTTTCTGTTCCCCTCTCCAACACCAACCAACTTTTCTAAACTGATCTGAAATTGAAGTAGGTGTTCTCATTCTGATATAAAAGCAGAAAATGCTGGAGAAACTCAGCAGGTCTAGCAGTAACTGTGGAGAGAGAAAAACAGAGCTGTTCTGAAGCAGAATCATACTAGACTTGATAATGATTCATAGAATGCCCACAGTGTGAAGCAGGTAATTTGACCGATCAAGTCCACACTAAACTCCAACCCACACCACCCCCTCATTTCCCTTGGTTAACCCAGCTAGCCTGCACACCGCTGGACACAACAGGGCAATCCACCTAACCTGCCCACCACTGGACCCAACAGGGCAATCCACCTAACCTGCCCACCACTGGACCCAACAGGGCAATCCACCTAACCTGCCCACCACTGGACCCAACAGGGCAATCCACCTAACCTGCCCACCACTGGACCCAACAGGGCAATCCACCTAACCTGCCCACCACTGGACCCAACAGGGCAATCCACCTAACCTGCCCACCACTGGACACAACAGGGCAATCCACCTAACCTGCCCACCACTGGACACAACAGGGCAATCCACCTAACCTGCCCACCACTGGACACAACAGGGCAATCCACCTAATCTGACAATGTTGGACACAACAGGGCAATCCACCTAACCTGAGCTGAAAAATGTATTGCTGGAAAAGCGCAGCAGGTCAGGTAGCATCCAAGCAGCAGGAGAATCGACGTTTTGGGCAAATGCCCTTCTTCATTCCTGAAGAAGGGCTTATGCCCGAAACGTCGATTCTCCTGCTGCTTTGATGCTGCCTGACCTGCTGCGCTTTTCCAGCAACACATTTTTCAGCTCTGATCTCCAGCATCTGCAGTCCTCACTTTCTCCTAATCCACCTAACCTGCACATCGCTGGACACAACAGGGTAATCCACCTAATCTGCACATCTTTGGAGTGTTGGAGGAAACCCACGCAAACCACAGGGAGAATGTGCAAACTCCATGCAGACAGTCACCCGATATTGGAATTGAACCTGGGTTCCTGGTACTGTGAGGAAACAGTGCTAACCACTGAACCACCGTGCCGCCCTTTCTTCAAGGAATGCTGCCAAACCTGCTGCGTTTTTCCAGCATTCTCTGTGCATCCTTCAGATTTACAGCATCTGCAGTACCTTATCCTTCTGATGCCAGGCATTGACTTGGAATGTTAACTTTGTCTCCTTGCGAATATTTTCCGGTATTTTCTGCTTTTAATTCAAGCTCTGATTTGCAAAGCTTTGTACAAACATGGAGTACAACTAATACAGAACTGTGGTGTCCCTTTCAGGCAAGGATTATTCCATACTTCCAAATAATCGTGCAACATTTTTGACAGGTGACAGTATTTGTGATGTTCCCCAGCTATCTCTATTTCTGATGTTCCTCAGCTGTCTCTATTTCTGTTGCCGTTTAGTTCTCTCTGATTTTGACCAAAAACCCGACTCTGTGTTATTTCCCCATGTCAAAGCAACTCTAGATTCCTTTCTGCAAAGAGTCAGAAACTGAACCCGTCAAGACAGGATTCTGAGCAATGACTATACAGTTTCATACTGGTGAGAAAGCAGGCATTTCTGATCCCCTGAAAGATTAACTACATCCTGACAGTTATTCTAAGAATGTGGTGGACATCCCATGTTACGGTGTGAAACGTTAAGAACAGATTGCAGTAAGATGTGGTAACGTCTGAGTTGTGTTGCCATAACGTCCAGTTTTATTTCAAAATATTGCATCGCCTGAGGGATAAATGTTGGCCGACCTACGAGAAGAACCCTCTCACTTTACTTCAAATAACTCACATCTAAAAATAGGCAGAAGGTCACTTATTTTAACATCTTTCTCAAAGTCAGTAGCACAGCAATGAGCCACTACCTGTGTGAAATTTGTTCTTTGAGTGCCAGACTAGTTCTGAGAGGCGAAATGGTCTCTCCTGAGAATGGCCACGGATAGAAACATAGAAAATAGGAACAGGAATAGGCTATTCAGCCCTTCGAGTCTGCTACGCCATTCATAGTCATACAGTCATAGAGATGTACAGCACGGAAACAGATCCTTCGGTCCAACCCGTCCATGCCGACTAGATATCTCACCCCAATCCATTCCCACTGCCAGTACCCGGCCCATATCCCTCCAAACCCTTCCTATTCATACACCCATCCAGATGTCTTTTAAATGCTGTAATTGTACCAGCCTCCACCACTTCTTCTGGCAGCTCATTCCATACACGTACCACCCTCTGTGTGAAAACGTTGCCCCTTAGTTCTCTTTCATATCTTTCCCCTCTCACCCTAAACTATGCTCTTTACTTCTGGACTCCCCCACCCCAGGGAAAAGATCTTGTCTATTTACCCTATCCACGCTCCTCATGATTTTATAAACCTCTATAAGGTCATCCCTCAGCCTCCAACACTACAGGGAAAACAGCCCTAGCCTATTCAGCCTCTCCCTATAGCTCAAATCCTCCAACCCTGGCAACATCGTGTTAAATTTTTTTCTGAACATTTTTAAGTTTCACAACATTCTTCTGAAAAGAAGGAGACCAGAATTGCACGCAATATTCTAAAGGTGGCATAACCAACATCCTGTACAACCACAACATGACCTCCCAACTCCTGTACCTAATACTCTGACTAATAAAGGAAAGCATACCAATCATCTTCTTCACTATCCTATCAACCTGTGACTCTACTTTCAAGGAGCTATGAACCTGCACTCCAAGGTCTCTTTATTCAGCAACACTCCCTAGGACCTTACCATTAAGTCTATAAGTCCTGCTAAGATTTGCTTTCCCAAAATGCAGCACCTAGCACTTATCTGAATTAAACTCCATCTGCTACTCCTCAGCTCATTGGCCCATCTGATCAAGATCCTGTTGTAATCTGAGGTAATCTTCTTTGCTGTCCAATACACCTCCAATTTTGGCGTCATTTGCAAACTTACTAACTATACCTATTAAGCTCACATCCAACTCACTTATATAAATGATGAAAAGTAGTGAACCCAGCACCGATCCTCATGGCATTCCACTGGTCACAGGCCTCCAGTCTGAAAAACATCCCTCCACCACTACATTTTTCCTTCTACCTTCGAGCCAGTTCTGTATCCAAATAGCTAGTTCTCCCTGTATTCCAATGAGATCTAACCTTGCTGACCAGTCTCCCATGGGGAACCTTGTCGAACGCCTTACTGAAGTCCATACAGATCACGTCCATCGCTCTGCCCTCATCAATCCTCTTTGTTACTTCTTCAAAAAACTCAATCAAGTTTGTGAGACATGATTTCCCCACGCACAAAGCCATGTTGACTATCCCTAATCAGTCCTTGACTTTCTAAATACATGTACATCCTGTCCCTCAGGATTCCCTCCAACAACTTGCCCACCATCAATGTCAGGCTCGATGGTCTATTGTTCCCTGGCTTGCCCTTACCACCTTTCTTAAACAGTGGCACTACATTAGCCAACCTCCAGTCTTTATGGCACCTCAACTGTGACTAGTGATGCTACAAATATCTCAGCAAGAGACCAAGCAATCACTTCCCTAGCTTCCCACAGAGTTCGAGGGTATACCTGATCTGGCCCTGGGGATTTACCCACTTTCATGCGTTTCAAGACATCCAGCACTTCCTCCTCTGTAATATGGACATTTTTCAAGATGTCACCAACTATTTCCTTACATTTTATATCTTCCATATCCTTTTCCACAGTAAACACTGATGCAAAATACTCGTTTAGTATCTCACCCAACTCCTGCAGTTCCACACAAAGGCCGCCTTGCTGATCTTTGAGGGGCCCTATTCTCTCCCTAGTTACCCTTTTGTCCTTAATGTGTTTGTAAAAACCCTTTGGATTCTCTTTAATTCTATTTGCCAAAGCTATCTCATGACCCCTTTTTTGCCCTCCTGATTTCCCTCTTAAGTATACTCCTACTGCCGTTATACTCTTCTAAGGACTCACCTGATCTTGTCTATACCTGACATATGCTTCCTTCTTTTTCTTAAGCAAACCCTCAATTTCTTTAGTCATCCAGCATTCCCTACACCTACCAGCCTTTCCTTTCACACTGACAGGAACATACTGTCTCTGGACTCTCGTTATCTCATTTCTGAAGGCCTCCCATTTTCCAGCTGTCCCTTTACCTGCGAACATCTGCCCCCAATCAGCTTTTGAAAGTTCTTGCCAGATACCGTCAAAATTGGCCTTTCTCCAATTTAGAACTTCAACTTTTAGATCTGATCTATCCTTTTCCATCACTATTTTAAAACTAATAGAATTATGGTCACTGGCCCCAAAGTGCTCCCCCACTGACACCTCAGTCACCTGCCCTGCCTTATTTCCCAAGAGTAGGTCAGGTTTTCCACCTTCTCTAGTAGGTATATCCACACACTGAATCAGAATTTTTTTCTTGAACACACTTAACAAATTCCGCTCTATCTAAACTCTTAATACTATGACAGTCCCAGTCTATGTGCTGCCTGACCTGCTGTGCTGTTCTAGCAATAAAGTTTCAACTTTGATCTCCAGCATCTGCAGACCTCACTTTCTCCTCAAAGTTAAAATCCCCTACTATAACTACCCTATTATTCTTAAAGATAGCTGAAATGTCCTTAATTTCCCACTGACTATTAGGGAGCCTATGATACAATCCCAATAAGATGATCATCCCTTTCTTATTTCTCAGTTCCATCCAAATAACTTCCCTGGATGCATTTCCAGTGATGGCCTCCCTCAGCACAGCTGTAATGCTATCCCTTATCAAAAAACGCCACTCCCCCTCCTCTCTTGGCCCCCTTTCTGTCCTTCCTATAGCATTTGTATACTGGAACATTAAGCTACCCGTCCTGTCCATCTCTGAGCCACATTTCTGTAATGGCTATGATATCCCAGTCCCATGTTCCTAACCATGCCCTGAGTTCATCTGCCTTCCCTGTTAAGCCTCTTGCATTGAAATAAATGCAGTTTAATTTATCAGTCCTACCTGGTTCTCTGCTTTGGCCCTGCCTGTCCTGTATGTTTGACTTGCTTCTTTTCTCAACTGTCCCAGTCTCAGGTTGATCGCTTTCTTGAGTATCTCCCAGGGTTGAAACTTTATTGCTGGAACAGCACAGCAGGTCAGGCAGCATCCAGGGAACAGGAGATTCGACGTTTCGGGCACAGGCCCTTCTTCAGGAATGAGCAGAGAGTGTTCAGCAGGAGAAGATAAAAGGTAGGGAGGAGGGACTTGGAGGAGGGGAGTTGGAAATGTGATAGGTGGAAAGAGGTCAAGGTGAGGGTGATAGGTCGGAGTAGGGTGGAGGCGGAGAGGTCAAGAAGAAGACTGCAGGTCAGGAAGGCGGTGCCGGGCTGGAAGGATCCGGCTGAGACAAGGTGGGGGGAGGGGGGATGAAGAAACTGGTGAAGTCCAAGTTCATCCCCTGCGGTTGGAGGGTTCCCAGTCGGAAGATAAGACGCTCCTCCTCCGACCGTCGGGTTGTTGTGGTTTGGCGGTGGATGAGTCCAATGACCTGCATATCCTCGGTGGAGTGGGAGGGGGAGTTGAAATGCTGTGCCACAGGTTGGTTGGGTTGGTTCGTCCGGGTGGCACCTCTGGGCCACCCGGACGAACCAACCCAACCAACCTGTGGCACAGCATTTCAACTCCCCCTCCCACTCCACCGAGGATATGCAGGTCATTGGACTCATCCACCGCCAAACCACAACAACCCGACGGTCGGAGGAGGAGCGTCTTATCTTCCGACTGGGAACCCTCCAACCGCAGGGGATGAACTTGGACTTCACCAGTTTCTTCATCCCCCCTCCCCCCACCTTGTCTCAGCCGGATCCTTCCAGCCCGGCACCGCCTTCCTGACCTGCAGTCTTCTTCTTGACCTCTCCGCCTCCACCCTACTCCGACCTATCACCCTCACCTTGACCTCTTTCCACCTATCACATTTCCAACTCCCCTCCTCCAAGTCCCTCCTCCCTACCTTTTATCTTCTCCTGCTGAACACTCTCTGCTCATTCCTGAAGAAGGGCCTGTGCCCGAAACGTCGAATCTCCTGTTCCCTGGATGCTGCCTGACCTGCTGTGCTGTTCCAGCAATAAAGTTTCAACTTTGATCTCCAGCATCTGCAGACCTCACTTTCTATCTCCCAGGGTCCCAATCTCTCCCCCCCCCCCCCCCCACCACCACCACCTTACCAGTTTAAATCCTCCCGAGCAGCTCAAATAAATCTCCCTCCCAGTACATTAGTCCCCTTCCAACTCAGGTGCAATCCAGCCTTCTTGTACAGGTCACTTCTACCCCAGAAGAGATTCCAATGATCCAAAAATGTGAATCCTTCTCCCATTCATTACCTCCTCAACATGCAATCATCTGCTCTATGCTTCTATTCCTACCCTCTCTAGCTCGTAGCCCTGGGAGTAATCCAGATATTACTCTTGAGGACCTCCTTTTAAAATTCCTGTCTAACTCTCTCCATTCTCCCTTCAGAATCTCACCTTTTCCCTTCCTATGTTGTTTCCGATGTGTACAATGACACCCTTGAGAACATTCTGCACCCTCTCTGAAACATCCTTCATCCTGGCACCAGGGAAGAAACACACCACTCTGATTTTTTGCTGCTGGCCACAGAAACATCTGTCTGTGCCTCAGACCAGAGAATCCCCTAACACAATCGATTTATTTGAACCCGACATACCCCTCATTACATTAGAGCCCATCCCAATACCAGAAACTTGGCTGCTCGTGCTACATTCCTCTGAGAATCCATCACATTTTCCAAAATGGCATAATTGTTTGAAATGGGAATAGCCACAGAAGACTCCTGCATTACCTGCCTACCTCTCTTATCCTTCCTGGAGTTAACCCATCTATGTGACTGTATCTGCAGCTTTCAATATGATTGAGGCTGATCATCCAATTCCGCTTTCTCCACATACCCTTTGATCCCTTCAGCCCTAACTCCTTCTTGAAAATGTTTTGACCTCAGCCGTTTTCTGTGGCAGAGAATTCCACAGGCTCACCACTCTCTGGATGAGACATTTCTCCTTGTCTCAATTTTATAAGGCTTACCCCATATTCTTATGATTTGGAGATGCCGGTGTTGGACTGGGGTGTACAAAGTTAAAAATCACACAACACCAGGTTATAGTCCAACAGGTTTAATTGGAAGCACTAGCTTTCGGAGCGCTGCTCCTTCACAACCACCTGATGAAGGAACGGCGCTCAGAAAGCTCGTGCTTCCAATTAAACCTGTTGGACTATAACCTGGTGTTGTCTGATTTTTAACCCATATTCCTAGACAGTGATCCCTAGTTCCAGGCCATCTAGCCATCAGGGATATCCTTGATGTTTATCTTGTCCGGTCCTATTCGAATTTTATAGATTTCCATGGGATTGGCACCCACCCTCATTCTTTGACACTCCCAGTGAATATAGTCCAAATCTTTCTTTAAATGCCAGTCCTGCCATCCTAGGAATCAGAACTAGGCAGGCAGGAGGCTGGAAGAACACAGCAAGCCAGACAGCATCAGGAGGTGGCGAAGTCGACATTTCGGGTGTAACCTTTCTTCAGGACTCTTACAAGCAGGAAGCCAAATTACTTTTTAACAAAGCCCTAAAGCCCTCCATGATGAGAATGTTTGAGCTATAATTCAAATGCAGTCAGTAGCTATTATTTTCCTTGCAAATCTGACTTTTGACTTCTTCACTGCACTTTATATTGTGTACAGTCCAGTTTAACACATTTTATACAAGTCAGTCTGGTTTTTAAGCAATCCACAACAACATTTTTTCGTGCCTTGAATGACTGGTAATTGCAGCACGGGTGGAGATCCGGCCAGACATATTCCACTGCTCTCAGTGACAGTAAGTGTTTCTTGTGTGAAGGAATACGAATGCCCCAACCATCCCACCAAGTTTTCATTCCCATCGGCCAGACTTAAAATCTGCATTGCTATCCAGTCACTTTTATCAAGTTAGCATATGTATACAGGAACAGAAGTCAAGTAGGTGGCATGGTGCCTCAGTGATAAGCACTGCTGCCGCACAGTGCCAGGGACTCGGGTTCAATTCACCCTCAGGTGACTGTGTGGAGTTTGCACTTTCTCCCTGTGTCTGCTTGTGTTTTCTCCAAGTGCTCCGGTTTCCCCCCATGGTCCAAAGATGTGCAGGTTAGGTGGATTGGTCATGTTAAATTGTCTAGGGATGTACAGGGTGGGTGGGCTTGCCATGAGAAATGCAGGGTTATGGTATGAGTCTGGGTGGGATGCTCTTTAGAGAGTCGGTGTGGACTCAATGGGATGATTGACCTCCTTCCTCACTGCAGGGATTCTATGAAAAATTGGCTCACAGATTCATTTGGAAATCAATTAATACCTTGCATCTTTGTAATGTGCGGAGAAGGAAGGGGAGAAGACATAGAATCATAGAATCCCTACAGTGTGTAGGCAGGCCATTTGGCCCATTGAGTCCACACTAGCCCTCTGAAGAGCATCCCACCCAGACCCACCTCCCTACCCTAAATCTCTAATGCTGCATTTCCCATGGCTAATCCACCTAACCTACATGTCCCTGGACACTATGGACACATGGGCAAAGATAACTTTGGGCATTAGTTTGCAAATGAATGCCTTATTTGCTCTTGCTCTATAATATATAATGAGAATGGCAGAACCCTACATTGTAGAGGTAGCATTTGGGTTGGTACACTCAGCCTGTGTTGTCCATGAATATCAAAATAACTTTGTTCCCATCAACCCCCACCACTGGGAGCACTGCCAACATTAAAGTTCTGATCGTTACATGTCAAATCTTGCTTGTTACAATGAGGAGTGGTGTGGTTTCTTGTGCTGTCAAGTTTAATTAGTGTCACAGAACATCTTTATTAGGACATAGTTCAACAATACAAGCACTGGTCTGCTTTTAATATAATGCCATTGTTTAATAAGGTGATTAAATCAATCGAGATGTCAAGCTAAGACTCTGCTTTTGGTAAATGAGCACTGTTGTTGATGTTTTTTGAAATTTACTTTGCAATGTTTACCCTCTGGTAGTTCAAAGCTGGCTGAACAATTTTCTAGTTACCCAAAGTCCTTTTAAGTATCATTTTTAAACAACTGTGCAATAATCCTCAAATCTGCCAGAGGTTCTTTTATCTTGCTTTTGTCCACCTACATGTCTGTAATTCTTGCATGGTTAGCCCTGTTCTGTTTTACTTGGCTGTCAGCCCAGACCGGGTGACATCACCTGCTATTTCATCATTTCAGATTAGTACACAAGTATAAAATGCAGTGAAGAAGTCAGAAGTCAGATTTGCAAGGAAAATAATAGCTACTGACTGCATTTGAATTATAACTCAAAACATACCTCTGGTCAGGGAGGGCTCTCGGGCTGGGTTAAGAAGTAAACTGGCTTCCTGCTTCCCTACAGTAAGAGTCCTGAAGAAGGGTTACACCCGAAATATCGACTTCACCTCCCGATGCTGCCTGGCTTGCTGTGTTCTTCCAGCCTCCTGCCTGGCTGCTATAGTAAGCGGCTGACACAGGCTCTGTTTGTATTGAGTTAATGTAACTGTACTACTGTTGCTTTGAGGCGTGCAAGACTCTTATCTTACCCTGTGAGGCGCTGCCTATTCTTGCGACTTCCTGGCCGGTAGTGTGAGTGTTTACTACACACTTGAAAGCTTAACTTTGCTTTCGCAGGGCAAAGGATCTCTCCATCTGTGTAGAATATTGTTGTTGCTTTGACCGAAGGTATGCAGCAGCATTGGAGGATCATTATGTGAAAAAGAATGCACAGTTGTTTGCATCTGGAAAGGTAAGCACAGTCCACTGTGTGTTTGTGTTACTTTGTTGAAGTGTATGCTTTAATAAGTTCTCATGCATGTTTGAAATTAGCAATTCATTAAAAAAAAAGCCTGACAAGCCTGAGTGAAATAAAAATGCAAGGAAATTGCACCCGCTTCTGTGCGTATTAATTTGCAAATGTTTTCCTGTAAATCTTATAGTTTCCGGAAAATGAAGTTATTTCAGTCCGGAAAAGTAGCTAGAATAATAATCGTAGCTAGAATAATAATAATACAATGCAACTGCACTGAAAGGGGTTTCATAAATCAAGGTCTCTCTCACGTAAACAAAATGATTATACGAGATCTTGAAACAGGGTAGCGTGGTTAAAAGGTAGTCTCGTTTCCTGAGCCCTGATTATCATTTAAGGTTTGCTGTCAAGACCTTTCTAAACAATTAACAGTGACAAGCCTAGTCCCTCTATCCCCTTTTGAGTTTAAATATCAATCCATTTCCTTTTTTTCAGTATGAACCAAGTCTGGATTCACTCGCTCGATTGCAATCTAGTCCAAAAATGATTACAAATGTGAAACGGTTGCCCCTTAAATTATTCTAAGCAGACAATCATAGCTCCTGAAACAAAAAACAGAAATTGCTACGAAGACTCAGCGAGTCTGGCAGCATCTGTGGAGAGAAACCCACTGGATCCAAAAGGCTAACTCTGCTGTCTCTCCATAGATGCTGCCAGACCTACTGAGATTTAACAGCAATTTCTGTCTTTGTTTCTGATTCCCAGTTTGTACAGTTCCTTCGGTTTTTAATCATACCTCCTGATCATAATCGAAGAACTTCTACATGGCTTACATTACAAATAACTTCTTAATTTCAAAATCTTGGATAATCTTAAATAACTGTCTATAGTGAAATCTGTATTGAGATTGTGCACAGTTTAGGAATATGGAGGTAACGTTTTGCGTTGCAATTCCTGGAGTTAGGAAACTCAAAGAAGGTTGAAGACAAGTAATGTTCCAGATGTTGCAGTCAACATATCAGCTGGTGGGACTTGTCGTTATTTATACATAAGTGGCATAGCTGCTTCAGGCAAGGGGCAGGTGCCACTACTCAGTCGTTGCTACCAGAATTGCACCATTTCACACCTGGCTTTGCAAATATGGCTTATCATTGTCTACCTCACTCCAGAATGGTTCTTCCACAGTTACTAGAGGCTACATACATCATGGAGGGTCACATGCTATAATTATAAGCAGAAGGACCCTTTTAGTAATGTGGCAACCAATAATTACGTCCAATCAACCTCTCTGGCACTGAAAATTAACTAGTAAAATTGTAGAATTTCACCTCTTCACGTGTTATTTGTTATTGGAGATTTCTTTAAAAGGTTAAAGTTTTACTTCTCTTACTTGTCGCTTTCCTCTTGATACAATTCTGCCTTTTATGTGTTTTTTCTAAACCTGATTTGTCACTAACTTCACACACTCGAATGTACACTTCCTCCTCAGTGCATGTTCAATTGCTGTCTCAATCTTTCAGTTTGATGAAAGGAAACTACTTTTCTGAGATCCAGTTGCCCATTCCCTTTCCTGCATCGTTACCAGATAAGATGCAGCAACTTGCTAAGCAACACATTGGACTGCTTGAACAAGCTGAGACCAGTCTCGCTAATAGCAAATGGCACTAAAGGCTCTGCTGTATTTAATTCTGCGCTAAATTTTTTTCAGAAAGCAATCTGTGCCACTTGAATCGCAACTTAACGTAAACAAGTTCGAAATCTAATTTACTCCCCAAATAAAAATCGGAGTCAGTTTACAATAAAAGGCTCAATGGTCAAGTAAAGTCAATGCAGCCAGATTTCACCCATTTATATTCCTCATTTAAAGAGTTTACCAAGGATAGGGGTCTTGTGGCACAGTGGTTGTGTCTCTACCTCTAGTCTGGGTTCAAATGTAATAACTGCTGAACAAGTTAATTGGAAAATATCTGAAGTTTATTGGAATGCAATACTGAACTTCTGTTGATGGCTCACCAAGTGTTGATTACTCATGTTGAACATTACTGTCTAAGGTTTCTGGGTTTTCATGGAACCACAGCTTGAATTCTTAGAACTGTAGAATCGTTTTGCACAGAGGAGGCTATTTGGCCATTCAGTACATGCTAGCTCTTTATGGAACAATCCAGTCTAATCACATTCCACTGTCTCATCATCCAAGCCCTGTAAGCTGGTTGCCTCAGGAGAATTCCCCCTGTAACAGCGTTCTGGGTGTATCTCCACCCAAAGGCAGACCGCAGCGGTTCAAGAAGATGACTCACCACCACCACCTTCTCAAGGGCAATTATGAATGAACAACAAGTGTTGGCCCAGCCAGCATCACTCCTCATCCCATGAAGAAAAGAACCCATCCAATTTCTTTCAAGAACTTTTCTTTTCACACTCTACCTTGCAAAACAAGCAACATATAGATGCTTTTCTTGAAGACCTCCAGGATCATCTCCTAAGTAAATATGGCACCCTTTCCCATTCTTTCACTCTTTATCTGGAACAAAACGAGAAATCTTGATGGAGGCAGATTAAAAGAAGAGAAAAAAAATGCTGATTATGCAATACATTTGAGTGGTGTGGTAGAAGTTGAATATATGCTGAATGTAACAGACAAAGGAGGAAATGTAT
This sequence comes from Chiloscyllium plagiosum, assembly GCF_037043375.1. Classification (NCBI taxonomy): domain Eukaryota; kingdom Metazoa; phylum Chordata; class Chondrichthyes; order Orectolobiformes; family Hemiscylliidae; genus Chiloscyllium; species Chiloscyllium plagiosum. The sequence continues at coordinate 16,428,154 of NW_028270180.1, forward strand.
CTGAAAAGATAATTGTTCCTACTAAGTAATTCTATTTCCTCCTCAGATTCTGAGTTAAGCAAGAACTAGCAGAGCACATTCAAAGCTGTGGTAAGTTTAACTTTGTTCTTATAGTTAGAAGAAATTGCAAAATTTTTAATGTACTCTGACTAAGATGTTGAAGAGAATAATTAGCATTAGCATATATATAAATGCAATTCGAAAAAAAAATTCCCTAGGTGTATTGAACTCTGGCTAAGATGTCCAATAGAATAATTAGCGCTGATATATATATATATATAAATATATATATATATAAATGTTTTAAAATGGAATGGAATAATTTGATGCAACTTAGAAAATTAAAAGTAACCAAGGGTGTCATAAGTTTGGTCATGTCGCTTTCTATATTTATATTGTCAGATGGTACAGACCTGCCTTTATGCTCAAGCGCAATAGTGACATCTAGAGGCTGAGCACCATTTCTGCGGGAAATGAAACAGACCAGGATCCTCCCTGTTATCCTCAATTCCTTATTCAGAGAGCAGCCAAGTCAGAAACATTAGCATTATTTACTGTGATCACCAAGTTAATTTATTGCAACTGAAGCAATTGGCTCTCAAGAGCAACTAGGGATGGGCAATAAATGCTGGCTCAGCCAGTGACATAAGTGAATAAAATATTTTTATAAGGTGGTCGAAATAGCATAAGATTCTTACACTTAGGATAAGAAAAATAAATGTTCCTAGCTAATTGTTTTTACTGTGTCATTTCCTGTGGCTGTCGGGATCAGCTTAACCTTTAATATTTCACATCAAGGTTGAATAATAGCCTGCTGAGCTCACTAGCTCTGTTTCCTCATGACAAGTGTTGAAATAACAGATGTTTTTTCAAAAAAAGGTTTTAATCATGTTAAATAAATGCATGAGATGCCTGTTCCTGAGGGAAGAACAGTGACATGTTAAGTTGAGACTTAAGTTCTTGTGCAGCAGCAAGCTTTATTGAACGTAAGTATAGGATGGTTAGAGAGCACCTTAGCTGGAACCAGTTCCATGTTTTTGTTATTGACAGGATGAGAGTGTCTTTGGCTCGGCCTACATTTATTGCTCTGCCCTAATTGCTCAGAGTCAACCACATTGCTGTGACCTGGAGTCACATGTAGGCCAGATCAAGTAAGGATGACAATTGCCTTCCCTGAAGGGCATTAGTGAACCGGATGGGTTTGTCCAACAATGGGATTCATGGTCATCATTAGACTACTAATTCCAGATTTTTATTGAACTCAAATGCCGTGGCGAGATTTGAACCCAAGTCCTCAGAACGTTACCTGGATCATCTCCCAAATATGATCTGATATCACCAAGGTATGGCTCCTTTTATACATGCACAGTATCTATAATTAGAGTAAAATTTCCTTGATTCTGCATCTCCCCCAAGAACCTTTCCAGTTTTCTTTTAACATTGGATATTGAACTCTTCTATCTGAATTCCTTCCTCACCCCTACAACTATTTTTTTTTTGCTTGAGGAATGGTGTCTCAGTGGTTAGCACTGCTGCCTCACAGCACCAGGATCCCAGGTTTGATTCTGGCCTTGGGTGACTGTCTATGTGGAGTTTGTACATTCCATGTCTGTGTGGGTTTCCTCTGGGTGCTCTGGTTTTCTCCCACAGTCCAAAGATGTGCAGGTCAGGTGAATTGGCCATGCTAAATTGCCCATAGTGTTAGGTGCATTAGTCAGAAAGAAATGGTTCTGGCTGGGTTACTCTTCAGAGGGTCGGTGTGGACTTGTTGGGTCGAAGGGCCTGTTTCCACACTGCAGGGAATCTAATTGGAAAAAAATCTAATTTCCAACAACATTCTCAACAATTTTCGACATGATCTGTTTATCACTCCCAAGGGAGGTGATCGCATTAGTGGGGTGAAGTGGCAGCTTCTGACAATGGCTTGTTGTTGGGCTGTGATGCTTATGAAGACATTAATGTCACAGTGGTGAAGGTCAAAGGGCAAAAAGAAAGCTCCAGGACTTGGAAGATCCCTGCCTCTTGATAGAGGGATGAGAAAAGTGAAATTCACATTGTCTGGTCATTCTGTATTGCTTCCTGATCTGGATGCACCTTAAAGATAAAGAAAAGAGCATAAAAGGCATCCTGAAGACAGCTATGGAGGTGAGGAAGTGAAGACTTTTCCACTCCAGTACAACTTTCTCCATAGGTAGTGCAACACCAACTGCTGCAGGGAATACAGAAAATGACCTCTTCACAGCTCTGAGAAAGTAAAGTTATGCTATTGCAAATATGATATGGAGGTGCCAGTTTTCGAATGGGGGGGGTGCAAATTTAAAAATCATACAACACTGGGTTATAGTCCAACAGGATTATTTGCACTTCCAAATAAACCTGTTGGACTATAACCTGGAGTTATGTGATTTTTAACATTATAAGTATAGACTTACTTGACTCCTGATGAAGGGTTCCTGCCCGAAATGTCAATTTTCCTGCTCCTCAGATGCTGCCTAACCGGCTGTGCTTTTCCAGCACCATTCTAATCTTGACTTTCTTGAAGGGTCAACGTCAGCATCAGGAACTGTCATGGCAAGAGGTTCAATGGTGCCAGGAAGGACAAATGAGTGAAGATGTTCCTCAGATTATTTCTCTACAGCAGCCTCTATTAGATTTTTGCAAGTCTTGTTGAACTTTGATCAGATCAAGGTCATTTTGATTCTCATCTGAATGCTTTTCCCTTGTATTTGTGTCAATAAAGTGTAATTTCTTCACCAAGAGAATGGTGAGCCTGCAGAGTTCTCTGCCAAGAGTGTGGTCAAAGCTTAAACATTGAATATTTTTAAGAAAAAATGTGGTATGCTTTTTTGGGCTAAAGGGATTAAAGAGGGAGCAGACCGAGTTGGATGATCAGCCATGATCATACTGAATGGTGGAGCAAGCTCGAAGGGCTAGGAGAAAGTGAGGACTGCAGATGCTGGAGTGTCTGAGTTGAAAATTGTGGTGCTGGAAAAGCACGGCAGGTCAGGCAGCATCCGACGAGCAGGACAATCAACATTTCGGACATAAGCCCTTCGTGGCCTACCCTTGCTCCTGTTCTCTATATTTCTATGCTCTGTAAGTGTAGATTGAAATATCTCTCTAGTGTGCCTCTGGCATGCGGTTGGAACTGCATTGCTGCTTTAAGATAACTTACTTGTGAGTTAGGAATCACTTTGCCCCTGGTCTTTTTGGCTGCTGCTTGTAATGGTTACTACATGGAATGTGTTCAGTCAAGTAACCATGCAAATGTATTGCTTCCACTGGGATTTCTCATAAGAGTTCCCATCACTGGCACTTTAATCAAATCAAAGGATCCTCTGTCTCTGTCATAATATCCTTGTTTTCCAGTGTTTTGTGAAGAAACAAATCAGAATTGGCAACATCTTGCTTCAGGGCATCATTGTCCTTGGAGTATTCTGTTCCTGCCTCTTTTGGCCATTCTTCAAAGCAAGATTTATCCACCAATGATCCTTGGGATGCGCTTCAACAGTCTGTCTGACTGGGCAACGAGCCAACCTCAGTCTCTGCTACAAATGTTGCATAAAAAATGTTCATAGTTCTGTGTGGCAGTTCTATTTAATTTGGCTTGGAATAATACACACAGTCTTTACAATCTCTATTCCATGATGTGGAGGTGCCAGTGTTGGACTGGGGTGGACAAAGTTAAAAATCACACAACACCAGGTTATAGTCCAACAGGCTTATTTGGAAGCACTAGCTTTCGGAGCGCTGCTCCTTCATCAGGTGGTAGGTGAAAATGAGGACTGCAGATGCTGGAGATTAGAGTCGAGAGTGTGATGCTGGAAAAGCACAGCAGGTCGGGCAGCATCCAAGGAGCAGAAGAATCGATGTTTCGATCAAGAGACCTTCATCAGGTGATAGGTACCCACCTTTTTCACTGATCTTAATGTTGCCTGAACTCCAAGGTTGAATGGAAGACAGCCTGAAGACTTCAATTCACAACCATGGGGAAGCATTTGAAACAATTAATACACCTCTCCCAGTGTCCAGTTCAGAAATAATTTGTTTGGCCATTTACCATAATATCTCCATTTGCCATAACACCATGCAGATGTTCCAGGGTCAGTGATCTACTGTCAGAGGTGCTGCCTTTTGAACAAAACTCGCTGACTGCCTTACATGTGTAAAAGATCCCATGGCACTAGTTTGAGCAAGACCAGGAGAGTTCTCCCCAGTGTCCCGATTAATGTTTATCCTCAGCAAAACCAAATCTGCTCACCATCATGGGACACCCCACTGCGTGAAAATTGGCGGCTGTGTTTCCTGCATTAACAACCATGATTAAACTTTTTATAAAAGGATTTAATTGCCTATCAAGTTCCTTGGGAGTGTTGGAGGGAATTAGACAAATAGAATCTTCAGCCTGAGTGAGTCGTAACAAAGTGGTCTTTATTCAACCTTGTACCAACACAGTGTGGGAGAGACCTCAGAGTCAAGCTCCAAGACACTCGGCCATTTAACGCTCCAAACAACACATTTAAACGTTTTTGCCTCACAATGGTAACATTGGTGCAAAATAAACTTTATTCAGACATTTACTGCAAAAAACAGGATGCAGTTTATTTTCTTGTGAGTTCTCTAATTTCACAGGACTTCCACATCCGTGATATCTTCTGAGCTTGGCTGCCCCCACCATCTACTCCTAGCACCCAAGCTTTCCCTTATTATTAATGCTCGCATGACTATCTTGATCAATTCCAGTGGCCTCTGAACCTTATGAACTGCTCACTGCTCCCTTACAGTTAAACTATCTGAGCTGCACTAATTCTTTATAAGGATATATTTCACTCTTAACCCTACTCCCTATCGCTTGTCCAGGCTAATGTTATTTGTTCTGTGTTCTGTAGCATTCAGTTTCTGTTTTGGCATTTCTCACTTTTTACACTCCTGTCCTCCTTGCCCTGCATCAGGGGGCATCTCAAAATTGTGAAATATTCATTTTTTTCATTCTCTAGCTGGTCCAGCATTTGCTGCCCATCCCTCAAACCGAGTGGCAGCTTAGCCATTTCAGAGGGTGGTTAAATGCCAACCTCATTGCTGAGGGTCTGGAGTCACATGTAGGCCAGGCCACATAAGAACGGCTGATTTATTTCCCTAACGGGCCCTTTTGAACCAATGGATTTTAACCACAGTTAATAACAGTTTCATGGCCGCTGTCACACAGTCTAGGTTTAAATTCCAGATTTATTAATTCAATTTAAATCTCACCAGCTGCCCTGGCAGAATTTGAACCCATGACCCCAGGGAACATCCCTGGACCTCTGGATTACGACATCACTTCTCCTCTAACAATGCTAAGTACGGTAAATAAAAGTTATTTCCTAAAGATGCAACAATGCTATCAAGTATTACGTTGACCAAGCCATTTGGCAAATTTGTGGATCCATAAGATCTTAAGATATAGGAGCAGAAATAGGCATTTCAGTCCATCGAGTCTGCTCCACCATTAATGAGATCATGGTTGATCTGAAAATCCTCAACCCTACTTTCCTGCCTTTTAACCCTTGTCAGTTAATTCGATAACCTTTCTGAATGAACACCAGTCTTTCTTTGCCTCAAATATGCTTAATGGCCCAGCCGCGACAGCCCTCTGTGGTAAAAGCTTCCACAGATTCATTGCCAACTGAGCAATATCTCATCTCTGTCTTAAATTTGTGATCCCGTTTTCGAGATAATGCTCTCTGGTCCTCGATTCTCCCCAAGGGGAAAGTCTATAAAGCCAACGCAACCCTTCCCACAATTCTCAGGATCCTAAAGTAGCCAATTTTTTAACGCTCTGTCAAGATCTCTTCTCTCGCCTTTCAGAGCAGACCAGAAAAGCATATAATCAGACAAGTCCCAGATATTTAAGATGTCTACCTTGACTTATGAATTAAATGTCCTGTTTGGAAAAGAGAGGGTTTTACCATGAAAGATGGGTTAGATTGACGGTGCTATATTGGAAACTGTGCAGGAAGCTGTGGCTGATGGATTTTGTCACTGACTAAATGGCAGTTGCCTCTTGCCTCTCATTGGGTGCTGCATGTCCATTAATGAAAGCTATACGAACACAATTGGCTGCTTTTCCCTTAATTGTTCACCAGTTACTTTGGGGCTGCATCATGGAAATGGTTAGGGTAGGTATTGGTCACACGTGTTCTACTTAAATACATCCACCCCCACTGCACATTGGCGGCACAGTGTACCATCTAGAAGGTGCACTGCCAAAATTCACCATGGCTCCTTTGGCATCACTTAACAAATCTGCGACCTCTGCCATCTAGAAGGTCAAGGGCAGCAGGCTCATGGGAACATCACCACCTACAAGTCACCATCCTGACTTGGAAACGTCCCACTATCACCAGAGCAAATTCCTCCCTTGCTAACTGCACTGTGGATGAACCTGCTCCACATGGACTGCAGCAGCTCAAGAGGGTGCCTCACTATCACCATCTCCAAAGAAAATTAGGCTTTACCAGACACAACCACATCTTAGGAACCACTGTTAAAAAAAAAATTTGCTCTCTAGCTCCATCCTTGCCCTTCAGGTTAAAACATACCATTTTCATAGAACCCTGCCAATACAGAAGCAGGTCAATCAGCCCATGCCACCCCTCTGAAGAGCATTCATCCCACCTTACCCTATCCTTGTAACCCTGCATTTCCCATGGCTAATTCACCAAACCTACATATCCTTGGACCCTAAGAGCAATTTTGAGTCAAAAAGTGTGGTGCTGGAAAAGCACAGCCGGTTAGGCAGCATCTGAGGAGCAGGAGAGTCAATGTTTCAAGCATAAGCTCCTCCTGATGAAGAGTTTATGTTGGAAACATCAATGCTGCTGGCTCCTTGGATGCTGCCTGACCGGCTGTGCTTTTCCATCACCACACCTTTTGACTCTGATCTCCACTAGCTGCAGACCTTACTTTCTGCTACAATGAGCAATTTAACATGGTCAATCCACCTAACCAGCACATCTTTGCATTGAGAGGGAAACTGTGACACTTGGAGGAGGCCCACGCAGACACGGAGAGAACATGTCCACGTAATCAGTTACCTGAAGCTGGAATTAAACCCGGTCCCCTGGTGCAGTGAAGCAGCAGTGCTAAGCACTGAGCCATCATGATCTAGCTTTTGGTTGTCCTTCTAATTTCAGTTCATCCTCCATTTCTCTTTAATCCTCAGGGAAAAGAGTCAGAGAGTCATAGATATGTACAGCGCGGAAACAGACCCTTCAGTCCAACTCGTTCTTGCCAACCAGATATCCCAACCTAATCTCAGCCCATATGCCAGCATTTGGCCCATATCCCTCTAAACCCTTCCCATTCATATACCCATCCAGGTGCCTTTTAAATGCTGTAACTGTACCAGCCTCCACCACTTCCTCTGGCAGTCCTCCATATACGCACCACCCTCTGAATGAAAAAGTTGCCCATTAGGTCCCTTTTATATCTTTCCCCTCTCAACTTAAACCTACACCCTCAAGTTCTGGACACCCCCATGCCAGGGAAAGGACTTTGTCTATTTATCCTATCCATGCCCCTCATGATTTTATAAATCTCTGTAAGGCCTCCGATGCTCCAGGGAAAGTAGCCCCCAGCCTATTCAGCCTCTCCCTATAGCTCAAATCCTTGTCATGATTTGGAGATGCCGGTGTTGGACTGGGGTGTACAAAGTTAAAAATCACACAACACCAGGTTTATAGTCCAACAGGTTTAATTGGAAGCACACTAGCTTTCGGAGCGCTGATCCTTCTTCAGGACAACCATCTGATGAAGGAGCGTCGCTCCGAAAGCTAGTGCTTTTTAACATCCTTGTAAATTTTTTCTGAACCCTTTCAAGTTTCACAACATCCTTCTGATAGGAAGGAGACCAGAATTAAGCCTCTTTGAGTGCTGAAGGTGCCCTATATCTCCTCGTCATTCAATTTTCCAGATTTAAACATTTGAAAAGCAAGATGAAGGAGATATATGGAGCTGCAGAAACACAGCTTCTCATCAGCACCTTCTGTTTTAGGCAGCAGCACAGTGTCATTGAATAAGTGTCTGCATCAGACCGCTGCCTGAGGCAATTGACAATGTTTCACTTCTCTTGCAGCTGCTCCAGGTTTCTCCTACACGTCTACATTTATGACTGTCAGCAAGTCATGAGACATGAGTCACCGAGTATTCGGATCTGCTTATTTGAATATTTTCACAAGGCCAGATAGAGATCATTGCTCCTTTGTGTAGAGGTATGTTTGATTACATGTAATATATGTCGACAATGAAAATTCACACTAAGGATTTGTGCGAAACATTTGCAATTCGAGTGCTTTGCAAAAATCAGCAACTCACTGATTAATTTGTGCTTCTCGGCTATAGGGAGTAAAATGATTCAAAGCTGACAAAATATGATCGATCCATAGGAGACCCGGAGAGATCAGAAGCGGAAAGGGTTAGCACTGTGACCAACAAGGACCTTCTGCATTTATGTAAACCAGAAGCATCTTTAAACAAGGTGTAAAAAGATGTGAGAAAAACAAGCAGCGACAGGTGGACAGAAAAGTGAAGGTGATGACAGGATGTGGTCTGATTGAGAGAGGTCAGGGAAGGGTAAGTCCGATTCTCAAAGAGGTGAGGACTAATTGGAGGAGTTGAAATCAAGATTGAACAACACACAAAACCAGAGACGTAGAAAGGGAAAAAAATAACTGGAACCTCTCGACCTGAAACAGTAACGCCACGGATAGAAATACACTGTTGAAAGTTTTTGCAACTTTTTCCATGTTTATTTTGGATTTCTGCCATCCAGAATCATTGTCATTGTCATCGGAAGTTGAGGCACCTGCTCAGGTTAGACTTAAGATAAAAAGTGAAGTCACTATAGTCTTATGACACTACGGACAACTGTCACCTTAGAGAGAGGTGACTGGTGGCAGCTTAACGTGAGTGTCACCACACCTCAGGAAAGTGGAGAGGTTGAGAAAGAGAGTCCTTCATTGTAACCTCAGACAGTGTAAGAATTGAACCTGAGCTAACCAACCCCCAGTTTTAGGTTAAGTTAAAAATCATTTAACACCAGGTTAGTTTGTTCAATATACCGTATCAGTTGCATGACACTGTGATCTTGTGCTATAAATTCTGTGTCCTACGATCCTGCCATACTAGCTATCTGACAAAGGAGCAGTGCTCCGAAAGCTAGTGCTTCCAAATAAACCTGTTGGACTATAACCTGGTTTTGTGTGATTTTTAACTTTGTCCACTGCAGTCCAACACCGGCTCCCCCACATCACGGTTTTAGGTTGGACTGATGAAACCTTCAATGATGAATAGCTGACAGATATAGTAGGTAACTAGCACTTGTTAGCAAGTTTACAACATTTTGTCTTTGCCAGACACAGCTATTAAATCAGAAATGCAAATTTGCTTAACCTAAAAGATTACAAATCAATAATTAAAACAGTCAAGCTGTATTGATGTAGCCACTTTGATGGGAATGGATGTGGTCTATCGTGTTTTGCTCAAAAGCTTAAGCTTCATTTTACATGCCATGTCTGTCCAATGATCAAATGCTGACATAATCATAATAACTTAAGTTAGTAAAAGGTTCCCGCTCTTCAAGATGACCTGATTACAAACCATGGTTTGTTTCTCATCTCAAGAAATCTTTCCCAATTTCCCAAATCCAAGTTGGCAGAAGTCTTTGAGAGGATTTGTCTCTTACCTTTTCTTACTAAACTCTCCTCATGCTCCTATGGGATTCCCTCACATATGATTAACCCCCATCTTACCAAGCGCAATCTCACAACAACTCGCCACTCAGCAGATATCCCAGAATTCACCGGCACCCCTTGCACACACGTCATCTTTAAAAGCCTGGTGTGCACCTGGACAAGCACAGTCAGTCCAGAACTTCCCCGCAGGATTCCTGACATTGGCCCTGGACATGGCAGACATGGGGAAATATCTATCTCTTGGTGTTCCTGCTGAATGGATGGTGCCAACATGGGACTTCCTCTTCACCAAGCACCAGCACAGGAGGCAATGCCACCAGAGTATGGCCAGCCTGGCTCATGGTTAAAGCAGGCTTAGCCATCTGAGGCATTGCCCAGCATTGTAGAAAGAAGGTCAACAGTCTGCCAGGATAAGTTCTACCATCTTCTCTCCCGTACCTTACACCGCAATGCTACAAAATCCATTTCCCCACAAGGCTCACACTCTACACTGTCACTATTGGCTGCAACATCTCCCCCACTCGCTCTCACCTAGCTCAACCTCTAACCCTGCATGCCCTGTGTGCTGCCTACTCACTCAAATGGGACACCTTCCCAACCTGCAGTAATAACTGTGCCACCCACCTCTACCTCCTGCATTACCTGCCCCTCTCTCATTCCTTGAGGAGAATAGCCCACAAGAAGTCCACAGAAAGAGCCAAGGTGGTCAGTAGGCCATCCAACATTCAGATTCCCAACCCTTAAAGAGGATAGGGCCCTGACTCTGACCATCCTGAGCAGGACCTGGACTGGTATTGGAGGCTGTTCTTGACTTACAGTTCCAGGGTCCAATGAGGGAATGGCTGTCCCCATTGACTTGACTAAAGCCGGCTGATAACTATGACAAGCTTCTGGCTTTGTGCTTGCATTAAATAGGCAAGATATGGGACTGGTATCTAGGCTGAGGGGGACAAAGTGCCAAAAAGCAGTGCACAGCGTGGATGCTGTGAGCATCCAAGTAGTGGTAGAATGATTGAGCTATACTAAGAGATGCAGCCAGGTTCACTCCCTGAGCTGGGGCTGTGTGTCCCTGAGCACACAGTGTCCTTGCTGCAGCAATACAAGAGTTTCCAGTACGGCCCCAGACACAGCATTGTAAAGAAGAAGCATCCTGTAAGTGGATTGAGGATGTGCCATCAGCGTTCTCAGACAAAACTCATAAACATGAAGGTTCAGGTGGCCTGTGCCTTTTCTTATGTGCCATTAGATATTGATGCCTGGTTTCCAATGGGGGGGGGGCAAGTGGTGAGTTAAATCCGCCAACTCTGGTTTCCTCAAGTCATCAAAGGTGTTTGGTGAGTTTGGTTCGATGTGAGGTTGATTACTAATGAGACAGTCTGAGCTGTTAACAAGGTGTTTCACAAAGCGTAAGGACCATCAATTCATTGCTGCCTAATGAGAATCTCGCCACATTGCACGTAAAAAGCAGAAAAGGTGGCACGGGTTCCTCCCAACGTTGAGAATGGCCTCGCTAGACTTGTCACCAATTCTGCTGGGCGAGAGTGAGGACTGCAGATGCTGGAGATCAGAATCAAGATGTGGTGCTGGAAAAGCACAGCAGGTCAGTTCACTAATGTCCTTTAGGGAAAGAAACTGCTGTCCTTCCCTGGTTTGGCCAACATGTCACTCCAAGACCCACAACAATGTGATTGACTCTTAACTGCCCTCTGGACAATAAATACTGGCCTAGCCATGGAGGTGCTCATCCTGTGAATGAATAAAGGGAAAAAAAATCACTACAATAATCACCTCTGCCCCAAACACTCTTGAAGTTTTGGTATGCTCCTGTTGCCTCCTGTGAAAACTGATGCAAAATACCTATTCAGTTCCTCCGCAATTTCTTTGTTCCCCATCACTACTTCTCCAGCTTCAATTTCCAGCACTCCAATGTCCACGCTTGCCTTTTTGATATCTCAAAAAACTCTTGAAGTCTTCTTTTATATTGTAAGCTGGATGGGGAGTTGCTTTCCATGGGGAAGCAACAGGAGGCTATTCCAGCCTGACAATAGACACTCTGGCCAGAGATGGCTTAATAGAATAATCAAGAATTGATTTTAGCTTCAAAAAACCCCAGAGAGTTTGAAACTTTCGGTGCCGCTTTGGGAGGAACCTGATTGGGTCAGAAGGAAAGTGGGTTAACTTGTGAAATTTCAAGATGAGGCATGTTGGTTAGACATCTGCAGAGTAGTGAAAGATTGAGAAAGCCTACATTTTCAGTTTCATGAATGCCCATGTCATAGTTCACAGGACAGGACTAATGAGAGCAGTCATGTCAAGCTAAAGATTTGCTGTAGAAGGATAACTGCTATAATATGACAGTGTTTGGGAATAGATACAACTTCCTATGGAGCAAGCTGCCAGAGGAGGTGGAGGAGGTTGGTACAATTACAACATTTCCATAGAATCCCTACAGCATGGAAACAGGCCATTCGGCCAACAAGTCCCACACCGACCCTCCGAACAGTAACCCCCTCAGACCCATTCCCTACCCTATATTTACCCCTGACTAATACACCTCACCTACACAAACCTGAACACTACTGGCAATTTAGCATAGCCAATTCACGGAACCTGCACATCTTTGGATTGTGGGAGGAAACCGGAGCAGCCGGAGGAAACCCCATGCAGACATAGGGAGAATGTGCAAAGTCCACATGGATAGTTGCCCGAGGCTGGAATTGAAGCCGGGTCTCTGGTGCTGTGAGGCAGCCATGCTAACCACTGAGCACCGTGCCGAGTTTCTGCAACAATTTCTGTTTTTGTTACAAAAGTTTCCAGTCCTGGGGTTGGGCTTGAATCCAATTGGTTACATGTAGCTAGTAACTTAGCTATTGGATAGAGAGGGAGGTAGTGTCACAGTGGTGTCATCAAGCGAGTAGGTAATCTAGAACTCTAAGTTAGTGTTCCAAATCCAAGTTGGCAGAAGTCTTTGAGAGGATTTGTCTCTTACCTTTTCTTACTAAACTCTCCTCATGCCCCTATGGAGTTAAGAATCTAGTGAAGACCATGAATCCCTTGTCAGCCATGGTTGCCCCTTCTCCTTTGTATGTTTCTTCTTCCTTGGGATGATTTCTGCTGTGCCTCACCTTGAGGGGTGACCTTACAGAAGTTTGTAACATCATGAGCGGTATAGATAAGATGAATGACAGGTGCCTTTTCCCTTAGTTGAGGTTTTCAAGACTAGGGGACATTTTTTAAGGTGAGAGGAGAAAGATTTAAAAAAGATACGAGGGGCAAATTTTTTTTACACAGGTAGTAGTTTGCGTGTGGAATGAACTTCCAGAGGAAATGGTGGATGCGGGTACAGGTATAACATTGAGAAAACATTGAGGTAAGTACGTGGATTAGAGATGTTTGCAGGCGATGGGATAAAAGCAGGCAGCTGGGACTAGTTTAGTTTTGGATTATGTTCAGCGTGGACTGGTTGGACCAAAGGGTCTGTTTCCATGCTGTATGATTCTATGACTCATTCATTTGACTAATATCCTTTCAGGAAGGAAATTTGCCGGTGACTCCCGATTCTTATAGGGATGAGCAATAAATGCTCAGCCAGTGATGTGAATGAATAAAATACACTGCAACAGAATAACGCTACTCCCATTATTATAGAACAGTTTATCTTTCAACTCACAATGAATAGCACAAGAGATCCAACACAAGCTAAAATTTTACAAAATCAGAAGCCAGAACAGGCTATCCGAGACTGCTCCACCATTTCATATTCATGGCTGATCAATCAACTCAGTGCTCTAACCCACCTCCTCCCTATGCCCTTCACTACTAGGATCATCTTTTCAAATTATCACTTTTCCAAAGATGTGTAGATTAGGTGGATTGGCGGTGCTAAATTGCCCATCACGTCCAGGGATGTGCAGTCTAGATGCATTAGCCACGGGAGATGCAGGTTTACAGGAATAGGATAGGGGAAAGGGTCTGGGTGGGATGCTCTTCAGAGGGTCAGTGTAGACTCAGTGGGCTAAATGGGCAGCTCCCACACTGTGCAGGGATTCTATAATTCTACTTGCAGCAAGTGATCAGACTTCATTCGTGAGTCACTGGGGCAGTTTGTCAGTCAGGAGGGTGGGAATTCCCAGCAGGCTGTGTGGCCAGTCAAAAAACGAAGTGATCTCCAGGACAGAGTCGAAGAGTGTGGTGCTGGAAAAGTACAGACGGTCAGGCAGCATCCGAGGAGGAGGAGAATCGGTGTTTCGAGCATAAGCTCTTTATTGAGGGTTTATGCTCGAAATTTCGATTCTCCTGCTCCTCAGATGCTGCCTGACCTGCTGTGTTTTTCCAGCACCACACTCTTCGACTCTAACCTCCAGCATCTGGAGTCCTCACTTTCTCCTGATCTCCAGGAAGGATATAGTTTTAATGAGTGATATTGTATTCTGTAAAGAATTGCCATTGATAATTTAACTCAGTAAGAGTCTGTTGTCAGAAGTAGTCTGACTGAGTCATCACCCTTGCCAATCTGGCTCTGGAAGTACTGACACGTCAATTCACACAAATTTCAGCAACAATCCGAGCATGCTCAACCCTTCAATAAGATCCTAGCTGCTCAACCCTTCAATAAGATCCCCATTCCTATCCTTCCTCAACAATCTTTCATTCCCCTGACTAGCATGGCAGCTCAGTGGTTAGCACTGGTGCCTCACAATGCGAGGGACCTGGATTCGATTCCACCTTTGCGTGTGGAGTTTGCACATTCGCCCTGTGTCTGTGTGGGTTTCCTCCCATTGTCCAAAACTGCACAGGTTGGGTGGATTGGCCATGCTAAACTGCCCGTAGTGTGCAGGCTAGGTGGCTTAGCCATGTGAACTACAAGGTTACAGAGATAGGAGGTTGGGTCTGGGTGAGATGCTCTTTGGACGGTCAGTATGGACTTGGGCTGAATGATCTGCTTCTATACTGTAGGGATTCTATAAGGATCTATCTATCTCCACCTTAATAATATTCAATGGTACCTCCTTCACCAGCAGAGACTTCCAAAGCCTTGCAAATCCAAAAATGAAATATGTCTCCTCACCTTGTTTAAAAGGTGACCCCTAATTTTAAAACAATGCCCTTTATTGTGGACTCACACACAACAGGCAACACCCTTTCCGTGTTCAAGACCATTCAGGATCTTATCAGACAAGTCACCCCTCACTCTTCTAAACTCCAGTGAAAACAAACCCGCTCTGAGCAGCCTTTCACCATAAGAAAACCGATTCATTCCAGGTATCAGTCCAGTAAACCTCCTCAGAATCACCTCAGTGAATTTAAATGCATCCTTAAAGAGGGAGACCAAAATGGTACACAGTTCTCAAGATGTGTTCTCACCAATGCCCAATATAATTGAAGCGTAGCACCTTCATTTTCATGTTCAGTTCCTCTAATACTAAAATGTTGCATTCTGCTGGCAGTCTTGGTCATTTGCTGTACCTGCATAGTAGCTTTTCGTGACTCATGCACCGGAAACACTTACACCCCTCTGCAGCTCGCCATCATGCTCATTTTAAATAATTCTCTGTTTTTCTCGTTTGGCCTTTGCTTCCGATTCTTTGAATCAATCCTGTTGGAATTTTATGTATCAGAAGCCTGTTAAGACCGCAAGTTAGGGTTGGTTCCTCTCAAGAATCCATTCCAAAGTTAATCCATTGAAGTAAAAATAAAGGAAAAGAAATAAAAGAAGGCATACCAGATACAGAATAATTCCCTCTATATAATTCTACAAAAGGGAAATTGCAATTTTGTCCCATGCAATTTCTTTTATTTCATAAATATACTTTACTTTATAAAAATATCTTTGTCGACATATAGAGTCACTGAAGTAAAGTCAGAATCATAGAGATATACAGCACAGAAAAAGACCCTTCGGTCCAACTCGTCAATGCCGCTCAAATATTCTAGCTTAATCGAGTCCAATTTGCCAGCATTTGGCCCATATCACTCTAAACCCTTCTTATTCATATAACTATCCAGATGCCTTTTAAATGCTGTAATTGTATCAGCTTCCACCACTTCCTCTGGCAACTCATTCCATACACACATCACCCTCTGTGCGAATAAGTTGCCCCTTACGTCTCTTTTATATCTTTCTCCTCTCACTCTGAACCTAAGCCCTCTAGTTCTGGATTCACCCACCCCAGGGAAAAGACCTTGTCTATTTATCCTATCCATGCCCCTCATGATTTTATAAACCTTTACAAGGTCACCCCTCAGCCTCCAACATTCCAGGGAAAACAGCCCCAGCCTATTCAGCCTCTCCCTGTAGCTCAAATCCTCCAAACCTGACAACATTCTTGTAAATCTTTTCTGAACCCTTTCAAGTTTCACAACATCCTTCTGATAGGAAGGAGACCAGAATTGCATGCAATATTCCAAAAGCAGCTTAACCAATGTCCTGTACAGCCACAACATGACCTCCCAACTCCTGTACTCAATGCTCTGACCAATAAAGGAAAGCATACCCAACGCCTTCTTCACTATCCTATCTACCTGCGACTCCACTTTCAAGGAGCTATGAACCGACATTCTGAGGTCTCTTTGTTCGGCAACTCTCCCTAGGGACCTTACCATTAAGAAGTTCAGTTCTGTACAGAAACTTGAGAAGAAAGAAACAAACAAACATTGGAGTTTGACTTTATCCAACACAGAAACCAAAGGCTTTTCTTGCGCAGGATTATATTTATCTATCCTTGAGGCACAAGGAACATTCAATAATTGAACGGACTCCCCTTTAACTTCGGCAGAAAGTCTTCAGGCAGTAGTCTTTCCCCACTGCAACTTGGCAGCAGCTGTCCCAAGCTCTGAGATTTTTTTTATTTCAAGATAGACTTTATTCATAAAAAAATGTCATTATATATACATAGTCACAAGCACAGTTCAGTTTTACAGAAGCTTTGAGATGTCCTCTTCCTCCTTAGTCTGGAAGGAGACACCTTTGGAATTTTGCCCTCAGGCCATCAGGTTCCTGTGGTTCCATATGCAAAATAGTTTGAGATATTTCACATAAGCTATCTGTACAAGCTGAAATAGAAGTGGCTGTCACACTGTTTTTTTGTCTGTGTGCAAAACCACTTCAATGTGTGATGTGGGATGTCGGATGAGAGGACTGGTGACAACTGAAATGAAACACGTACTGAAAGAGTCCATTGGTCCTCAGCTGGTCACATACTGAGGCATGCTACTGCTTTCTACTTCCTGCATTTCAAAGATATTGGAGCATATAAGCCATCATACAAAGATCTGGATATTTTATTTACTTTTGCATGGTTTGAAAACAGTCAATATCATATAATTTGGGGAGACAATGATCTAGTGATATTATCGCTGGACTGTTAATCCAGAAACGAGCTAAAAATGTGTTGCTGGAAAAGCGCAGCAGGTCAGGCAGCATCCAAGGAACAGGAGAATCGACGTTTCGGGCATAAGCCCTTCTTCAGGAAGGGCTTGTGCCCGAAACGTCGATTCTCCTGCTCCTTGGATGCTGCCTGACCTGCTGCGCTTTTCCAGCAACACATTTTCAGCTCTGATCTCCAGCATCTGCAGTCCTCACTTTCTCCTGTTAATCCAGAAACCCTGGTAATGTTCTAGGGAGTCAGGTTCAAATCCAACCACAGAATTTAATAAGTATCTAGAATTAAGAGTCAAATAATGACTGTGAATCAATCCATTGTCAATTGTCAGAAAAAATCCATCTGGGTTCACTAAAGTCCTTTAGGGAAGGAAACTGCCGTCCTTACACGGTCTGGCCTACACGTGACTGCAGACCCACAGCAATGTGGTTGACTCTAAATTGGGATTACAAATAGGCAACAAATGTTGGTTTAGCTAGCGATGCCCTGCATCATCCTGTGAATGAATAAAAAAGAATATTGCATGAAGAAAGACTTGCATTTGTATAGCACACTTCCTGACTAAATGATGTTGCAAAGTAGAGTGGCTGCTCACAATGCAATCTTTTTTACATTGGCGTGACCAAATGCAGAAACATGTCCACTTTGACTGTAGAAATGATCCTGATCTCCCAGTTGTTTACCATTTAACCCTGAAGAAGGGCTACACCTGAAATATTGATTCCTCCCCACCTCCTGATGCCGTCTGGCCTGTTGTGTTCTTCCAGCCTCCTGTCCGTCTGTGTACCTTAGATTCCAGCATCTATAATTTTTTTGTCTCTACTATTTCAATAAGCCATGATGTGGAGGTGCCAGTTTTGGACTGGGGTGGACAAAGTTTAAAATCACACAACACCAGGTTATAGTCCAACATATTTGGAAGCACTAGCTTTCGGAATGCTGCTCCTTCTTCAGGTTGCTTCATCAGGTAAGCCACCTTGCTGTCATACTAAAATTCCTGTCCTCGGCCTGCTACAATCATCGAATCATAGAATCCCCCTACAGTGTGGAAACAGGCCCTTCAACCCAGCAAGTCCACACTGACCCTCCGAAGAATAACCCACCCAGACCCATTCCCCTACATTTACCCTGAGCGATGGACCTAAACTATGGGCAATTTGGCATGGCCAGTTTGCCTGACCTACACATTTTTGCATTGTGGGAGGAAACCCACGCAGACACAAGGAGAAGGTGCAAACTCCACACAGACAGTTGCCTGAGGTGGGAATTGAACCTGGTCCCTGGTGCTGTGAGGCAGCAGTGCTAACCATTGAGCCACCGTGCCGCTAATATTTGAAGGGCTTTTGCCTGAAACAGCGATTCTTCAGCTCTTTGGATGCTAACTGACCTGCTGTGCTTTTCCAGCACCACACTCTCGACTCTAATCTCCAGCATCTGCAGTCCTCAGTTTTGCCCTGACTAATGCACCTAACCTACACATCCCTGGACATTATGGGCTATTCAGTATGGCAACTTCACATAACCTGCACATCTCTGGGCTGAGGAAAGTGGAGGTCGAGAATGTGGTGCTGGAAAAGCACAGCAGGTCAGGCAGTATCCGAGGGGCAGGAGAATTGATGTTTCAGGCATAAGCCCTTCATCAGGAAAGGTTTATGCCTGAAATGTCGATTTGCCTGCTCCTCAGATGCTGCCTGACCTGTTGTGCTTTTCCAGCACCACACTCTCAACTCTGATCTCCAGTCCCTACTTTCCTTCCACTGTGGAGGAAACCAGAGCACCCAGAGAAAACCCACACAGACTCAGGGAGAATATGCAAACTCCACACCGATAGTCACCAATGGCTAGAATCGAACCCGCGCCCCTGGTACTATGAGACAGCAGTGCTAACCACTGAGCCACCGTGCTGCCTCACAGTGTTCCATCAAAGTACAATGCAAGTTCAGGGAACAACAGCTCATTTTCCACTCAGGTTCCTTACAGCTTTGCGGTCTCGATATTTAAATCAATAACAAAAACTAACCACCTGACATCTGTTCTCCATTCTTCTTACATTCTCTTTCCCCTCCCCCACTGGCTTGCCTTATTTGGGTGTTTACTGAGCTCCTTGTATAGAGTTTAAAATCACACGACATGAGGTTATAGTCCAACAGGTTTATTTGAAAGTTGGACTATAACCTGCTGTCGTGTGATTTTTAACTTTGTCCACCATAGTCCAACACCAACACCTCCACGTCATGGCTCCATATATAGAGGTCACCTATCCCTTTCCTTTCACACCTTAATTTACAACAATTTTACTTTTGTTCTCTTTCATCACCATTAACAACCACTTTGCCTTTTGCACTCCTCTGTCTCTCTCAAAAGTATACAAAAAAACAACTTTCCAAAATCTTTCAGTTCTGAATTAGAGCCACATCAGTCTCGAAAAATTCTCTCTCCTGCCAGATCTGCTGAGTTTCTCCAGTTTTCTCTGTGTTTGTTTCAGATTTCAAACATTTGCCTTTAATCAGATATTCCAAAGAGAACTGTGGCTAATTAATTACTTTCTAAGTGTAGTCAGTATTGTACTGTAGGAAAGTGGAAAACTCCCACAAACAGTACTGTGACCGTGACCATAGAATCCCTACAGTGTGGAAACAGGCCATTCGGCCCAACCATTCCACACCAACCCTCCAAACAGTATCCCACCCAGACCCATTCCTCTACGTTTCCCATGCCTAACACACCTAACCTACACATCCCTGAACACTATGGGCAATTTAGCATGGCCAATTCACCTAACCTACACATCTTTGGACTGTGGGAGGAAACCAGAGCACCAAGAGGGAACAGACACAGGGAGAATGTGCAAACTCCACACAGACAGTTGCCCAAGACTGGAATCAAACCTGGGTCCCTGTCGCTGTGAAGCAACAATGCTAACCACTAAGCCACTGCCTCATAACGTTTATTTAAGCAATGCTGTTTGAGGGAGAAATATTAGCCAGCACACCATGGAATCTTTTGCATCCCTGAGGAGGTAATGGTCCAGCGGTATTAGCATTGGGCTATTAATCCAGAGACTTATGTGATGCTCTGGGGACCTGGGTTCAAGTCCTGCTGTGGTGCAATTTGAATTCATTAAAAATATGGAATTAAAAGTCTAATGATGACAATGAGGCTATTGCCTGAGGGATAAAACTCACTGGGGTTTTCAGATTTTCAGTGCTGAAATCTCAGACCTTACTGATCTGACCTACATGTGTTTCCAGGCTGGTTGACTCTTAACTGCAAAGAAATGCTAACCCAGCTAATGACACTATAGAACAATGAAGAAAGTCAGGGTCTCGGCTTAACATGTCATCTGAAAGACATTTGCTGCAGTCCACTGGGGCTACTGCTCTGGAGTTTGTACTCGAGTATCAGAAAAAGTCATGAACAT
The DNA here is from genome assembly GCF_037043375.1 of Chiloscyllium plagiosum. Lineage (NCBI taxonomy): Eukaryota > Metazoa > Chordata > Chondrichthyes > Orectolobiformes > Hemiscylliidae > Chiloscyllium > Chiloscyllium plagiosum. The sequence continues at coordinate 16,448,691 of NW_028270180.1, forward strand.
CTTTGGATGCAACAATGTTTCTCACTGAATCACAACCACTTTATAAATAAATTGCAGTAGTAGAGGTAATATCAATAAAATTACATTTTTCAGACAATAGCAAGCAGAATTGGTGCTCAACAATGGACTGCTGTATAACACAGTCTCCAATTCATTGTGATCCCAGCACACAGTGCTCATTAGCACCAGCATTACCCCTGTCATTTTTAATCATCTGAATTGTGGGACTCTATAAAAGCCAAGATGTTACAGCACCTTTAGTCTTCAGCTTTAATTGGTGATGCTCAAAGGGGACAAGTCCTCTGGAGTGGCTTACTAATTGACCATGACCTATTGATGGTGCAATCATTAGAGAACTTCCAAGCATATTTTATGAAAAATACACGAATACTCAAATGCTTTAATGGAGATTGTTCATTGCTTGCTACAGAGCTTCTATCAACACTCTCAGGTTAGATTAGATTAGATTACCTACAGCGTGGAAACAGGCCCTTCGGCCCAACAAGTCCATACCGACCCTCCGAAGAGAAACCCACCCCCGGATATTTACCCACCTAACACTACGGGCAATTTAGCATGGCCAACTCACCTAACCTGCACATCTTTGGACTGTGGGAGGAAACCGGAGCACCCGGAGGAAACCCAGACAGACACTGGGAGAATGTGCAAACTCTACACAGACAGTTGCCCAAGGTGGGAATTGAACCCGGGTCTCTGGCGCTGTGAGGCAGCAGTGCTAACCACTGCGGATACTGTAAATCAGAAAGAAAAGCAGAAATTGCTGGAAAAGCTCAGCAGGTCTGGCAGCATCCGTGAAGAGAAATCAGAGTTCACGGGTTGAATGACCCTTCCTCAGAATATCTGACCGGTACTGTGAGAGGTGCCACCTTTCAGTTGAGATGTTAAAACCAAGATCCTATCAAGTGAAATAACCCACGGCATAAGTTCACAGATGCTGCAATGACCTGAATAATAATTTGCTCTGAACAACACCACAAAAACAGATCATAAATGCACTGTTGTTTGTAGGAGCTTGTTGTGAGGATATGCTGATGATTATTGCAAAAGGTAAGTGGAACCACACTTACAATCCTTGGAATGTGTTACAATTCTTCGAACCTTGTTGTGCCTCACAAAACTGTATTTACTGAAGAACTGCTAGGGTTGTGTTTTCTCAAATGACCTTTGGTACAGACAGTGACTCAACTTGGGGACAGTTGCTCAACAACCTGTGAGACAGTTGTGCCCTTAGCTTTTGCTGTTCCAGACCTCCTGGTGATTAAACAGATTTGAGTGGGAGCGTCGTAAGTGGAGGAGACCAACTATGTGTGATATTTTGGATTAAATTCAGTTCTATATCGACCAGACACCAACCAGAAATTCCAGAAACCAATCCGGGGCATAGAAGGATCAACACAAAGACATTTGCAGTGCAGTCAAAAGAAGCAAGAAAGCGAAGGACACTCACCGGCATTTTTTTTAAAGATTCCCTACAGTGTGGAAACAGGCCCTTCGGCCCAACCAGTCCACATCAACCCTCCGAAGAGTAACCCAGTCAGACCCATTTTCCTCTGACTAATGCAGCTAACACTATGGGCAATTTAGCATGGCCCATTCACCCTAGCCTGCACATCTTTGGACTGTGGGAGGAAACCGAAGCATACCTACGTAGACACGGGTAGAATGTGCAAACTCCACACAGATAGTCGCCTGAGGCTGGAACCGAACCTTGGACCCTGGTGCTGTGAGGCTGCAGTGCTAACCACTGAGCCACCGTGCCATGAAGTCATGGTGCAAGGTCATTGAGAAGTGCTACTACTGGAATTGAGTATTCAAAAGGGGAGACAGAAAGCAGGAAAATACAGGCTAATCAACTTAACATCCCAGAGAAAATGTTAGAAATTATTATCAAACAATTTATAGAATGGCACTTGGATAAGTTTAAGGTAATTAGGCAGAGTAAGCATGTTTTTGTGAAAGGGAGATGTTTAACCAATCTATCAGAGTTCGTCGAAGAAGCAACATGTCTAATGGATAAGGGGAATCTGGCGATATACTGTCCTTATGTATCTAGGAGGAATTTCGTCATCTAACTTTATTGCAGAAAATGAAATGTTATGGTGTTGGAGGTAACATATTAGAAAATTAGGAGACTAACAGAAAACAGAGAGCAAGCACGGCTTTTTTTTCAGGTTGGTAAGATGTAACAAGTGGTGTGCCATAGGTAGCCGAAAATGTGTTGCTGAAAAAGCGCAGCAGGTCAGGCAGCATCCAAGGAGCACTATAAACACCGGAGGAAACATCAAAGAAGCGTTTCGCAGGAGGCTCCCAAGCACTGATGATGTCGCCTAGCCAGGGGACGAAACGTTTGCAACAAAAACTTCCAGCTCGGCGAACAGAACCACAGCAACAGGAAATAATTGGGAAGGCAAATATTACATTACTGTTTATCATGAGAGGAAATGAATACAGTGTAAGGAGGTTATAATTCAGTTATGCAGGGCACTAGTGAGACCACAGCTGGGGAATGGTGCACATATTGGTCAGATTAAGGAAGAATATAAATATGTTGGAAGCATTTCGGAGAAGGTGTACAAGCTTAATACCCAGAATTGGAGGGCTATCTTTTAAGGAAAAGATTGGACAGGCAAGACTTGTGTCTATTGAAGTTTTGAAGACTGAGAGATGAATTGATGAGATGCTGAAGTGTCTTAGTAGTTTGGATGTAGAGCCGATGTTTCCTTTTACTGGAGAATCTAAAACTAGGGATCACTGTATACTAATAGAGGGTTGTACATTTAAAACAGAGATGAGATTTTTTTTCCCCTCACAGAAGACAACAACTCTTTGGAAATCCCTTCCTGAAAAGGCAGTGTAAGTAGAGTCTGTGAATATTGTTAGGGTAGAGACTGACAGATTCTTCGTAAGCAAAAGTGATGAAAGGTGGGGGGGGGTGGAGTTTGGGGGGAGGCAAGAATGTGGATTTGCTGTTACAAATTTGATCTTGTTGAAAGGAGGAGCAGACTCAGGGGGCTGACTGGCCTACTTCTGCTCCTTGTTCATAATTTCATATCAAAGAGAGTTGAAATGGACTGTTCAGTGTAGACCAGGCAGTGTTCCATTATAGAACATCGAACATTACAACGCAGTACAGGCCCTTCAGCCCTTGAGGTTGCGCCGACCTGTGAAGCCCATCTAACCTACACTTTTCCATTATCATCCATATGTTTAACCAATGACCATTTAAATGCCCTTAATATTGGCGAGTCCACTACTGTTGCAGGCAGAATATTCCATACCCTTACTACACTGAGTAAAGAACCTACCTCAGTCCTATATCTATCACCCCTCAATTTAAAGCTATGTTCTCTCATGCTAGCCATCACCATCCAAGGAAAAAGGCTCTCATTGTCAACATATCTAATCCTCTGATCATCTTGTATGCCTCTATTAAGTCACAACTAAACCTTCTTCTCTCTAATGAAAACAGCCCCAACTCCCTCAGCCTTTCCTCATAAAACCTTCCCTCCATAATAGGCAACATCCTGGTAAGTCTCCTCTGCACCCTTTCCAAAGCTTCCACATCCTTCCTATAATGCAGCGACCAGAACTGTACATAATACTCCAAGTGCGGCTGCACCAGAGTTTTGTACATGACATCATGGCTCCGAAACTCAATCCCTCTTCCAATAAAAGCTAACACACCATATGCCTTCTTAACACCCTATTAAGCAACATTCAGAGATCTATGTACATGGACACAGAGATCGCTCTGCTTATCCACACGACCAAGAATCTTACCATTAGCCCAGTATTCTGTATTCGTGTTACTCCATCACACTTTTCCATATTAAACTCCATTTGCCACCTCTCAGCCCAACTCTGCAGCTTATCCATGTTCCTCTGTAACCTGCAACATCCTTCGGCACTGTCCACCACAACTCCACCAACTTTAGTGTCATCCGCAAATTTACTAATCCATCCATCTACATCTGCATCCAAGTGCTTTATAAAAATGACAAACAGCAGCGACCCCAAAACAGATCCTTGCGGTACACCACTAGTAACTGAACTCCAGGATGAACATTTCCCATCAACCACCAGCATCTGTCTTCTTACAGCTAGCCAATTTCTGACCAAACTGCGAAATCACCCTCAATTCCATCCCTCCGTATGCCATAGCTTACCGTGGGGAAAGTTATCAAACATTTTGCTGAAATCTATATACACCACATCAACTGCTTTACCCTCATCCACCTATTTGCTTACCTTCTCAAAGAACTCAATAAGGTTTGTGAGGCACGACCTATCCTTCACAAAACCGTGTTGACTATCCTGAATCAAATGATTCCTTTCTAGATGATTATAAATCTTTCTCTTATAATCCTTTCCAAAACTTTGCCCACAACCGAAGTAAGGCTCACTGGTCTATAATTACCAGGGTTGTCTCTACTCCCCTTCTTGAACAAGGGGACAACATTTGCTAATTTCCAGTCCTCTGGCACTATTCCTGTTGACTTAAAGATTAAAGCCAAAGGCCTTGCAACCTCCTCCCTAGCTTCCCAGAGAATCCTACGATAAATTCTATCTGGCCCAGAGGATTATAGTGAAAGCAGAGTTGCAGATTAAACAGAGATTTTGCACAAAGCGGCCACATAGACTGCGTTTGGTGCAGGAGGCCACATCAAGAGAGGCAAATACAACATGTTACCTTGAAAGAAGTCCAAGCACACTGCCATTTCATAAAACAGAGACCTGTGGATGCTGAGATCAGAAACAAAAACATGAATTGCTGAAGGAACTCAGCAGGTATGGCTCCATCTGTGGGAAGAAAGCACAGTTAACATTTTGAGTCCGGTGACTCTTCATAGAACTTAGGGGCAAGGAGATGAAAGGATAGGTCGACATCGAAGGAACTGCAAGGGATTGGGGTCATGTTAGGGGCAACTTGGAGATGGACTGGGTGTTGCAGAGGCAGCAATTCTGGCAGAATGATGAAATGGGAGGGCAGGGGAAGATGCACATCTTGTTTGAAAACAATTTTGAGGGACCTGGAGCACACCATTGTAAAGTGTGCTGCACTCCAACCACACCTTTCTCAAGAAACGCTGGTAAAGTGGGAATAGTAGGTGAAAGTGAGGACTGCAGATGCTGGAGATCAGAGTCAAGATTAGAGTGGTGTTGGAAAAGCACAGCCAGTGAGGCAGCATCCGAGGAGCAGGAAAATCAATGTTTCGGGCAAAAGCCTGAATTCCTGATGAAGGGCTTTTGCCCGAAACGTTGATTTTCCTGCTCCTTGGATGCTGCCTGACCTGCTGTGCTGTTCCAGCACCACTCTAATCTTGACATTGGGAATAGTGCCAAGCAAATTCCCAGCCATTGAAATACAAATCTGTTATCTTATAATGGGTTATAGGGTTTCTATATTCTCTTGCAAAATAATCTGGATATCCTTATCCAAATACATCATGCTGCCAAACTCTGTAGAACATAATTGTTTTGAATCACTGCCATTTTAGAACATTTCTTAGATTAGATTAGATTCCCTACAGAGTGGAAACAGTAACTTTGGCCCAACAAGTCCACACCGACCCTCCGAAGAGTAACCCACCCAGACCCATTCCCTACATTTACCCTTGACTAATGTAGGAGGAGAAAGTGAGGTCTGCAGATGCTGGAGATCAGAGCTGAAAATGTGTTGCTGGAAAAGCGCAGCAGGTCAGGCAGCATCCAGGGAACAGGAGAATCGACGTTTCGGGCATAAGCCCTTCTTCAGGAATGACTAATGTACCGAACCTATATATTCCTTATTTGTTTCATTGGTTTCCTGGTACATGTCTATGATTCACCTTTCAAAGAGGTGTGGTGCTACCGGAGGATTAGGGCTCAACTAAAGTATTATGAGGAGGAAGTGTCACATTTTCAAAAACTTGCAGTATCTTATAATATACCCACCACCAGTTTATCATAGAATCCCTACAGTGTGGAAACAGGCCCTTCAGCCCAATATGTCCACACTGACCCTCCAAAACGTGACCCACCCAGACCCATTCCCCTACAACTACCCTTGACTAAAGTACCTAACCTACACACCCCTGAACACTATGGGGAATTTAGCACGGCCAGTTCAACTAACCTGCTCATCTTTGGATTGTGGAGGAAACCGGAGCACACCCACACAGACACGGGGAGAATGGTCAAACTTCACACAGACAGTTGCCCAAGGCTGGAATCAAACCCAGGTCCTTGACGCTGTGAAGCAGCAATGCTAACCACTGAGCCACCGTGCCACAGTCTAAGACTGAGTGTGGGAGAGGAATTGGGGAGAACTAATGGAGACAATGTATGAAGACAGACTGGATGGACTGGACTTATTCTCACTGGAACTTAGAGGGGGGTCTCATAGAAACATATAAAATCCTAATGAGATTGGACAGGCTAGATGTGGGAAGAATGTTCCCAATGTTGGGGAAGTCCAAAACTAGGGGTTACAGTCCAAGAATAAGGGTACAACTCACACAGCTCCAGGTTATAGTCCAACAGGTTTATTTGGAAGCACTAGCTTTTGGAGCACTGCTCCTTCATCAGGTGGTTGTGGAGTATAAGATTCTAAGACATGGAATTTACAGCAAAAATTTACAGTATGATGTAACTGAAATTATAGATTGAAAAAGACCTGGATTGTTTGTTAATTCTCTCATCTATTAGAATGACCATGTTGGTTTCAGTTCAGTTCTGGGTCTTACAATCTCATACTCCACAACCACCTGATGAAAGAGCAGCGTTCCAAAAGCTAGTGTTTCCAATTAAGCCTGTTGAACTATAACCTGGTATAGTATGATTTTTAACTTTGTCCACCCCAGTCCAACACTGGCATCTCCACATCAAGAATAAGGGGAAAGCCATTCAGGACTAACATGAGAAAGAATTTCTTCACTCAGAGTTGTGAACCCTTAGAATTCTCTCCCAGGAAGCTGTTGGGGTCAGTTTGTTAAATATATTCAAGAGGGGGCTGGACATGGCCCTTACAGCTAAAGGGATCAAGTGGGAGAGGGAAACTGAGATTGCATAATTAGCCATGATCGTATTGAATGGTAGTGCAGGCTCGAAGGGCCAAATGGCCTCCTCCTGCTCGTATTTTCTACCGTTCTATAAAATGGGCAGGCGAAAAAGGTTGGGGATAAGAGTTGGGAGAGAAGTGGACATCCTACAAACAATGGAACCAAAACAACTTTTAATATTGATTATATAAAATTAAGGGGCAGAATTATAGGTTAATTGAAATATTGCAGATGTTAGATAACTGAAATAAAGACAAAGAGAAAGCAGGAAGTAGTCAACAGGTCAGACAGCATCTACAGAGAGAAACAGTGTTAGGGAATAGCGTTGAAATAGCGGATGGGGAGACAATGGTCAAGTGGTATTATTGCTAACCTGTAAATCCAGAGACCCAGGTAATGTTCTGGGGACCTGAGCGTGAATCTTAGCATGGCAGATGGTGGTTTTTGAATTCAATTTTTAAAACTCTGCTTTTAAGAATTGAATGAACACCATAAATCCATTGTCAAATGTCAAAAAAAACTATCAAGTTCACTGATGTCATTTAGGGAAGTAAGCTACTATCCTGATCCGGTCTGGACTACATGTGACTCCAGACCCACAGCAGAAGCATTGTGGCACAGTGGTTAGCACAGCTGCCTCACAGCGCTAGGAACCCAGGGTCAATTCAACCCCCGGCAGCCATTTGTGTGGAATTTGCACATTCATTCCATGTCTGTGCAGTCTCTAGCTTCCTCCCACAGTCTGAAGACGTGAAGGTTTAGGTGAATTGGCCATGCAGAATTGCCCATAGTGTCCACGGATGCAGGCTAGGTGGGTTAGGCTTGGGAAATGCAGGGTTACAAAGATGGGTAAGGAGTTGGGTGTTGAGAATGTGTTGCTGGAAAAGCACAGCATCCGAGGAGCAGGGAAATCGACGTTTCGGGCCAGAGCCCTTCATCAGGAATGAGGCTGGGAGCCTCGGGGGTGGAGAGATAAAATGCAGGGTTACAGAGATAGGGTAAGGAGTTGGGTCTGTTGCTCTTCAGAAATTTGGTGTGGACTTAATGGGCTGAATGGCCTGGTTCCACACTGTAGGGATTCTGTGATGCCCTCTGAGATGAGCAATAAATGCTGGTCTAGCCAGAGCCACCCTCATCTCCTGAATGAATTTTTGAAAATGATTTAGGTTAATGACTGTTTTTCTAAGTCGAAGAACAAGAGAGATATTTAAGTTTTTAAAACCTGTGGAAGGGAGGATGGGTTAGGAAGAACAAAAGATCTGTGATCAGCTGGAGGCCAGGGAGGGTCAGATAATGAAAGATTTTACAATACAAAGGCCAAAGAGAGTGGTAATGGTTCTAGAGAAGAAACAAACGTGTCCAAATGAGGTGCGAATTGCTCCTTTCTAAAAGCAACTTGAAGAGACAAAGACAGAAACAAGGCAAAGACCATCCCAATAAAATGAATAGAAAGGAGGGGGAAGAGAACAAAGATAAAACAAGATGGAAGCAGGGGTGACAATCTATAGTTGTTCAATGTGGTGTTAAGATCAGGGTGATGACAGTAGGATGCTCCTTGAGTTTCACTGGGACACTGCCACAGGCCAATGACAGAGAGGTCAGAATTCCCTACAATATTGAAACAGGCCCTTCGGCCCAACAAGTCCACACCAACACTCTGAAGAGTAACCCACCCAGACCCATTTCCCTCTGACTAATGCACCAAACACTATGGGCAATTTAGCATGGCCAATTCACCCTGACTTGCACATCTTTGGATTATGGGGGGAAGCCAGAGTTCCCCGCACAGACACGGAGAAAATGTGCAAACTCCACACAGTCGGTCGCCCAAGGCTGGAATTGAACCTGGGTCCCTGGTGAGGCAGCAGTGCTAACCACTGAACCATCATGCTGCCATTCAAGGTGGAGAATTAAAACAAGACAAGTAACCTGAAACTCGGCATCACTAAACACCTCTCATTAAAACTAAACAGAGGTGTGGCATCGAGCAGTCACGTGGGCTGTATTTGGTCTTCCCTGTGTTGAGGAGGCCACATCATGAGCAGCAAATACAACGTGGCAACTTGAAAGAAATCCAAAATAATCACTGTTTCATAAGTCAAAGAACTGCGGATGCTGGAGATCTGAAACAGGAGCTGCAGGCGAAGCTCAGCAGGTCCGGCAGCATCTGTGAAGAGAAAGCAGAGTTGACTGTTTCGAATCCAGTGACTCTTCAAGGGAACGTGGGGCCAATTTCTGTTTTTGTTTCAAATTGCTGCTTCTCTTGGAAAGAGTCTGTGTGACCTCAGGCACAGTGAGGGGTGAAGAGGCCGACACAGAAAGGGCTACAAGGAAGTGGGGTTATATTAGAGGCAACTCGGGATCGATTAGTGTGTTGTAGAGGGAGCTGTTCCCACAGAATGGTGAGAGGGAGGGGAGGGGAAGATGTACATCTTCAGGGGTATTGTACTGAACTTAGTAAAGGTAATAAGTTGGTGATTTTGTTGCTGTTTTATTTGGCTGGGCCACTGTTATGCTTTACTCCTGACCTGGGTATTACCAAGAATGGGGCTTTCTCCTTATAGCTGTTCTGATGTGATTTGATTTGATTTGATTTAATTTAATTTGACTTGATTTGATTTATTGCTGTCCTAAGTACAGTGAAATGTTTTGTGTACTGTGCAGACAGATCATATCATACATGGACATACAGACCATAGGTCGATTAAATGGAGTAAGACATACAAAGTTACGGTTTCACAGGAGGTTTATAAAAATAAGTAGATGTAAGAGAACTTTGTTAGTAATTTTTACAGACTTGGAATTGAGTTTTAGAAGTGTGGAATAATTGTAAGGAATGTGAGAATAAGATCTGCTGCAGAGAGTTTGCAAAGCGTCACCCAGTGTTGGCACTATCCTGAATGAATTGGCCATCGTGTCATTTGTCTGGTTTTATGATCTCACACGCCTGGCTTGTACATAAAACAGAAGACCATTGTTACACCATCTAATTTACCAGTTGCCTATGGCAGACTGATGAGTAATATGTAGCTCTCAGGACTAACTCTTCTAATTCTAGCAAATGACAAGGGTCCACTGATAAACCAGCAATAAATCCTGTATGATTGGTAATTCCTCAGAATCAACCCTTATCTTAACTCGCACAATCAACAATTTCTAATCGTCACCATTTAATTTTTGCATGTATGGTTACATATTATGTGATAATGATTATTATTAACAGACTAATCAATGTGTTGCCTGATGTATTCATAACCTAGTTATTTCCGAGTTTTATCACTGACCTTTTAAAGTGATATCACATTGCTGCAATGTCATCAAATGGAGATGGTAAACACCTTTGTCAGATACGATTACCACACCAGTATGGAGCTTGAAAAACACAGCCAGTCAGGCAGCATCCGAGGAGCAGGAGAATCGACATTTCGGGCATCAGCTCTTCATCTTTCCTGATGAAGACCTAATGCGCGAAATGTCGATTCTCCTGCTACTCGGATGCTGCCTGACCTGCTGTGTTTTTCCAGCACCACACTCTTGACTCTGATCTCCAGCATCTGCAGTCGTCACTTTCTCCAGGATTATCACACCGACTAAACAAAAGCATGAATTAGTGGAGTTGATACAGAGCGGACCAAGGAAGAATAACAATTGAATTATAAGATAATAGAACAAAGAATTGCAGATGTTGGAAATCTGAAATAAAAAACTGAAATTGCTGGAGAAATCCAGTAGGTCTGGCAGCAACTGTGGGGAGAAAACAGAGTTAATGTTTTGAGTCCACCGAGTCTTTACCGGAACTCAGGGTGCAATTTCTGCTTTACACATTTAACCCAGAGAGTGGTTCATGTGGAGGAAGTGGGGGATGTGAGTACAGTTACAATGTTTAAAAGACATTTAGATAAGTATATGAATAAGAAATGTTTGGAGGGATATGAGCCAAGTGCAGGTAGGTGGGACTAGTTTAGTTTGAGATTATGGTTGGTAATGGACTGGTTGGGCCAAAGGCTCTGTTTCTGTGCAGTATGACTCTATAACTGCAGATGCTGGAGATCTGAAACAAAGACAGAAATTGCAGGAGAAACTCAGCAAGCATCTGTAGGAAAAAAGTAGAGTCAATGGTTCAAATCCGGTGAGTTTTCATCAGAACTGTTAGTAGCTAGGAACTATTAGTATTTATGCTGAAGTTGAGTTGTTGGCAGTAGGGGTGTGCTTGGGGCACGTGGGGTGATAAGTGGATAGCTAGAGACAGAAAGATAGAAATTAAAAAGGGTATGTACAAGGAGGAAATGGATAACAGGCCAGGACCGAAGAAAAGCTGAATAAGAGGTAATCAGAGTTAACAGTGAGAAAATGGGTGAGCTGTACTGAATGCAGCCCAGATAATGTGATAATGGGCCAAGGAGATAATCTGATAATGGGTGACTGTGCTAAAATCAACCCACGACATAATAGGAGGGGGTGTCGGGGGGATAAGATAGGATAGAATCAGGCTCTAAAGTTACTGAACTCAATGTTAAGTCCTAGAGGTGGCAGGGTCCCTAAGCAGCAAATATTTATAATCATGAGGGGCATGGATAGGGTAAATAGACAAAGTCTTCCCCGTGTGAGAGGAGTTTAGGGTGAGAGGTGAAAAATTTAAAAGAGACCTAAGGGGCAATTTTTTTCACACAGAGGGTGGTGCGTGTATGGAACGAGCTGCCAGAGGAAGTGGTGGAGGCTGGTACAATTACAATATTTAAAAGGCATCTAGATGGGTACATGAATAGGAAGGATATCAGTCAAGATTAGAGTGGTGCTGGAAAAGCACAGCAGGTCAGGCAGCATCCAAGGAGCAGGAAAATCAACGTTTTGGGCAAAAGCCCTTCATCAGGGCTTTTCCAGCACCACTTTAATCTTGACTCTGATCTCCAGCATCTGCAGTCCTCACTTTCGTCTTAGAGGGATATGGACCAAGTGCTGGCAAATGGGACTAGATTAGTTTAGGATATCTGGTCGACATGAACGAGTTGGAGCGAAGGGTCTGTTTCCATGCTGCACAGCTCTATGTCATTGGCATCAATAATAATAATACATACTATACTCCGTTATGCGCACTGGTGATGTGAGTGATTATCTGCAGCTGTAGACAACACATGCTTCTTCTCAAATGCCATTTGGGCACTCAATTCTAAGGGAGGGTCACATAATCTGCTTTCTTCCCACATATGCTGCCAGACTTGTTGAGTTTCTCTTATCAATTTCTATTTTGGTTTAAGGAAATATCAGGTTCATCTCCTCATACTGTACAATTACATCAGAGATCAGAGGAAACCGACGCAGACACAGGAAGAATGTGCAAGCTCCATAGACAGTCACCTGAGGCTGGGATTGAGCCCAGATCCATGAGTTGTGAGGCAGTAACGCTAACCACTGAAACAACTCATGCCACCCAGGCCTAGTTTTTTCTAAGTCTGGTGCTGGAAAAGCACAGCAGGTCAGGCAGCATCCGAGGAGCAGGAAAATCGACATTTCAGGCAAAAGCCCTTCATCAGGAATAGAGGCAGGGTGCCTGCAGAGTGGAGAGATAAATGAGAGGGGGGTGGGGGTGGGGAGAAAGTAGCAAAGAGTACAATAGGTGAATGGGGGTGGGGATGGAGGTGATAGGTCAGAGAGAAGGGTGGAGTGTGGGCGCAGGTTTTGCAATTCCTGTGGTGACAAGGGAGGGTGCTGGGGGGGAGGGGGAGGGGGGGGGGGGGGAGGTGAGGGCTTGTTGGGGGTGTGGACCTGACCAGATAGTCACAGATGGAACGGTCTTTGCGGAAAGGGGTGGGGAAGGAAATATCTCACCTCCATCCAAGGAAACCTGCGCCCACACCTCTTCCCTCACCTCCATCCAAGGCCCCAAAGGAGCCTTCCACATCCATCAAAGTTTTACCTACAATCCACCAATGTCATTTATTGTATCCGTTGCTCCCGATATGGTCCCCTCTACATTGGGGAGACTGGACGCCTTTTCACAGAGCGCTTTAGGGAACATCTCGAGAACACCCACACCAATCAACCCCACCGCCCCATGGTCCAATCTTTCAACTCCCCCTCCCACTCTGCCGAGGACATGCAGGTCCCGGGCCTCCTCCCTCACCACCCGACACTTGTAAGAAGAACGCCTCATCTTCTGCCTCTGAATACTTCAACCCTAGGACATCAATGTGGACTTCACCAGTTTCCTCACTTCCCCTCCCTCCACCTTAGCCCAGTTCCAACCTTCCAGCTCAGCACTGTCCCCATGACCTGTCCTACCTGCCTATCTTCCTTTCCACCTATCCACTCCACCTCCTCTCTGACCTATCACCTCCATCCCCACCCCCATTCACCTATTGTACTCTATGCTGCTTTCTCCCCACCCCCACCCCCCTCTCATTTATCTCTCCACTCTGCAGGCTCCCTGCCTCTATTCCTGATGAAGGGCTTTTGCCCGAAACGTTGATTTTTCTGCTCCTCGGATGCTGCCTGACCTGCTGTGCTTTTCCAGCACTAATCCAGACTCGGGTTTCCAGCATCTGCAGTCCTCGTTTTTACCAAGTTTTTTCTAACTTCGCTTCATTATACAGAGCAACCTCAATTATCCGAACGAGATGGGCAGGGCACATTGCGTTCGGATAATTGATTATTCAGTTAATTGATTCCCTTTTTCTCTGAAGTTTTCTTTTTCCCTGCTCTGCCTGCCTTGCTCCCTCTCTCTATCTCAGGGTTTGTGTCTGAGCAGACACACACTTGTGTGTAAGGGACCTGCAGCATTGCTGAACCTTCCCCTTCCCCTTCCCCATCAGTTCAATGGGATTGACACAACGAGCCCATGCTAAGTCCGCCCCCATTCAGTGAGTAGGCAACAGCACACTATCGCGCTAGCTCCTGCCAGCCAATCCATGCCCATCCTCGTGGCCCCAACCCCATTCAACTCCATTACCCTGTCCGCCCCCACCCCCATTTGTCCCGACCCCTGCCCACCCCCACCCACTATCCGCCCCCACCCCCCCATCCACACCGCTGCCCCTTGTCCTCCCACCCTGTCCACCTCACCTTCTATCCATGCCCTAGCCTCCACCTGCCACCCGTTTAGACGGCTGCTGCCTTTGGGGGGTGAGTTTCCAAATCGTGCATGCAAACACACACACACACACACACACACATACACACACACACACATACAGCCACACACACACACATATACACACACACACACACATACAGCCACACACACACAGACACACACACACACACACACACATATACACACACACACATACAGCCACACACACACATATACACACATACACATACACACACACATATACACACACACACACAGCCACACACACAGACACATACAGCCCCACACACACACATACAGCCACACACACACAGACACACACACACACATACAGCCACACACATACACAGCCACACACACACAAACAGCCACACACACACAGACATACACATACAGCTACACACACATACAGCCACACACACAGACGCTCACACATGCATACACAGACACACACACATACACAGACACACACACACATACATACACACATACACAGCCACACACACATACACACACAGCCCCTCAGCTCCCCACACACACATACAGACACACAGCCCCACACACACGCACATACAAACATATACAGCCACACACACAGACAAACACACAGACAAACACACACACATACACATACAGCCACACACACACATATACACACACACACATATACAGCCACACACACAGACACATACAGCCCCACACACACACATACAGCCACACACATACACAGGGTTTAGGGTGCACCCCTGTGTAGAACCCCAGAGAAAGTGTGGAGAGAGAGAGCGCGCGGGAGGTCAGTCATTTGGAGATAGTACCTGGGCTCCCATCTCGACAGCATTTCTGGAAGCAGATTTTTAATCATTGTAAACAGAAGACATGATTACTGTTAGAAACACCTTTTTGATGTAATGTTTCCATCAGGACCTTGAGATCGCCTTCAGATAATCCGAAATTCTGATAATTGATATTCGGATAATTGAAGTTCCTCTGTACTTTGGACAATTGTGTTAGTCTGAGTTCAAGTCTACTCAGAGCTCTGAACAGTTTGTAACTATTATAGTTAAACAGTGGAGTCAACAAAATTGCCAGTTGACAACTGTCTCCCTATTTTGTCAAATTCTACTGTAATTTGGATGCTTATATGAGTCAGATACGTTAGGGACATTTAAGCAACTCTTGTTTAGGCACATACATGATAGTAAAATGAAGGGCATGTAGGTTCGATTGATCTTAGCAGAGGATAAAAGGTCGACACAACATCGAGGGCTGAAGGGCCTGTACTGTGCTGTACTGTTCTTTGTTCTATATAGTACTTTGCAATTTGATAGTTGCAAAATCAGGCATTAAACATAGTGCAGAGACCTATTTTGAAGTAGTACTGCTATATATCAAGGAGACACATGAGATAATAATGATTAAAACAAGGCTCCCTAGCTTCAATAATTCATTTGCTTTGTTGCCAGCTGTTAGAATGTTTTGAAAACACCAAATCTTTTTGCACGACAAGAGACGCCATTGAAAACAGAAATTGTTAGAATAGACAATAGACAATTGGTGCAGGAGTAGGCCATTCGGCCCTTCAAGCCAGCACCACCATTCATTATGATCATGGCTGATCATCCACAAATCAGGATCCTGTTCCTGCCTTATCCCCATAACTCTTGATTCCACTATCTTTAAGAGCTCTATCCATCTCTTGAAAGTACCCAGAGACTTGGCCTCCACTGCCTTCTGGGGCAGAGCATTCCATATATTCCAAATTGCTGGAAAGACTAAGCAAGCTTGGCAGCATCTGTGGAGAAAAAGCAGAGTTAACACTTCAGGCCCAGTGACCCATCTTCAGGAGAGAGACTGTCAATCACTTTTTTGTTTTTTGTATTCTAGAGAGTTGGTGTGGACTGGTTGGGCCGAATGGCCTGTTTCCACACTGTAGGAATTCTATCTATCTATTCTATCTAAATGAAACTGGATGGATCACCTGGTGTTGACCTAGGCATCGAAAAAGACAACAGCAGTAACAGCCTTGTTGACCTTATGAAGTCCTCCTCACTAACATGTGTGGGGGTGGTGCCAAATTTGGGAGAGCTGTCTTGCATACTAGTCAAGTAACAGTCTGACACAGTCGTATTCATAGAATATTACCTTACATACAATATCCCCTATACTACCATCTCCGGATATGTCCTGTCCCATTAGCAGAACAGTGGCAGCACTGTGGTAAACAGTCAGGAGGGAATTGCTCTGGGAGTTCTCAATATTGACTCTGGACCCCATGAAGTCTCATTGCTTCAGGTTAAACATGGTCAAGGAAACCTCCTGCTGTTTACAGTACACCGTGCTCGTGAATCAGTATACCCCCATGCTGAACCACACATGGAGGAAGGATGGAGGATGCATGGGTACAAAATGTACTCTGAGTGAGGGATTACAATGTCCACCACCAAGAGTGTTTCAGCAGTAGCACTACTGATTGAGCTACTTGACCACATTCTTACCAGTGTGCCGGCTGCAGATACATCTGTCCATCAACAAATGTGACCACTGCACAGTCGTTATGGAGATGAAGTCCCACCTTCATATTGAGAATACCTTCCATCGTGTTGTGTGGCATTATCACCAGGTTAAATGGGACAGACTGAAAATAGATCTGGCAGCTCAAGACCGAGCATCCATGAGATGCTGTGGGCCATCAAAAGCAGCAGAACTGTACTCCAACACAATCTGCAACCTCATGGCCTGGCATATCCTCCACTCAACCATTATCACCAAGCCAGGAGATCAACCTGTGTTTGCACATTCTCCCCGTGTCTGCGTGGGTTTCCTCCGGGTGCTCCGGTTTCCTCACACAATCCAAAGATGTGCAGGTTAGGTGAATTGGCCTTGCTAAATTGTCCGTAGTGTTAGGGGCAGTTGGAGGGAAATGGGTCTGGGTGGGTTACTCTTCGGTGGTTCGGTGTGGACTGGTTGGGCTGAATGGCCTGTTTCCACACTGTAGGGAATTTAACCTAATCTAAATTGCCCATAGTGTTAGGTGCATTAGTCAGGGATAAATATAGCATAGGGGAATAGGTCTGGCTGGGTTACTCTTCAGAGGGTCAGTGTGGACTTGTTGGGCCAAAGAGCCTGTTTCCATGTAGGGAATCTAATCTAATGGAGAGTCCAGGAGGGCATGCCAAGAGCAGCACCAGGCACACCTGAAAATGAGGTGTCAACCTGGTGAAGCCACCGAATAGTGAAGAGCGTGGTGCTGGAAAAGCACAGCCGGTCAGGCAGCATCCAAGGAGCAGGAAAATCAACATTTTGGGCATAAGCCTTTCATCAGGAATGATCAGGCTTATGCTCGAAACGTTGATTCTCCTGCTCCTCGGATGCTGCCAGACCTGCTGTGCTTTTCCAGCACCACAATCTCAATTCTAACCTCCAGCATTTTTAGTCCTCACTTTCTCCTAGAAGCTACCAAACAGTTTACTTGCATACCAAACAGAATAAGCAGCAAGTGATAGACTGAGCTAAGTGATCCCACAACAAACGAATCAGATATAAGCTCCATAGTCCTGCCACATCCAGTCGTGATTGGCAGTAAACAAATAAACAATTCACTGGAGGAGGAGGCTCCACAAATATCCCCATCCTTAATGATGGAAGAACCTAGCACATCAGTGCCAAAGATAAGGCCAAACCATTAACAGCAATCTTCAGCCAGAAATGCCAAGTGGATGGCCCATGTCTGCCTCCTCCAGTGGTCCTCAGTATTACAGATATCAATCTTCTGCAAACTCAATTCACTCCATGTGACACTGCAAAGGCTACAGGCCTCGCCAACATTCCAGTAATAATACTGAAGTCTCGTGCTCCAGAACCTATGTTCCCCTAGCTAAGCAGAACAGTTCCAGTTCAGTTATAACTCTAGCATCTACCTGATAATATGGAAAATTGCCCAGGTATATTCTGTACATAAAAAGCAGGACAAATCCGATCCAGCCAATTACCGCCCCATCAGTCTTCTCCCAGTCATCAGTAAAGTGATGGAAAGTGTTATCAACAGTGCTATCAAGCAGCACCTGTTCTGCAATAACCTGTTCAATGACGCCCATTTTGGGTTCCACCAGGGCCACTTAGCTCCTGACCTCATTAAAGCCTTTGTTCAAACAAGTTCAAGAGAATTGAATTCCAGAGGAGAAGGAGAAGTGATATCAAGGCTGCATTCAACCAAGTTTGGCATCAAGAAGCCCTGGCAAAACTGGAATCAATAGGTATTGGGGACAAACTCTCTGCTGTTTAGAATCATACCTGGCACATAGGAAAATGCTTCAGGTTATTAGAGGTCAGTCATCTCAGCTCCAGGACTCTCTGCAGGAGTTCCTCAGGGTAGTGTCCTCAGCCCAACCATCTTCAGCTGCTTCGTCAATGACCCTCCCTCCATCATAAGGTCAGAAGTGGAAATGTTCGCTGATGATTGCACAATGTTTAGCACCATTCAACACTCCTCAGATATTGAAGCAGTCCATGTTCAAATGCAACAAAATCTGGACAATATCCAGGCTTGGGCTGACACAAATGCCTGGCTATGACTATCACCATGAAGAGATAATCTAACCATCATCATTGATATTCAATGATGTTATCATCACTTGAATTCCCCACTGTCAACATCCTGGAGGTAACCATTGACCAGTAACTCAACTGCATTTGCTACATAAACACATTGGCTACAAGGGCAAGTCAGAGGTCATGATTAGTGGGGTGAGTAAGTCAGACAGCACCTCCCACACCTACAAACACTTCCATCCAGAAGGACAAAGGGCAGCAGATACATGGGAACACCACCACCTTCAAGTTCCCCTCCAGGCTACTCCCCAGCCTAATTTGGAAATAAATTGCATTCCTTCACTGTTGCTGAGTCAAAATCCTGGAATTCCCTCCCAATGGCATTGTGGGTCAACTCACAGTTGGTGGAGTGCAGCGGTTCAAGAAGGCCTCACCTTCTCAAGGGCAATAAATGCAGGCCAGCCATCAACATCCCACAGATTAATAAAAACAAAAGCACCTCTATCAATTAGTCCACATATGGGATTTAATGTTTGGCTCCAAAATGGGATCAAATACAGTGATAGAAGGAATGAAACAATGATACCAAACATCCAGAGACAATATCCTGTGAGCCCACTTCCTGGAAGATTGGGATGTGGAAAGATGCACAGTTAGCCACTTAGAAGATTTCCCCTCCACAGCAATGGCTCAGTGGCTGTGACAATTTATTAATTCAATGTTTTTCAAGCGACTGAGGGGGTACCATTTGAGGGAGGTGCCTTCTCTCTCCTTTACCTGCGAGAACAGGCTGTGCCTCATTCTAACCTACAAGACCTCCTCAGGGCCCTTTCACTTTGAGAACCCAGTTGCTGCCCTCAACTGGATGGCAAGGGTGACTATTATCCATGAGTAGGCTAATTTGGGGAAACTTCACTGCCAACTGGAGGGAGCAGGTGATGACCTCGTGGCATTATCACTAGACTATTAATGCAGAAACTCAGCTAATGTTCTGGGACCTAGGTTTGAATTCATTGTCGGAATTTGAATTCAATGAAAATCAAAACTATGTGGAATTAAGAATCTACCGATGACTGTGAAACCATTGCTGATTGTTAGAAAAACCTATCGGGCTCACTCAGGGAAGGAAATCTGCCATCCTAACCTGGTCTGGCCTATGTGTGAGTCCAGACTCCTATCCATGTGCAACACAACTTGATGTGGAACTGCTCTAAGCAAGACTGCAAGAAATTACAGAGAGTTGTGCATGTGGCCCAGTCCATCATGAAAACCATTGACTCCGTATATAGTTCCTGCTGCCTCGGGAAAGCAGCCAACATCACCAAAGACCCCTCCCAGCCAGTTATACTCTC
This sequence comes from Chiloscyllium plagiosum, assembly GCF_037043375.1. Taxonomy (NCBI): domain Eukaryota; kingdom Metazoa; phylum Chordata; class Chondrichthyes; order Orectolobiformes; family Hemiscylliidae; genus Chiloscyllium; species Chiloscyllium plagiosum. The sequence continues at coordinate 16,468,742 of NW_028270180.1, forward strand.
TTCCACCCTCTTTCATTGGGCAGAAGATACAAAACATTGAAACGTATCAACAGATTTAAGAACAGCTTCTTCCCCGCTGTTATCAGACTTATGAACGGATCTCTCATACATTAGAGATGATCTTTCGCTAGCACCTTCTCTGTACCTGTAACACTATATTCTGCATTCTGTTCTATTACTCTGATATACTTATGGGAGGTATAAGTTGGCTGGTTAGCACGGAGAACAATACTTTTCACTGTGTCTTGATACATGTGACAAGAATAAATCAAATCCAATCAAAGACCTTCAGCAATGTGGTTGACTCTGAAAAGGCCTGGCATGCCACTTAGTTCAAGGGCAGTTAGGGATGACCAATAAATGCTGGCCTGCCAGCCATGCGCACGTCCCATTAGTTTATAAAAAAAACACTGACAGTCGCTAAAAGAGGTTCCAGGTGCCTCACACACCACCTCATTCGTTACCTCTGAGGGAACTGGAATAGCAGAGTTGGGGATGGTGGTGGTGGAGTGGTAGTAGTGGGAGTGGGGGCAGTACGGCCAGCTATCAGGGGGGTTAGGGAGAACTGAATAGACATCCTGGGAGTTGGGGGTGGTCAGGGTGAGGGAAGTGGCTAAGAAGGCTCTGTTTCAGCAGAGTGTGTAATTTCACCACTGACATCTCCAGGAACTCCCCACATACGTTCGAGACACCACCCACACCCTCCCCCTCCTCCAAGACTTCCATTTCCCCAGCCCCCAATGCCTCATCTTCACCATGGATATCCAATCCCTCTACACTTCCATCCACCATGACCAGAGCCTCCAAGCCCTCTGTTTTTTCCTCTCCTGACGTCCCCAAAAGTACCCTTCCACCGACACTCTCATTCGTTTGGCCGAACTGGTCCTCACCCTTAACAATTTCTCCTTCGAATCCTCCCACTTCCTCCAGACCAAAGGGGTAGCCATGGGCACATGTATGGGCACCAGTTATGCCTGTCTCTTTGTTGGCTACATAGAACAGTCGATCTTCCGTAATTACACCGTCACCACTCCGCACCTCTTCCTACACTACATTGATGACTGCATTGGCGCCACCTCATGCTCCCGCGAGGAGGTTGAGCAATTCATCAACTTCACCAACACATTCCACCCTGACCTTAAATTTATCTGGACCATCTCTGACACCTCCCTCCCCTTCCTGGACCTCTCCATCTCCATTAATGACGACCGACTTGACACTGACATTTTTTACAAACCCACCGACTCCCACAGCTACCTGGATTACACCTCTTGCCATCCTGCCTCTTGGAAAAATGCCATCCCATATTCCCAATTTTTCCGCCTCTGCTGTATCTGCTCCCAGGAGGACCAGTTCCACCACAAAACACACCAGATGGCCTCCTTCTTTAGAGACCGCAATTTCCCTTCCCACGTGGTTAAAGATGCCCTCCAACGCATCTCGTCCACATCCCGCACCTCCACCCTCAGACCCCACCCCTCCAACCGTAACAAGGACAGAACACCCCTGATGCTCACCTTCCACCCTACCAACCTTCGCATAAACCAAATCATCTGCCGACATTTCCACCACCTCCAAAAAGACCCCACCACCAGGGATATATTTCCCTCCACACCCCTTTCCGCCTTCCGCAAAGACCGTTCCCTCCATGACTACCTGGTCAGGTCCATGCCCCCCTACAACCCACCTTCCCATCCTGGCACCTTCCCTTGCCACCGCAGGAACTGCAAAACCTGCGCCCACACTCCTCCCTCACCTCCATCCAAGGCCCTAAAGGAGCCTTCCACATCCATCAAAGTTTTACCTGCACATCCACCATCCGTTGCTCCCGATGCGGTCTCCTCTACATTGGGGAGACTGGACGCCTTCTAACAGAGCGCTTTAGGGAACATCTCCGGGACACCCGCACCAATCAACCACACCGCCCTATGGCCCAACATTTCAACTCCCCCTCCCAATCTGCCGAGGACATGGAGGTCCTGGGCCTCTTTCACCGCCGCTCCCTCACCACCAGACGCCTGGAGGAAGAACACCTCATCTTCCACCTTGGAACACTTCAACCCCAGGGCATCAATGTGGACTTCAACAGTTTCCTCATTTCCCCTTCCCCCACCTCACCCTAGTTCCAAACTTCCAGTTCAGCACTGTCCCCATGACTTGTCCTACCTTCCTATCTTCTTTTCCACCTATCCACTCCACCCTCCTCCCTGACCTATCACCTTCATCCTCTCCCCCACTCACCTATTGTACTCCATGCTACTTTCTCCCCACCCCCACCCCCACCCTCCTCTAGCTTATCTCTCCACGCTTCAGGCTCTCTACTTTATTCCTGATGAAGGGCTTTTTCCCGAAACATCGATTTTGCTGCTCCTCGAATGCTGCCTGAACTGCTATGCTCTTCCAGCACCACTAATCCAAAATCTGTGCAGGCAGCCATTTTGACATTGATATCACACACCCCCTCCAAAAATTAACTGAACCAGGATGGCTATGTTCTCAGCTTTTAAAATATGTTGCATCGATGGAGTGCCAGCAGACCAAATTTGTGGGATTTGTGTTCACAGCTGTGGGACGCCATATGCAAATTATCAATGCCACAGGCAGAAAACGATTATTGTAAATTGAATAAGGTCACATTTTGGTGTACAGGGATTTATGCCATCTGTACACAAGCACCTTTGCACCAAAGGTAATTAATTTTCTTCAAATGATGTCTGATCCAAAAAAAGCCTGATATTGCATGCTGTTTAAAGCAGCAAACGTGAAACAGGTTGGTAGCACGGTGGCTCAGTTGTTAGCACTGCTGCCTCACAGCACCTGGATCCCAGGTTCAATTCTAGCCTCAGGAGACTGTCTGGGTGGAGTTTGCACATTCTCCCCTTGTCTGCATGGGTTTCCTTTAGGTGCTCTAGTTTCTTCCCACAATCCAAAGATGTGTAGGTTGAGTGGATTGGCTGTGCTAAATTTACCATTATGTGCAGGGAATTGCAGGCTGGCTGGGTTAGCCATGGGAAATGTAAGATTACAGGTATGAGATAGGATGCTCTTCAGAGGGTAGGTGTGGACTTGATGGGCTGAATGGCCTGCCTCCATTGTAGGGATTGGATGATATAGTGAATATCTGATTCCCAATTAGCTTGATCCAGATGGAGTCACTGCGTCTGATTAACATTTATTCAATGTGTGATCTAACCTTGATTTACATTACAAAACACTGATTTATGCTCACTTGCATTTACAAGGATTACCAGGAGACAATTATCTCGCCTCATGCTTCTCTACAGGAGTATCTTCTCGTGTTATTTAGGTTTTTATAACCCATTTGATTAGAAACTCTGCCTGCTTAACTCTATTGATCTTGGATTACAAAATCAGACATTTGGTATTCATTCATCCTTATCCCTGTGCTAACCACCATGAAGGACCCTGAGCTCTTTGAAAGTCCATTGTTTTCAAGAGCTAATCACACACTTCAGAAGTGTTGATGCCCGTCTGCCTCCACTCCTGTTCGCACAATGTCCTTCTTTGTTCCTTGGTAATTTGCCATATCAGCACAGGGGTTAGTCTCTAGACATCTTCACGTATGCAACAAATTGCTGTCTACATACAAAAATTCTGAACAATTTGTCTGCTTGTCAGAGATGTCCTTGTTACAATCTCATTGGAGCCAGTACAATCACAACTCACATTTCTCCTTCGCAGGCACAGATATTTTAAATGGCATGGGAATTTAATTGTTTCCCCATGTAAAGTTAATTTGGTTTAGCATAATACAAAATAAACATGTTACATATAACATTGGCAAGTGAAGGCCAATGCTTCCTTGCAGGCTTCAAAATACAAAACCATCATTTTCTTCTTTTTTAAACTTCTGTGTTTTTAAATGGTTGAGATACTTTTGAAAATTTTTCTCAAACTATTTTCTAATCAAAATTTGGAGATGCTAGTGTTGGTCTAGGATGCACAAAGTTAAAAATCACACAGCACCAGGTTATAGTCCAACAGGTTTATTTGGAAGCATTGGCTTTCGGAGCGCCTCTCCTTCATCAGGTGGAAGGAGCAGCACTCCGAAAGCTAGTGCTTCCATAACCTGGTGTTGTGTGATTTTTAACTATTTTCTAGTCACCTGCGCAGTGATGTTATTATTTACCTCTGAAACCGGTGGGACTTGAACCTGAGTCTCCTGGTTCAGAGGAGAAAGTGAGGTCTGCAGCAGATGGTTCAGAAACAGGGACGCTATGCCCTTTGAGATACTTCCTAATCTTTTTAATGCTTTATTTAATCTACTTTTCCAATCAACTTGTTCAGAGTTGTTATCACACTCGTCTGCAGCAGATGGGACTAGAACCAGTGTGAGTATCCATTGCTTGCACCTGCTGCTTCCAAATTGATGTAATTGGACCAGGTACAAAAGAAATATGCTTTCACATTGATAACTGACATCCCCTAAATCCAACTTTAAACCTCAAATTGCATTAAGGAAAGGACTGCATTCAAATATCACCTTTCATAATCTCAGATTATCTGAAAAGGTTTTTATAGTTAATTAATTAGACTCATGCTGTGCCAGCAAATACATGAGGCAATTTGCACACAGAGTTATACAATAAGGAACATATGTATTTCATAAGTACGGGTGGAGAGATAGATGTTGACTAGGAATTCCACAGCAACTCCACTCTCCTTTGAATACTACCTTGGGATCTTTTACTTCCAGAATCACAGAATTGTTACAATGCAAAAGGAGCCCATTCAGCCTATTGTGTCTTCACCAGCTCTCTGAATGAGCATTTTGCCCTCTCCCCATAGCCCTGCATATTGCACCTATTCAAAAAAATCGTCTAACTCTATTTTGAATGGTTCCACAACACTGCAGCAATCAAAGAATAGAATAAAATCTCTTCAGTGGAAATAGGCTCTTTGGCCTAACAAGACTACACTGATCCTACGAAGAATACCCCACCCAAACCTCTACATTTATCCCTGACTAATGCACCTTATCTACATATCCCTGAACGCATTGGGCAATTTAACATGACCAATTCACCTAACCTACACATAGAGTCATAGATTTGTACAGCATGGAAACAGATCCTTCAGTCCCAACCCAATCTTGTCCCACTTGCCAGCACCCGGCCCATATCCCTCCAAACCCTTCCTATTCATATACCCATCCATGGACTGTGGGAGGAAACTCACACAGACACTGGGAGAATATGCAAACTCCACACTGTGAGGCAACAGTGCTAACCACTGAGCCACCAAGCAATTGTAGAGTGACCACTTGCTGCATGCAAGTATATCCTTATATCACTTTTGCTTCTCTTACTAAATTATGCTAAGAGTGTAGAGGAGCAAATTACTGCAGATGCTGGAATCTATACTGAAAACAACAAATGCTGGAGATCACAGCAGGTCAGACAGCATCAATGTAGAGAAGAAAGTGAGGGCTGCAGATGCTGGAGATCAGAGCTGAAAATGTGTTGCTGGAAAAGCGCAGCAGGTCAGGCAGCATCCAAGGAACAGGAGAATCGACGTTTCGGGCATAAGCCTGAAGAAGGGCTTATGCCCGAAACGTCGATTCTCCTGTTCCTTGGATGCTGCCTGACCTGCTGCGCTTTTCCAGCAACACATTTACATCAATGTAGAGAAAGCAAGTTAACACTGAGAATTCTAGGTGACTCTCATGACGCGCTCTGATGAAAAGTCATCTTGACTTGAAACATAAGTTTGTTCTGTCTCCATGGCTGCTGTCTGACCTACTGGTGATGTCCAGCATTTGTTGGTTTCAGTACTCTAAGTCTAGCCCTTTCCAGAACAGTTTCAGTTCTGAAGAAGGGTCACCAGACTTGAAATATTAAATCTGTTTTCCATCCACAGATGCTGTCAGACAAATGAGCTTCTCCAGGAATTTCTGTTTGATTTTGTTTCAAATTTCCAGCATTTGCAATTCTTTGTTTTATCTCCATACATGAAGCCTTGTGAGTTTGCGAGGAGGGTCATGGGATCAGAATGAGAACTAGCATTCCTAACATTCCTTGTTCATTTAAAAGACCACTGCAATTAGTAACTCAGCAGAGATCAATATGTCAATTTCCTGATGCATTCCAGATTGCAGTATCTGCATATTCACCCAATGGATTTAAAGACGCCTTTGTTTAAAATTCAGTCAGAAGAGTCATTGGTCACAGAAATACTGCCTTTAGGCAAAGTTAATAATCACACAACACCAGGTTATAGTCCAACAGATTTAATTGGAAGCACTAGCTTTCTGAGTGCTGCTCCTTCAGCAAGTGGTTGTGGAGTATAAGATCGTATGACACTTAATTTATCGCACAAGTTTACTATCCACAGTAAATTATACTGTTCCATTTTTGCTATAAATTCTGTGTCTTATGATCTTATACTCAACAATCACCTGTTGAAGAATCTGCGCCCCAAAAGCTCGTGCTTCCAAATAAATCTGTTGAATTATAACCTGGTGTTGTGAGATTTTTAACTTTGTACACCCCAGTCCAACACCGGCATCTCCAAATCATGCTTTGAGGCACAGGACATTCACTTTCTTTTAATACCTGTGAAGTGTGAGATCTGAAGCATCAATGCCAATATAGTTGTATATAGGCTTTTACATTAGGCATCCATCTGCAAAAGTAATCTCATTTTAGCACAACCGTAGGAATTATATGTAGTTGGTACATCTTATCCTAGGCTGCTGGCATTCCTTTACAGGACCGCATGTTTGGAAGGAGAGCAGTTATTGTTTATGATGGATGGCAATTTTAAGAACCATGGAACTGTAACATTTGCAGGTAGTTTTCAATTCATTTGAATTGGGTTTTACACATCAGATCATTATATAATTGGCTCGATTAGAGATAGGTAACAAGTGTGGGACTCACATCTCAAAAATCAATACCAAGGTCCGTCCGATTTGCTGCAATTTCTCATTTGAGAAAGTTTATTGTGTAAAACAATCAAATGCCTTTTTGAGGTCTTCCTAAATAACATTTGTGTGGGTTCCTGACATTAGTTTTTTATATTTGCTGAATTACCAGCATTCTAAATCAAAGCAAATGTGGTTGCTGCAGTGATAATGCCACTTTCCTCTGAGCAACTGGTATCTTTCAAAAAGTGGGATGTGGGGTTCCCAGGAGAAAGTCCAGATTCACAAGAAATTCCCAAGAATCTGCAAACAGCCCCAGAGGATCAATGAGACAGAGCAGATTGAAATCTCTGCCATTATGTCCAGTTGTATGGAGGCTTATGCCCGAAACGTCGATTCTCCTGTTCCCTGGATGCTGCCTGACCTGCTGCGCTTTTCCAGCAACACATTTCCAGCTCTGTATGGAGATCACCCCTTATATTGCCATAAGTGAGGGTTACGCATCTCAGACTTTGTCAGAAGCCACACGACACATAGTTATAATCCAACAGGTTTATTTGAAATCTCAAGCTTTCAGAGCACAGCAGTGTTCCTAAAGCTTGTGATTTAAAATAAATCTGTTGGACCATAACCTGATGTTGTGAGACTTCTGGTTCTGTTAGTAGCACACTTGTCTCTGAGACGGAGGTTGAGGACTGAAGAACTATTCCAGGATTTGAACACACACAGGAAGGCTAATCTTCCAGTGAAGCACTGAGGGAGTACTATGCTACTGACGGTGCTGACTTTTAAATGAGAAATTAGTTTGTTGCCCCATTTATCCTCTAAAAGTAAAATTGCCACAGTCCCAGAGACCGTTAGGGCTGCTCTCTCATTAAGGGGTGGTCAGTGTAACCTGGGGGTCATGCCTCAGTAAAGAAGGCAAGGTTGACAAAGTGTAACCTTCATAGTAAACTCAGACACTGCTTAACCTCTAAGATAGAGATGAAAGATGTTGTGACTCAATTCTGATGTAGAGCAGGGAAGCTGTCTCCATTAATCTTTATCCTTCAACAAACAGGTTATCTGGTCATTATCACGTTGTTGCTATGTAAACTTTGTGTGCATTACAGTGGCTGTTACATTTTTTTAACATTACACAGAGACTACAGTTCAAAAGTATTTAATGAATGGAAAACATTTTGTTACATTGTGAAACGAATAGTTATATAAATACTGGCAATCTTGCAATATTCATATAAAATGTTAATAATATGGGGTGATGGTGGCAAATTGATCATGTGACTGGAATAGCAACTCAGAGACGCAGACTCATGCTCTAAGGATATTAGTTCAAATCCCACTATGGCAGGTGGTGGAATTTGAATTCAATGAATAAATCTGATATATAAAGCTGCCCGTAATAATAATGAACATAACAGCTATCACCATTTGTTGTAAAAACAAATCTGGTTCACTAATACAGTTTAAGGAAGGCACTGTGACATTTGTGTCGAGAGTGTGGAGCTGGAAAAGCACAGCTGATCAGGCAGCATCCAAGGAGCAGGAGAACTGACATTTCGGGCATAAGCCCTTCATCAGCTCATTCCTGATGCCGAAGCGCGATTCTCCTGCGCCTCAGATGCTGCCAGACCTGCTGTGCTTTTCCAGCACCACACTCTCGATTCTGATCTCTAGCATCTGCAGTCCTCACTTTCTCCACTCTTTCTCTCTACCTGGTCTACATGTGACTCCAGACTCCTGTCCTCGGGTTGACTTCCAACTGCCCTGTGCAATGGCCTAACAAGCCACTCAGTTTGAGGTAAGTGAGGAAGACCAACAAAATCCACATTCCCTAAAAGAAGTTTAAAAAATATTATTGAAAACTAAATCTGAATTTGTACTTCAGCTACACATTAAAATCCAATCGCTGTGTACTAATATCAATTCCGAGGTGCTCAGTTGGGGAATTTCAGTTGTAAAATCCATGTTCTTCTTTTGAAGGGAAATGAAATCAGATTCACGGGTTTACCTTTTATGTGAAATCTGACATTTTTGAGGATCAAAAAACATTTACTATAAAAAAGTAAAATCACCACAGTTCCATCCTATCATCAGAGAGAGACAGCTGGTGGTGGGTTTAATCTGAGGGTCACCATGCCTCAGATGAGGGGAGAAGTTGACCAGGAGACTCCTTCATAGCTGGTCGGGAATTGGACCCGAGCTGTTGACTTCACTGTGCATCGCCATCCAGCCAACCGAGCTATCTGCTGAATCATTTAGACTCAAACGTTAGCTTGCTTTCTCTCCACGTGTGCTCCCTGGCCAACTGTGATCGCCAGCATTCTTTCTTTTCAGTAACTGATTTACTATCTGTGTCAATTAAACACTTACATTTTCAAGTCATAAATGCTGGAGTAGAAATCAAATGAGTACTACACCCAAGCCGAATTGTTCCTTTTATATTCATTCAGTATAAAAAGCACCTCTATTAAATTTCAAGCATGCAGAAGGCTTGGCTCCAAATACTTTTACATGGAATACTGGCTGTCTGCCACATTCTTCCCATTGTGCCTTTTCAAAGACACATAAGATGTCACTTTAATTATCCAATACAAAAACAGGCAGATATAGGATACTGCAGATTTAGCATTTTATGCTTGAATTGGGAAATTGAACTCCAAAACTGCCAAGAGTTGTTGTAGAAATACAATGTTATGAATTCCTGCATACGTATAATATCATAGGACTTTGACTCAAGGTAAAAGACAATTCAACATGTAAGAGAAACTGGAGGGTGTACATTATAGGAGAAAGTGAGATCTGCAGATGCTGGAGATCAGAGCTGGAAATGTGTTGCTGGAAAAGCGCAGCAGGTCAGGCAGCATCCAGGGAACAGGAGAAGCCATTCCTGAAGAAGGGCTTATGCCCGAAACGTCGATTCTCCTGTTCCCTGGATGCTGCCTGACCTGCTGCGCTTTTCCAGCAACACATTTCCAGAGGTGTACATTATAGGAATGAGAGAACACGGCTAAATAACATTGACAATAATTTGAGCGATGACTGTTTAGTCATAGAGTCATGGAGTTATACAGCACAGAAACAGACCCTTCAGTCCAACTTGTCCATGTTGACCAGACATCCCAATCAGAACTAATCCCATTTGTCAGTATTTGGCCCATATCCCTCGAAACCCTATTCATATAAGTGGAGGAAGGTAACTATTGTGTAAACATACTTGGAATGTTGCTAACCAGACACCAGAATGGAGTGAGCAATAAAAGCAAAGTACGGCTGATGCTGGAGATCTGAAATAAAAACTATGTGCTGGAGAAACACAGCAGCTCTGGCATCATCTGTGCTTATGTCTCCAGAGGCAACGTTTGAGTCAAATATGACTTCTTCGAAAAAGGACACGGGCTGGTGCTCGTAGAAATCTTATAATGATGTAAATTTGAAAAGAAATACGCAAAATTTGTCTTCAGCTTAACTTCGGTTATGTTATTCTTAGACTTAAGTATACGTGTCAAAATCCAAAAGATTAAAATAGCAGCGAGCACAATTCTTTGAAATGTTCCATAAAGTTATAAATTCGAATGTAAAATCATTGCTCTTTGGTCTTAAAAGGGATAGTTTACTAACCATTATATATCTTTTTTCATAGTGTCAATATCAAAAGGGTAATTTGCTAGTTGTAAATTAGTAAAGGTTGTGCATTCTCAAACAGGTATGAAATCTCTTTATTCCTGAATACACTGATTTCCTGCAGGTGATCATTTCCACAATTGACCAGTATCACAGTAATTGATACTTTTAATGTTCACTATAAGATAAGAAAAGCTTAAATTGACCTGCTTTGACATAACTCTGGGGTGTGAACCTGCACCTTCTGACCCAGAGGTTGGGACACTGCCATTGTGCCACAAGATCCTTTTGAACTTTAAAAGGAGATATTTTTATTCAACCTGTTCAGTCACATGATATCACATGCTTGGGCCAATAGGAAGTCAGACCTTCCAACTTAGAGGTTGGGACACAACCACTATACCACAAGATCCTGTAACAAAGACAAAGAGAACTGTAGTCAGCAGGATTCAAGCGTACACTTGAATTTCTAACCCATCGCTTTAATCACTTAGCCACGACTACGTAATTTGAGTGAAGCACTCTCTCTAAACTGCTTCTAATGCAATTCTAGATATTTTTAATCAATTTGTTTAGCCATAGGTCAGGGGTAGGGGTACTAGAAGTAGGATCTTTTTGAATCACAATAGTCACCTTTGTCAGGCAAGGTGCGCTTCTGATTGGCATGGCGGGTGCTGAAACTTTATTCATTTTGTACTTCCTGATCCAACAATGAAGAAGTCAATCGGTCGACTGCCTGTGTGGAGTTTGCACATTTTCTGTGTGTCTGCGTGGGTTTTCTCCAGGTGCTCTGGTTTCCTTCCACTGTCCAAAGATGTGCAGGTGAGGTGAATTGGCTATGCTAAATTGCCCATAGTGTTAGGTTCTGGATCAGTGGTGCTGGAAGAGCACAGCAATTCAGGCAGCATCCGAGGACAGACAAAATTGACGTTTCGGGCAAAAGCCCTTCATCAGGAATGCTGCCTGAATTGCTGTGCTCTTCCAGCACCACTGATCCAGAATCTGGTTTCCAGCATCTGCAGTCATTGTTTTTAACCATAGTGTTAGGTGCTTCAGTCAGAGGGAAATGGGTCTGGGTGGGTTGCTCTTCGGAGGGTCGGTGTGGACTGGTTGGGCTGAAGGGCCTGTTTCCACACTGTAGAGAATCTAATCTAATCTAATTGTCCTAACCATTACTTCAGCGCTAATGACATCAGCCAACTCCATGGCCTGATGGTGTCTGTGTGGCACGGATACGTAATTAATACATCTACAAAGTTAATGTGGAAAGAGATCCTCTGGAAGATATTGGCTGAAGGATGGTGGGAATGGATTCAATGACAACAGCAGGGTGACCAGCTAAATTGAAAAGCTTGTTCTATCACCTACAATAACCATGAAAGGGTGGATGGCCTCCTTCTGAGCTGTATCAGTCTGTGATTCCAAGTCTTTGAATTGTTTGCATGCTGATATTTTTAAGGTCTGTCTAATTTGCTTTAAATTTATGCTTTCTTTTGTCAAATCACCTAGCAAAGTTCTTTTAAGTGTGACCTTATCCAACTTTAATTTGATGACTCAGTGAGTGTTCAATGAAGAAATTGCAATTTGCATGGCATGACAGAATGGACATTGCCCACATTAGAACTTTAAGCAAATGATAAATTTATTTCAAAAGTCAAACAAAAGGCCAACTACTCCAGAAGCACATTGGTCATTAGATTTGTGTAATACAATAGGAGCAAATCTGTTTTATTTGATTGTGCATTTGTCAATAAATGCAAGTTGTGTTACATAAAAATCTTGAGCAGTATTTAATAATCTGCCAAAGAGATAGCATAGCACATGACAGCAAGTAGGTAATTGCTACTCATAGGTCACATGTATCTACAAGGACATTCGATACCCTCACAGACAGCACGTGTATAAAAAGCAACGTCATAGGGAATGAAGTCCACTGCAAAAGGTGGTATGAAGGAGAAAATGGTATTACTAAATGCCACAAGTTTTGCAGTGCTCATTGTCATGACTGTTAGGGTTTACTGATTTTCATTATGTTGAATCTTGTGTAGATGTCAAAGGTAAATAGAATCATTAGTAATTAAATTCAGAGCAGACAAGTATTGGTATTCAATTATATTATTGCTGCTGCTGGATGCATCTGTACCTTAAGATATTTGTTATTGGATCTCCCTGCTTAACTCAATTTATTGGATGGACTACTATTATTTTGCCACACATCAAATATGATTAGATGTGGCTCTGTTGATCACATTCTTGTCTCTGAGACACCAGGTTCTATGTTCAAGCCACACAAGTTCACAGTATCAGAGGTGCTACTGCAAGCTCAATTGATGCATTATTGGTTTTCTCTAATGTAAACAGATCTTATTTGATGGAGAATATTGGAGTTAAATGCATTGGAGTTAAAGCAAAATAAGAGTTATCTGTAAATCAGTTGCCAGAGGGAATGGTGGAGGCAGATGCATTTTAAATGTTGTAATTGTATCTTAAAGGGTACATGAATAGAATGGATTTAGAGGGATACAGGCCAAATGCTGGGACTAGATTTATTTAGGATATCTGATCAATATGTACAAGTTGTTTCTGTGCTGTATAACCCTATGACTAACATTTACCCAACTGTCAATGTCAAAGATTATCTGGCCATTAGCATTACTATTTGAGGGAGTTTGTGCACAAAAAGTTAGCTGCTACCTTATCAGAATGCCTGCATTCAAGAAAAACAAACTTAACTGGCTGTGAAGTACTTTAGAAACAAAAAGTAAATTGCTGTAGGAGATTAGTAGGTCTGGCAGCATCTGAGGAGAGAAATCAGAGTTAATGTTTCAGGTCAAGTGATCCTTCTGAGCTTTTCTAAATTTCAGTTTTTGTTTGATTTACAGCATCAACAGTTCTATCAGTTTTTGTTAAGCATGTTCCAACATGCTCAGAAGTACTACACAAGTGCTATTAAATGCAAGTCTTTCTTCCTTTTATATAGATTAACATTTTTAAAGATGGCATGGGGAGAACACTCACTTTCAGACACCATTGATTCATGTTCACCTCAACACTGTCAGTACCTGTCCCCACAGTACCGAGTACTACAGTCCACAACCACTGGTTCTGGTGAGGAAATAGTCAATCCCGACAATCTGACATGGCAATAGAGCTGCTAGTCAAAAACTGGAGCACTAATCAAAAGGCAGATTTCAAATGTAATGGGGCCCTGTGCAATTAAGGTGGCAAGCATAGTTACAGCTTGGTCTCATTTGGAAGATATCACAAACTGCAATGTGAAGCTACTCTTCAATAGATTTACCCTGAACAAGAGCAAGGCCTTAGGAACATCACGACTTGCAAGTTCCTTTTGAAGACATGTACAACCCCGACTTGAAGTTATATGGTCACCATTCCTCCAGTCACTGGGTCAGAAATCCAGAAGCCCCTCCCTAACAACCGTGGGTATACCCACTTCACAGTCTGCAGTGGTTCAGAAGATAGCTCATCACCTTCTCAAGGTGAATAAACACTGGTTTAGCCAGCCAGCAACATCCATAAGTTAAAATTAACAGCCAATCCCCAAACATTCCACCAAGTGGAACAGCCATTTAGTCATACTTTTCATTAAACAGTGCATGCTTGATCTTAAATATACAGTATTTACTTTTCAATATATGGTCACCTCCACATTGAGGGGGCAAATTTAGAGTCGGTGATTGTTTGGCAAAACACCCTCATGCAGTACACAGGCATGACCTCAAAAATCCCAACATTAATCACTTTAATCAGCTACCTGGCTTCCACCCTGACCTTTCTGTACATGACCTGCCACAGTATTGAAATGAACTGCAACCCATCTTTCATTTGGAAATTCAAGACTACATTCAGACCATCACAATTTGTACCTTCCACATCTGCAATCCTCACTCTCTACAAGTATTTCAGAGTCAATAAAGTAGTTAACATTACAACATAGGAAACAGCAAGACAGAGTGCAAGAGACATCCCCCTACCCATCTTTTCTTTAGAAAAATTAGTCATAGAACTGTACAGCACAGAAACAGACCCTTCCAACCTGTCTATGCTGACTAGATATCCCAACCCAATCTAGCCACACTTACCAGCACTCAGCTCATATCCCTCCAAACCCTTCCTATTCATATACCCACCCAAATGCCTTTTAAATGTTGCAATTGTACCAGCCTCCACTTCCTCTAGCTCATTCCATACACATACCACCCTCTGAAAGAGTTGCTCCTTAGGTCTTTTCTCTTTCCCCCCTCACCCTAAACCTATGCCTTCTAGTTCTGGACTCCCCAACCCCAGGGGAAAGACTTTGTCTATTTATTCTATCCATGCCCTTCATGTTTTTGTAAACTTGTACAAGGTCACCCCTCAGCCTCCAGGGAAAACAGCCCTAGCCTGATCAACCTCTCCCTATAGCTAAAATCCTCCAACCCTGGCAACATCCTTGTAAACCTTTTCTGAACCCTTTCAAGTTTCACAACATCTTTCCAATAGGAAGGAGACCGGAATTGTACACAATATTCTAACAGTGGCCTAACCAACACCCTGTACAGCCACAACATGACCTCCCAACTCCTGTTAAGGATGAATTTTTTTCTCTAGAAGATCCTGCCACAAGAGAAGAATCCTTGAGCTAAGTAGATTCTTGACTAGTCAGGAAACCAAGGGTTATGGGAAAAATACAGGAAAGTAAATGGAACAAGTGTCAAATCATGACCCCAGTGAACAGAGCAGCAAGCTCAAAGGGCCGAACGGCCTGTGTCAAATGCTAAAAGGCTTTACACCACCTGCCTGCCATCTGACTCTCCATGAATTTTGCTTTAAAAGCCTTCACTCTAAATTACTATCTTCAGCTCACAGAAGGCAGCACCTACCACACCCACATAACCCACACCGACTGAGAAGGTACTGTGCGTTGGTGCATTTTTATAGTGGGTTGGCGCCCACGTGATAGGCGGTGCCCGCCCCCACGCCGCCTCTCCGGAAGGCAGCCACGCCCCCCTACTGCACGCTTCTGGGCCTAGCCACGCCTCCTTCCGCCGTGCGGTGCGATCGAGCCGTGACATAACCGCGCCTCCTAGTCGGAAACCCCACCCACTGCCGTGGCGGGCCGATGCAATGCACACGTGACCCCGTCCTTCCCCACCCCACCCCCTCCCATCCTTCCCCGCTCTGCGCGAGCGCTCCCGCCTACGGAGAGATTTGAAAAGTGGGGCCGGTTAGCGCGGGCCGGCCGGCCGCTTCTTTCAGCAGCAGAGCGGGCTCTCCGCCTCAGTGCGGTATGTGTGAGAGAGAGAGTCGGTAGCTGCCACAGGGAGTTAGAGCGGGGGCAGCAATGAAGGAAATAAACATTACATTCTAGATTCACGGCGCCGTGAGAGAATCAGTCGATCGTAACGGAGAGGTGAGCTGAGGGGAGGGGGAGATTATATACTGTATACATTATATATGTCTATATTATTGTTTCTGTGTGTGGGGCGCTGATGTTAAGGGATGGGGGTGTCTGGAGGCTGTCAGTCATCAGAGGGTCTGTGGCGTGGTATCAGTGAGAGTGGGTGTGTGTGTGGGGGGGGGGGGTCAGAGGGTGTGTGTCTGGCGGGTCGGTGGGGGTGGGGTCTGGAGGGGTTCTGGGGGGGTCAGTGGGTGTGGGACGGTTCAGAGGGGGTTGGGTGTGAGGGGGGGAGGATCAGAGGGGGTGGGTGTGAGGTGGAGGATCAGAGGGGAAGGGTGTGAGGGGGAGGATCAGAGGGGAGGGTGTGAGGGGGAGGATCAGAGGGGGAGGGTGTGAGGGGGAGGATCAGAGGGGAGGGTGTCAGGGGGAGGATCAGAGGGGGTGTGTGGGGGGGAGGATCAGAGGTGGTGGGTGTGAGGGGGGAGGATCAGAGGGGTTGGGTGTGAGGGGAAGGATCAGAGGGGTTGGGTGTGAGGGGGAGGATCAGAGGGGGTGGGTGTGAGGGGGTGGGTGTGAGGGGGGAGGATCAGAGGGGTTGGGTGTGAGGGGAAGGATCAGAGGGGTTGGGTGTGAGGGGGAGGATCAGAGGGGGTGGGTGTGAGGGGGAGGATCAGAGGGGGTGGGTGTGAGGGGGAGGATCAGAGGGGGTGGGTGTGAGGGGGAGGATCAGAGGTGTTGGGTGTGAGGGGAAGGATCAGAGGGGTTGGGTGTGAGGGGAAGGATCAGAGGGGTTAGGTGTGGGGGGGAGGATCAGAGGGGGTGGGTGTGAGGGGGAGGATCAGAGGGGGTGGGTGTGAGGGGGAGGATCAGAGGGGGTGGGTGTGAGGGGAAGGATCAGAGGGGTTGGGTGTGAGGGGGGAGGATCAGAGGGGGAGGGTGTGAGGGGGAGGATCAGAGGGGTTGGGTGTGAGGGGAAGGATCAGAGGGGTTGGGTGTGAGGGGGGAGGATCAGAGGGGGTGGGTGTGAGGGGGAGGATCAGAGGGGGTGGGTGTGAGGGGGAGGATCAGAGGGGGTGGGTGTGAGGGGGAGGATCAGAGGGATTGGGTGTGAGGGGGAGGATCAGAGGGGGTGGGTGTGAGTGGGGAGGATCAGAGGGGGTGGGTGTGAGGGGGAGGATCAGAGGGGGTGGGTGTGAGGGGGGAGGATCAGAGGGGGTGGGTGTGATGGGGGAGGATCAGAGGGGGTGGGTGTGAGGGGGAGGATCAGAGGGGTTGGGTGTGAGGGGAAGGATCAGAGGGGTTGGGTGTGAGGGGGGAGGATCAGAAGGGGAGGGGGGAGGATCAGAGGGGGTGGGTATGAGGGGGAGGATCAGAAGGGGATGGGGGAGGATCAGAGATGGTGGGTATGAGGGGGGAGGATCAGAGGGGGAGGGGGAGGATCAGAGGTGGTGGGTGTGAGAGGGGAGGA
The DNA here is from genome assembly GCF_037043375.1 of Chiloscyllium plagiosum. NCBI lineage: Eukaryota > Metazoa > Chordata > Chondrichthyes > Orectolobiformes > Hemiscylliidae > Chiloscyllium > Chiloscyllium plagiosum. Next base: position 16,486,121 of record NW_028270180.1, read on the forward strand.
TCAGAGGGGTTGGGTGTGAGAGGGGAGGATCAGAGGGGGAGGGTGTGAGTGGGGAGGATCAGAGGGGGAGGGTGTAAGGGGAGAGGATCTGAGGGGGTGGATCTGTGGGTGTGAGGTGGGAGGATCAGAGGGTGTGGTGGTGGTCTGAGAGTGTGGGGTTGTGGGGTTTGAGAGGGTATAGGTGTGGGAGGTGCAGAGGGGGAGTGGGGGTGGTTAGGGTGTGTGGGGTCAGGTGGTTGGGGGTGGGAGGATCTGAGTGTGGTAGGGTCAGGGGTGTGTGTGTTAGGGGGGTGGGTCAGAGGGTTGGGGCAGGGGGCACCAGGGGTGGGGTGGGATGGGGGCAGAGGATAAGTGTGGGGGTTGTGGGTGGCGATCGAGTGGATGTGTGCAGGGTTCAGAGTGTGGGGAGGGGTCAGGCACTCGGGGTGGGCTGTCAGGGTGGGGGTGTGGGTGGGAAGGAGGTCAGAGAATGTTTGTGGAGGGTCAGAGGATGGGTGTTAATTATTTTTTAGAAGATTTGTAGCTCAGGTTGAGGTTCTGGATGTAAGTTTACCTGCTGAGCTAGAAGGTTCATTTTCAGACGTTTCGTCACCATGTTTGGTAACATCATCAGTGAGCCTTTGGTGAAGCGCTGGTGTTTTGGCCTGCTTTCTGTTTATGTCTTGGTTTCTTTTGGTGGGTGATATCGTTTCCAGTACTTTTTTTTGAGGCGGTGGTAGATGGAGTCTACATTGTGGAGAGTGGGGGTCAGAAGGTGTGTGTGTCGGAGGCGTTGCGGGGAATGATTATGTCTGTGGGAGTGGAAGGGATGGGACAGCGTGTGTGGGGGATGGCATAGGGGATTGCATGGATGAGGGATGGGGTGCCCGTAGGGGGTTTGCATGTGTGGAGGAAGGGGTTTGGTTGGGGGGGGTGGAGTTGTGTGGTGGTGATGGTGGGGTGTAGGGGCATGAAGATGTGCAGTGAGGTGTTAGGGGTTGGAGAATTGTGTGTGTGTGTTGCATGGGTTTGATTCAGAAGGTATGGGGGGTACTGCTGTAAAGTAGGTAGAAGGTTGGGAAAATGAAGGATGTCAAGGCTGGAGTAGACAGATTCTTAATCAATAAGGAAACATAGGGTTATAGGGAAAGGCAATAAAGTGGAGTTGTGTAATTGCAGGTCGGCCAAAATTTCATTGAATGGTGGGCTAAATGGCCAACTTCTGTTCCTTTGGTGCATAGTCATACATGGAGGGATTGAAGAGGGGAAGGGGCAGATGTTGTGAAGGATGATTGGATTTGGAAATTGGTAGTTGTGAGGGTTGGTTGTTGGTACATGGTGATGAGACTTAATGGAGAAAATGTCAGGGAAGTGGAGATGTCGAGAGTGTGCGGGAGATGCCGCCAGATTGAGCGATTTTAGGTGCATGAGGTTTAGGAGAAACAAGTGGGTAATGGAGCAGGGAGAGGAGGGAGGATGGTTATGGCGAGTATGCATGAGAGCAGATGTTTGATGGAGGGGGGAGTGTAGAAAGAATTGAAAGAGTGTAGAGATAATGTGATTGGATGGTGAGGGAGGTGGAGTGGGTCAAGGAAGGGAAGAAGTCGGAGTAGTACTGGTGAGGGAGTGTTGTTGGATCTTGGGGTATGGGGGTGAGTTAGGTTGAGAGGGATCCATTTATGGTATTGGATAGGCTTGGTGACATCTTGGCACCTCCAAGAGTTTAGCCCTGACCCTGGTCATTGATCTGTCCTCTCCCTCCCTCTAACCTGCTGCCACAGCGTACTAATGAGCCAGTATAATTTTCATAAATTTTGCTATAATGTTTCTTCAAACAATGGTTTTGCTTTTCATCTTGTGTCAAGGAGTAGAAAGTTATTTTGTTATAGAGTCTCCTATGTTGCATAGTTTATATATGCGTTCTATGGTTTGTTTGTGACTTTATTTTCTTTATAAGTTTGCACTTTTTAACAACATTTAAAGTTTCTTACAGGGTTCCTATACTTCATTGCAACAAATTTGGCATTTATAACTTATGATTTGGACCACTTTGGTCCAAAAGTACTGAATCACATAGTGGATAGGCTGTAGGTTAGTAAATAACAAGTTTTTAAAGTTGCAAAGAGGTTGTTAATGTTCCACAGAAAGATGGAGAATTTGTGGTCTGTTTATCAATGCAGTAATTTTACTTTGTTTTTTCAAGAGGAAGGTGCTAAAACCACAAGAAAGGAAGGAAATTTGACACGTGCTCTTCTCGATTTGTCATAAAATGTATGTTGCACATCAGGAACTACTTTTGCACTTCTAACATTTACTCGGATGCTTATATTTTTGCTTTGGAAAACACTTGCCCGGGGGCAGTGTAATTTTATATATTTTTTTGAATTGATTGCTGGAGAGTTTTGGAACTCAAAGACCTTGTGTTCCTACATGAGGAACCTCTTATTAATCTAACACCTTTATTGTATCTTGGAGGGTTTTCTCCTGGAGCAGTTAGTTTCATATCATGACTAAATTGGTGAAATTCTGCTATCAAACCAGATGGAGAGGAAGGACTTGAAGTAAAACAGGAAATATTCTCAGCCCAGGAAGCATCAGTTGGGAAGGGGGGTTGGGGAGGGGTCATTAGTATCCCAAGTTGTCATTTACATGGTGATTTTTGTCATGGTTCTCAAGAGTTTCTACTGAATTCATTTCCTTTCATTGTTTTTGTTTGATTTGTATCTCGGATAGTTTGGGTGCGTGGCGCCCTCTAATGGTCACTAGCTTCTGTGTTCCTGTCAGAGTGAAAACTGTTCACAGGGAGGAGTGTAAGAAAGAGTGTTGCTGAACTAAAGTACTATTTTACTATAGAGGCATACATCAAAAGTTTGTACAAAGATGTTATGGCTCAGGAAGGCAATGCTAGGAACACTATGTGAAAAGACATGAGGCCCCTTTTCCTTACTCAGTCATAAAGTGGCTGATGTAAAACAGGCTTGCCATGCAGCAGACAATGACAAAAATGGCTCAAGATAGGATGTAATTCTTTTACATCAGACAGACATTTAACTGTCTTCAACATTAAGATGTTTTCCCAAGATGATGGTAGGAGTTAATGATTTCTACCCAATTTCTTTGCATGAGTGTTAAATGTCATGCTGATGTGTTTTTTGTGTGGAGTTTTAAGGTAAATGTTTTGTATTCACAATAATGAAGCTACTTAGAGGAAAAATTTACATAACACCTTTAATGTGGTTACGTTTTTCCAAGGTGCTTCGCAGGACCTTTATCAAACAAAATTTTACACTTTGCCGCATAGTGAAAATAGGATAAAAGTCCAAACTTTTGGGGAGATAGGTTTTAGGATATATTAAAAGGAGAGAGAGATGTAGGAAATTTTTTTTTAGTAACTGATGGCACAGTAATGGTGAAAAATGGAGATACTGAGGAATATAGTATTCTTTTGTGTGAGCAGAAACAGGTGACAATTGACAATTGTTATGACTGCTGACTAAAAGTCCATGGTGTAAATATCAAGGAACTTAGTAACGTAGAAGCAAGATTCGGGAGGTTATGGAATGGAACGTTTGAAGTTCCATTGAAGGCAACTGAAAATGTGACCCCGAAATATGACAGTCATATAAGTAGGCTTTCACGTTTGGAGGTACTTGCAGAAAGGGTTTTTGGAATAGGCGAGAGCATAGTAAGTAGGGTTCAAGTGTCCTGACCATCTTGTAGGCTGATCCCATAAAGTACCTTGCCCTCCTCTTTCCCAGTTTCTCTGGTGCAGCCATTCTGTTAGCAATCCTAACTGAGAAAATCTGAAATCATTGGAAATTAATGATTAATGCTGGAAGAATCTAGTTCCGAAGAGAAGGCTGAAGTGTTTTCCTTCAACCTCAGTTGAGATTGTTTTGAAGTCAGTTTTTTTTAAGATTGATTCCCTACAGTGTGGAAACAGGCCTTTCGGCCCAACCAGTCCACACCGATCCTCCGAAGAGTAACTCACCCAGACCCATTTCCCTCCCACTAATGCACCTGACACTATGGGCAATGTAGCACGGCCAAGACACCTGACTTGCACATCTTTGGACTGTGGAAGGAAACGGGAGCACCCGGACGAAACCCACGCGCACACAGGGAGAGAATGTGCAAACTCTATACAGACAGTCGCCCGAGGCTGGAATCGAACCTGGCACCCTGACGCTGTGAGACCGCATTGCTAACCACTGAGCGCCAGTTGTAGGGGTAACAGAAAATATGCATAAGCAACAAATGAATTGAGACAGGAGTGGTGCTGAATGACGGAGTCTTTAGAACGATTATAGAATTGAAAGCTCAGCTAAGGGTTAGTCAGCACCCTAAGATTGAAAACAGTTTTGTTTAGTGTGCACTGAAGGTCAGGGGAGGGAGATTGTTCCTTTGCCACTGATTCAGAGTTTGCATTTTTATGGATCTTAGATGTTTACTGTGTAAGAAATTGCAACTTATTCATGGAGGGATTCATGAGGTTGTTGGATCTCATAAACCTACATATAGAATCTGGCATCTTCAGATGATCTCACTATAGAGACGAGAAACAGCAGAAGAAGTTCACTTCGGTTGCAGGATGGGAAGAGAAGCTTGCTTTTTCTCTTTTAGAGTACAGTTTGAGGTAAGTCCTACTCTCCTGGATGCTGACTTGTCCTCTACACATGAAAACAAATTACAATTTTCGTAACATCATTAACTTCAGAGTGTGATTCTGCACTAAAAGATTGGGATCTTTGCTGCTGATGTAATGGAACTCCTGTCTTCTGAACATTGCTTTTCAAATTGATCATGGCTTTGTATACTGAAGTTTTAAACTGAACCTTTCAATTTTGAATAGCAACTTGATCTTGAGTGAGACTCCACAATTTATTTAGTGGACTGTTGTTTGATCCTTCAACAATTTTGTTCCATTGTGAGAAGTTACATACCCACTGTTGTGAATTAAAGAAATATGCATATAGTAGGGGATTATAAGGTTGAGTTATTTCCAATAAATTAAAGGTTAAATATTCGAAATGATTTTTAAAAAAGTAACAGAGATCACAGAACTGCATGTAGGCACTTTGAATCTTTACAGCAATAAAATGATTGATAAGAGAGATCTTTATTACCTAGCCTAATGCAAGAAATCACCATAATCTTAAAATCATATTCACAATTAAAGAGAAATTGACTACCATAGCTGTAGTAGAATTAAAGGCCAGACCGTTTCATTAACAATTATGTAAACTTCCCTAGAACATTCAACTTAATTTCTCATTAAGGAAGCAAAACTGGATTTGGAACGTAAAGGGGTGGAAGTTGATAACAATTAGGAAACCACCCCTTTATGTAAGAAATTAGCTAATTAGCCTCAAAGAACAACATAAGTGACCAGTTGAATTTGTTGGGTTTGCTTGAGTGTTTGTGCTGAAGGTATGGATATTGATGTAAGGAAATGATAACCTCCTTAATTGAGAGAGAGCATTCTCATTAATTTTACAGTCTTCACTTTAGGATCATGGTCAATATTTTTAATAATTGGGTATCCTATCTAAACTTTACTAACAATAATTGAATTTTAAAAAGGAATTCTCTATTAGAAGTAATATTGTATTTTCTCTCCTTTTTCTCTATAATCTGGATGAAACTCAATATTTGGAGGATATAATACTTGGGATCTCCTTTTATTTTAGGAAAAGCAGATCAGGCTTTTGAGTCTTTTTAGCATCTTGGATTTTTTTAACCTAAATTTGAAAGGCATGCTTAATCTGGAATTGTGCCAGCAGTGAGTAGGAATATAACTAACCACATTGTATGCATATCTCTGACCTGCAAATTGAATTCCCTGTTAACTTGTTGGTTAAAACCAGAAGAAATTGGGTCACCTGCAACATTTGGAAATCTTTGATTTCAAATTTTAAACAGAGCAGTGATGGGTCAGAATTGTTTGTTGGATTAATCAATTTGTCAATTAATCTAAAAGCATTTTTTAGTCATGAACAATCTAAATCTGTTATGGATGTTTTCATTTGTCTTTGGTATTTATTGTGCTTCACTATTTTATTTCATAAACATGCTTTATTCACAAATTATATGTAAGCAGAAAAGTACAGCACAGGGCTGTACTTTGTCAAAATTCACCTATATTTGCACACTTGCTGTGAATAAATTGAATGTTGGCCGGTAGTACATTTTCAAAAAGGGCAAAACAAAGGCACAACCTGTGGATTGTGGTGAACATCTATGTACTTGGGCAAATCACTATTAGACCATTAAATGCAAAGGTATTATAAAATAGTTTGTTTTTAAAAGGTGGGAGGGATGAAATATTGTGGTTTATGATAAATCTGAAACAAAAGAAATTGCTGGAAGATTATGGGTCAGTCAGAACAAATAAAATGACAAACCTAGTAAAGCTATGACACTTCAGGAACCTCGTAGAAGAAAATACAAAACTATAATTTTAATTTTCTCTTTCACTGTGCTGCCATTGTAGCTTCTGCATTGTCAGGAGAAGGAAGCAGATAGGGTGGTATAGATCTATAGTGTGGTAACCATTAAAAATCATATTGCTATCTGTGTTTCTCCAATTTTCATGCTTGCTTATCGCCATGCACATTGTAATCTATTTACACTTTTCCACATCTATTTGGGATTCACCTGCATATACTTTTCCCTTGTGCCATTCAACCATCATCTGTTTTATCCAAATCTCTTTGCAGTTCTTTCTAGCAGTTTTCTGGTTTTATTAATTCTTCGTTTATATTATCCCTTGTTATGTTCATTTTTTAATTTGGGGACATCTGGTTAGTAAATAAAAGCAGTCTTGAGTGAATGCTATTAAAAGAAAATTGGGGTCATGTTGATTTAAGTGGTTAACAGGTAAGATCATAAACAGCAGGTAGGCTTATTTAATTTAAAAAGAAATTGAGATGTGACATCTTCAGTTGTTTCAACAGTGCCAGTATGGAGAGATTTATTTCGTGAGTGGGGACCAAATTAATTTTAAGACATTTAATATACCTGAAGTGGTGTCATGGCTGTTTTCTTTAATTAGAAAATGTGAAGAATTTTAGATGAAGAATACATATCCTCAAGCAGATCTGTAGGTTATTTCCCTTGCACAATATGTTGCCCTGGGGATGGATGGAGCTTTAGGCACTTTTGGTTTTGATTTATCTAAATATTTGTTAGTTGCACCTTGGGCAAGGTGTGTGGAATTTGCAGCTTGATGAGGGAAGGTGGCCAAAGTAATTTGTTAATCTGGCAGTTTGCAAAAGACTTTCTCAGGATGCTCCATTTTATCATATAGCCATTAAACTACAGAAAGTGGTGTTGTGAAGGCCAGAGAAAAAACTTACAAGTAGGATGAAGCAGCAGACCGTGAAATACAAGCAATTAACATCAAGGAGAGCAAGGCCAGGACATTATGGAAGGGGTAGAGGTGGAGGTGATGCAGGAAACTAGACATTAATGCTGGTATGTCATGACAAATAAGTTGGAGTAGCCAGTACATCAGGACTGGAGGAGACTTAAGATAATTGAGAGGAAGAATAGAAACAGGGCTAGCTATTTTTATGTTTAAATATGGCTTTGAGGAACTTAGTTAAAAATCACACAACACCAGGTTATAGTCCAACAGGTTTAATTGGAAGCACACTAGTTTTCAGAGCGATGCTCCTTCATCAGGGGATCACCTGATGAAGGAGTGTCGCTCCGAAAGCTAGTGTGCTTCCAATTAAACCTGTTGGACTATAATCTGGTGTTGTGTGATTATTAACTTTGTACACCCCAGTCCAACACCGGCATCTCCAAATCTTGAGGAACTTGGTAGTGTTCTCGTACCTTTCCCAACTGGATGTTAAGCTCTTCTGTATAAATTGAGTATCAGCAGTTATGGGGTCACAATATGTATTCAGATTTGAGAGGCTAATCATTCCATATTGACTTTGTTCAGAAATAAAACAGAATAGCTGGATCATCACATTCAAAAAGCTTTTAATTCTGTAAGATTTCGTCAACTGGAGAAATGTTATCTATGTGAAATTGTTTACTTCCAAGACTGTACAACTATCACCTGTTGGGACTTTGACTTGGGGTGTGTGTTTAATGTGTATTAAGTAAAAGCTTTGAGTTAACAGCAAAATGCTATAGTGAAATATTTGTTAGGGACATTTCAAGTGGCAAAGGATTGATAACTAGTAGTTAATTTCCCTAGATATTTTGCGTCTTGTTGAAATTGAGTTGTATTTCAAATGCTAGTTTATGGTTGCATTTGGAAATCATTAATATCAGGAACAGTTAAGTTTGTAATTTATAACATTTGCTCTGACCAATGTGCAAAAAATTAAAAGCCCAGAAACAACTTTTTAGTCCAAAGTTGTTAAATTACTGTGACACATGCTTGTTTGGAAAAAGGATGTTAAGATAAGGGCTTACGAGGTCTTTAAGTGCGTATGAGAATGTTTTAACTGGAGACCATTAAATGCCCTTTTTTGTCCCAGTCCCTTTTCTCCAGTTGGCATTTTGGTTTTGCACCCTATTTTGAATGGATAGATGTGAAGGGAGGGATTATGTTAATAAGTCTGACACTTTTTAGTGCTTTTGTCATGGTACTGACATCATTGATTTGGAACTAAATCAAGGAACAATCAGTCGGTGTGCCAGATTGGGGTATCTTGGCATTCACTTTTTGTTTTCAATCCAAATTAAACACATTTATGTTAAATTAATTATAAATGTGATGCATTTTTTCTTTATTCAAAACAATCTGGTTCCATTATTGGCATCAATGCAAACCATTGTATTTTGCCATTGCAGAATTACTTTCCTTCCAAAGAACTTCAGCAATGGCATCACTTTTTAAAATTGAATGAGAAAGCTTTATATTTTGTATAACCTTTTAAAAAGGTGAACCTTTTGGTTTCTTTTTAAGAGATGAGACCTCTCTAATGGCTTTGTTAAATGTTTAAAAATCATTGTTTATCAAATGTTCCATTTCTAAGCTCTGAGTTCAGGCTCTTGCTGTTGAATATTGAAAGTGATAATAGTTTCAGTTTTACAGTACACTTTTGGAGGAAGAAAGAAATTATAATTTGGCTGAAAATAAAAGTATAGAGAAAGAAATCGTAACCTTTAATAATGTTCTGGTTCATTGTTCATAACTTCTGTAGTCAAGGCAACCTTTGTGATTTGTGTCAAGATATACATTCACTTATCTTACATTTTTTAAACCTGCTTGATATATGATTAAATCTCTAGAGTTAGATTAATAGTGAATGGTGGATAATAAATATTTACAAGCTGCGCTGATAGCTGCTCTTCAAAAAGCGTACTTGGCAGCTAGTTATTGGCTGATCCTGCAGTGATTGTCACGAGTCTGTTTCCTTTGCCAAATAGGCAGCATGCAGCATCTAAAGGCTTTTCAGTTGCTATTGCTTCTGCTTTAGCACAGGTCGTAGATTGAATTCCCTGAAGTTTCTGATGAGCTGACTTACTTGTGCATGTATTATTATTTGTGGAGCTAATGGATTATATTAGTAAAGGTCTATAATGGTATGTAATTTTGCTATTTGTGATCTTATGATTATTGTTTATAAACCAATAGAAGGTTAATCTAAAGTTTAAATTTTGCTGCATTTTGTAATGTTTGTAATAAACTGGACAACCAAGTGCACGAAAATATTTGTTAAATAACTATAAACATTAACATCAAAATAGCTTATATTTTTATTGTGGTCTTGAGCTGCATGCCGTATACTGGAGCATTTTTATAAATGAAGATTGATTTGTTCATTTATAAACTTGGCTGAGAATACATTGAGTATTGGAAGACCCCATGCTCAAAACTCTTGTATGTAATATGTTAAGTCTATATTTTTTCTTCTGTGATTAAGCACTATAATATTTAGTAATATTAAGCACTATAATATAATGCTAAAAGTTGCTAAATGTATAGGTCATCTATGCTTCAACTGAAGTTCTGAAAAATCATGTCATTTCCAGAGGACACACAGTAAGTTCACAGTCCGACCTCCTGGACAGCAAAGTGCATTTGGTGAACGTGCCTTTATCAATCTGTTCTGCAGTGAAAGGTTTAGCTTAGGATTTGTGTGCCACTTAGTGGTTATTTGAGAAAACTGCATCATGGAATGTAAACCTTTTTATAAACAGGTTGTGAAATGTTTTGGTTCAGTTTGAGATTGTATTTTTTATTAGATTATTTTTATTAATTTTATAGCATTTTATCTTTACTCCACTGTCTTGTGCGATTACAAAAAATGTTTCCTTTCAGCAATCTGTGTTCAAATGAAGCAGAAAAAAGTAACACGACTGAAGATCGTTCATTTATTTGAGAGAATGATCTCAAATAGTCTTACAGCGTAGAGATACATAACAGTTTTGTAATCAAGCCAGTTAGCTTAGATTCTAATAGGTTTCCATGACCACATCAAAATGTTTTTGATTCTTGTAATACTTAAGACTTGTAGATGCGAACTTAATGTGAAGCTTTTGACATTTCATGTAACAACACCATTGAGTATAGATTCACAATTATACACTCAATCTAGCCTTGACTGCGCATACTACAAAGTGCTTGCACTATATTTTGCAAGTACTCTGCATTTTTGTTGTTAATATTTCCAATTCAAATGGGTCTTTATTGGATTCAAAGATCCAAATTCAAAGAGTCTTATATTGAGATCCCGCTGTTGATAGGTCTTTGGCATTTTATAGAAATGCTGTAGAACAGTTTGTTCAATGCTTAGACTCAGTTCTTTATTTTTTAAATGGAATGTCAATTGCCCAGTAGGCACACATCTCTGCAATGCTAATGAATAACTTCAATGGGAGAGAGAATGTTTTCATTACTGCCTGTGAACAACATACCTTAAAAACGTCTGGGTGGATTTTAACAAAACTTGGTGTATGAGATATGATCCATGGAAGAACTGATCACTTTTGTGAAGCTAGCATTTGGAGATACAGAAAATTTGACTGTTTTTAGAGTGTTCTGTATGTGCAATTTGTCTCAGTTGCTGTGGGTGGAGTTTGTCGTAGTTGTCGGTGTAAGCAGAATTTTCAGAGCCGATTGTTGGATGTGCCTTCAGTGAGATAGTAGAGGCCTTAAATATTTCTTTAGCCCTTAAATATTTATTTAGCCTTATAGTCACAAAGTATCAACCTGGGCGAATAGCCTTAAGAAAATCATGGAGTTAAGTCTGGTGAAGGTAGGAGGTCTGCTGAGTATCTTCTTCATTTGTTATGAGTTTATGATTACTATTCAGTCCAGTTTTGAGAGAGAATCCTTGCTAAGCACATTTTCCCCCATAGGTTCATGTGAAAAGCTACAAAGGGGATGACTTTTAACTTATGATTTAAAAGTAAATCTTTTCTTAAAAGGAAAGCTATATAAGCATGAGTGTCTTTATGTTGCAAATATGGTGATTGTAAGGCGATAAGAGAGAACGTGAAATTAAGTAAAGGGCATATAATAGTTGTGCATATTTGTTCGAATATTTCATAGCCTGCAATTTTGAATAGATTGTTTAATTTCTGCATTTTACCATTTGTGCTTCAGAACTTTATGTAAATCTAGTCGGCAAGTATGGTAAGAACTGTAATAGGTTGGTAGTTAAACCAGCACCATTCATTATAAAATACAAATGAATTGCTTTTGACTGACGACTAAGCAGTAAGGACAGGTTCATCATGTAAATGATTCAGGTAATCAGATTTTTTTTAATGGAATTAAGGCAAATTTGTTCACTAGAGGATTAACATGTTACCAATTGAGCAGGTAATTGTGATTTTAATTTATGGTTTAAGTTATGGTAAATTGTATTTTGTTTTTATGACCAGACACACTACCTGTGTCTGGTCCTCACTAAACTTTATTGAGAATTGAAGCCATTTTCTTGTAAAATCTGTCATTCATTATAATTCTAATAAAGTCAATAAAAGTGGCAAAATACAAATAATTGTTAGAAAGAGAATGGGTTGGATCTTATTTATCTTAAAGGTTTACAAAAAGTCAGAAAAACTTGAGTCGTTTGATTCACTGTTTTGAATTATTGAAAAGACATTTTGAAGCTTTTCATTTTGCACTTATGACAATTGATTGACACCAAGTTAAGAGAGAAACCAACATTTATACTGAAGAGTGTTCTAATTGTTTGGCAAATGCTCTCTGATAGAGGTGTTGACTTGGAGAATGTGCTAGTTAATAAGTGACAGCTAATTGCCAGGCTTTGTTTAAATTTGCTAACCTGTGGTTTAAAATTCAGAAACTCTTACAAATTGTCCTGATGAATACAAAACAAAAACTTTGACAGTATGTCTCTTTCCAGCAATGATCGAATTCTGTACTACCAACCAACTATGTTACGAATTATGTTGAGTGACTAAATCCCCTTGTGTTACTATTAAGAATTCTAGACAAATGTTGATTCCAGCAGACCATGTTTGGGTTTATTCAAAACACTGGTGCATAGGTAGTCCCTGTGTTGCGTTACGCACTGGCCATCTTGCACGTACTGCTCCAGTAAATGAGCAGGCTAATGACTGTCGTAGTAGTTATTATAACTGAATAATTACCAATGCATGTTCGTTCATATTATTGGGATTTCTTATTTTGTTTGTATTCTTCTATATCATCTGACACTTTGCTGTCTATCAAGTAACATCCATTGAAGTTAAGAAATAATATTAAAAATCTCTCTGAAACAATTCTATAATTGTACAGGCTTCCACTTTCCATTTTAGTGTGTGCATTCTACAGTTATTTTCACTGATATGCATTTTTAAAGTATCACAAATCTGTTTTAATTTTAACTTTCTATTCTATTTCTTCTGGTTAAGGCTCTTTCCCTTTACCTGGAGTTAAAAGTCTTGGACCATCATGATGGCCAATAAAAGAAGTGTTGATTGCATGGACTCGCTTATTTATAGTAAGATGCCACGATTGGAGAATGACCAGAATGGGTTATCAACAGGACTTTATAAACCCAGTCCCCTATCTAGTTATGCTGCTGAAAATCCCCTCAAGTACACTGGATCTTATTTAGCATATCATCTTCAAAATCGTGATGGAACAGATTCACAAGGTATCTGGAACCAGGCCCGACCATGCGTGCATCATATGGGTGGTCCAAACACCCAGTCACCACCAGGTCAAGTTTCAAGTCTCAACAATCGCTCATATCAGACAGAACATGAAACTGTATCCCGACCATTTCAGCCATCTGTGAACGCAAATGATAAACTTGACTTGGTCAAAGATTTAATGAATGTTCGATCAAAATGGGTCACTTTCGTTGAACGGCAGAAGAATTTGAGAAAAGGCCAAAATCTCCCAGCTGTGCTCTGCTCTTCTGCAGCTGGAAAACACAGTTTACATTCGTCTGCTTTATCTACAGTTGGTAACTCTGCAAATGTAGCATTCCCACAACCAGTGTATAGGAATAGTGTCTGTTGTTCAGGAGTTGGTTTCTCTTTGGAAAATTCAACAGATCATTTTTATAGAAGAGGACAGGAAACTGAATGGAGGATGCCACCTCCTGTTACTTCCAGTTGTTTAATTGTGAATAACAGTCAACTGATGCACAGTCAGCAATATGCTAATCCGCTTGCGAAAAATAATTCATTGCATAGTGGATCTGGCAATATACAGATTAGCTCTGTGGGCCGAATCACCAAAGAAACTGGGAAATCACCTGGAGTGCGTTCATCCCTATGTCGAGGATATGGAACTTACACTAGTAGTGTTCTTCAAGATCCCAGATATCCTGTGCTTTCATATGAAAACTCTAATGGAACTGTACCAGGTCATAGCGGCACATCCATACATAACATCCAAGACTTGCAGAAAGCTCCCTTACATCCATTTGGGACGACTCAAGGGCAACAGATGCAACCATCTTTGTATCGTGATAAGCCATCACCACCGAAATATCCAGTGCCAATTCAACCAAAGGTTTTGCACTCTCTGAACACTATTTCAAACCAGCAAAGTGTGGGTAGTTACTCATTGTTACATCCACATAGCTACAAAGCCCAAATGGGAAATTATCCAGTGCCAGGGGCAAGTGGGCGGATGCCTGTACCCAGTTCCCCTTATGCAAGCCAGCTTGTTTCAGAGAATCCTTATGCACAACCATCTGAATCTTTTGGGTATGCTGCTCGTCATCCTCCTCCGCCACCAGAGCAACAGAAAAGTATCTCTGCGACTGGTCCTTTGATTCATCCTGTATCACAGCCTGCAACACACTCAACTGAGTTTGAGCAACAGAGTCCTCCTGGAAACAAAGTTGCTTCATCTCTCCAAGATCCAACTAATGCAAAGCATCTTTCACCAGACCTGTTGCGTTTCAGGCCTCGCATCGTTGCACAAACAAATGAACGATGCTACAATTCATTAAATACTCTTTATAATTCGGAATATACTGGTCCGCAGCAGTTGATAAGCAAACACAGTGCCTTCCACCCTGTGCTATCTGGCAAACACTTGAAGGTGCCATTTGAGAGACCTGCTGGCTCCCCAGGTGACCAAAGACCAAAGGATATTTATCTGCAAGAACATAGCCCAGGCATCCACATTTCCCCTAAAGGTGATCAAGGTAGGTTTATATTCAGTAAAGAACCTGAGATCCTGAATAATAAACCAGTAGAAGTCAGATTGGCTAGCCCACAAAAAAGCTATACTGTAAGTCCAACCAGAAAAACATCTGTGATTAATTTCTCGCCTGCTTCCTCCCCTGCTTCTAATGAAAGCAAGAGATCAACCCCACCTCCTTCCCCTCCTATGCCAGTCATAAACAATGTGTTCAGTTTGGCACCCTACAAAGCCTACCTGGAAGCCACTGGTCTGTTCTTCTCAAAATGTCCAAACTGCGAACTAGATTGTGATAAATCATGTTCATGTTCTTTGAAAAATAAAACTCAAAGCAGCAGAAGTGATAGTGCCATAGATCTTGATTCCAGTACACCTGGCCCTAAAAGACTGGCAACAGACAGTAGTCAGTTGCAACCCAAGAATGGCGAACTGAAAACAGGTGACGCTTCTGTGCGTTTAGAATCTACAAATGAAAAAGGTGCATCTGAGGATGAGCTTAGGAAAACAGTAAGCACGAAGAACTGTTTAGATGTTCAGCATCAGGAGATTAATCTTTCTCCTAAATTCAATAGGCTTGATAAGGGCCTACCTCAGCAAAGTAGTAATAGTGCAAGGTGTATGGTTCACAGTGGTGATAGAAAGCTTGGGATGAACAAAATGGAAGATGAAATGGCCTTGGACCTAAGTACTAAATCAAAAAGTCCACCTTTGAATGTTATTCAACATGCCCTGGTTTCTGGTGAGTCTGGAGAAAAATTGAAAAGTACAAATGAAATATCAAATGAAAAAGAAAATACTATAGAATCTCAGAGTACTGAAGAGAAACGTGAAAGCACATGGCCATCTGAAGAGCATGGAACGAAGGCAGTTGTTGCACCCTCTAATGAATCCAGCAATGTAAGTGACCACCTTATTATAGAAATGAATAAGTATAAAATACTGAGACCTGTCCCTCCAAAGATTGGTGAAAATAATTCAACTCTGCCATCTGAAGACATTACTAAAGCTAAAAAAATTAGTTTGATTGGATCAGTTGATCCCTCTGCCTTAATTTTGAGACCCCTGAAACCTCTGAAGCGAATATTACCTGATGTGGTTAAATCAATTATGAATTCTAATCCTGAACCTTGCAAGCTATCTTGTGAAACCAAAGTGGACTCATCTTGTAATGGCAAGTTAATGCAGAACGAGAATGACACTTATAATTATTTTGTACATCTTCATCAGTCCCTATGTGACATGATCACCCAGTCTGTGGCTGAAACCTCTGAAGAGGTTTTGTGTGCATGTTTGCGGGACATTGAAGAGAAGGAAACTCCAAAATTGAGGTCTTCAGTAAAGTCAAAAAATGGTACAAGAAGCTTTGAAGCATTGAAGATGTCGAAAGCAAAAGAAATTTGGCGCAACTATGGCCACGTCCAGCAGACCCTACAAAAATTACTTTCCTACTTGGAAAGCTATATTTATTCCAGAACGTGCCCATTTCCCCATGTAATAAGGGCTGGCACAATTTTTATTCCAATATACTTAGTGAAGGAGAAATTATTTTCCAGCCTCAAGGGAGCAACAATTGATCAAGTTTTCCAGGAGCACAAAATAGAACTAAGACCAACGACCCTTTCAGAGGAGAAGAAACTGCAGACAGAGTTACAGCTTCAAAGGTGTTCTTCCAGACTAATCAAGCTGCTTTCCTTAAAGCAGTTACCTGAAATCTATCAAGATCTGCTGGATGTTCTGTGGCATTCTTGTGTGAAAATTCGTCTTGGTGAGTATGTTTAAACTCTAATGTGTGCAAAAAAAAAGTTCTTAAGGGCCGTCTAATCTTAAGCAATGACCTTATTCTTTGTAACTTGAAGATTTTTGAAAACTCCATGTGCTAAAATAAGGGTTTTTTCACATTAATGAACAATCTATCTCTTTACATAATTATAGCCCAGCATCTTAATATCACTTCTAAACCAGCTATTAAACTTGCCTGTCATTTTTCATCACACTTCCCAAATGTCCAGTTATTTGCCTTTGTAAGAATAAACTTGTTAACTCTGCATACTGCACATTATTGCAAAGTGCACATTTCCTATTTTTTCCTGATTAAAAATACTAATATTACATCTTCTAGAATAAGTTTATTAAACCTGTCATCACTAATGATAAACTAATCTTGTTACTTTTCTTTTGGTGCAGAAATACTATAACAGCCGTCAAACAGTTAACTTGGAAACTGGAACTGACCAGCCTTCTGAAAAATATCCCATGTAGAAGTTTTCCACATAAACCCATATGTTGTAAAAGCTTGTCTTATAACTGTGGTGCAGGTTACTTTTGAACAGACAGTATTAAATTGTCCCTGTTTAAAATATTTGTTCCTACTTTAATTCCTTTTGATTTGAAAAGACTGGGCTTTCATGTTTTAAGCAAAAAACAATAATGTTAATTTTTTTTATGGATGGGAAAGAATGTATAATTGTTTACATTACAGGTTGTCTTTGAATTGGGTGACCACTTTGATGTTTACTTTTCCAAAATAAAACACGTTTGGTCATGAGTTGCAGTTTGGAAAGAAGTGCACATTTCAATGTGATGGCCTGATTAAGTTTTTAAGGACCTGAGTGTGAGTGAATACCATCCTCCAGTGATTCAATTTACTCTTTTGTTCACTGGGCAGCATTTGGGTAGAGGACATAGGAAGGAGCTAGTGCTTCTTTGGATATATAGCACATTCTATAGTGATGAAGAGACATTTCCCTACAACTGCTTTTTTTCCTTTATGCAGTATTCCAAACTGCTGGTGCTGTACCATCATTTTTGTTTTGCCCAGTAAAACAATGGCTCACTAAGTGCTACCAAAACTTTGATGGGCTAGTCCTTTGAGAGTAGAAAGTTAATGTTGTGAGTAGAGTTGTCTCTAAGAATGGTGAATGTTTCAGTTTTGTGTTACCAAGGTGAATATTATTTCTTTAAGAAAAAGTGCTACATCATTTCAAAACATTATACTTTGTAAGTTACTTTTTCAAGTTCTCAAAATGACTACAATTTGCTGACTATATAATTGCTGGGCCAAAACCCTGGAACTTCCTTCTGAAGAGCATTGTGGCTGTCTTTACACAAAAGATTGCAGTTGTTCAAGATGGCAGCTCGCCAATGGGCAGCACAGTGGCTCAGCAGTTAGCACTGCTGCCTCACAGCACCAGGGACCTGGGTTCGATTCCAACCTAGGGCAACTGTCTGTGCCGAGTTTGCGCATTCTCCCTGTGTCTGTGTAGGTTTCCTCTGGGTGCTCCGGTTTCCTCCCACAATCCAAAAATGTGCAGTTAGGTCAATTGGCTGCGCTAAATTCCCCGTAGTGTTCAGGAATATGTAGGTTAAGTGCATTCGTCAGGAGTAAACATAAGGTAGGGGGAGTGGGTCTGAGTGGATTACTCTTCAGAGGTCCTGTTTCCACACTGTAAGGATTCTATGATTCTAATGCTTTCTCCAGCACAATCAGATGAACAGTAAATGGCATCCAGATCCCATGATCGAAAATATTTTTAAAAAAAGAACATAGAAGTAGGATCAGGAGAGGATCATGCAGTATATCAAGCCTGGTCCGCCATTTGGCATGATCATAGTTAACTTTAGACTTGCCTACCAGCTCTCCGAATCGTTTTTTGATTTCCTGAGAGATCCAACATCTGCCCATCTCAACCTTGGATGTATTCAAGAAGGTTAATTTGAAATTTCCAACTCCACTTAGCTACCTGCAGGATTGTTCCTAGGATTTTGGTAGCATATATGAGCTAGCTGTCAGCATTATAGTGTATAATAGTTGTAAACTTTTTGTTTTGTTTACCTTTATTATTTATTTTCAAATTTTCTTTGTGTGCTCCCTCTCTGTCTCTGTCATGCTGACTTGTGGTTCAGTCTAAATAATGTTTGCAAGAACCAGAGTGGATTATTTAGTCACTCAAACCCTGTTCTACCATTCCATTAGATCATAGCTGATCTGTAATTTTAATGACTATACTCACTTTTGCCTCATATCTGCTTAATATCTTCAGCTAGCAGAAAGCTGTCAATCCCTCTGTTGATTTTCAGCTGGAGTTATCGAATGCTATTTGTGTGAGTTCTAAACCTGTACTAATTTCACTTCTGGAATATCTAGCTCTTAATTTTTTTTAAAAGATTCCCTTCACAGTTCTATACTTCCTAACCAATGGAAATAGTCCTCGCTTGCTATCTTGTTTCATTTAATATTTTGACCATCATAATCTTACAAACTCAACAGTAGTACATCCATGATCACTCCTCTTTGCTGAATTCTTAGGATTCAGGTATCCATCTGATCAATTGCCTTCTGGATGACTGTATCAGATGCCTTCCAGAACTGTATACAAAAACATTGCTTCTCTAGTAACCTATTTAAACAATTCAGTCAGACTTGTCAAATGTGATCTACCTTTTTAAAAAATCGGGACTCTTTTGATCAACTAAAAGTTAAGATATTGAGTAATCCTGTTGTTAGTTTTGACTCTGGTGATTTCCAGATGACTGACATTAGGTTAACTGAGCAGTGATACCTTGGTTTCCTTTTGTCACGTATCTTAAATATGATGTCATAGGCAATTTTGCAATCCGAATGAACAGTTATTGAATTGAGAGAACTTCGTAAACTATAATATTTCAGTGTTCTCACCTATTTCCTTTAATAGCCCAGGATTGATGTTAAAGTACCTATTCGAGACAGCTCAGGGAATCCCTAATGGACTGGACCTGTAAGCCTCTCTCTTGGTTCGTCCTGGAGATCATACTCTGTAGTAGTCTGGAATATAAAACTCTTACAGACAGTTTAGTTTAAATTATTACCTTTATTTGCCAATGGCCCCAGCGTTACAATATAACACAGATACCTACAAGCCAGGCTTGAGCTAAGGTTTTAAAACCATTAGCAGAGTAGCAGCGCCAGCTCCTATCCCTAAGAGTGCTCCCTTTATTGCTGCAAACAAGCTGTCTTGAGACAGAAATTTGTACTGAGATTTCAAAAGCGCCACATGTTCTTAATCAGGTAAGCAGTAATAAAGTGGCAAATGTTTGTAGAGGAAGAGAAATCGGTCTGAGCATGCTTGACTAATTAAGCTACATTCTGGATCAGTGGTGCTGGAAGAGCACAGCAATTCAGGCAGCATCCAACGAGCAGCGAAATCGACATTTCGAACAAAAACCCTTCATCAGGAATAAAGCTACATGCACATCAGAGTGATCAAGCCAGGCCAAAAGTCCAATTGCCTTGGCTAGATAAGCTTCCCTTTTAACAGTACATCATAACGAGGGACTAGTCTAAACTATGTGGAAAAGGTCATGAAGTAACCTCGCTCAGCTAACGTACCTAGTACCATTGTCCTACAGCATGGCTTTTTTTAAAATCACCTTAGATTACCAAAATGCAAATTATATTCATAACATTCCTGAATCTCGAGCTCCAGTGAACAACACACAAACATTCAATCCATGACAATCAAGTGTACGCTCAAATCAGGCCACAAAGAGTTCACCTTTCCATCAGTTTCTATCCTGTCTCTCGCTGTCACGTATGAACATTTTCCAACTTTCTTACTATCTCAGTTTCAGCCTTTGTTTTCCTAGCTTTTTAAGGGTAATGAGGCATTCACATTCCAGAACAGTCAAGATTAGGGAGCTGAGCTCATAAATCCAAATCGGTTCAGTGTGATATACATGAAAATGTATTAGGATTGTTCTATTATGTGCACATTCTACTCAGCTTAATTAAATTAAAAGTTATTTTCCTATTGAGTATGAGTTTTGTTCAGAGTCTTCAATATAAACCAGAAATTGTTATCCAACATCCAACTGTAAAATATGCACAGCTTCCACTAGTTTCTTCATTAGTGCCTCACCCTTACATGAACATTTGATGATTCTCAAATGTTAATTTGGCTATCTGACATGTTGACCTGTTCTTCAACTATAGATACTGATGCAAAATAATTAATCAATATACCCACCATTTTCTTTGACAAATATCAACTTTCAAGCAACTCACATCGCTGCTGACATCCCTTCAGTTTTTATATTTGCACAGTTACGTTTTTGTTATCTATTACAAAGCTTCAAAGTTTTATTTTTAGCTTCCAGCTGTTTTTGTATCCTTTCTACTTGCCAGGATTGGTACTTTCTTGTGTATCTTTTTCCTGCTTTTACACTTGGGTTCTTGTTGTTTGTTGCCTCATTTAGCCATGTTTTTTATTGCTAGGTAGTGCTGTTGTTCCTTGTGGTATAAGCTGGATCTGTATCTATAATATTTTTGAACATTTCCTACTGACCAGTTTTATCCATTAGTTCATTGTGATTATTGTCTGCTTCAGTGTAGTGATTCAGCTTAGTTAATCCAGAATCTCATCCCTGATTTGTGGATCCCCTCTTTGGAATTCTCTGTTGGATTACGATTGCTATTAGGTAGATGTTCATGCATGGTTAGGTTGTTCATTAGTCGATTCAAAATTGAATCGCTGACTGTTAGTACTGAGATGGATTGTTGCAGAAAACCATTCTAGATATACTCAAGAAATTCACAGCTTTTCTTATGTGTAGTAGCCTGTGTCCCAATCTTTATATAAAAGAGAAAATTCTCCATTAAAACCACCTAGCTGGTTAATATTTGCAGTTATACAATTTACCACTTTGCCACTCCCAAAGCTGTACACTCACTCCATTCGTACGTCCTTTCTCTACAGTAAAATAACTCACTGCCTGCTTACTTTTGATTATGTTCACTTATTATTTAGTAGGACGGCACAATGGTTAGCACTGCTGCCTCACAGCGCTAGAGACCTGGGTTCAATTCCTGCCTCAGGCAACTGACTGTGTGGAGTTTGCATATTCTCCCCATGTCTATGTGGGTTTCCTCCCAGAGTCCAAAAATGTGCAGGTTAGGTGAATTGGCCATGCTAAAATGCCCGTAGTGTTAGGTGAAGGGTAAATGTAGGGGAATGGGTCTGGATGGGTTGCTGTTCAGGGTCAGTGTGGACTTGTTGGGCCGAATGGCCTGTTCCCACACTGTAAGTAATCTTAAAAAAAAATCTTTAAAAAAGTCATTTTTTGCTAATCCTTCTGGGTCTTTTAAAACTTGGTGCATGTAGACTTCAAGTCCCGATTATCTTAGTCATGTTGCAATAAAGACTGTCGTACTATGCCTTTCTTTTCAACGGTATAAAGAAGCTTAGTTGTGCTGCTATTCAGATTTAATATTCATGCCATATTTCTTAATCACATTCCACCTCAGCATACCTAAAGCTCAATTTCATGACTGTTCCTCTACTGTTACTGAACTATATTATCTTTTTACATCAGAACCTCTCTACCCTGTACCCCATTCCACTTATTACCTTAAAGTCCATGTGAGGCACTTGCTTTCCATCTGGCTCAATAGTGCAGTTCCTTCTGGTGTCACCTTCCATTGAAACAGAACTACATAATTCCTTTAGCTATCTGCTCAATCTTATCCATTTGCCAATTTATAGGTGTCTCAGTAATATTTCAGATTATTAATTCTTGAGGTGCTATTAATTGTCAGTCTTTGGGACTTCAAATGCCTGTAGTGTCAACAGCATCTGAGAGAAAAATGACAAGTTTGACAGAATTATAAGAATTGAAAGAAAATAATGCACCAGAAAGTCACTTTAGAATTCTTAACTTATTTGTAAAATCCTAACCAACTGACTTGGACTAATGGCAAAGAGTTGCAGAATATTGAGATGTGAGCATTTACACTTTTGTTTTGCACACCATGGTGATAGCTGTCTTGATCTGGGCTTCTGAGGTAGCATTTTGACAGCTCCTTTTGGCAATCTCCAGCAGCTTGATTTTTACTTAGTTTACTCCATTCATCCCTCATTTACTGCAGTTTGTGAATTTCAAATTCCTGTAAATAATGAGAACTATCTCCATAACATTTTAGAGTTTCCAATACTTCATGTTTTGAAGAGTTCCCTCAGCCATTTTTCTCTGAAATGTGAGTTTTATTCTGGGCCACATTTATCATGTCATATCACTCAGATATGTGCCATCCTCCCTCCCCTCACTTGTCTTGATTGAACTGTAAATTGCCAGCCCTGTTACTGGCTTAGTCTAAGAGTGTCAAGATTTCCATCAGAGGCTATCTTTGTTTACAGATTCTATGTTGTTCTTTGAATGTGGCATGTCTATCTGTCTTTCCCACTGCTCCCAGTTAATTTCTTCCTCTAGGCTTGACATTCAATCCAATGCTCTAATCCCTAGTTAGCTTCTGTTCAGTTTGTTTCTTGATGCCATTCAAGGGTAATTTTATGCCCTGGGCCTGTTTCTTTAAAAAAAATTGGATTGGAACTAGCAAGTCACTTCATACAAGATGCATTACATAGTTCTTACAGACTCATTCTTTATCGAGTGTTGGATGTATTTGATGCCCAGAAATTACTGATTAGGCTGGACTACTATCTCCTACATCACCAATCTTACCCACTGCTAGTGACCATTTATTCTGCTTTACGTTTTGCTGTATTCTTCATTCATCTCTCAACGTTATACAATGTAATTATGCCCTTATTACTTTATAGTTGCTGTCAATGTGAAATAGGAGCTGGTGTTTTGTCTCTGTCAATGTGGTTTATATGGCTTCTAGTTTACCTTCCTCTTTTTGAAGACAGTGACTGTTAATAGGAAAATTCTGTAGCTGTCTGTGGTAGTTCAACATCTTGGCTATATGGCAGTCACTCAAGTGCCCATCTTAGATTCTAGATGGGCTTTGGGGACAAAGATTGGATCATTGCCAAGACTTATTTAGCCCTCATCCAATATCCGTACGTTTACTTTGCAGAGAGACATTGGGCAACAACCAGGAGCAGAAACCTGCCAGGCCTGCAGCTTGAGGCTGACAATGCTGCTGTCCTAGCTGAGATCGGAAAACTGAGTTCAGACCAGAAATTGAATCTAGGATCATCTTGATCTATTTAGGTCTATCGAGCTGTCCAGTGAGTCATTAAGGAGCAATGAACATTTATTAAAACCTTCAGAGGAAGGTGCTTACACCTATTCTTCCATCTGTACTCTTTATAGCTAACTTTTGCAGCTGTATTTTGTACAACACAACATTGCCAACAGGAAATTCTAATATACTGTAGATTCCTGGGTAGGGGTTATTTGTTTAAGCCATTTGTCTTTTAAAGCTGGATTATTATCTCATTTGGGAGTTCCTACCTTGCCCTGGAGGTTCAGTAAATTACATTGCTTTATGACCAGCTAACATTTATCTGATGGCTCTGACTTAAGCAGTGTATTGCTTTTCTAGGCAAGGTAAAAGTCACCTTTAACTATTCCTGCCAGGCCCAGTGTCAGCAGCAGTAGGTCAGACATCCGTTTTACAACCCTCCTAATTTACCTAGTCAATGGAAAAGGTAAAACTGGCAGCTGACCTAATGTTGTCAACTTCCTGGCTGGTAGAAATTGATTAAATAAACCGTTGGTTTTGGTGTTGTAACTGCTTCACATCCTATTCTTTTCAGTCCTGATTTTACGTTGGAACACAGTTTCCATGATTGGGCACTTCCAACGAAATAATATTGACACATAATTTCTCATGTCTGCATGGCAATCTTCCTTCAGTTTTGGAATCAAAGTGAGCTGCATTTGTGACCAACATTAAAATATGTAACCTTGAAGTATCTGCAAAAATGGTCAGACTAAGTTACTAATTATTGCATAATAAAAACCAAAAGAACTGCAGATGCTGTAAATCAGAAACTGAAAAGCTCAGCAGGTTTGGCAGCATCTGTAGAGAGAAACCAGAGTTAATGTTTTGGATCGAGTGATCCTTCCTCAGAATCTTCACTTGACCCGAAATATTAATTCTGATTTCTGCCCACAGATGCTGCCAGACCTGAGTTTTTCCAGCAAGTTCTGATCTTGTTACTAATTATTGCACGTACTTTGACCTCAGTACCCAAGTAAATATGCAGTGTGGCAAATTAATCTAGGCTCTCAACTTTTAAATTCCCATTCCACTAAAGTGCCACACTTCACAAGAGATGATATATCAAGGAGCATTGACTTGTGTAATTCAAAGAATGAGACTATTCTTATAGCAAATTTCTTATCTTCTGCAAACATTGTTCTAAACTGGGAGCTTGGTCTTGGATTGTTTACATTTATAATGGTTTAATGTCAAACTCTCATCCTGCTATTTGGATTATCAGGTTGAGGTTTTGACATCCTAGTCACAAATTGGGTGCATTTGTTTCTCTTTTCAAAAATTGCTCTATGGGGATAATAAAAGGTTGTATGTACTCACCTTTCCTTTGCATGAAGCAAATGTCATTAATTGGGGCTGGCACGCTGAGTTTGAAATCTGCTTTTACACCTTGCAGTGATGAGTATATGATGCAAACTTTGGAGAATCCTAGAACCTTTTGTCAAGATTTGAGGATATCTGTCTTAATCTTTTATTACATCTTTGCATACAAGCCTGAATCTAAATTCAGTTTGGAATTTGCTAGGTTTTTATGTCCCTCAAATTGAAAGCCAGATATTGAGATTATTACTGCCAGGTAAAGAAATCAGATTTTGTCAAACACAGCTGTCATATTGGTTATAGGCCAGCAATTTGATACTTAAAAATATTTTATACTTAGAAAACAATATTGAAGCAACCTAGTTGGAATATTAGACTTAAATCTTACATTCATAGTTAAAGATCACTATAAATAAATTTATTTTTTGCAGATCTACCTTCACATGTTGGTCTAGATGCTCCAGTGCAGGTATCTGTTAACCAGTGTTTTGAATCCTGTAGCACTTTTTTGTTTTCTTTCTTAAACATTTCATTGTGTATTTGCAATATTAACAGGGCAATTTTCTTTGCTTTTAACCAAGGTGAACAAAGTGATGAAAACATGAAGGAAGCAACTCTGAATCCAGCTGATAAGAATGCTAATGAAAATCATTGCGCAGAGCCTAGTTCTGTAGACATCAGAAACGAAACAGTAGCAAACACTGCCTGCTCAATAGGGAAGCCTGACAATGGAATCGCAACAGCCAGACATAATGCAAACCCTAAGAAAAGACGGAGGAAGATCAGAGCTACAACATCGTCCATAAACTGTAACTCTAAATGTACTGATTCAAGCAATAGTTCACAATCTATACAGACAATAAAGCCAAAATCTGTACACCATTTAGAAAAGAAATCCTGCACACAGATTGATCAAGATGCTGGTACAGCACGGTCAAGCAAAGTGTCCCAGTCAGAACCTAGAAATTTACAGAAAAGAAGAGGAGTTTACAATGAAAAGGCTCTCATGAAAGGCAACTTTGAAAGGAAGGGCACTACTTTGGTGGTTCGACTAAATCGGGTGACTGTTAATGAGGACAATAAAGGGACAAACGTTTCCTGCAGTAGAAAGATCAAAAAATCTCAAATGCCAATAAATAAAAAGAATAATGGAGCACTGAGGCCAACTAGAAGCACATCTAAAGTTCTGCATCTTCGCGGCTCAATTGTGCGGTTAAAGTTTCAGAAACCGAGGCAAACTGCTCTGCATAGAAATTTAGTGCTGAAGTCGATTGTTGCTGCGAGAAAGCCTATATTAACACGTACTTCTCAACGACTGGATCAGAAAATAACTAAACCCCTTTCTTGTAGAAAACGCCAAGGCAAGAAATACCCAAATTTAGTGGGAAAACGTATACGACATCTGTATGAGGAAAAGGATAAATCAGAATCCTGGTATAAAGGTGTAGTGGTTCGAGTGCATGAAAAGCACCAGAATCCTTTACAAACTGTGTACGAGGTTAAATATGACACTGAACCTGACTGGCAGTACTACCTTGAACTCTTGCAGGATTATGAAAAAGGGTGGCTAAGAGTTGATGACTGACTTGTAAAATTAAGCACTGTGCTACCTTCTTTGTTTCCATATCTCTAATGGTAATTACACAGGCTAAAGTAAAATAGAATTGTATATGCCATCCAGGAAAGTAATTCATCAGGTCTTCATTATTTTGTTTATTTAGCAGGGCAATAAAAGATTGCAGCAGTTCCCACATTCTCCTTAAGATTTAAGTGCAGGGTCCTTCAAAATTACAGTGCAAAATATTAGAGACCAATTTGTGTGAGGATTTTTGCATTGCAGCACGGCCAAGAGGTAGCATTGTCAGTTCACATTACAAAGCTAGAAAATATTTTGAATACTATGATGTCAATAACTTCTAAAAATGCTGGAATGGAATTCAATGCAAATGTTTCCCTAGTCAAGTTAACTAAAGATAAAAGGTCTCTATGTCCCAAACTATTTCATTCAACAAAAATCAGTGATGTTCCACTCATCCTACAGTAATTTCTGAGCTAAGTATCAATTTTTTTTAGGCGAAATTGTTTTGCACTGTTCTCTCCATTTTCTGTTCTTGTGCTGATTCCTTTGTCCACGTATGCTAGCAGCTGTCAGTCTTTGGCTCTGCTGCGATTCTTCATGTGTCAGCCAGAAGCAAGAGTTGATGTGATGTTTGGCATGGAGCGCCTTACAACCGTATCCAATTCCATTGCTGCTGGGTGCCTTTACAAGCATTTCTTAAGTGAAATTGTTGGAAAACCTTTGAAAGCTGTAAGCCTGGATCATCTTTTGTTCTATTCCCTAGCCAATGCTAGAGGTCGTTTGGGGACCTGTCAACCACATCCCCAATGAGAATGAGCTAACTCAGGACTAACTTGGACTATGATTTATAATTAACAGATGGTGCATAATACAAACTGGCAATCGTTGTGTATGTGTTTTTACAATGTCTATTCTTGTATGATAGCCATTCAAATTCAGTTCAGCAATTTGAATATGCAAGTTGGATTTAGATATAAAGTTAGTGTAGAACTTTCAATACTACCAGCACAATTGTTAACTGCTTCCCTCCCTCCTACCTGTGTACTGTCCGCTTTCATCTCCTAAGTGAGAACCTGGGTGTGAGCAGAAGCAGTTCCATGCAGAACCAGTGCTGCTTGTTGGTCCTCTGTTATTGAAGTATTTATCAAAGATGGGTGACCAGCACTATATAGGAGGCCTTTTTTGATTCAACGTTTAATCAAGTTTAAACCATTTTTTTTGTGGGGCAGTGATTCCACAAACAATTAGCAGTAAGTATTTTTAAATTCTGTCCTCTGCCCAAAGAAACCTTTGTGTTCATGATGAGTTTGACAAGTATGTTTATCTAAATTGTTACTGATGTACAGACTTAAGAAATTGGGGCATTGATAGCACAAATTGCATTAAGTAGTGTAGCTACACTGTAGTGTTTTTGTATGGACTTTTTGTAATAAGAAAATTAGCTAATTAAGTTAAAGTTGTTACATTTTCATGTTTCATCTGTTGATATTGAAATACTACATGAAATTGGGAGGTGAAAGAAACAGTGTTGCTAACTCCTTTCTGTGTATACTTTTGTATAAAGATTTCAAACCAGTTCAACGTTTTCTTGATTCTTTTGTGGTGTGAATTTATCTCTTATCTCTCACTTTGTTCCTGTTATGGTTCGATGCACTTCAGCTCTTGTAGAGGCTTACTTGATGCAAGGTTCATCTCCTCGGAGCCAAAGGCATTGCAAAGACTTGTTTAGCTGGTTAGAGAAATAAGTGGAGTTCTGCATGCAGTTTTACAAGATCTGCATTAATGATTGCAGCATTCTGTATTCTATAATAAGACAGTGTTAAAGAAAGTTTATCACTGCTAGTTGCTGAAGGACCTCTTTTATGTGCCTCACTGCCTTTTTCTGTCATAGGAAATGGTAGCAGCAAATCTGTGAACAAAGTCTCCGTAATCAAATGATAGTGAGAGTTTAAGTCAGTATATCAGGAAAACACTCTTTTTGCATCTCAAGTGCTTTAATTCTACTTGTGGGCTCAAAAGGAGCCTTTATTAACAACTCAACTGGAAGATGACCCCTTTGTCAATGCAGTCTTTTACAACTTGTTCATTTTTCAAGGTTTAAACCTGTGATTGGACATGAGAATGATACTACTGAGAATGGAAGTCACCTCACCTGGTTAGGATAAAAGAAAAAGAGCAACTGGAATCTTAAACTTCTAATAAATATTGACTTAAGTTTGTGATTTCTCTCTTAACTCTGACAAATTCTTCCATTCACAAAGTCTTCTACCTACTTTCATGAGTATTGCCAACATTTGAAGTCCCAAAATGAAGTCCGCAGTGGTGTGGGCCATGCCGTTCTTGCAAAAGCATCAAAACTTGCCTCCCAGCTGCAACTGTTTTTGAACACACTAATGTTTACTCACTGGCACCTTTATCTGACTTTGTTGCTTCCTGGGTGTGCCTGAGCTGCTGCTTCTTCTAGAATGACATGGTGTTCTGGTGGGAGTTGTGAATTAGGATGTTTTCAAATGATGGGTGTGGCTGACTTCTTCCTCCAAGACGACACCCTTTGGAATGATCACATACAGGCGAGTTTATGAAGCCAAGTAAGCATTACTGAGTAAACAGCGCAAAGAGCATATACGATGAGACTTGCTGCCAGCTTTACCTTCAACCTTGCCGTTTACCAGAGCCTGTCAAACATCTATGGTCTTTTCCTGTGTTATAATTGTCCTGCAGGTGGCTTCCTGCAAACTTGCCTGTAGAACATGATCAGTATGAATGCTTGCACCGTAAAACATTTCCCATGCTGATGAGCAGAGTTGATACATTGTAACTTGAAAGGCAGCAGCGGTGAAGAATAGCAAGAGCCTTTGTAACCACCTGAGAGTTGGTGGCATAGATACTATGACATATACTTGTTTTCCTTGAGAAAATCATGCAAAATGACATTGTTATACCCATGTGCTGAAAGAAAGTGAATACAGAAGTGGATGAAGACTGAAGAGTTGACAAGTGTCTTGATGTTCCTTGGTTAACTTATATGGGAACACATGGGAATAGCCTGCAAGTTTGCTCTCAAGTGTTTCCTAGTTTCTCTTCAGATTGCATAAATCCTTCCCTCCAAGCCACTCGCTATCTTGGAACTGTTGCTAATGTAAATTCCTGAGATGCCTAACAGCACTCTCAAGGAGCCCACGCACACTGCAACAATTCAAGGAGATAGTTCATCACCTACCACCTCTAAGTCAAGTTGGAGTGCGTAACAAATTC
Source organism: Chiloscyllium plagiosum (assembly GCF_037043375.1). Lineage (NCBI taxonomy): Eukaryota > Metazoa > Chordata > Chondrichthyes > Orectolobiformes > Hemiscylliidae > Chiloscyllium > Chiloscyllium plagiosum. Next base: position 16,515,866 of record NW_028270180.1, read on the forward strand.
TGGCCTAGCACCATCCTGTGAATAAATAGGTTGCTCTTCAATGTTCAATAATTCTAGCCTTTCTGTAAATGGAACTTTTACAGATACAAGTGGGACTCCTCTTAACTTCTTATTGCTACAAAACTAGTTATTGTTCTGTGGAAAGGGGAAACACCCTTTCCATGTCAACTTTGTCGAAGCCAATCAGGGTCTTAATATATTTCAATCAAGGTATATCTCACTTTCTAAACCCTAGTGAAAACAAGCCCAGCTGTCCAATCTTTCCTCAGTTATGTAATATTCACTCATTCACTTTGTGTCGCAAGCTGGGCCAGCATTTGTTCTTCACCCCTGCTTCCCTTGAGAAGATGGTAGTGACCTGTTTCTTGAACCACTGCAGTCCATGAGCTGTAGGTATACCCACGATGCTGTTAGGGAGGGAATGCCAGTATTTTGACCCAGCAACAGTGATATACTTCCAAGTCAGAATGTTGAATGGCTTGGAAGGGAACTTGCAGGTGGTAGTTTTCCTGTATATCTGTTGTCCTTGTCCTTCTAGATGGTAGTGGCAGTTGGTTTTGAAGGAGCCTTTAGTGAATTTCTGCAGTGTATGTTGTAGATTGTACAGACTGCTTCTGCTACTGAGTGGCAGCGGTGGAGGGAGTGGACATTTGAGGATGTGTCAATACAGTATTTTATACACATTCCAGGTTTCAATTTACTAAACTTTCTGAGCTTCTTTCATTGCATTTATTTCCTTTTGCGATGTACTGCCCACCATATAGGAGATACGGTCTCATCAATACCCAATATAACTGAAGCATAACATACTTTAATGTTAAATTCTTCTTGTATGAAACATAAATCAGTGGCCTCCAAAGTCTTGTTTACATGCTATGCCTCCATACTACCTTCTCACAACTCAACCTGTAGAACGTCAAAATCTGTCTCCACTTTGGAATTCTGAAGTTATTCTCCATGTGAGTAATTCTCTGCTTTCTCATTCATCCTGCCACGATTCAATGACAACTGCTACATCTATCTCAGCACACCTTTGACAGTAAGTCACCAGTCACAAATCTGTTATCAGAACAAGTCCATTACAATTGAGGCATGGTTGAAAGGCTAATGCATGTCCAAAAACCTCTACATATGACTGCAGCAAAGAAATATTAAGATCAAATTCCCTCATTCAACTGATTGTACTATTCAATATCATCATAAGAAATATCCTGTTTTTTAAAATCCTCACATCGGCAGAGGCAGGGAAAACCTGAATTTTGTGCAAAGCTGAAGAGTTACATTCAAACCAGTTTAAAAAAGGTGAAACTAAACTGCTGGAAGGCTTCTTATTCTAATCTATTGATATTTAGACCCATTGATCCTTGTGAAACCCACTTCATATTTGGCCACTGTCTCATCGCCAAAGCTCTTGAGCAGATTGATGTCTCACAGTCTTCTCTGTAAACCCATAACTTTATTTTAGAATTCTTACAATTAAATTATCTTTGAGGCTGAAATCTCTCCAAATTCAGCATATAGGTTGGGCTGATCACTAAAGACCTGTAAGAACAGAGTTTGGAGTGGAGTAGTCAAAATAAGGAATGACTGCCCTAATAATTTGGTTAGGTAAACGGAAGATGTTCTTTCCATTCCGTGCAGATAAAATGCAAATCTAGCAAAAGGACTTGCATATTAATCAGGTTATTGCAATGGTAGGTAAAGTTACTGCAAAGTGTTTGAAACAACCCAAAAAATATCCATAATATGGATGTCTGAGGTAGTCCAAACCATCTTTTATAGTATAGTTAACTCGAGTAGCAATTTGTATATCATGCACATTTTGAAACATGGTGTTCCAATGTATGAAATTAAGTTTGTCTTTAATACATCATTGACAGTATGATAACATACAACAGGAACATTACCAAAAGGACTAAATTTTCTTTATCCAGATTGCCTCAAAGTAATGGTGATCACCTTTGGTGTTGAACTTTATGGTGACTAAAAGTCTAATGTTTCTTAGACTACAGAACAGTTGCATTGATCAAATTTAAGAGAGCAAATTACATTGTTCCTTTCAGAATTGTTAGGTATTCAAGTTCTTCTGTTGTGATGTTCGGACTTGCTTCAGTGACCTCCAGCAAGGTGCTTCTTGATGGAAGTGTCTGTAACTCTTTCAACACCCATAGCATTGCTCCCAAAGTCCAGCTGAAAGGATATGTACAGTGAAATGTAAATGGAGCATAAACAATATTTGTTAGCATGAGTCATCAGACAAATGAGTGAAATCGTATTTAAGAACATGACCCCTGGGCTTGATACAAGCTGAAATAAAACAGCAAGACATTTGGACATTCAAAAGGCCTGCCAACAATTTGTTTAATTTGTTTTCAGGATATTTGGCAGTAAGTCCACCTCTTGACTCCCTGAAATCTGTCCATCGTCTACAAGGCACAAGTCAGGAGTATGATGGAATATATCCCAATTTCCTGGATGAATACAGCTCTAATAACATTTGAGAAGCTTGGTACCATTTAGTACAAAGCAGCCTGCTTGTTTGGCATCTTGCACCACCTTCAATATTTCACATCCTTCACTATTGATGCTCAGTAGCAGCAGCTGTGTACCAGCTACAAGATGCACTGGAGCAACTCACTAAAGTTGGTCTGAAAACACCTTCCATACTGACAGCCTCTACCATCTATAAGGACATGTACAGCAAAAATAGGGGGCCACCACCTTCTGCAAGTTTCTTTCCAAGTCATATACCATCCAGATTTGGAATTGCCATTCTTTCACTGTTGCTGGGTCAAATCCTGGAATCCATCCCTCTCTAACAATACTGTAGGTGTTCCTTTACATTAAGCACTGCAGTAGTTCATGAAGACTATATGATGTAGAAGCCGAAGTAGGCCATTCAGCCCTTCAAGACTACTGTTGTTTAATGAGACCATGGCTAATCTAATGATCCTCAACTCCACTCTCTGGCCTTTTCCCCAGAAACCTTGATTCCTTTACTGATTAAAAATCTGTCTATCTTGGCCTTGAATATACTTAATAAGCCAGCAACTACAACTCTGTAGTAAAGAATTTCACATTTTAAGAGAAGAAATTCCTCCTCATCTCTATCTTTAAAGGGTAACCCTTTATTCTGAGTTTGTGGTCCTAGAGTCTCCACAAGAGTCTCCACAAGAGTAAAAATCTACTTTCTACATCTACTTTGTCACATCCCCTACGAAACTTATATATTTAAATAAGATTACTCCTCATTCTTCTCAACTCCAATAAGTACAGCCACAACCTACTCAACCTCTCCTCATAAGACAATCCCTCTCTGCCTGTAATCAGCCTCGTCAACCATTTCTGAGATGCATCCAATGCTTGTTATCTTTCCTTTAATAACGGCCACAAAACTGTTCACAGTATTCCAGCTGTGACCTGATTATGCCTTGTACAGTTTTAGCGAACCCTCCTTCCTTTTAAACTCCATTCCCTTTGAAATAAAGGCCAACATTCCAATTGTTGAAGTTGTATGATAGATTTTTGGGAGACTTATGCATGAGGACTCTAAAACCCTTCAGTACTATAGTTTTCTGCAATCTTTCTTCATGTACCCACTCTATTTTTCCTGCCAAAGTATATAACCTCTCATTTTCCCATATTATAACACAAGAATGCAGCTCTCTACCACCGTATCCAGGGCAGCTGGGATAGATAATACATGTTGGCAGAGCTAGCAATAAACACATTCCCTTGTATGAATAATAAAGAAACATTTTGCAATGAAGTGACTTACTTTTCAAGGACACTTATAGTCAACCATGTAACTAAACTGAATCAGTGCTATTCCCTGAAGAACATAAGTTAACCAGTTAGGGTTTTGTTTTGTTTTGTAATGGCAGTTCAACAATACCTTGTTCACTCATTTCCCTATGTTCATAGACAGACAGATCATTGAATTCAATTCCACATCTTGAGATTTTTAATTTGTGATTTCTGAAATCTTAACCCAATATTATCACCTCCATAATGGTACCATACAAACTTCTACCAAATGCCAGAAAAGGATTTATTAATATGTTTGCCTGTCTGTTGAGCCTTTCTTGAGCATGAAAGAAACGACTCCAAAAATTGACATAGAGTCATAGAGATGTACAGCATGGAAACAGACCCTTCGGTCCAACTCATCAATGCAGACCAGATATCCCAATCCAACCTAGTCCCACCTGCCAGCATCTGGCCCATATCCCACCGGTCTGTTAATATACCCATCCAAATGCCTTTTAAATGTTGCTATCATGCTAGCCTCCATCACTTCCTCTGGCAGCTTATTCCATATACATACCACTATCTGTGTGAAAACGTGCCCCTCAGGTCTCTTTTATATCTTGCCCCTCTCACCCTAAACCTATGTCCTCTAGTTCTGGGGTCCTCCACCCCAGGGAAAAGACTTTGTCTACTTATCCTATCCATGCCCCTTATGATTTTATAATATTGTCAATGTGAGCATTTTCACCTTGGCTTTTATTTCAATTTTCCAAAAGTTTGAAGGTTTCTTTCATTCTGTTGTTGATCAATTCTAGTCCAGGGCATTTTTTTCCTGGATATATAAGCCACAGTTTAGAAAACAGATCAAATTCATCCGAAATTGCATGTGGAGCCAATGTCCTTTTTGCAAACCACATCAAAGAGATAAATGAAAAGAATTTGTTCTAAACTGTCTTTACTTAAATTATCTCAATTCTGAAATTAAACCAAAGCCCAAACTACATTCTAGCAGTTCTTCAAGTTCATCGTACCATGTGATCAGATTAAGTTGGGGATCTAGTATAAAGAAATGTTTTATTTGTAATTGAATGCTGTGTTTTTACAAACTTTTCAATCCCTCAATTGCTTCATGGCTCATATATCATGAAAAAACTATTGCTTTTAAATCAAAAACACTTTGCATTTCCTTGTTGAATGAGCCACTTGATTACATTTCTCAAAAGCATTCTTTCCTCAAAGGAGCCCATTCAGGTATTGAACAATACCCTCAGTATTATTCGGATGAGTTTTGCGGCTCTTTGACAAATCTTTTCAGTTTTCCTTTTTCTCATACCATGCTTCCATGACCTGCTTAATCTTCTGCTGCCTGCAATTTCATGCTAACTTCCTTGCTTTGGCTATGTTGTAGAATCAGTTGACCTTGCCTTTATATTTTGTTTCACAAAAGCAATGAAACCGGTCTTCGCTTGGCAGTAAGCTGGCTTGAGTTTGGGAACTCACCGGTCTATTGAGCTGAACTTTAACTTCTGTGCCCAGAAACTGGGCAGTAAGATTGGGTTTGACTTCCATACATTGGCTTTGGACTTTGTTCCCATTTTGTTTGGTGGACCATAGGCTGTAAATCCACTGCTCTATGTCCTTGAAATTTGTTCTATGTCCCTTTAAAAGCTGAAGTTAAGCAAATTAATGCATTTGAAGTAATTTTAGAGCCCATGAGAAAGAAAGGGACATAGAAACCATTGCAGGTCATTTATTCTCTAAAGCTAGTTCTATTACTTAATAACAGATGATCTATATGTTGAGTTTATTTTCCATTTACCTGTTGCTCATTTCTTTGGATTGGATCTATGTGGTTCATTTTCTTGGGTCTTACTGTTGCACTGTTATCACTGGAGACATTGTGTCCAATATGGATTTTCTGCCTGCCTGAATGACTACCAGTAGACTCTTCCCACAACTCAATGCATAAAACTGGCCATCAACTGAAGAGTCCAGCTGTCAGTTTAAATCTTGCTGTAACTGGGCTTGTGTATTCCCAAGCAGGGGCATCCCACCGCCTCTTTTTGCACTCCTGGTACTTGCTTGGGCAGTTGTAACCACACTTGGACAGAAGCAATGTTTAAGGACAGAGCTAACAGTCAGGTCTCACAATGGGAAAGTGTGCAGCCTTGGCTGTGATTTGGGTCTACTCCATATGTTGGCACATTGACTGGGGACACAGGTCAACAAAACAGGTAAAGAATCTGCATTCACAATCAAAACCCTCGTATTCCAAAGCCAGTGTGGTCCCAGTTTATTTTATTCACTCAAGAGATATGGACACCACTGGTTGGGCCAGCATTCATTGCACATTCCTAATAGCCATTGAGATGGTGGTGATGAGCTATCTTCTTAAACTGCCACAGTCCATTTAATATAGGTACACCCACATTGCCATTACGGAGGGAGTCCCAGGATTTTGACACAATTACACTGAAAGAACGACACTACATGTCCAAGTCAGGTTGGTGAATAGCTTGGAGATAAACTTGCAGGTTATGGTGTTCTCATATATATGTTGCCCTTATCTTTCTGGATGGTAGTGGTCTTAGATTTGGAAAGTTCCTGATGAAGGACTTATGCCCGAAACGTCGATTCTCTCAGGATGCTGCCTGACCGGCTGTGCATTTCCAGCACCACATTCCCGACTCTGATTGCCAGCATCTGTAGTCGTCTCTTTCTCCTTTGGAAAGTGCTGCCTCTCCTAAGCCCATAACTACTTTAAATCAGGGAAAAACTGACATTTGTGTAGCACCCTTGGTGTCAAGCTCACAGAGCATAATGGCTGGGAACTGCTAATATTGGGTATCAGCAGATGTCCTGTCAATAGGAAGTGTAAAAAATAGTTTCACGTTGTCTATTAAAGGCAGGACGTTTTGTCCACAGTCATTTGCCTTTGAAGAATTTTCTAGAAGCATGTTTGTGTACAAATTAATCCTTTGTCTAGAAATCACAGAGTTCACCTGACCACTGGCAGCCGTCTTTCACGCACATTTTAAAAGTCAATTTCTAAAGTGCCCACATTGGATGGGGTCCTTATCTTGGAAGTTAGAAATATAACATCCATACTGCACATGACAAAAGAAATAAAAATTCAGTTCAAAACTTATAACCCCTACATGGGCCAAAGGGGAATCACTCATTAATCTCCTTGTGAAACTTGTGGATTATGAATTCCCTTGGTAAGTGGTAATGCACTGCCCAGATGGAACTCATCACCTGAGCACTTATTGTGGCGCAGTGGTAATGTCTCTACTGTGGCCCAGGAGACCTGGGTTCAAGTCCCACCTGCTCCAGTGGTGTGTAATAACATCTCTGAACAGGATGATTAAGAAAATAGGTTAGAATTAAGGAAAAAATTAGCCGATCCAGGTAGTGACTAGTAGTTTTAAAACAAAACACAAAACACACCCAGTCTTCCTCACTTTTGATGGTGTTGTAATACCCTCAACGGACCCTTGTGAATATTTAATTAGCGTCACGGGTGCTATATTGGTGGTGGTTACTGTTTAAAACACAAAACAGTCATGGTGATCTGATGGTGGGAAGGTTGTTCAGTTGTGTGTGATAACTCTTCTGGATTCATATTAAAAGAAGCAGGTAAATGTGGTTAATAGTTAAAAAATACATGGTGATTTAGTGGTGGGAAAGTTCTTTGGTTGTGTGTGATAACACTTCTGGATAATTTTTAAAAAATACCATTAGTGTTCAACAATAAATGATGATCATTTCCACACCCCTGAGTTATTTCAGAAACCAATTAAAATAGAAGCAAAATTTTCATCGTAAACTGAAAATCATTGATGTTTAAAATTTGGCAAACTCTTCTTTGCACTAATCTTCCTCCTGCAAGAAAAGTTGGCTGGATTTTAACACTCACGTTTTAGAAAACATTTTGGTACAAAAAAAAAGTGGTTAATACTGGTGCTGAAATGAGATTTGTGTAGTGCAATAGAAAAATGGAACAGACTTTTAGAGTCATAGAGTATGGAAGCAGACCCTTTGATCCAACCGGTCCATCCTGACCATAACCGCAAACTAAACTAGTCCCACCTGCCCACTCCTGGCCCATATCTCTCTCAGCCTTTCCTATTCGTATTTATCCGAATTGTAATTGCATCCACATCCACCACTTCCTCAGGAAGTTCATGGAGAGTGGAGATAAGAGGGCCATTGGACTGCATTGTCTGGACTTTGGACTATTTGATCACAGTATGAGATTTATGGACTGTGGGAAGAAAGGGCCAGTGGAAAAAGTGCAAGCTTCAGAGACAATGTTGCATTTAATTAAATGAGTTTGCATGCAAAGGCAGAAAAACAAGAGAGAGACAGACATGGTAATGGATATAGAACCTGGAGCACGGTCTAACAAAATGATGAAGGAGGTGGGCTAGTGAGGAATGGGTGGCTGCAGAATATTAACCCCAAGATAGAACTTATTGCAGAAAATGAAAAGGAGAACCATCAGCAGGAGGCAAGGATTGCAAATCTACCCAGAGAGTAGCAATAGTCTATGTCAATAGGACTCCCAAAGCCAGAGGGGAGATTTGCTTATCCAACAATGACTTGCATTTATGTAGAAACTCATAGAAGCACTTCATAGGAACTTTACCAAAGAAAACCTTGCCAACAATTTTCATATAAGGAGATATTAGGACAGGTAATCAGAAGCTTGGTCAAAGAGCTAGGTTTTGAAAAGGAAGAGGTTAAAAGGTTTAGGGCAGGAATTCAAGAGCTTATTTGAGAGTACATTGACTAATGGCCTACTGATTAAAGCCTGTTTACAGATGATAAGTGATCGCATTTTCTTTATTTCTTCTCTCTCAATAAGATCACTACACAACCAAACAGAATTCCCTAGAATATTGACATATCCCTCCTAACACCTGCAGTGCACAATGATTTAAAGGGACCTGAGGGGCAACCTTTACACACAGAGGGTGGTTCACATGTGGAATGAACCGCCAGAGAAAATGGTAGATGCGGGTACAGTTACAACATTTAAAAGACATTTGGCTAAATACATGAATAGGAAAGAAATAGCTAAAACTGCCGATGCTGTAAATCAGAAACAAAAACAGAAATTGCTGGTAAAGCTCAGCAGATCTGTTAGCGTCTGTGGAAAGAAATCAGAATTAACATTTTGGGTCAAGTGACCCCTCCTCAGAACTGATGGGAGCTAGGAATAAAGTCGCCCGTTCTGAGGAAGGGTCATAGAACATAGAACACAGAACATTACAACGCAGAACCCTCAATGCTGAACCAATCTGAAGCCTATATATCCTACTCTATTCCATTTTCATCCATATGTTTACCCTATGACCATTTAAATGCCCTTAAAGTTGGCGAGTCTACAACTGTTGCATGCAGTGCATTCCACACCTCCACTACTCTCTGAATAAAGAAACCACTTCTGACATATGTCCTGTATCTATCACCCATCAATTTAAAGTTATGTCCCCTCATGCTAGCCATAATCCTATGCCCTGTGTAGGATGCTTAAACAAAAGAGGGTTCCCCAAATGGAATCAAGACCTGATTTTGTGTCATGTAATGCAGATTCATATCTGAAATATTGCTGACTCAGAGGTCAGTTTGCTTGAAAGAATCTTCAAGTAATAACAGCATATTTCCAAGGTAGCAGGGGGAGGAAAAATTTATTGATCAATGTGGTCTCCTGGAAGATGTCATCATCACTTACCTCAAAACATTAACTCTGATTTCTTTCCACAGACGCTGCCAAACCTGCTGAGCTTTTCCAGCAATTTCTGTTTTTGTTTCTTATTTACAGCATCAGTAGTTCTTTCAGTTTTCACTATGTCTTTAAGTTAAGCAGAGGATAAGTACATTTTCTGATTGGCTGTCACTCAGGGATGAAAGGTTGTACCACTGGACCTCCAATTGTCTGGCATTCAAACACCAGCAAGGCTCACGAGGTGAGGATCAAAGGCCAGAATTATCACAATCTCTTTCCTGTCTGTGTAGGTGTTAGTAATAGTGGCCATAGCCCCGGAGAACCATAGGAGAGGGGTAGAGAGAAAGTGAAAAAGACCACTGATGATGTGTTTAACCTGAGGGTCATCATGCCTCAGGCAAGGGCCATGATTGAGATATTGGGTTGCTCATGGTAACATCAGCCAGTGTGGGAACTGAACTCACTGCCCTGTGTAGGATGTTTAAACAAAAGGGGGTTTGCCCAAAAGGAATCAAAACCTGATGTTGCATTGTGTCATGTAATGCAGATACGTATTTGAAATGTTGCTGACTCAGAGATCAGCTCACCTGAAAGAATCTTCAGATAATAACAGCATGTTTTCCAAGGGGGAGGAAAGATTTATTGATTAATGTGGCCTCACTGCCTCCAGAAGAGAATTTTCCAGGTTTATCTAAACTTGCCTAACTTTTTTTTGCCTCCCATAAAAGTGACATTGAGGGGCCAGAACAAGACTTGATTGTCTGCAACTTGTAGATCGCACAGACATAATGAACATTTTTAGCCTTTGCTCCTCCTTTTCACATGCTCATCTCTGAGCAGCTCCAGAGATGCAGCCCTCCTTTAGTAACACAATGTCCTTATGTGGGACTTGATGTGTTGAAGTCATGTGAGAACAATGCAAACATCAAACCAAGCTGATATAACAGGACAACACACATGCTGGTGAGTAATTTTGGTTCTTATCTATTAAGGGTTATTATAGTGCAAGTCCGAACAAACTTGCTAACACCCCTGTGTCGTGCTGGAAAAGCACAACCGGTCAGGCAGCATCCAAGGAGCAGGAGAGTTGACATTTTGAGCATAAGCTCTTCATCAGGATCTTATGCCTGAAATGTCGATTCTCCTGCTCCTTGGATGCTGCCTGATCAGCTGTGCTTTTCAGCACCACACGCTCGACTCTGATCTCCAGCATCTGCAGTCCTCACTTTCTCCATGTTAACAATCCTGTGCAATTTATTCTTGCCCAATTCAAAGAAATGTTGAGCATCTGAACATTTTAACATGATGAACAGCACTTAAAAGCAGCATACCATGAGATCTTCTGAACAAAGCAAGCTACTTGTACTTACAGCCCAACTGGGACACTATAATGAAGAAGGTAAACTTGTAGGTTTGTGATGGACTTTGGCAAAAGTATTGGTGCCATCAGCAGTGGCAGGAGTTGGGAAAGTGTGGGTTTCATTGTATCTGTAATGAATTCTACCAACTAAGAACAGAGGTGTTTATGCATGTTTCCAGAGTGGGTGAGGAATCTACAAATGAAAAGTTTGTTGAAAGGATTCTGAAAACTGTACCTGACCCATGCCAATCATACACGTGTCACTTCCACATTGATCATTGGCTAAGTGCTGACTGCAAAAGGGTTATTAATAACTTTAGCCCTGACATAAATTAAGTAAAACAACTGAACGTAATCTGATCCAAAGACACACTTTCACCACTGCCAGGTAAAATACCACTTTATCCACTTCCTCTCCAGTGAAATGATTGGAAAATAAGTCATTCGTTTACAAAGAAACAAAAAGGAGATTCTGTCTGAATCCTATCAAAAGCTGTCATGAGAGACAAGGCAAAATTTGCCAATATAAATTGGCCATTAATGCTAGTGGAGCGATATGGTTGCTATCACAAAGAATATGGAGAATTATGGAAATTTGCTTTACTAAATACATTTACCATAACTTTAATACATTCAACAATAATTATAGTCAGGATACATGTTTGATTTGTGGCAATTTCTTCAGGGAAGCATATACACACTCATATAAGTTGTAGAGTATTACAGCCCTTCAGCCCATTGAGTCTGTACTGACCTATATACATAAATCCCACTTTCCAGCACTTGGCCCATACCCTTGAATGTTATGGCATTTCAAATGCTCATCCATGTACCTTTTAAAAGTTGTGAGGTTTCCCACCTCAACTACTCTCCTCGGTAGGTTCCAGATTCCACCGCACTCTGGGTGAAAAAGAAACCTTCTTCAAATCCCCTCCACGCCTCCTACTCTTCACCCGAAAATTACGTATAGAAGTTGGAGCGATTTCTCTCCCTTTGATGAATATCTAGTATATCTGATAATGAATGGAGATTTGTTTTAGTTTAGTGAGGGGTCAAAACAATACAATATGAGTCCATGGAAAATATTCCCTGGTGCCAAAGTGTTAAGGAGATACAAGGGGTATTTTGGTTTGGGTTACACTTTGCTTTATGTCCAAGGAAACACAGTGACACGTCTACATGAGAACTTCACCATCACATCAAAGTGTTTTCTTTCCACTTTGCCCTATCACTAAAAGTTGATTATAACTTAGGGATTGATCTAAACCATAGACTGTCTTGTGGAAGTGAAACTGTCAGCTACGGAAGACTTCACACCCAGAGAACTGAGCTCAAGCCACAACGTAAATGCATCTTCTGCAATGTGGGTCAAAAGTTCAAAGATGGAAGTGGATTAGCCCCTCCTTATCTACATGCGGTATGAACGAACTCATGTTGTCAAAGTAAAACACAATAAAAGACAAAGGTAGAATATGATAAAAGCAGGGTTCACTGTGATTCAGCAATTACCAGAAATGTGATGACACTGAAAAATTAGAAACTAGTTGGAACACCAAGTAGAACAAATTTGAAATAGTCTATGTAAATAGGCTTCTCAAACCCAAAATTAACTTGAGAATGATTCAAAAACAGAAATTGCTGCAAAAGGTCAGCATCTGTGGAGAGAAATCTGACCCTTCTTCAGTCACACAATCTGAAACACTAACTCTCATTTCTCTCCACAGATGGTGCCAGACCTGCTGAGCTTTTCCAGCAATTTCTGTTTTTGTTTCTGATTTACAGCATCCATTCATTTGTTTTTTATTGATAAAGATTCAGTTTGTGGGGCAGTTATACAAAGACACTAACTTTGTTTTTTCCATCACCAGCCCCCACTCTACAATAGTATTCCCCAGTCATGTAACAGATACAAAAGGAGACAGAATAATATAAGCAAAGAGATCAGCAAAAACAAGCTGTTCGCCAAATACCAGACTGAGATGATGTGCAACAAAAATAAAAAGGAAGTGAAAAAGAAAACATAGCAACTTTGGCAAAAACCTACCACTAAATGTTTTAAAAAAGAGGAAATACAGAAATGCAAGTTAATTTAAAATTGTTTCTTTCCTCACCCATTTGTTGTGCTTGACTTGATTCTTCAAACCTACCTGTTGCTGACCTCCTACATTCTAGCCTCCATAAACTGTAGGTTGTCTAAATGCCCCTGACTTGTCTTTAAGCTTGACCTGTCCAGTCAAGTCAAGCCCACCAAGGCAAAAGTAGATACTGGAGATGCTGGAGATTGGAGTCAAGATTAAAGTGGTGCTGGGAAAACACAGCAGAGATCAGGCAGCATCCGAGGAGCAGGAAAATCGACATTTTGGGCAAAAGCCCTTCATCTGTAATCCTGTCACCCTTCTAGAATGACTCTCACTCAAGCAAATTCCTCTACCTTGCCTCCATGGCATCCTGACTTTTGAAACATCCACCAGTCCCAAAACCCTCAGAAACGTCTGCCTCTTGCGGGAAGGATTTAGGTACTCTGTTGCTGGTGGCCATGTCTTCAGCTGACCTCCCTAAGCCTCTCTACGTCCCTTCCCATTATTTTCTTCTTTTAAGACCCTCCTTAAAAAGTATGTTTTTGACCAATCTTTTGGACATCTTCTCCAGTATTACCTTGGGTGATAGAGACTTATATTTTTCTTTACAACACTGGAATACTGCATGCAGTCTGGTCTTCCTACAATAGCAAAGATATTGTGAAACTTGAAAGGGTGCAGAAAAGATTCACAAGGATGTTGCCAGGGTTGGAGGGTCTGAGCTATAATGAGAGGCTGAATGGGGTGGGGCTATTCTCCCTGGAGCATTGGAGGCCAAGGGGTGACCTTATAGAGGTTTACAAAATCATGGATAGGGTGAATAGTCAAGGTCTGCCCCCCCCCCCCCCCCCCCCCAGAGTAGGGGAGTCCAAACCTGGAGGGCATAAGTTTAAATTGAGAGGATAAAGATTTAAAAGGGACCTAAGAGGCAAATTATTTTTTTATACAGAAGGTGGTTTGTGCATGGAATGAGCAGCCAGGGAAAGTGATGGAGGCTGGTACAATTACAACATTTAAGAGGCATTGAGATGGAATATGAACAGGAAGGGTTGAGAAGAATATGGGCCAAATTCTGGCAGATTTATTATATCTGTAGCGCATGGACGAGTTGGATCAAAAGATCAGTTTCCGTGCAGTACGACTCTGATTCCAAAGCACTCCTGTGATGTGTCTGGGTACATTTCATTGCTGTACAAGTTGTTGTGATTTGCATCATTCTTCTAGCTTCCATTCTTTGCTGGCTCTTCAACACAGACGTGCTTGTGTCTAGAAGTGACTAGATTCTACAATCCAAATCCAGAACTTCTCAATGACAATTTCCAATGTCTGTCGGTGGTTAACCTGACAACACACACAAGGTTACAAATTGTCAGTTTTGCTTCCTCCAAACAAAGCACTTGCCCGATTAGATGGAAGAAATTAATGCAACACCCAATGTGGCAACATTCAATATGGTAACCAGCTCTAGGATGCCAACTCTGGTTAGGAGTTAAAAGCTTAACCCTTTGAAACTCTGGCCAACACTAGTCTTAGTCTGTGATCACTTTTCCTAAAGACAGGAGTCCACGCCAGTGTCAATAGACATGACTGGATTTAACTGAAATGAATGAAATAAGCCTAAATCTTTTCCAAATCAACAGAATTATGATCAATTCACAGGATTCCAAGAAAATTTCTCACTAGTAAAAGAGTTCCAAACTGAGTCATGTGACATTTCAATGCGCTACATTTCAAAACGTCTGGGTGGAAGACTTTATTGTAATCACCATAGCACCTTCTCCACTCTCCTTTCCCCACCGTCTCTCCATCTGTCTGAGTAACTGCTTGTTTTTCATGGGAATCTAAAGTGAGTGGCCTCTATTTCTATCGCTACTCCATGACACAGTTCAACCCTCTGGAAGGCAAACTGAAAAATACACCCCATAGTTTTACATCAGAACCTAAGTTGCATTACAACTTTATCAAAAATATTTCCTTCAATGCTTTCTGACTGTGTAGGATTGTGACTATCAGACTGATTCATGGCAAAGCCATTCTGTTGTTTCAATATCATCAAGTTTTTGACTTCATTCGATAGTGATAGAAGCCATCGGCAAGATTCCTAGTTTCATTCCAAATTTGAGTGACAGGAATGAAGAGGAATAATTGGTCTTCATGTCATTGCTAACAGTGTGGCAGCTGCGTCCACTTACATTTACACAACTTAGCACTAATTACTGTGTTACCTTCTAACACGAGGCAGAATACCATTGGTTATATAACCCCTGCAAGGTGTCTACAGGGAGTAAGTGTTTCATTAAGACAGTGAAATCAGATGGGATATCATCGTCATGACACCAGTGGAAAAATAGTGTCTGGTGTGACTCTCAGAGCTGAAATAAGTCTTTTGCATGTTTGTCTGTCTGTCTGTCTATTAAATAAGCCTTCCAAACAAACGGTTATGTACGTTCAAACAAAATAAAACAAAGAACTGTAGACGTTGGAAATCTGAAAAAAAAACAAAAACACAGAAATTGCTGGAGAAACTTAGCAGGTCTGGCAGCACCTGTGGAGAGAAAACAGAGTAAGCGTTTCGAGTTCCAGTGAACGTTCTTCAGAACTTCTCATCTTTCAAACCATGAAGGCATTTCAAGGTGCTCTTCTTTGAAGTGCTTTCACAGTTGCGCTGTGATCTTATTGCAAGATGGGAGACAGCAAATATCAACAAGTGAGTGTTAACAAATTGATCTGGAAATTCAGCCCAAGGCATCAATATTTGACTTGGTGACATTTCTTGTACTCAGGTGCTAAAAACTCAAACATCTCAAATAACCATTAGCATTCTGCTTTTCATACATAAATGTGCTCGTAATATTTCATCTAACACTTTGTACGAATGACCTGTTCATTAACACAAATAAATATTTATCTTGGGAGTAATTCTGACAGTTAGATCTTTTAATCCTTTTAATTTTTTTTCTTTCATTGCTGTTCTTTGACTCCTTGCTGTCAGTCTCTGTATGATAACTCTTTAATGTTTTTCTTCTCCCCTGCTCAGGTCAAAGACACAAGCTATGGATCTTATGTGTCTACAAACACCTCACCCAAGCTAGCGTTCCTTGGGTGTCAGCCTAGAACAAGAACATTGGCAGGCAAGGTAACCAATATGCACATCAGAAGGAAGTGTGATCACAAACTCAATCTGTTAGATGACATACTTTCGTAAACTAAAATAATTTTCTTGCTTTACCAATTCTATGCCGTTTCAGACTTCCTCTGTCTAGGCTATAAATCTCTACCACACTTTACTCAAAATTCAAAGAACAAAGAACAAAGAAAATTACAGCACAGCAACCCTTCGGCCCTCCAAGCCTTCACTGATTCAGATCCTCTATCTAAACCTGTTGCCTATTTTCCAACAATCTGTATCCCTCTGCTCCCTGTCCATTCATGAATCTGTCTAAATACGTCTTAAATGGCGCTATCGTGCCCGCCTCTACCACCTCCGCTGGCAATGCGTTCCAGGCACCCACCAAGGTCTGCATAAAAGACTTTACACACATATCTCCCTTAAACTTTTCCCTCTAATTTTGAACTCATGACCCCTAGTAATTGAGTCCCCCACTCAGAGGAAAAAGCTTCTTGCTATCCACCCTGTCTATACCTCTCATGATTTTGTAGACCTCAATCAGGTCCCCCCTCAACATCCATCTTTCTAGTGAAAATAATCCGAATTTACTCAACCTCTCTTCATAGCTCGTGACCTCCATCCAGACCACATCCTGGTGAACCTCCTCTGCACCTTCTCCAAAGCTTCCACATCCTTTTGGTAATGTGGTGACCAGAACTGTACGCACTATTCCACTATTATACTCTGATGTTAAGGGTCAGTCTCCAACCTCAGTGAATGCTTTGCATTTCTTGTTGACTGAAAGGGGACACTGTACTGGAAACATGGTCTAACAGGGTCATGGTGCAGCTTGACTGGAATTTAAAAATCAACATTTCTAATCGACTCAGTTCACAATTTATTGGCCCGTTCATTGGACATGTTATGCATAAAGTTCACTAAGAGCCTGAGATCTCTTTCTATTTCACTCATTACTTCAATGTCATTTGTGGAGTACATCTGCTGTTGATTTTCTTTTCCATTTTATATGCAAACATTTCTAGTCAGCCAAACTGTACAATTTATAGATTTACATTATAAATAATGGCTGCTTTTCAACTTTCACTGTGAGTGAAGGAAATTAGGTTCCTCTTTCAGGATGAGTTGACTATCTATGGATAGGAAGAATATTCCGTTCAGCATCTAACTGGACTGGTGTGTGGGTCAGAGAGTTTGGAGAAGTCATTTTCTTCATGACAATGCAACAGCTTTTGCTGACAATTTTCTAACGAGAGGCACAAGTTTATTGAATTTTACAATTAACCAAAATTGGATCTTGATCTTCAACTGCAGGGCTCATCATTCAATGTCATAATCGTAAGTCTATTGTGAACATATCCCTAATTATTCAATGGGATTCCCCATTGGTCTGCTCAAGGTAGTTCCCTCACACACATGTAGGCACAATAACTTTAAGCATTAATGTCTGTTAGAATCCTTTACAAGTTTTAGCAGAAAGTGCAACCTTGTGAAAACATACAAATGCAAAAAACACATAAAAGTTCTCCGCAAAAGCAGAGTAGATTATCAGCCCCCTCAGCCATTCTGAAGGATCACAGCTGATCTTTCCCTTAAGTCCACTTTCCTCACATAATTTCTAATCTCATTTCATCAGTGTTCAAAAATCTATCATCCCCAGCCTTGAATATAGTCAGTGGCTGAGTCTTCTACAGCCCTCAGAGACATAAACGTTGAAAGATTCACAAATGAAAGTGTCTCCGCGTCATGAATGGCCAATGTGCGATGGGTAGTATTGTGGAGAAAATGCAATGGAATTAATGTTTAATGCAATAGTTAATAGTTGCATTGAGATCAATCTTGGGGAAATATAGAGACACACAGGAATCTCGCCTGGATTTAATTAGCTATTTCATGGTTTTCTTGTATTCACACTCCTGTCCTGGGTGACTGGTCCACAGGTGTTATCAATCTCGAGGAAGCTGATCCAATCAATTATTGTATATGTGTCTGAACAGTGAATTGTAGTTGGATAGTTGGCATTGGGGAGCATCAATACTGCAATCAACCTTATCCACAAGCTATGTTCACACTTGTAGCTCTTCTGGGAAAGATTGGTGATAGCCATCAAGAATGCGATTTCTGACCTGTTTCCCCCTTTCGTAGACAAGGGTGACATAACTGACATTGATTAAAATTCACCAATTTTCATCAAGAAAGTGATTAGTTTGTAAATCCCATTCTGTGAGTAAATATGAATTGGAATGATCTAACACAGCATGTAAAAGGTAGAAGATTAGAAAGAGCTGCCCTGTTCTTGCAAACAGGCAACCCAAACACAATGGATCAAATGGTTTCGGAACAGATTACAAAAAAAAATGATCTTTTTCACTTGTATTTTTGTTCCAAATAATCACTTCCTGATTATTATTTACCATTACAGAAGAGACAACCAAGATGGCAAGCTCCTGCATAATAACCTCCAACGTACAAGAATGAAAGAAATCACAAATATCTGAAAAACAACAATACCAACAGTTACCATGGCTAATCGTGGATGTCAAATTTTAGACATTTGGTATTAACATGGATCAAAGATGTTGGCTTCTAACACAATGTGGTTGAATTTCTCAACTCCGTAACCTTGTATCATTTCCATGGATTCAAGATGGCGCCAACACAGGGTGACTCTTTGTGAGCTCACTATAGCAGATCTTATTTTCACATTTCTTTCAATCATTCTACACTTTTAAAAAACTCAATTCTAAGTATCTTGCCTTTTTGTGCATCTTCTTTACGGCTATAACTTTGAATTCCTCACTCCATTCTCATCCTCGTCCTATGATCCTTGTACGGTATGATCTGCCTGTGCTGCACGCAAAACAAAACTTTTCACTGTACCCAGGTTCGTGACAGTAATAAATCAAATCATAATGTTCAACTATTATCAAGAACTGAGGAATCGAATAATTAAGTCATTAATCATTTTAATTGCAAGGCTCAAGGTTTTTTGTTTTGTTCATATTGGCTGCTCGACATTATGATCAGAAGTCAACATTTTGTACTTCTGAAACATAGAAAATAGGAGAGGTACCCCTGCCGTTCAATATTATCATGGCTGATCATCCATAGGCTGCTTCCACCCCATAACCTTTGATCCATTTAGCCCGACAAACCGGATCTAACTCCCCTGTTCAATTTTTGGCCTTAACTGCTTTCTGTGGGTTCTTGTAAGAAGCTCATCAGGCTTTGACATCTTAAAGTTTCAACATCCTCCTGTTCAACTCTTGCTTTCTATTTCTTTGAAAGCAGTAATGGTGGTGCAAAGGGCTCAGTGAGGGGGAACAGGTGTTGAAGCAAGGAATGGCATTTGATTTCATTGTAAAACCAGAGAAGTGATCCAACCTTTTAAAACTGTGAAAGCAGTCGGTGCCATGAGGTGTGACAAGGTGACATTTTCTGAGGAACAAGAGCATACCAAACAGGGGACGTGATAATAACTTAAAAGGAGGTCATGACGTAACAACTTCACAAACAGATTGAAACTCTATTTACTTCAGAGAGTTGCCTCTGATGGCAAGAGCAGTTCATACTCCATAGGAATTAGGAGTAGAAATAAGTCACTCAGCCCTTCAAGTCTTGTCTGCCATTCAGTAAGAGCACGAATGAAATGATTTTATTGGCACATGTATTTGGCAAAATACAGTCAAAAGTGTGTTGTCAACACAATCTGGTGCCATTTTAGATTGTAAAATGAATAAAAAGAAATTATTTAAATAGACTTTCATGTCTGTTCAATTGACAGAAAAATATAAAGGGAAAAAAAAAGAAATAATATTCAAATTTACAATCTTTCTTGTAAAGCACAACTCCGAGTTTTCTTACAGTCTCCAGGGTTTC
The DNA here is from genome assembly GCF_037043375.1 of Chiloscyllium plagiosum. Lineage (NCBI taxonomy): Eukaryota > Metazoa > Chordata > Chondrichthyes > Orectolobiformes > Hemiscylliidae > Chiloscyllium > Chiloscyllium plagiosum. The sequence goes on from NW_028270180.1 coordinate 16,535,794, forward strand.
TCTAAGGTATTCCAATCTCCAGACCCCAGTGGGTCCCCATTCAGGTCCAGTCAATGCCGAGAGGTCTCTGGTTCCACTACCTCGCCGACATCGCTAGCAGTCCCTGCTCTGGGCCTACCACGCAGCCAAAACTGCAGCATCCACCTCACTGACATTGCTAGCAGTCCCCGCTGTGGGCCTACCACGCAGCCAAAACTGCAGCATCGCTAACATCGCTAGCAGTCCCCGCTCTGGGCCTACCACGCAGCCAAAACTGCAGCATCGCTAACATCGCTAGCAGTCCCCGCTCTGGGCCTACCACGCAGCCAAAACTGCAGCATCGCTAACATCACTAGCAGTCCCTGCTCTGGTAAAAACAATGACTGCAGATGCTGGAAACCAGATTCTGGATTAGTGGTGCTGGAAGAGCACAGCAATTCAGGCAGCATCCGAGGACAGGCAAAATCGACGTTTCGGGCAAAAGCCCTTCAGTTACCATGGCTAATCGTGGATGTCAAATTTTAGACAGTTGGTATTAACATGGATCAAAGATGTTGGCTTCTAACACAATGTGGTTGAATTTCTCAACTCCGTAACCTTGTATCATATCCATAGGATTCAAGATGGCGCCAACACAGGGTGACTCTTTGTGAGCTCACTATAGCAGATCTTATTTTCACATTTCTTTCAATCATTCTACACTTTTAAAAAACTCAATTTTAAGTATCTTGCCTTTTTGTGCATCTTCTTTACGGCTATAACTTTGAATTCCTCACTCCATTCTCATCCTCGTCCTATGATCCTTGTACGGTATGATCTGCCTGTGCTGCACGCAAAACAAAACTTTTCACTGTACCCAGGTTCGTGACAGTAATAAATCAAATCATAATGTTCAACTATTATCAAGAACTGAGGAATCGAATAATTAAGTCATTAATCATTTTAATTGCAAGGCTCAAGGTTTTTTGTTTTGTACATATTGGCTGCTCGACATTATGATCAGAAGTCAACATTTTGTACTTCTGAAACATAGAAAATAGGAGAGGTACCCCTGCCGTTCAGTATTATCATGGCTGATCATCCATAGGCTGCTTCCACCCCATAACCTTTGATCCATTTAGCCCGACAAACCGGGTCTAACTCCCCTGTTCAATTTTTGGCCTTAACTGCTTTCTGTGGGTTCTTGTAAGAAGCTCATCAGGCTTTGACATCTTAAAGTTTCAACATCCTCTTGTTCAACTCTTTCTTTCTATTTCTTTGAAAGCAGTAATGGTGGTGCAAAGGGCTCAGTGAGGGGGAACAGGTGTTGAAGCAAGGAATGGCATTTGATTTCATTGTAAAACCAGAGAAGTGATCCAACCTTTTAAAACTGTGAAAGCAGTCGGTGCCATGAGGTGTGACAAGGTGACATTTTCTGAGGAACAAGAGCATACCAAACAGGGGACGTGATAATAACTTAAAAGGAGGTCATGACGTAACAACTTCACAAACAGATTGAAACTCTATTTACTTCAGAGAGTTGCCTCTGATGGCAAGAGCAGTTCATACTCCATAGGAATTAGGAGTAGAAATAAGACACTCAGCCCTTCAAGTCTTGTCTGCCATTCAGTAAGAGCACGAATGAAATGATTTTATTGGCACATGTATTTGGCAAAATACAGTCAAAAGTGTGTTGTCAACACAATCTGGTGCCATTTTAGATTGCAAAATGAATAAAAAGAAATTATTTAAATAGACTTTCATGTCTGTTCAATTGACAGAAAAATATAAAGGGAAAAAAAAAGAAATAATATTCAAATTTACAGTCTTTCTTGTAAAGCACAACTCCGAGTTTTCTTACAGTCTCCAGGGTTTCTCTAAGGTATTCCAATCTCCAGACCCCAGTGGGTCCCCATTCAGGTCCAGTCAATGCCGAGAGGTCTCTGGTTCCACTACCTCGCCGACATCGCTAGCAGTCCCTGCTCTGGGCCTACCACGCAGCCAAAACTGCAGCATCCACCTCACTGACATTGCTAGCAGTCCCTGCTCTGGGCCTACCACACAGCCAAAACTGCAGCATCGCTAACATCACTAGCAGTCCCTGCTCTGGGCCTACCACGCAGCCAAAACTGCAGCATTGCTAACATCACTAGCAGTCCCCGCTCTGGGCCTACCACGCAGCCAAAACTGCAGCATCCACCTCACTGACATTGCTAGCAGTCCCCGCTGTGGGCCTACCACACAGCCAAAGCTGAAGCCTTTGCCTCACCAACATCGCTAGGAGTCCCTGCTCTGGGCCTACCATGCAGCCAAAGCTGCAGCTTTCGCCTCACCAACATCGCTAGGAGTCCCTGCTCTGGGCCTACCATACAGCCAAAGCTGAAGCCTTCGCCTCACCAACATCGCTAGGAGTCCTGCTCTGGGCGTACCATGCAGCCAAAGCTGCAGCCTCGCCAACATCTCTAGCAGTCTCGATCTGGGCTACCACACAGTCAAAGCTGTAGCCTCCACCAACATCAGTAGCAGTCTCACTCTGGGCCTACCACATTGGCCAAAGCTGCAGCCTCCACCTCAGCGACACCACTAGCAGTTCCCGCTCTGGGCCTAGCACATGGCCAAAGCTGTAGCCTCCACGTCAGCGACACCACTAGCAGTCCCCGGTCTGGGCCCACCATGCAGCCAAAGGTGCAGCCTGCACCTCACCAATATCGCTAGGTTGCTCTGGGCCTACTGCAACCATGAGCCACCAATGGAGCCGCCACCATTGCCACGAGTCCCACTCCAGCCTCCTCTGCCACTGACAGGAAGATGAAGGAAAAGAAAAAGAAAGAAGGCAAAATGGATAGAGAAAGAAAGATTCGGCCAACCTGGATCGGACGGGCTCAGGAACCCAAACGCTACCTCCCTAGCTGGCACCGCACTTTTGGCTGATCTCATTATTCCACGTTCCTGCCTACCGTAACAACCTTCCACCCCTTAGCTCATCAAAGATCCATCTTCCTGTGCTTTAAAAAGATTCAAAGACTTTGCTTCCACTACCTTGAGTTCTAAAGACTCACCACCCTCCATGAGAAAAGAAAATTCTACTTCAAATGGACGACCCTTACGTTAAATCAGTAGCCACTAGTTGTAGATTGTCCTATAGAAGGCAACTTCCTTGCCACACCCACCTGGTCAGGATCCCTCAATTTCTTACAGGTTTTAATTAAGCTGCTTCTTATGCTTCTCAGTTCTAGCAGATACAAGCCTAGTCTGAGCAATCCTTCCTCATAAGACAACCAATGTCCGCTCCAAGTATTCGTTAAGTAAAATTATTCTTAAATTAACTTGTTAGGAGATATTATAACACAGCTCCGTGACAGATGAGACTTGAATGTAAATCTTCTGGCCTCGAGATAAGAACACTAACCACTGCAGCATCACTAAGAACTAAAAACTAGCAGTGTTGGGATTTTACAACCTCACCAAACTCAAACCAAGTCTGGCAAATTGGTGTAGGTCCTGTCTATGTGAAGATCTGTTCCAGCATTGCTCAGCTTACAGAAAAATGCAGCTACACTGCTTCACACTACAAATTTCATTAACTGCTAGATACATGTTTTAGATTAGATTCCCTACAGTGTGGAAACAGGCCCTTCGGCCCAACAGGTCCACTCCGACCTTCCGAAGAGTAACCCATCCAAACCCCTTTTCCCTCTGACTAAGGCACCTAATTGACAATTTAGCGTGGCCAATTCACCTGACCTGCACATCTTTGGACTCTGGGAGGAAACCAGAGCACCCAAAGGAAACCCATGCAGATACGGGGAGAATGTGCAAACTCCACACAGACAGTCACCCGAGGTTGGAATCAAACCCAGGACGCTGGTGCTGTGAGGCAACAGTGCTAACTACTGAGCCACCATGCCGCCCCAAATTCTACAGTCTAGGTACTTGGACGTTAGCGTGCACTCTCAAAGTGATTTCACAAAAAACACTATTGAAAAGCATGTACCAACAAAGCTAACTAATTATTGTGTGAAGCATGCGTGTGTAGTTTTGAATCTTGGGTCAGAGTTGCCTGAGCTTTCAGTCTACCAGTTTTGCAGTGCAACATGAATGTCCACAGTCGCTAATTTGTATGGACCGCCCTGTGGTACTAAGAGACTAAAGAGAAAGCCACACATATATACGTCACAAATACAGCTTTACATTTATTGTACAAGTGCAGTTTGCTGGACAGTCTATACAGCAGGAGCAGCATCAAGGCATACCGAAAAATGAGGTGTCCACTTGGTGAAGCTACCAAACAGGACTACTTGCATGCCAAATGGCATAAACAGCAAGTGATAGACAGAGCTAAGAGCTCCCATGACCAATGGATCAGATCTAAGCCCTGCAGTCCTTCCACATCCAGTTGTGAATGGTGGTGGACAATTCAACAACTCACTAGAGGAGGAGGTTCCACAAATAGCCCCATCCTCACTGATGGAGGAGCCCAGCATATCAGTACAAAGATAAAGCTGACGCATTCACAACAATCTTTAGTCAGAAGTGCCAAGTGGATGATCCATCTCAGGCTCCTGCAGTGGTCCCCAGCATCACAGATACCAGTCTCCAGTCAATTTGATTCACTCCATGTGATATCCAGAAATAGCTGGAGACTCTGCATACTGCATAGGCAATAGGCCCTGAGAACATTCCGGCAATAGTACTGAAGACATGTGCTCCAGAACTTGCCGCTCTCCTTGCCAAGCTCTTCCAGTACAGTTACAACACTGGCATTTACCCAACAATGTGGAAAACTGCCCAGGTATGTCCTGCTCAACCTGGCCAATTACAGCCCAATCATTCTACTCCATCATCAGTGAAGTGATGGAAGGGGTCACCAACAGGCACCTGCTCAGTGATGCCTAGTTTGGGTTCCCTCAGGGCCACTCAGCTCCAGACCTCATTACAGCCTTGGTTCAAACATGGACAAAAGAGCTGAATTCCAGAGGTGAGATGAGAGTGGCAGCCCTTGACATCAAGGTCGCATTTGACTGAGTGTGGCATCAAGCAGCCCTGGCAAAACTGAATTTAATGGGCAACAGGGGCAAACAATACACTGGTTAGAGTCATAGATTTGAACTGGGGGTGGAGGAACACTGAAGGATTACAAACCCAGCACCTTAAGAGTAGAGGATGGGAGTCATACCTGACACAAAGGAAGATGGTCATAGTTGTTGGAGGTCAGTCACCTCAGCTCCAGGACATCTCTGCAGGAGTCCCTCAGGGTAGTGTCCCAGGCCCAAGAATCTTCAGCTGCTTCATCAACGACCTTCCCTCTGTCATAAGCTCAGAAATGGGGATGTTCGACAATGGTTGCACAATGTTCAGCGCCATTCGTGACTCCTCAGATAGTGAAGTGGTCTGTGCTCAAATGCAATAAGATCTGGACAATATCCAGGCTTGGCCGACAAGTGGCAAGTAACATTTACGCCACACAAATGCCAGTCTTTGACCATCACTAATAAGAGATACTCTAACCACCACCCTTTGATATTCAACGGTATCACCATCACTGAATCCTCCATTGTCAATATCCTTGGGGTTACCATTGACCAGAAACTCAGCTTAACTCACCTCACAAACATAATGGCTATAAGAGCAGTTCAGAGACTAGGGATACTGCGGCGAGTAACTCGCCTCCTGACACCCCAAAATCTATCCACCATCTACAAGGCAGAAGTCAGGAATATGATGGAATACTCCCCAATTGCCTGGATGGGTACAGGTCCAACAACACTCAAGAAGTTTGACACCACCCAGGACAAAGCAACCTGCCTGATTGGCACCACATCCTCCATTACCGGCGCTTAGTAGCAGCCCTGTATACTATCTACAAAATGCATTGCAGAAACTAACCAAAGATCCTTAGACAGCACCTTCCAAAACCCACGACCACTTCCACATAGAAGGACAAAGGCAGCAGGTACTTGGGAACCCCACCAGCTGCAAGTTCCCCTCCAAACCACTCACCACCCTGACTTGGAAATATACCGCCATTCCTTCACAGTCGTTGGGTCAAAATCCTGGAATTCCCTCCCTAACGGCATTGTGGGTCAACCCACAGCAAGTGGACTGCAGCGATTCAAGAAGGCAACTCACCACCACCCTCTCAAGGGCAATTAGGGATGGGCTATCAATGCTGGCCAACGGCGCTCAAGTCCCACAAATGGATTTTAAAAAAGGTGCTGGAGGATCATATAGCACATGGAGCCTGCTCCGTCATTCAATAAAATTATGGCTGAACATTTACATCAACTTTGTTTTCCACCCTATGCTCATTGTCTGTCATGCCCCAAAGTCAAAAAGGAATCTCAGTCTTCAGTATACTCTGATGTGGAGGTGCCGATGTTAAACTGGGGTGGACAGCAATCTAGGTTTCTTCAATATATTGTATCAGCGTACGACACTATGATCTTTTACTATGTACATTCTGTGTCCTATGATCCTACTCCACTAGCTACCTGATGAAGGAGCCGCACTCTGAAAGCTTATACTTCCAAATAAACTTGTTGGGACGATAACCTGGTGTTGTGTGATTTTTAACTTTGAATATGCTCAACTGAGTGTGCACCCACAGTAGGGTTGCCAACTTTGATTCTACGTATTCCTAGATATTTTGATACATGATGTATCAGTGGTTAGCACTGCTGCCTCACAGTGCCAGGGACCCGGCTTCAATTCCCACCTTGGGCAACTGTCCGTGTAGAGTTTGCACATTCTCCCCGTGTCTGCGTGAGTTTCCTCCGGTTTCCCCCCCACAGTCCAAAGATGTGCAGGTTAGGTGAATTGGCCATGCTAAATTGCCAAAGTGTTAGGTGGATTAGTCGGGGTAAATATAGTGGGGGTGGGTTTCTCTTCAGTGGGTCGGTGTGGATTTGTTGGGCTGAAGGGCCTGTTTCCACACTGTAGGTAATCTAATAATTAAAGAATCTAATCAATGATGTCTTGTCATCGTTGTTCTCCTCGCACCTCCAAAACATTTTTAATTAATGAAAAAACATTTTAAGATGTTAATTTTAATGCCCTCACAGCCTTTCTCCATTTTTAGTTTTCTCTGTGTATTATCATTAGTGGAAGTGTCCAGGGGATTTACGTTCAGTTCCTGGGGACTCCAGAGCAATCCTGGAGGGTTGGCAAACCCATTGAGAATTCCAAAGACTCACACACCTCGGAGTGAAGTGATTTCTGCTCTTGGTTCTAAATAATTTTCTAGGTAAAGCAAGTGATTAGGATGGTATATGGTATAGAGTCACACAGCACGGAAACAGACCCTCCCGTCCAACCAGTCCATGCAAAACACAATCCCAAACTAAACTAATCCCACTTGCCTGCTCCTGGCCCACATCTCTCCATACTGTTCCTGTTCATGTACTTTATCCAATGTCTTCTAAATATTGTAATTGTACTCACATCCACCACTTCCTCAGGAAATTCATTCCATACATGAACCACCCTCTGTATAAAAAGCTTGTCCCTTGTCTTTTTAAAAAAATTTCTCTCACCTTAAAAAATGTGCCACCTAGTCTTGAAATCCCCCATTCTAACATAAAGACAACTATCATTAACTCAATCCATACACCTCATTATTTTATAAATTTCGCCTGTTAGCTTCCTACCCTCCAGTGAGAAACGTCCCAGCCTTTCCAGCCTTTCTTTATCACTCAAACCTTTCATACCTGGTGGTGGGAGTGTAAGAGCAACAACGCGATGATGAGACTATGCCTGCAGTACTGTGTCCAGTTTTGGTCTCCTTGCTTATACTTAAGGAAATGCAATAAAAGTTCACCAGATTCAATCATGGGGTGAGGCTGAGACTATGACTCCTCACCTTAGGAATATTCCTCTCAGTATCTATCCTATCAGGTTCTTTTTTTTAAATATACATTTCAATGAAAGTAGGGTAAAAACGAGCCTATCTCCTCCTCTGAAAGGCTCCTCACCCCATGATTGAATCTGGTGAACTTTTATTGCATTTCCTTAAGTATAAGCAAGGAGACCAAAACTGGACACAGTACTGCAGGCATAGTCTCATCATCGCGTTGTTGCTCTTACACTCCCACCACCAGGTATGAAAGGTTTGAGTGATAAAGAAAGGCTGGAAAGGCTGGGACGTTTCTCACTGGAGGGTAGGAAGCTAACAGGCGAAATTTATAAAATAATGAGGTGTATGGATTGAGTTAATGATAGTTGTCTTTATGTTAGAATGGGGGATTTCAAGACTAGGTGGCACATTTTTTAAGGTGAGAGAAATTTTTTTAAAAAGACAAGGGACAAGCTTTTTATACAGAGGGTGGTTCATGTATGGAATGAATTTCCTGAGGAAGTGGTGGATGTGAGTACAATTACAATATTTAGAAGACATTGGATAAAGTACATGAACAGGAACAGTATGGAGAGATGTGGGCCAGGAGCAGGCAAGTGGGATTAGTTTAGTTTGGGATTGTGTTTTGCATGGACTGGTTGGACGGGAGGGTCTGTTTCCGTGCTGTGTGACTCTATACCATATACCATCCTAATCACTTGCTTTACCTAGAAAATTATTTTAAATCCACCTGCTCAAACTTACCTACAGGATTAAGTGAAACTTGAACCTCAATACTCTAATCCAGTGGTAGGGTCAACACCACAAGACTCACACCTGTTAGTCTGTGTTAACTTTCCAATGATAACTTTAAGTACATTTAAGTCATCATTGGACAAGCATATGGAATAGCGTAGGTTAGATGGCTTCAGATTGGTATGACAGTCAGCGCATTTATCTCAAGAGGGATGGAGTATAAAAGCACCGTTGTGCTACTGAGACTTTATAAAGCTCTGGTTAGGCCCCATTTGGAGTACTGTGTCCAGTTTTGGTCCCCACACCTCAGGAAGGACATAATGGCACTGGAACATGTCCAGCGGAGATTCACACGGATGATCCCTGGAATGGTAGGTCTAACATATGAGGAACGGCTGAGGATCCTGGGATTGTATTCATTGGAGTTTAGAAGATTAAGGGGAGATCTAATAGAAACTTACAAGATAATACATGGCTTGGAAAGGGTGGACACTAGGAAATTGTTTCCGTTAGGCGGGGAGACTAGGACCCGTGGACACAGCCTTAGAATTAAAGGGGGTAAATTCAGAACAGAAATGCGGAGACATTTCTTCAGCCAGAGAGTGGTGGGCCTGTGGAATTCAATGCCGCAGAGTGCTGTGGAGGCTGGGATGCTAAATGTCTTCAAGGCAGAGATTGATAAATTCTTGATGTCACAAGGAATTAAGGGCTACGGGGAGAATGCGGGTAAGTGGAGTTGAAATGCCCATCAGCCATGATTGAATGGCGGAGTGGACTCGAGGGGCCGAATGGCCTTACTTCCACTCCTATGTCTTATGGTCTTAACACCAAGGGCTGAAGGGGCTGTACTGCACTGTAATGTTCTACGTTCTATAACCTAGCAGTGAAAAGTTTTTTTGAACTGCTACCGTGCTACTGCTACAGGCTTTGACTTGAACAGGGGATTTGCAATTGATGTAGCGATTATGTATATGTATTCCCGTAACAAGAACTTGAGACAAGTAAGATGGCATTGAAAGATTCAACTTGTTTTTAATTGTACAGCCTATATATTACAAGCCCACTCAGTCTTTGACTACAAACAATAGCCTACATTAACTAACAACAATACTGTAATTGGGCTTTTAGATTAGATTAATTACAGTGTGGAAACAGGCCCTTCGGCCCAACAAGTCCACACCGACCTGCCGAAGCGTAACCCACCCAGACCCATTCGCCTACATTTACCCCTTTACCTAACACTACGGACAATTTAGCATGGCCAATTCACCTAATCTGCACATTTTTGGATTGTGGGAGGAAACCGGAGCACCCGGAGGAAACCCACACAGACATGGGGAGAATGTGCAAAGTCCACACAGAGAGTCGTCTGAGGCGCGAATTGAACCCGGGTCTGAGGCGCTGTGAAGCAGCAGTGCTAACCACTGTGCCACCGTGCCGCTTACAGGGATATAGACCAAATGCTGGCAAATCAGACTAGATTAATTTAAACTATCTGGTCAGTATGGCCAAGTTAGATCACAGGGTCCGTTTCCGAGCTGTACAGCTCTATGTCCCAAGCTAAGAGAAAGACTAAGCCCTTTATATCCTCAGGTTATATGCTATGACGATTTCAGGAGCATGTCCCTTAAAGGTTTACTGCATCCTAACAGGACAGAACCCAACATTTATGAACCTCTAAGTTTGTCAAGCTTACCTTTTCAACATTAAACACACAAGATCATTTGGGGGGAGGGGGAGAGGAAGGATTAGAAAAAACAAATGGAGCCTGTTAGAAACGAAAATCGCTTCTCAATAATCGCTCTAGACAAATTCAGGAAAACAAAGTTTTATTAACAAGTCAAGTCTGCAGAGTCGGGCACCCTTAAAGAAAAGGCGCGCTGAGGCTTACAAAGTCTCCATTATTTATAGGACAAGTCCCTCCTCTCCTTGGCTCCAACAAGCCATGAGGTTCACATTCTTAAAAACATCATTATTTTTATCACAAAGTCTGCAACAAAAGGCTCCAGAGTCTCCAAAGTTTGTTGTTTTTCTCACCCTGTAGTCTTATCAGTCAAAAGCTTTAATCTTGAAACAGATGTCTCAAGTCGCACTCCCATCCTGGAGTCTTATCAGCGAAGGACTCATCCTTCTCTGCTGTGTGAATGGCTTCATTAATCAAGAGCCTGCTCGCTTTCACTATAGCTCACAAATTGTCAGCATTCTGCACAATTTAAACTACTCTACTTTTGAGTATATAAAATGGTTGTTAGAAAAGAAACAAAGGTTTTGTCTTTTATTATAGATCAGTCTGTGGTCCAGGCACATCTTAAAGTTTAAACCGAAATTACCTCTTACAATTCCACCCTTTTCTTTCTTTAAGATGTGCCTGACCAAGATAAGCCCCCCCCCTTCCCTCAAGGGCCCGGGAAATCCTTGGTCTTTCGCAGCAACATCACTTTAAGTTCCCATGTCCCATGTTGTGGAACCACCACTGCCTGGAGTCGGGAAATATTTTTCTGAATTAAAAACTGAATACAGGGAGTTAGGCAGGGTAATACGAGAAGAAGAATCATGCCGCCCCCAACCACCAGCAACGCCGTGCGCCACCAGCTACCACCTAGGAGACCATCCCACCATCCGATGCCACTAAGAGGACGCCAAGATTGTACTGGCACATGGGCCAATCTCCGAATTTCATCGGAAATTTTCAAAACCGCTTTACCATTATCGTCAATTTCTAGACAGCAGTTTGTCAGGTTAAATTTCCCGCGCACACCCCCCTCCGAGGCCAACAGATAATCCAAGGCAAGTCGGTTTTGATATATAGCAGCCCTCATCTGATCCTGCTGCTGAGCCAACAGCTCTAGGGCCAGGGCAGTCCGGTTAGTAATGACCTCTACGACTGCTTGGAGCCTGATAATTCGATTTAGCATATAGATAGGAGTACGATATCCCCATGATCCGTCCTGTGCCCAAGTAGCCGGCCCATAGTATTCAATAATCCGGGCCGGTGGCCACTCATCCCCCCAATCACCGACTTGGATATCCCTTGGCGACCTATGCAGGGAGTCAAAGAGTTTAACTCCCAAATCATCGCCTTCCTCCCGGGGTAATAGGAAGAACGCAGGTCGTATTAGACCCAGGAAGCATACCCCAGCCCATCCCATGGGCAGTTTGGAGTATGCCTGATTACCGCATATCCAAAATAGGCCATCTGGAGCAGGCCCTCCCTGCCTCACAACGTCATCCCACAACTCCTTTACCCCAGGGACGCCCTCATAAGGACCAGGACCACTGCAATTCCAGTATTCGGATTGTTGACCCCGTGGCAGAGTCTGGACAGGATTATTCCAGCATTGATTCCCCTGACAACCACCGCTCCACACTCTTTTCATGCCATCGGAAGGGTCAGCACTGAGCTCGTAAGAGGAGGAATCAGAACGTAACCGAATGCAATTTTGATGATCTCGGTTTGCAATGTACCAAGCAATATTCTCAGGCCACCATACTCGCGTGGTTGCATCCAATATATTCTGACAGGGGCTAATCCCTACCTTCACGGTCCCCTTGCCTTCAATACAGAACTGGCCCTCAGGGCTGTTTGTCAGTCTCCACCCCTGGCTTTTTCTGTCGTTGTCACGAGTCCAAGTGGTTTGCAGCAATTCCCCTATGTCTAAGCTTTGACCAGTCCACGGCCATTGTTCCGACATATGCGGCCCCCCACAGACCCAGCAATTGCTAACATTTAAAACAGTGGCTATTCTAGAGGTGAGATCAATAAACAGGTTTTGTGTAACATCAGGGAGTTTAATCTGTCCTTCTACCTCTTCGTATACAGATGGCACTTTAGGGAGCACGACCGTTCCCTGTCGGTCTTGCTCTTTCCCCAACCCCCGATCAGGGATCTGTATCTTGGTCTCCTTGACTCTGTCAACCTGCTCCCTGAGCAACACGGAGGATAGGTCCCGCCTCCCAGTTTTGCTAATACACACCCAGCGGTCATTTATAGGGCATCCATGGATTTTGCCACCGTATCCTTTATTATATACCTGATAATAGGGTCTCCCATCCTCCCAACATTCATGGCGTGCACTCACATCGTAACACCTATCGTCCACATAGGAATGGGACACAAATGATCCCGAATAGATTCGAATCCCAAGTCTTACTGTAGTTCGACATTTGTCACATCTCCCCTCACCCTCCCCCACATACAGGAGTAAACTGATCAATATCCCCACCAATACAGTCCAAGTAGAGTTCATTATTGCTGTCTTTTCAGTTTTACCGACAACGGCTTGTCCCCTTGTTCGCATGTCCAGGTGCTTTCTTCTTCAGGCGGAACGGGCCCCTTTATCCTTGATGCGTGGACCCACCCTTTTTCTTTCGTTCGAACAGCTGCCTCAGTTGTTAACAGAACCAGGAACGGTCCTTCCCACCGCGGCTGGAGCTTTTCGGCCTTCCAGGTCTTAACAAGTATCCAATCTCCGGGCTCCACCTTATGCAGGAGGAAGTCGAGCGGCGGAGTCTGAGCCAGGAGACCTTTCCTTCGGAGTTCTGCAAAAGAACGGGATAAGGCCAGTAAATAGGTTCGGATAAATACATCCCCCCCTTGTAGGGACATCCATCAACCTTACTCCAATACGGTAATCCGAAGAGCATTTCATAGGGGGAAACCCCGACATCTCGGCGAGGTGCCGTACGTATCCTCATTAGGGCAATGGGCAGGCACTTTGGCCAGGGTAACTTAGTTTCTAACATCAGCTTAGTCAATTGGGTCTTGAGCGTGCCATTCATTCTCTCAACTCGACCCGAACTCTGAGGATGCCAGGGTGTGTGGAATTTCCATTGGATGCCCAGGGCATTACAGATCAAATGGTGTAGCTTAGAAATAAAATGCGTCCCGCAATCGGAGTCAATAGATTCCATTATGCCATATCTCGGGATTATGTTCTCTAACAACAGTCGGGCCACGGTTGGTGCATCGTCTTTGGCAGTTGGGAAAGCCTCTACCCAGTGAGTGAAATGGGCTACTATTACTAGCAGATATTTCCATCTCTGTACTGGGGGTAATTCTGTAAAGTCAACTTGGATCCTCTGAAATGGCCTAATCGCTAGGGGCTGACCACCAGCTGGCATAGAACGCATGGTTTTCTGATTAATACGCCGGCAAGTGGGGCATCCGACTACCTCTTGTTGGGCTAATGTGTATATCCCCCTGCATACATAGTCTCTCAGGATTGTGTCACACATGGCTTGCACCCCCCAGTGGGTCTGATGGTGTAATCGGTGCAGAATACCCCGGGTGATCTGTTTGTTCAGTACTTGTCTCCCATCAGGAACCGTCCACTTCCCGTTAGTATCTAGCCGGGCACCCAATTGATCCATTTTATCAATCTCCCCCTGGGTGAAGACGGGTTGTTTAGCGAGGCCCTCCCTCAACGGTATTAACGTTAACAATTGGACGGATTTTTCGACCGCTGCCCGCTTGGCTTCCTCGTCTGCCAGCCGGTTTCCCACCGCTTCCGGTGTCGACCCCTTCTGGTGACCGGGTACATGGACTACTGCAAGTTCCGTAGGTAACGCCAGGGCTTCCAACGTTAGGCTGATCATTTGTTCGTGAGCTAATTCCTTTCCCCGGGAAGTTATCAATCCTCGCTCTTTCCAGATTTTCCCGAAAGTATGAACGACTCCGTATGCATACTTTGAGTCAGTATATATGGTCCCCACTTTCCCTTCCAACAGCTTCAGGGCCCTCTGGAGGGCGTACAACTCACAGGATTGGGCTGACCACTTCCCGGGCAGTCGTCCAGACTCAATCGTCCGTTTCGTTGCACCATCTATAACAGCATAGCCACTGTATCGTACTCCACTGATGCACCGGGAGGACCCGTCGATATACAGTTCCTGTCCCTCACCCAGCGGGGCTTCTTGCAGGTCCTCTCGGCTTTTGGTCTGCAAGTCCACAAATTCCACACAATCATGCTCCTGTTCCCCGTCTGCAGGACGTCCGTACAGAAACTGGGCTGGGTTGCAACTGAGATCTTTTGCAAAATTGAGATCGTTCCCGGTCATCAAAATCGTCTCATACTTTAGGATGCGAGAGTCTGTTAACCAGCGGTGAGCCTTCTGAGCCAGTATGGCACTAACCGAATGTGGGGAGTATACTGTGATCCTTCCTCCAAAGGTAAGTTTTCGGGCCTCTTCTACTAACATTGCCGTAGCTGCCACTGCCTGTATACAGGTCGGCCATCCACATGACACAGGGTCTAACATTTTTGACAAAAATGCAACCGGCTGACGTTTCCCTGCCCGCAGCTGAGTGAGCACACCCTGGGCAATTCCGCCGGCGCTATTAACATATAACTGGAACGGTTCCTTCAGGGTGGGTAAAGCCAATACCGGAGCTCGAATCAGTTTATTTTTAATAATATTAAATCGCTGCTCCTCCTCATCTGACCAGTCCACCTTTTGTCCTTCTTGTCCCAGTTTGTCGTACAAAAATTTTACTAAAGTGGTGTAACTTTCAATCCATATCCGGCAATACCCTACTAGTCCCAGGAATTACCTGACTTCCTTCTTCGTCCTGGGTATTGGCATACCCGTAATTCCTGATATTCGTTCTGGCGTGATACGGCGGTGCCCCTTACTGACTTGATGGCCCAGATATCTTACTTCTCGCTCCACAAACTGGAGTTTTGTCCTGGAGACGCGTAGACCCTGTTTCCCCAGGAAGTTCAACAGGGCAACGGTGTCTGCTCGTACCTCCTCGTCTCTCGGTCCTGAGAGTAAGAGATCATCAACATATTGGAGCAATTGATTCTCCGCGTTACACTGAAATCCTTCTAAGATCTGCTCCAGTATTTGTCCAAACAAATTGGGTGACTCCGTGAATCCCTGCGGCAAGACCGTCCATCTTAACTGTCGCTTTCGTCCTGTGAAGGGATTCTCCCATTCAAAGGCAAAAAGGTTCCGACTTTCTTCGTCAAGGGGGCAACTCCAAAAAGCATCCTTCAGATCTATTACGCTGAACCATTCATGTTCGGGGGGAATTTTACTCATTAACGTGTAGGGATTAGGTACCACCGGGTATCTAGCCTGGACTACTTCATTCAACCCCCGCAGGTCTTGCACCAGCCTATATGTCCCGTCCGGCTTCCTCACAGGGAGTATTGGAGTATTGAAAGGGGACATGCATTCCTCCAGTAGTCCATCTGTGATTAATCTTTCTATCACAGGTTGTAACCCCTCCCGTCCTTCCTTCCTCGCCCCCCATGGGCACTTCCCGGAGTGGATTCATTCTTGCAATCGAGACAGGGTTTTGTCTGTGACCCTTTTCAGCTTGAGATCTGGTCTGTACCCCTGAGGTAGTTTGTGATTCCTCCCCATCTTCTTCCCCTTCCCCTGAATCGTCGTCACCCGAAGGAACATTCTGTGGGGCAGACGGGGTCACGTAGGGCGGCGGTAAGTGATCTAAAGGGTCCCATTCTTTCTGCCCTTTCGAGTCTTTATTAGTTACCTGCATTTGACAAGATATCGTAACCGGCAGCCAACAAAGGGCATAATCACTTTCTTCCAGATTAACATCAGGTTTTGAATTGACATATAAAATGAGGGCTTGCCGGACCCAGTCTTCGTCAGTACCGAATCTAGGCCACCACACTGAGTCGCCCTGAATAGGTTTCTGGGACCACTTTTGACAGTATTTTACCATCTTCCTTTTAGATTTTCCCTTTCTTCCAGCCTGATCCCAATTATTTAGCATTCTCCCTAACGGACTATCGTCAGGTACCCCGGGGTATGTGTCATTGTCCCTGTTTAAGCCTACCTTTCCCTTAATCACCTTAGATCCCTTATTTCCCATTTCCGAGGACTTCGTATTTTTCCCGTGATAATCTATCACAATGTAGCCAATTCCCGGACCTTCAGTCCCGTGATCGCCCAGGTTCCTTTGCAGGCACCCCCGGTCTTTGGATTCCTGTGTCCTACGTCTCTGTGACACAAATCACAGGCACCCCGTAGGTACACGTTCCTCCTCAAACACGGTCTCTGCAAAATCCCTCACAGGCGAGCCCCGGCCTCCAGATTCCTGAGTCCCACGTCTCTGTAGAAAAAAAAATCCACAGGCACCCCGTAGGTACCCAGTCCTCCGGAAACACGGTCCCCGCAAGTTTTGTCTTACCTGGGTTCGGTGCACCGAAATTACTCGATCGTTAACCGTCCCCACTGCCTCGGGTACACCCCTCCTTTGTTTTCCTGAGCCTCCCGGATATCACTCGCTCAAGCCGCGCGGGGCGACAAGCAAGGAATCAGGGACTGCTGAACTCAGCAGGGTGCACCTTCTCCGATATCCTTCCTCAACTCCCCTTGCGGCCGGAGTGTTGATCCCGGATGACGAGCCCCCAAGTTGTTAGAAACGAAAATCGCTTCTCAATAATCGCTCTAGACAAATTCAGGAAAACAAAGTTTTATTAACAAGTCAAGTCTGCAGAGTCGGGCACCCTTAAAGAAAAGGCGTGCTGAGGCTTACAAAGTCTCCATTATTTATAGGACAAGTCCCT
This sequence comes from Chiloscyllium plagiosum, assembly GCF_037043375.1. Taxonomy (NCBI): domain Eukaryota; kingdom Metazoa; phylum Chordata; class Chondrichthyes; order Orectolobiformes; family Hemiscylliidae; genus Chiloscyllium; species Chiloscyllium plagiosum. The sequence continues at coordinate 16,552,882 of NW_028270180.1, forward strand.
CCTCTCCTTGGCTCCAACAAGCCATGAGGTTCACATTCTTAAAAACATCATTATTTTTATCACAAAGTCTGCAACAAAAGGCTCCAGAGTCTCCAAAGTTTGTTGTTTTTCTCACCCTGTAGTCTTATCAGTCAAAAGCTTTAATCTTGAAACAGATGTCTCAAGTCGCACTCCCATCCTGGAGTCTTATCAGCGAAGGACTCATCCTTCTCTGCTGTGTGAATGGCTTCATTAATCAAGAGCCTGCTCGCTTTCACTATAGCTCACAAATTGTCAGCATTCTGCACAATTTAAACTACTCTACTTTTGAGTATATAAAATGGTTGTTAGAAAAGAAACAAAGGTTTTGTCTTTTATTATAGATCAGTCTGTGGTCCAGGCACATCTTAAAGTTTAAACCGAAATTACCTCTTACAGAGCCGGAAATAAAGTAGAAGATGCATTTTTACATAATTCTATTGTGTAGAAGGGACCAGTTAATTCATTTCCAGACTAAACACTAAAGTGAAGGAACCAATTGCTTCACGGACGAGTTAAATGTCTACAACAATAAATAGAAATCTTAAACACATTTGAGAAAATGTTGGAGAAATAGGGATAATGGAACTTAATGTGAGACTCTCCTAGAGACTAACCCAATGGTAAATGCACCTTACACTCTGTAATAGCCAATGGGAGGGGGTGAACAGATTGAAACCATTAATCCAATTGTGACCAGGTGACGGGAACAAGATAAATGGCGGGAGGTTTCAACGTTTTACTTAACTTTTTTTTTGTAGGAAGCTGCGAGCAGCTGGTTCTCTTTTAGGGTATGGCGGGACTTTTGTTTTAATCTACTGCTTTTCTCATTTGAGAAGTTAGTTTTTTGCCTTGAAAATAAAACGTTGAGTTGTATTCTCCATTCATCCCCACTAGCTGTGGGAACCAAGTTCCTTAAACTCTGAAATGATAGTTTAAATGTGGTCTGTTCGCTTATCTCGAGTAAGGTGCTGTTGAAATTTGATCTTAAACTTCGATGACGTTTGTGTAAAGTTTCTAACATTGATTTATTTAAAACAGTTGAGCCTTTGGTCTTAATCGGAGGGTAAATATTTTGTTTTTCTCTTCCCCTTATATCACGCTGTAAGGTTTTGAAGAGTGGGTTATATCGCGCCACAATAGCGTGTTAAGCTCTCAAGCAATTGTTAAAATAAACTCCCTTGGTTAACCTGTTTTTGGAAGTTTGTCTCCTACAACGCTGTCAGTTTGTTCAATCAGTACTTCCCCCTTGTTTTGTCACCGCTTTCCCGTTTTTAACTGATGTTCCTGCTCCCTTCCAAGTTTCGAATAAAAGGCAACTTCAGATATTTTCCTTTTGCTTTTTCTTATCAATTTTCATTTTTTGAGTTTGCAAAAGCTTTCCAGATTTTGCATTGTACCAACTCCTCTTCCCCACCCCTAAAAGCCTTGACTTTGTCATGTTACGGCCCCTGTAGTTATCTATACAAAGTGATTGGGTACCCCGAGAGGTTCTGGGAACTAAAGTTTCAATAACTGTAGGTATTGAAAGGCAAATGAGTGCAAGTAGTTTGTTAATTTAACATGATAAATAGGGAAGGATCAGTCTGCTTTTAGTTATACTTGGTCCAATATGTAATCGGCTGGTGGCAGAAGGTGGTTTGAAGTTTTTGACTATATTTAATCACTAACTTTGTCGAGTACGTGTGTGTGTGTCTCTCTCTCTGAAGGTATAGCATGTGAGAAACTCTTGTGTTCTTAGCTCCTGATGGCTCGAATTTTATTGTGGGTAACTTGGAATTTCAAGCACATTGGACAGGATGTGTTGTCCAGCAACAAGGGTCTGAGGAAAAAGTATATTCCATACCAAGCACCCCAAACTAGGCAGGGGGTGTGCAAATGGTTAAAACTTGGTTTCAGTCTCATGTTGCATTTGAAACTCTAGTTATCCTGATGCAACAGGTTGGTAAGGATAAATATTTGTATGTGACACTTGTTAGTTGTGTTGCTGGTAACTATTGGCTATATCTGTGTAAGTAGCCTGCTCCTGTATCTCTGAGCCATTTTGGTAAACTTTAGTGGCTTCTTTCCCATAGGCTAGGTTTTTCCAACAGTCAAAGATTTAGAATGGTTGTGATTTTTAACTTCCGGTTCAGCCTTTGTAAATGTAGGATCAATAGGTTGAGCAGCACAGTGGCCATGGTTGACACTGCTACTTCTCGGCACCACGGACTTGGGTTCAAGTCCATCCTCGGGTGACTGTCATTATGGAATTTACATGTTCTCCCCATGTCTGCATGGGGTTCCTCCCACAGTCCAAAGATGTGCAGTTTAGGTGCGTTGACCATGCTCAATTGTCCACACTGTCCAGGCTGTGCAGGCTAGGTGGGCTCGCCCATGAGAAATAGAGATAGGGTAGGAGGAATGGAATGCTCTTTGGAGGGTTGATGTGAACTCAGTGGACCAAATAGCCTGCTCCCACACACTAGGGATTCTACAATAATTCTCAACTCTTGGCGAATGAGCTTTTTTTTGATCTGGGTTCAGTACCCTGACCAACTGACCCTGTAGTCTGTGTGCGTGGTTTTATTTCAATGTAGAGGCTTGCACCAAAGCATGGAGCCAATTGCTGTTTCTATGCCAAAACGCAAATGGGACCTAACCAGGAGGCAGGAAAATGTTTCACTTGTCCTTGTAATTAAGGTATTTGCAAATCTTAAATATAGTGACTTTTCAGACTAGCTGTAGGAAATTTTAGATTGGGCGTTTGAACATAATATTGAATATTTGCGACTCAACCTCTTGAAAGGCAAACTCTGATAGTTAACTTTACAGTGCAGTTTTACAAAGTGATTGTAGTAACATTCTCTTTCATGGTCCTTCTGTCGTAACGAATGATTTAAATCTCAACTGCAAATTGTAGGTTTATGTTGCTTTAATCTTGGGCTTTTGGCCAAATCTTCTTGATGGAAGTTAAGAGCAGGTGGTCCCAGATGGAACTAATAATGTCTTTCAGGATTTAATTTCAACAATCTGGCCAGGTGTAAAATGCTGCCTTTTTACAAGTGATTTTAACTGTTGAATTTGTAGTTACAAATGCATCATAAACCAGCTTCTCAATTGTTTACTGAACTCATCTAGTGTTTGGTTCTTACTTGGTATTTTGGACTATCCACGGATGTACTAATTTCTTTGGAGAAATGATCTGTGCAGCAGCTCAATGTTTTTAAAAAAAAAAATGCTCTATCATTTCAGCCTTGTGGAGTTTGGATAACATAAAGTCTCGTTTTGTAAAATCACTACTGTGCAGAAAAAGGCCATTCAGCCCCATCAGATCTGCACTGACCTGCTGAAACTATCCCACCCAGACCACCCCCATCTCTAACACTGCATTTTCCATGTCAAATCGACCAATTCTGCAGATCCCTGGATACCATGGGGCAATTTCCCATGGCCAAACCACCTAAATGCACATGTTTGGACTGTGGGAGGCATCCCACACAGACACTGGAAGAACGTACAAACTGTGTGGGTTGTCTGAGGATGAAATTGAACCTGGGTCCCTGGCACTGAGGCAGTTATGCTCACCACTGAGCCACTACTGTCCCATCTAGTATTTCCCTTCCTATCTCTTATTTAAAAATTGCAAAATTGAGACCATTAGCTACTTAAAATCAAAGCATATACAGGAGCATTTGGCCTAACTGGCATATGCTGATGCTTATACTAGGGTGTGTCCTTTGCCCTTTTTGGCCATCACTTTCTAGTTTTTTTTCCTTTCATGCACTTCTCTAATTTCCTCCTCCAAACATGTCTTTACCAGTTGTCTCCATTACTTCTGTGCAATTGCCAAGTTCTCATCCTACTGATTCTGGAAAGGAAACTTCTCCCTGCATTATGGTTTTTATCAATGGCTGCCTTGTATTTGTCATTCCTAGTTTAGAAGTCTCCCAGGAATGGGAGTGTAATTGTCTATCCAGTCCTTCCATTCATCAGGCTCTTTCAAGAAAAGCATTCTTAATCATTTTTCACTTTTTTTTAATTCAAAGGTCTCCTAAGAATGGTTTGCATTGGTTGAAGAGCACTTGAATAAATCAAACATGAAGTGGCAGCATTATCCTAAAATATATTTTCCTCTGCTTACCATACTTGTGACTATAGGTAAGCATTTTGTGACTTATTGACTCTGGTTCATCTGTAACATTGCAGTTAATGTGCAGCCCATGTAATGTCCAATGAGGAATTGTGTTCACAAAATGTTTCTTAAAATGTCTGTGGTTGGTGGCTGTCCTGTTGAACTATCAGCATTTTAAATGTTCCATCCATTTTTCATGTTTCATAGCTAAGCCCCTTAACTAACCAGAGTTGCCACTTTTCCAACTTTGAGACTGAAGGCTTCAGTGTATTTTTCCATTCTGCAGAAGTGTTCAACTTGTTAAATTGACTTTTGGGTTGTGGTGTTGCTGGCTTGCCAGCATTTACTGCCCAAACCTACTTGCTCTTGCACAATTAGCCCAATAGCACTAGTCTGTCTTGGATGTAGCACACTCTCTACCTGAGTTTGAAGCTTGTGTTTAAACTCAATGTGAAAATGTTTGCTCACCGTAGGCAGGTGTGGTGCACTGCACTGCTAGTGGTCTCTTCAGAATACAGCACTTTTCTTTAAGAAAAGTCCAGTCCTGCCCTACCCTCCCGTGCTCACAAACATTCACATTGAGGAGAATTTCTTGCTGCTTAAAACAATGGCTGATTTTCTTTTTAGCCCTTATACCTAAAAAGCAAATATCTGAGTAGATACTGAATATCTGAAATAAGAACATGGAGTCAGCATCTATGGGCAGATGGTTACCATTTTTGGCCTATGATCATAAGGTTGAGAGGCTTACAAGGATGTTGCTGGGAATGGAAGGTTTTGAGTTAGAGGCTGGATAACCTGGGACTTCTGGAGCATACAAGGTTAAGGAGTGACCTTATGAGGGCATAGATAAGGTGAATGGCAGGTGTCTTTTTCCTAGGGTGGGGGGAATTTGAAGACTAGGGAGCATATTTATAAGGTGAGAATGTTTGAGTGGCTTGTATGGCATGAACTTCCAGAGGAAGTAGTGGATGTGGGTACAGTTACAATGTTTAAAAAAAATTTTGGTAAGTTCATGAATGAAATGTTTGAAGGGATATAGGACTAGAATAATTTGGGAACATGGTCAGCATTGACTAGTTGGACTAAAGGTCTGTTTCTGTGCTGACTGGTACTGTCACTCTGTATAATCTGTCCCTAGACTTGAGTAGGTTTAGTTTTTTTTGCAGTTTGCAGGACTTTAGTGAAAGCAAGACTTTGTTATGTGGTCACTGTACATCCCAGATCACTTTTTCAGCTGAAGTATTTTCTGAAATGTCACCTATATGGGGGAGGGATGGTGAAGCAACAATCATATGAACAATATAATCTGACTGCTTTTGTGATGTACATTGAGGGGAAGGTATTTGCTAGGACACTGGGGTATGATCTTGCTCTGAAACTGTCCCATGGGGATCTTTTTGTCTCCCAAACATTTCAGTTGAAACATGGCACCTTCTCTGTGCAGCACTGAGAAATCACTGATTTAAATGTAGTTGCTATTTCCAACATTGAGTGATTAAACTTTAAGGCACTATTAGTTGTGAAATGATTTGGAATATTTGGCCACAATGATGTGAAACATTTAGAGCTGTCTTTTTTAAGAAAAGCCATTGTCTTTGGATATCTTTAGATCCATAGAACACCACTAATGGATAAGGAACTCAGTAGTACTCCACTTGATCCAGCAGAATGCGCTCATGGTGTACCTATATTGAGATTCATTTAACATGATCCCACTTTGCATATATATGTGCAATGGACAGGTCAGAATGGTAGGGATTATTCTGACAAAGGGATACAAACATAAATTTAGAATGTGCCACTAGGCCTTTCAAGTCTGCTTTACCTCTGAATATGGAACCTTGTTCACCTAATCACTCTATTTTCTTTGTACCTTTTTTCACTGCCTGCCCAGCTTAGTAAAATTCTCCAATTCTGGTTTGAATATTCAAAACTCCACGTTTTTTGAGGAACAGGTCAATGACACTCCCTCAATGTGGGGAGAGCTTGGTGGGTGACTGTCTCATCCTGGCAAGACCACCTGGGATCTTGTTCAATCAAGTCCCCTCTACTCTTCTAAACCCAAGCCTTGAATGTTGAGAAAAAATGTCTTGACCTGCCCATTCTATTTTTTGCCCTGTAGATCTCTTAAAGTAATTCCAATAAATTTACATCCCACACTTTAAAACTGGGTATAAGCAATAGTCTAAACTACTAACTGCATTATTTCACTTATTTTGTAATGTTGCACTACCATTCTCTGCATTTGCTTAGATTGACATAGCATTATTCATTGTGTTATAACAAGTTTTTGGGAGAGACTGCCTTGTTAGGGCTAAACATGCACAGATACTGCAGCTGTAAGTCAAGCAACTTGTTTTAGATCTTGTCCATGTCCTAACCAATGCCTTTCTCACTTCAATTTCTTGCAAACATCAAAATTTAGATGTAGACTGTGTCTCCAAACCAACAACTGTGCTTGTGATAAAATGGTTGATCACCACTGTCTTGCGTCTGCATGATGGGTTTTCTTGAGAGGATGTGGTGGGAAAGGAATAATTCCTGGCTGTCCTAAAGCTACAACCCAATTTGGAGAAAAGTGCACAACAAAAGTCCTTGAGCATCTCCATAGTGACCTGTTACTGGGTTGCTTACAGGACTTTTTACAGATGTTTTGCTTCATAATATAGTTGTGGTTTGGCTGTCTAGATGTTGAAGGCAATGTTGATATGTTGGCTGGAAGTTATATGGATGGCAAAGAAGGATGATATGTGGAAGAACACATTACCATCCAACAGGAGATGGCTATAAATTATCACCTGCAGAAAGCCAACATTTTAATTCTTAGCAAACTGTGTGGACCATATTTGTCTATCATAATTGACAGGTAGTGCTAAACAAGACAAAACTAATATTTTCTGATCTGTTCATGCTGGTGTCATTGCTGTAGTATCAACCACTGATTTCTACCAGCCTGCAGTGTCACTGACTCCACTTCTTCCCATGCTGCAATTCCAGATCTGTTGGGATATGACTAAATTTGTCTTCTAGGTAAAGTAACCCTGGCTGGTTGCTGATTTTTTCTTTATTGCTGGAACAGCACAGCAGGTCAGGCAGCATCCAGGGAACAGGAGATTCGACGTTTCGGGCACAGGCCCTTCTTCAGGCCATTCCTGAAGAAGGGCCTGTGCCCGAAACGTCGAATCTCCTGTTCCCTGGATGCTGCCTGACCTGCTGTGCTGTTCCAGCAATAAAGTTTCAACTTTGATCTCCAGCATCTGCAGACCTCACTTTCTCCTGCTGATTTTTTCCCCATGCTGCCGCTTGTTGCTGTAGGCAGGCTATCTTTGACTGCCTGCACCTCAGTACACTGTCTCACTTGGTTGTCTTGCTCCTTTCTAAAATGTAGTACATGAGAAATCTGTGAACTTCTATCAAATGACAGATGCTTGAATGATTCTCCCATATCCCCAGCCTACCCTATTACCAATTAGGCTATATATTGCCATCAAACTGTGTTGAGCCCCTGTCTATTGACATGGTTGCAATTCTAACTAATTTTAATTCTTAACTAGCATTCTCTTCCTGCTCCCTCACCTTGTTCCTTTTTTTGTTCTTTCCCAACCTTCTACATTCGATCTTCCTACTTGTTACTGTTCCAGGTTTGAGATTCCTCAAAGGCCAGCATTGGCCTGTGCCTTTTCTTTGTGTGCTCTTCTCTGTAGCAAGACCAATTACTCCATTCACTCAGGACTTGCTGACCTTCTTCCCTACCCCCATTGCTTGGAGTTTGGCAAGGATCCACTGACAGTCCTTAAATTCATTCCCCTGAACACCATTCACTGCTATCCATGACCCCTGTGTTGTTTACATCTCCCTAACTGGGAGTTGAGATTTGCTCTTCCTCAGTGGCCCATTTGCATGCCTCATCAAAATAGTGATTGTGTGCTCCTAATCACAGTTCCCTTCGCAATGAGCTTACTTCAGCTGTTGTCTTAAACACTCCTACATGTTGTCATAACAATGCTCCATCAGCATCTCTGTCCCTCCTGAACAGTTGGGATAAGCAATACTGGTGACTCTCTCATCCTATAAACATATTTGATTAAAACTCACACTTTATAAAAAAAAACCCAAAGTTTTGGCCTGTCTTCCATTCCCCACAATGCTGTCTGACCTGATGATTTCCAGCCTAAGCAATATTTTGCTTTTGTGGAATGCTTTCCTTCATTTCATTACAATCCCATCCTCTGTCCAGTCCCTTTTTTCCTTTTAATGACCTTTGCAGGCATAGTGTAGTGTCATCCTTCAGGTCAGTGCAGAGATGGCTTCCAAAGTTCTGACTTTGCCCGTCCAGTCATACCATTGTCCTTCTGCTCATTACCCTGGTCAATTTATGTCTCCACCCCTGAGTCTCCCCAGCTTTTGCCTGAAACATCGTTGTTTGTTTCTTCCTGCTCCTTGGATGCTGCTTGACCAGCTGTGCTTTTCCAGCACCACTCTAATCTGCAGGACCCACTTCTACCCTGGTCCATTGTCAGCTTGGTAAGGGGAAAATCAGGGATTCAGATACTTGAGTCATCCAGGCCTCAACATGGGTGTTCAGGCTTTCATAAATGTCTATTTTGATCTGTAATAAAAGATCAAATTCTGTTTAAGTTATTACTCTACTTTCTTTCTCCTACTCTTCAGGAGGTCTCTTTGGAGCACCAGTAGATGAGGACATTATGAATCAATTGCTGTCGGTAAATACCCCAGCTGAAGTGCACACATCAGAAGAGCTCTCCATAACTCCTTTGAGTGCACACTCAAGTATATCTACAGCAACAGGCGATTGGAAACCAGAGTTTCCACATACTGACCGATCTCTAGCAGCTACAGTGGGTTTGAGCATTGACAACCGTGAAACTGGTCTTCAAAGTGAAGGAATGGAATCTGTATCTGAAGAAACATCCACCTCTAACAAACGTTCACTTAACTTGGTAACTGTTCAGCCAACAGAAATGGTTTCGAGCTACTTTGTTCCGTTCACCAGGAAAGCACAGGCCAAACATATCAATATGATCTCTACAACTCCACACCTAATGGAGTCTTCAACTGGTCCAACAACTGAAATATCCAGTGGAGATGGGAAACTAACTTGGCACAGAGAGCTGACTGTTCCCATTATGTCTTCAACCCAGTCTCCAATTAGCTCTGTGGGATCAACATTACCTAGTGTACCAGGTGATTTGCCAAGCTCCTCAGTTCTTGACCATGCACTCCCTGTTGATGAAATGGAGTTGAGCACCATCTCTTCAGAACATGCTGAGTCTGGTGCTTATAAATTTGTATCAGTGGAACAAACAATCACACCTGGATCAGAGTCCACAAATGAGTCAACTCTTCCTGTGTTTAGCATAGAATCTACTGTTGCAGCTAATACAAGCAGTATTACCTCAGCTTTATTTATGCAGCTGTCTACCTCTTGGTCTAGTGACTCCACTGGATCACCCAATAATGCACAGGATAACCACTGGCAAGCAACACATGCTTCAATGGATGTATACACCACAGCCCCTTCCTCCATTGGGACTAATGATCCATCTCCAGATGTTTCAGAGGATGGTCACTCAACTGCTTCCTCCAATGGGAGCAATTGGCTGTACTCGGATGTTTCAGAGGATATGTACTCTACTGCTCCCTCCATTGGGACTAACAATCCATCTCTAGATGTTTTGGCGGATGTGTACTCCACCACTCGCTCTTCCATTGGGACCAATTGGCCATCTCCAGATGTTTCGGAAAGTATATACTCCACAACCACCTCTTCCATTGGGGCTAACTATCCATCTCCAGATGTTTCAGAGGATATGTACTCAACTGCTCCCTCCATTGGGAGCAATTGGCTGTCCTCGGATGTTTCAGATATGTACTCCACTGCTGCCTCCATTAGGACTAACTATCCATCTCCAAATGTTGCAGAGGATATGTACTTTGTTTCCATTGGGGCTAACTATCAGTCTTCAGATGTTTCAGATGTGTATTCCACTGCTCGCTCTTCAACTGGGTCAAATTGGCCATCTCCAGATGTTTCAGAAAGTATGTACTCCACAGCCCCTTCCTCCATTGGGGCTAACTATCCATCTCCAGATGTTTCTGAGGATGTGTACTCCACCCCTTCCTCTTCCATTGGGACCAATTGGCCACCATCTGTTTCAGAGGGTGAACACTGCACTTCTGTAGCTACCACTTGGTCGTCCTCTACCTCTGTGGAATTTTCTACAGCACTATCTTATGGACAACCATCTATTGGTAAAGATATTGCCACAACTAGTGAGTTTCCTGGTGACTCTGAGTACTTCTCCAGAACTTCATCTACTCCCAATTTTCAGCCTAGTGTTTCTGGAGCTGAATCTGTTTCCAGCAACTGGGAACAGAGCATTTCTGAGGAACTGTCCACTTCCATGGACAGTACAAGCTATATGGCTCCTCAAACCAGTTCAATTATTGGCAGTTACTTGAAAACCAGTGACCCTGGCATGCAGCTTTTTACAATGACAACTAGTGGACTGGAACCTGAAGGCAGCAGTTTGACAATAGAATCCAGTCAGACTGCTTCATACACCCATAGTTCAGTCATCCGCAATCCCCTTCAATTGCAGTTTGAAATCCTGAATCAAAACTATACAGATACTTTGAGTAATAAATCTTCAGAAGCCTACAAAGAGCTGGAGGCAATGGTGAAAGCAACTGTAAGTATGTAGATTCATTTTTTAACTATTTAACCAAAGCTTTGAAAGACTCCAGTTAATGAATCGACAAGCTCTAAGTTCTTCTGGAGTAGTATCCTGTTCTGGTCACCCAGTTGTAGGACAGATATTACAAAACCCTCTCCAGCTTCGATTTACCAGGATGTTGCTAGGAGTGGAGGGTTTGAGTTATAAAGGCTAGACCTTTTGCCTGCTGGAGCATAGGCAGCTGAGAGGTGACCTTAGGAAAGTTTTTAGCATGAGGGATATAGATAGCTAATGGTAGGTGTTAAAACTCAAAGGCTGGGTGATTTCGAGACGGGGGGCACATTAAGGTGCGAGGAGCGAGATTTTAAAGAGACGCAAGGGGAAATTTTTTCTCTTGGTTTGTGTGGAATGAGCTTCCAGAGGAAGTCCGTAAACTTGTGGTGATTGTGGGTCAACAATTACAGTATTTAAAAAGACTTTTGGATAAGTAAATTGGAAAGATTTTGGAGGGATATAAGCCAAATGCAGGCAAGTGGTGCCATATGGTTGGCATGGACTAGTTGGACCAAAGGGTCTGTTTCTAGGCTTTCACTGTAAATGGCCCTTCACGGGGCACTTATCTATAATGTGCTTGAAGCTGGAATGAATGCAGTTAACTTGATTTTCACCAAAAGTAGCAATGTCTTAGTGTAATCAAATCACTTTGAAGGATTGCTTACCTTTTGTCATTTTTTTTTCCCATAATGTGGGCTTGACCACTGACTCTTAAACCCAGTCTATTATGCTGTAGCTCTCCATGGGATCAAATGAATGTGTATTTACTTTGTTACTTTACAAGGAAGGACTTTATTTCTGTAGTGGGTGGTAATACAATCTGAACTAAATTGGCTCTTACTACTTTTTTGGAAGGGCAGAATTAGGGTAAATACTACAGATGTAAACTGTTGGGAGGTTGAGACAAGTAGACCTAATGGGTTAACTCTGCTAAATGTCCAAGAAATGGACTGGATGCCATTTTACTGAATCAATCAAGCAGAAATTTAGATATTGCCTAGCACCATTTTCCTTACAATTTTGACAATCTATTGTCCCACCAGAATTTCAATCAAGGAGGGTTGTATTTTTGAATTGTTCCACTGTTAAACTCAGTACACAATTATAATTTCTTGAGACAATATAAAGTTGTCATAGTTCAAAAGGACAATGGTACTGCTATCATTGGAGAGATAACTAGTGGTTTAACCTGGAGGGTCACTGCCTCAGATGAGGGGTGAGTTTGAGGAGGAAGTCAGTCATGGTCACTTCAGTTGGGGTCGGAGTTGAGGGTCAGTTAGCTGGATGGCTGGTTTGCAATGCAATTCAAGAGATGCCATTTGTTTCAGCTGGACCCCATATTTTCTGCTCGCTATGGTGACAGCTTTCTCGAAACCAAGATCCTCAGTTTTGCGTAAGTAGGAATTACTTTCATTCCTTTTTGAGTTAGGTTCTTGGAATCTGAATATAAATGACTTCATCAGTCTGGTGTCATGTCTGTTGACAGAAATGGGTTCAGCTGACTAAGTAGCACTCAAGTTTGATTTCAAATAAACCTGGTGTCATGAGTTTCAACTTGTCCACCCCAGTCCAAAACTGGCAGCCCCACATTATTGCTTCATCTGAACATTTTTTATTGAAAATAAATCATTTGGTTGTTAAATCATTTCTATCTTAAATACTGTCCTCTACATTAGACCCATCTATCTTGTTTATCTTGTAACGTGTATATATCCCAGTCAGACCACCTCCATTTAGATTGAAGGGATGTTGATTTACCGTGACTGCTCACTAGTACCAAGTGGTGTCTGAATTTGGACAGAACCAGGATTCTGGGTTCCATCCCATGCTGGCCTTAAAGTTGCAGTGGGGCTATTGCATGGTGATAACACTGTAAAAAGACAACCCCATGCCTCCACCTCCAATAACTACTAAAACCTGGAGATGTTAAAAATCTTACAACTTGGTGTTGAGTCAGCCAAAAAAATGGATAGCACAGAAACAGACTCTTCAGTCCAACCTCTCCATGCTGACCAGAGATCCCAACCCAATCTAGTCCCACCTGCCTATATCCCTCCCAATCCTTCCTATTCATATACCTGTCCAGATGCCTTTTAAAATGGTGCAGTTGTACCAGCCTTCCCTACTTCCTCTGGCAGCTCATTCTGTATATGTACCACCCTCCAGTGTGAAAAAAGTTGCACTGGAGATCTTGTATCCTTCACCTCACCCTATGCCTTCTAGATCTGCTTTGCTTTCTCAAAGCAACAATGGCTTCCTACCCCTGGGCTAAAGCAATACTAGTTTAAAATTTCAATTTGTGATCCTGAATGTGTTCAGATTTTAAAGCTGGTGCTGTCCTGGCTTCATTCTGTCCTTGCCTGGTGTTTATTGGCCACTATTGACAAGATGGTGTGAAGCCACCACCAGCTTATTACACTCTCAATGAGGGGAGGAACCTCCTTCAGGGTAGAAGGGAGGGTCCAAATAGAGGTGATTGAGTGGAAACTCATCACTAAGCTATAGGGGAAACTCTATTATCCAAAGGACATGGGCGGGGAGTATTGTTCAGTTAATAAATTGCCAGATAACTTAGCTAAGCATCAGAACCTTGCATTCTCGTTGGATAACTCTCGATACAGATAATCGAATGCTGGGTAATCAAGGTTTCTCGTAATGTTTTGGACTTGCTTACAGATATGAAACTTAACACTCTCAATTTATGTTAAATTGAAAAGTAATCTTAGTTCTGCCATTCTGCATAATGGGTTATTTGCCTATTCAATGTCTAACTGAATCAAAGGGTGAATTTCCCTGACCATGTTGTCAGCAATAAGTATACTGGCTTGAAGTTAATTTTGACAAGCTGAAAGACTTAAATGATGCCACTCCCAGTGATTTATTACAAACTTAGAAATGCCTCTGTCATGATGCACAGGAATGGGTCAGTTAAAGTGAAGAGTGAGTTGGTCTTCCAGAATGATGCCGTTCTACCAAGTAGTTCAGATGTTGTTCGAACAGTGCTTACACACGTGTACCGTAAAGATTTGGTTCCAACTGATTTGGAGATTGATACCAACTCTGTGGTTTGCAATGGTGAGTGCTTTTTAATTATGACTGAGATGCACTGTGCATATGTTGTAGCTGTCATATTGAACTCTTAGCATAATGGGTTAAACTCTTTTTCAGATGAAGAAAGTGGCCTTGCAGCCCACCATTACCTAGTGAGGAATGTTGAAGTTAAAATTTCAAGGCCTCTTGGATCTTTAAGTCATTTACTATGGGAATACAAAATTAGTGGGACTGTCATAAAATGGCAGTTTTGAAAACTTAGATCTAGGCCTGTCAATAGTATTATTAAATTGACTTTATCTGGAGCAAAGTAGATTGAAAGCCTGAAATATTCAACCTGCAGATGGTGAAATTTCCTGCCTGAATTAACCCTTTTGATAGTGAAGAGAACAGACTTGATGTATTTGCTGGAGCATTATTTTTCTGTTGAGAATTTAACCTTCCATTTTGAACAGATGCACAGCACAGAAAGGCCTTTTCAGTCCAACTCCATGCTGACCAGATATAGCCTCAATTTAATCTGGGCCCCATATCCCTCTAAACCCTTCCTATTCATATACCCATCCAGATGCCTTTTAAATGTTGTAATTGTACCAGCCTCCACTATTTCCTCTGGCAGCTCATTCCATACACTCTCTGCATGGAAAAATACCCCTTGGGTCCCTATTAAACCTTTCCCCTCTTGCCTTAAACCTATGCCCTCTAGTTTTGGACTCTGCTATCCTGGGGAAAAGACTGTCTGCTTACCCTATCTATATCCTTCAGACCTTAAACCTCTAAGGTCAACTCTCAGCCTCCAGGGAATACAGCCCCAGCCTATAACAAATCCTCCAACCCTGGCAACATCCCTGTAAATCTTTTCGGAACGCTTTCAAGTTTCACAACATCCTCCCTGTAGCAGGGAGACCAGAATAGTGTGGGGTCAGGCCACTTTTGGAATACTAATGTCTTGGACAACTGCAACATGACCTCTCAACTCCTCTACTCAATGCACTGACCAATAAAGGCAAGCATACCCAACACCACTGTCACTATCCTATCTACCTGACTCTACTTTCAAGGAGCTATGAACCTGCACTCCAAGGTCTTTGTTCAGCAACATGCCCCAGGACCTTACCGTTAAGTGTATAACTCCTGCTCTGATTTGCCTCTGCAAAATGCAGCACCTCACATTTATCTAAATTAAACTCCATCTGCCACTCAGCCTATTGGCCCACCTGATCAAGATCTCATTGTACTGAGGTAGACTTTTCTTGTCCACTGCACCTTTAATTTTGGTGTCATCTGCAAATACACTTGCCATACGACCTCATATTCACATTGAAATATAAATGCAGTTTGGCATATTTGTTGAGAGCAACTTATAGTAATTCTGCAGTTCATTTTCTCACTTCAAATCTTTCCGAGCCTTTGTGCTTTAAATCTTCCTACCCAACTCTTTTATGAACACATACCAATGCTCCACAAAATTAATTCCTTGCTCTTGTTGGATGTTTGAATGCAGTGCTTCACTGCAGACACTCTGTTGCATTGCTCTTCAACAGAAGCAACAACACTTTGGTGCTTGCCTTTAGATCAGTTACTCATCTACTTTGACGATGTAGGCTAATTTTATTACTTTAGTGTTGCAATATTCTGACCCCTTTGTGGAATCAATTCTCCATACTATTGACAACTGCTTCAAAGTTATTCTGAGAAACACTTTACAATATTTTTTCAGGTTATAGTGTGGCAAACCTGGTGCCTGAGAAAATGACAATTGAATTCACAGCTTTGAGCACGGGGTTTGGTCCATGGTCAGATGACTCAGCATTTTATCCGGAACTGCTTGAACATCTGAAGAGCTTGGTATGTATTTTACCAAATCCTAACAAATCTAATCTGGTCTTTGTTCAGCAACCCCAAGGTCTTTGTTCAGCAACACCCCCAGGACCTTGCCATTAAGTGTCTCAGTCCTGCCCTGATTTGCCCTACCAATATACAGCTTATTTTTATTTAGATTAAACTCCATCTGCACAAGGTCCCATTGTATTGAGGTAACCTTCACTGTCTGTCACATCACCAAAATAACTAAGCAATGTTTTTAATGACTTTCCATTGTGGATTAGTCTCCTAGTTTACACTGTTCAGTTCTAATGTAACTGAAAAGGTTTATTGGGTCACTAAAGGGAATGTGGAGAGTGTATCCATAGTTGACACAACTCCGCTTAAATAAGGATTGGATTCTTTCCCTAAACAATGTTAGGTATGAGGGGCTTTTGTGGCCATTAATCACTTTGGCATTAGTTAAACTGATTGCAGCTTTATCCAGTTGAATTGAGATTCTCCTTTTTTTTTTCCATGAATTAGATTTTAATGTCTTTGAGTTGTTTAGTGAATGGTTCAATAGCAATCAGTGATTCCATACCCATTTATACCTTCCCCTGAAGTACTTGTTTGTGATAACATGCAAAGAATCTATTTGAACCTGACAACATGGTATCTGTTGGGTATATAAAAGGCTAAATGTTACCACCATTGAAGTATGCTCAGTTTTCATTAAAGCCATTTTAAAGAAGACAGTGTGCCTTTTTTTCTTGTTGAATTAAAATCTTAAAGACATTGTGAATACTTGGTAGAAATTCCTTCCTGTAGTCTCTTTCAATCAAATTTGTCTTTGAAGGTTGTGGAAACCCTAGAGGAAAAGTATCTGGTCCAGGAGTTCGATATTACAAGGGCCATGTGAGTATGTTTGCAACTGAGCAGAATGAATTTTGTCCAAGGTATGCAGCCAAGGTTTAGATACTTTTTTTTTTGTTGAAAAATCTTTAAAGTAGTGATGAGATGTGAGTTAAATGGAAGCTAGCTCCAAAGAGCACACCTCTTGGCATATGTGGTTCTCAATTGTCTTGTAAATTTTATTTTAGCTTTTTTTTTCGTAAACTGATAATTTCCCTTCAGAATGAAGATGTCAAACATCACTCTTCAGGAAATGCCTGCTTCTGAGATGGAATAGTCATTCTTACAGCACAGAAACAGACCCTTCTGTCCAGCTAGTCCAAGCTGAACATAATCCCCAACTAAGCTAGTCCCACCTGCCTGCTCCTGGTCCATATCCCTCCAAATCTCTACCATTTTTATGCCCACTGACCCATTTGATCAAGATTGCTATGTAATCTAAGACGACAACTATTTCTATGCCACAAATTTTGGTGTCTTCTGCAAACTTACGAACCAGGCCTCCTCTTCTCATCCAATAATTTTATGTAAATAACAGTCAAAAGTGGACCCAGAATCAATCCCTGTGGAATACTGACTGCAGCCCTCCATCACTGTCTCCTGCCTTTAAGCCAATTCTGTATCCAATTGGCAACTCTCCCTGAATCCCAGTGACCTAACTTTGTTTTTCTCCGCAACCACCTGATGGAGCAGTGTGCTGAAAGCTAGTGCTTCCAAATAAACCCATTGTGCTATAACCTGGTGTTATGATTTTTAACTTTGTACCCCTCCAGTCCAACACTGGCACCTCCAAATAGTTGCTAATTAGGCTACCATGTAGATCCTTGTCTAGGGCCTTCCTAAAAGACAATGTCTACTGCTCTGTCATCAATCTCTTTAGTAATTCCCTCCAACTCAAGCTTGAGACACTATTTCCTTGCACTGTCTATATTTTTTTTGCCTCCATAAATCCTATTTTTGTGTAATCACTTCGAACAATTTACCCACAACTGAAGTTAGACTCTCTGGTCAGTAGTTCCCTGGTTTCTCTTTAGTCTTTTTCTTAAACCAAGTACAACATTAGCTGCCCTCCAGTCACCACCTCCCCTATAGTTATAGATGCAAATATTTCTGCAAAGGGTTTCATAATTTCCTCCCTTATTTCCCACCACCTGGGATAAATTGGATCAGGTCCTGGAGATTTATCAAACTTTATAATCTCTCAAACCTCCCAAACAGCCTCTTCTGTAATGTGAGCTGGTTTTAAAACATCAAATTATTTCTTTTCTTTCTCCAGAGTAAAAACTGACACAGGATTCACTTAATATCTCTCCAATCTCCTGGGTTTCAATGCCAGAAGATGACCCTGATCTTTAAGAGGCCTTACCATTTTTCTAGTTGCCCTTTGGAAAATCTTTGGCAGATAAGGTTAAGGATAATCCAATGCCATCTCACCCTCTACTTTCCTGATTTTCATTCTTGAGAATAGCCCATACTTTTCATTGATTGAGATTCAATTGAACTAAGTTGTCTATAATCTAAGATAAGTTTCTTTTATTCTTGACTAGAACCTTTTTATTTTTTCATCCATTATTCCTTAATTTTCCCAAACTTGCCCTTCATTCCTAATAGGAACATTAATGCCTCTGAACTCTCGATCCGATGAACAGTCTACTCCGATCAACCTTTGTCACTTACCATGAAAAGTTGCCTTTCTCCAATTAAGAACTTTTTTTAATGGGAGTTAATCACTTTTTCTACAAACAATTTTGAAACGAATAGAAGTAGGTTTGCCCAATCAAAGTGTTCCCCCACTTTTCTTTCAGTCACCTGGCCTGCCTTATTGCATAAAAGGTCAGTAAATCAATTGTATCAAAAATATTAAACTTGGTCAGGGACTTCAGATAAACTACATGCAGGTTGACCCTTGAATTTAATTTTTAATTAAATGTTGCTCTGGCATCCATTTAAGGTCAGATTTTATGGCATTGTAGAATTCCTACAGTGTGGAAGCAGACTGGTCTTTGACCCAACAAGTCCACACAACCCTCTGTGAGCCATCCATTCCTACCCTTTTTTAATCTACTTTTTTTTGGCCTGATTAATGCACCTAACCTAAACATCCCTGAATATTAGGGGCAATTTAGCATAGCCAATTCACCTAACTGCATATCTTTGGACTGTGGGAGGAAATAGGAGCAGCTGGAGAATGTGCCAACTCCACAGTCACCCAAGGCTAGAATCAAACCTGGTGATGTGGGGCAGCAGTGCTAACCACTGAGCTGCTGTGCTGCCCTTGTTAAAGTAGCTAGTACTTCATGAAAACTAAAAATTGATGTAATGTGGCTAGTATTTTTTGTTCAGCTATGCTGGCCTTCAACCTAGAAGCAGTCAATGCAAAAGAAAAATGGAACTTATTTATGAAGGTTGAACCAAGGCATTTACACCTGAATCATCAAAGATCAATGTAATTTCCTTGGATAATGAGACACTTGTGTGGTTTAGCAACCCTTGACCTGGAAACAGTATAAGCAGGAAGCTGCCACATTTGGTCAGATGAAGAATAACCAGCAGACAGCTGGAGCGTGAAGATGTTCACTCCAAGTTCAGGTGCAGTGAGTAAGAGTACAAATTAAGCAGTGTTCCAAAAAATTGGTGAAATATGGACTCCAAACCTCTTAACAGCATTGAGTGAACTAAAAGGGCATGAAACTGGAAATGTAGTGCTAAAAAGCTCAGGCATGTGAAAAGCTGAGAATTTGTTTTTGCATCTCTGATAAGATTACATGTGATTTTGGTGGGGTGTGGGTAGTCAAATTTTGGGACCCCAAACAACCCCACTACTGTGGCTGACCACTTCAGCTCTCCTTTTTTCTCTCCTTCTCCCCCACTGCCCCCCCAGATGTACAAGTCCTGGGCCCCCCATCACCACCAAATCCAAGCCACCAGACTCCATCCTGGGATGGCAGACTGGCATGTGAAGAGACTGGACTGGTTAGAACTATATTCATTTGAGTTTAGAAAAATGAGGACAGGTCTCCAAAGCAACAAGATTATAACAGGACTACACAGGGTAAATTCAGGAAAATGTTCCTAATGACCAGAGTCTAGAACCAAGTGTTGTAGGCTATTTAGGACTGATAAATCTCTTCCACCAGGATGTGGTGAACCTGTGGAATTGCTGCCAAAACAAAGTTTTCAAGGAGTCAGATATTGTATCGCTTAAGGGATCAAAGGGTATGAGGAGAAAGTAAGAATTGGCACTGATTCTCCACTGTTTGCCAACTGGCACAGCAGCTCAAAAGGAGGGATGGCCTACTCTTACTCCCATTTTTGTTTTCTCCCCCACCCCCAACAGAAATTAACATTGAGTAGATTTGTAGTTGACTGTTTTTTCCCCTCTAGTGATTCCAATTCTACAAAATATTTAAACATGTCCTTTTTGCGTTTGTTAACTGCACAACTGAAACCTTTTGACACTAACAACAAAGGACAGATCATCTTTGAATCTAAAGCCAAACAATGAAAATACAAATGAAATGTCTCCATTGAAGAATAATCAGTCATTTGACCTATATGCACTTGTGAATTAAAATTGTCTATAGTGGGAGTTTTCAGGCTTTACAAATCAGGCTCTGAGAAGTGAGCTTTTCTAGTTTTGAGGAGCCTGAAGATATCATTGGTTTCATCTGCCTTTTCCTAGATTAGTGATCATATTTTGACATCCTGTTGCCATAACTACCATAAATATGTCCTGCCTCTGTCTTGTGCTCTAAAAAAGCATGAATGCGATAAACATTCTGGACAAATTTTAGCCAGTGATTCATCGGGCATTAATGACCTGTTCCATCAATGGTTACCAAGTTTTGTAATGACTACAAATGATCTATTGATCACGCAACCAAATGGCCAATATTCCAGTGGTAGAGCATTAATCACTCAAATTGTTGGGTGAAAACCTAGTGTGCAAAAACTTGGCATAACATTAGTCCATTAACATGTTCTGTTCTGTCTGCATGCTTCTGTTTAGAAGGTCAGACTGATCACCAAATGCCAACTTGGTTTGGTTTGTACCAGCTTGAGGCTAGCTTGTTTCCAAATGCATTGTGGAGTAAACTTTATTCCAATCATGTTCATGGTGTTCAAGTTGTAGCAATAGTCTAATGTAGAAGGAGCTGTCATAATTAATTGACCCTCAAAATTTAGGTCTGTCATAACTCCTTTATAACAAATGAGTGCTCAGTTCAAGCAAATTGGTCCTTGGTTTGGAGAACTGGCAAACCTCTTGGATACTGAAATTTGGCTGCTTGTATTTATTTGCAGACGTATCCAAGGAGATGTGAACATTCTCGGAACAGCGCTGCTGATCACTTCTGTACACATTGAGGCTTTGCAATTGCTAACCAGCCTTATTAATGATTCTGTGGATCTCAGGTCTCTGAAAGTAAATGGTAAGTTTCATGATTTTAACAAATTTGAGACCTCACTAGGTTGCATGTGATTGTGATTGCAAAGCACCTGACTGAAACAAATAAAGCCAGATTTCAATCTGGAATGTGACTTGTCCAGTAATAACACCAGCTGTGATCATATCTTCCCCATTGTCATCTTCCACATTCTTTCCAGCCTATCATTATTTGTGAATTTTTAGCATCCCTTTCACTCCTCATCTAATAGTTTTAAAAAGTTGAGGCCATAGTGAAGTTTGAGAACCCAAATGTAAAAAGCTAGTTTTACTGGCTTATCAGTGATGAGTATTGGAACTCTAGGGTTAAAGATCCCCTATTGGAGTGACTCACTGTTTTAATTGTGTCCTTTGATAGGCTGAGACTGGAAATCACAGCAGGTGTCTGGCTACTTCTGAACTGCCAAAATCATCTGGAGCCATACATGTGTTGCTCCCAGTACTGGCCAAAGATGTTTCCCTGAATAAGATTCAGCCCTAGTTAAAATCTTATTAACAACCTCTTCCTTTTAACACACTTCCTTACCTATTAACAAGGGTATGTGAAGACCAATGAGAACAGTACTAAGGCCTATTATCTACCTCATTTCCTAGTAACATTGTGAATAATACAGTAACAAGCTCCTGCAGACAATTTGATGTCACCAGAAAGTAGCAATCACTGGTCACTAAGATTGCTTTTGTTAGAATAGGTATTTCTCAATCAGTCATGTGGTGGTAAGAACTTTGTATTAGTCACACCCAAACAAGATGTAAAATATACTGCTTGCATGTAACATTCAGAGATTCACTTGAGGGGTGTCACCACAGAAGGCTACAAGACTCTTTTTGGTGTCACCAGAATCTCTTGCTGGCTGTTCTGTAAAGTGTCCACCTTTGGAACTGAAACTTCTCATCTGGAGTTGAGTGAACACTAGCACCGATTCCTGTGGGACTGTACTCTTCACATCCTGCTTGTTAAAGGCACTTGAGACCCTAAGAGGGAGGAACAGAATTAAGCTGTTAAGTCCATTATCTGTTCCACCATGCAACCCCATGGTGAGTCTGTTTTTCAACCCTGTGCTCCAGCCTTTCCCCTGTAACCCTTGGTCCTCTTACCAACAGAATCCACCTCTGACTTAGACACTCAATGACTTTGCCACCAGCCTTCTGTGACAATGACTTCCACAGATTCTCAACACTCCAGCTGAAGAAATTCCTTCATCTGTTTTAAGTGTCCCTTAACAGAGGCTGTGCCCTCAGTTCCTGTTGTTCCCCTGGATGTACATACTGTCTTGATTGCCAGCCTTATCTGCACCCATGCTGCTACATTATCTCCCATATGATTTGGAGGAGTCTGTTGGACTGGAGTGGACAAGAGTAAAAATCTCAATACCAAGTTTAGTCCAACAGGGTTTATTTGGAGATAATAGCTTTAAGTGCTGTTTGAGGGGTGAGATTTCCAGTCCAATGGAACCTTTTCAAGAATTTTGGAAATTTGCCACATTTTTAACCTCCTAAACAACTTGTTTTAAGACCATAGAATGCAGTCCAACTGCTTCAAGCGACTTTAGCTTGGAGTGAATGAGTGGTGTAAAGTTCAAATTGGAATTACAAGTAAATTTCCCACTTCAGCTGGAACAAAATGGGAAGAGATGAGGTAAAAATATAGCTGGGAGTCTCACGTGCTAGCATGGGGCCACAAAGTCTGTTGAGTCTTGTAGAAGGAAGGAGTCTTTTTAGGATGCCTAGTCACATAATGTGGGTCAATGTGAACAGACATACAATGCCACATGAATAAAAGCAGTATGTGAATTAAATGACAGATTGCAGAACTAGAGTGCAGCAGAATCTGGGAATGCTGTGGAATAGTTTGAATTTGGATGTAGCAAGTGATTAGAAGGTGAATGGAAAGTTGCAGGAAGAATAGAACACTAGCTTTTATTCAGCTGTGCAGGCTAATGTGAGACCTCTGGATTGTATGTGTTTTTGGTCGCTTTTCAAAAGAAGCATTGTTTTTAGAGATTTCCCCTTTTTTAATTCTTTCTGGGTTGAAGGGCTATACCATGAAGATGGATAGACAGGCCTGGACTATTATTTTGAGACTAAACTTGGTTATTACAAATGAGGGAAAGAAAATGCTTTTACAATTTTAATATTTATGGGATGTGAATGTCACTAACTAGGTCAGCACTTTATTGCCCAACCCTATTTGTCCAGAGTCTACAATATTACTGGTACTGAAGTCATGGCAAAGATGGCAGAATCCTTTCCCTAAAGGACATTAGTGAACCAGAGTTGGTTTGTTTTATGACTATTGATGGTTACATTACCATTACATGGCTATCGGATTAACTTAGTGATTAATTGAGATGAAGGGCTTATGCCCAAATGTCAACTTGCTCTTGCTCCTCTGCTGCCTGACTTGTGCTTTTCCAACACCACATTCTCAACTCCAATCTTAAGCATTTGCAGTCCTCACTGTTTTAACTTTAATGGTTAGTGCTGCTGCCTTAATGACGGGGACCAGAGTTTGATGCTAGACATGGGCAGCTGTGTGGAAGCTTACACATTGTGTGGATTTCCTCTGTTCAGAGATGTGCAGGTTAGATGGATAAACCATGCTAAGTTGCCCATAGTCTCCAGGGATGTGTAAGCAAGGTTGGCTTCCTGTGGTATGTGCAGGGTTAAAGAACCAATAGATAGTCTAGATGCCTGCTTTTCAGAAGGTCAGTGTGGACTCAATGAGCTTAAATGTCTGCTTCCCCATTGAGTGATTCTGATTTAGTGGAGTATTTTAAAGATGACAGTTGAAACCTCACCATCTGCTATGGTGGGGCTTGAACCCCATTTCTTGAATATTGGGCTCAAGCTCTGCATTACTATTCCAGTGAAATTATCACTGCCTCTATCACTGATTTTAAAATGTTCTTTCCAACTTTATTGACCGGCTTTATTGGTGTTGGCACCAGTTGAAAGCTGGGATGCAATTGAAAACCATGCACTATGGGCTACTTGTACTAGAGACCTCATTCTTGTCTAAAGTTTAGTAACTTGTCCAACTAAATTGCAAACAGCATGAGGGTTAGCTGCTCTTTCTTTAAATGGATGTCACTGGCTCAACTTTCTTTCTGAGCACTTGAGTCACCAATCAAACATATACAATGAACATGCAGCAGTTGACTCACTACTTTGTAAAAGGGTAGTTGACCTTCAGCCATAATCTCCCCTGCAGACTTATAGGGGAATGGTTCTTGGGGCAAATTGACTTAAAACTGATGACCTGTAGAACAGCTTTGCTTGTGGTTTCAGATGTGATTGGACTGTTTTTGTTTGTGACCTTGTGTGTATTTGATTAACTCGTGTCAGTGACCAATGTTGTGGCTCTCACCTGCAGAAAAAAGACTTGTATGTGGAAATTAAATTGACCAGATAATGTGGTGCAGATGTTTTTTATTGGCTATAATTCATATCCTTTTTACATGCCAAATACTCCCAATATCTCTTAAAACTTGGAAATACCTATTGATATCTAAGTGGAAAGGTAACTTTACTAGTGCACTTGGATGCTGCTGTAATCTCTCATCTTACTCATAGGGTCTGGTGTTAATGTTGGAGTCCTTCCAATTTCCTTTCTGATCACCAACCGGAAATACAATTCTACTCTCAGAGATTCACGATCTGCGTATTTTTGCAGCCTTGGCAAAGCTGTGACCCGAGCAGTAAGTTCCTTTTTAGCACCGTGTTTCCTTTTTTTTTTTCTGGTGTTTTTTGAAGTTGTAATGTCTAGGGCAATGCTTCCCTTTTATCCTGCCACATGTGCTGTGACTGATGCAAAGGTACCTGTTCTGCTTTTGCTAACTTCTTGATCTGATTTTTATCTGTATTTATTAAAGGAGAATACATCAATGTAGCTGGAGAACTGCTTGCATTGTATAATTTATGTAGCTTTTTAATACTTTGATCTTGCTGACTGGGCTATGCAATATATTCAGGAAAATGCTGAACTTTAAGTTTTTTTTTGCTCCATTTTAGTCTAGAAAAATGTGCAGAACTCTTCTCGTGCATCCCTGAAGCACTTCAGTTAGATTCTAAAATTAGGGTGCAATCATTTTGTAAATAAAGTTGGAAGCTGGCATCTTGTGTACAATGCTTTTTTTGTGTAGTTCTGAACAATGGCTTGGGTGGGATCTTGCAACATGTAGTATTGAGCTTGATAACCATACATCTGACTTGTCTAAGGACTTTTTCACACGCTGCTGCTAGTATTAAAGGTAAGCCAGCGTGTGGTTTGGGTAATACTTGGTTTTAGTATGTAAGGATCTGTAAATGGAGGAGGAGAATCTGGGAATCGGTTTACTGGATGCCTAAGGAAAGTGTACAGTATTTTGCTATCTTCAGCATAGTGGGAGACTAGCTTGCTTTCTGTGTAGATTGTTCCTGACACCACCTTGACAGAATACACTGTCTTGTTAAATGCTTGTACACAGGGGTTGGCTGCTGGGTTATGTGGCTTCTCTCTACCACATGTTACCTCAGGCAATGGGTTGCTGTGAAATTCTGGTCCATTTAAACATCAACAGGAGATGGCCAAGTTTGGGTGTGGTTAACTTTTGCACTAATTTTATCAACTGATTGATCTCTAAGATCAAACCCTCCAATTAGAACAGTACAGCACAGAACAGGCCCTTCAGCTCACTGTTGTGCTGACCATTGATCCATAATTCTCACTTTCCAGCATTTTCTGCAAAATTCATTGCACTTTACCATTTCTGTATTCAGTTGCACTTTCTTTAGTCCCATTTCCCCAAAGATTTAATTTCTTCCTAAAGTAGTCTGACCATCACAAACTGTTCTGCTTTCTGTATTGAACCTACATATTTAATTGGTTGTGCTATCATTCTAGTGATCCATTCTGTCCAAGACCCTCATAGGCGGATGGCTAGGGTGGTGGACTAAGTCTGGAGTTACAATGGAATAACAGCAAACTTGGTACAAAGGGCCCTGACTCCACTACCCACCTTACTCAATGTGCAGTTAAGTCTTGTTAAGTAAACCTAGTTAAATTTTTAACACAGAAGCATAGCAGAAGTAGGCCATTTGACCTCTACTGTTCAGCCATTCATTGTGATCCTGGTTGATTTTCCAGCTCAATACTTTTAATCCTGTCTTCCCCCACACATCCTTGTTCCCTTAGCTGCGACAGCTATATCTGCCTACTTAAACCCCAGTGTTTTGGTCTTGACCACTTACCATTTCCACAGGCTCACTACTGTGAAGAAACTTCTTTTTTTTAATCTAAGTTCCAAAAGTTTTACCCTTTAGCCTTCACCCCAATTATGGATTCTTGCTCTCCTGTGCATTCTCTTTCCCTCCTTTCTCCCCTGCCCCCACCACACTCCAAAAAAAGTACATTTCCTGCATGTATTGTCTAGTGTTGGTGAAATCTGAAAGATAAAATTAACTCCTCCTCCCTCCCTCCCTCCCTCCCTCCCCCCCCCCCCCCCCCCCCCCCAAACAACTCTGTAAAACTCCAGTGAATACAATCCTAACTGACAATCTCTCCATGTCAGTTTTACCATCCCAGGAATCCTATTTGGTTAAACCTTCACTGCACTCTCTCTGCAACAATTGTCCTCTAAGGACACATGTACAATATTCCAGGTGAGGCATCACAAATGCCTTGTATAATTGCAACAAGACATCCTTGTTTCTGTACAGAAACTTGTGATAAGTGTGCAGATGTGATTGGCTGTAATGCAATTGACTAATAGTGGATGCTGTTTGGGTAGCATGAGGCTGCACAGAAAAACTGTTGCATGATGCCAAAATACCTGTACTTGAAGCTTCTAGCTATGAAGGCCAACATGCAGTTTACCTTTATGGTAGCATAATATCACTGCACAATAATCACCAGGCTAATCTTGAGTATGAATTCAAATTGCACCATAGTGTTTTGTGAAATCTGGAATTTGAGTTGGTCTATTAAGTCAATTCTGGTTTTAAAAAGACATCTCTTGGGAAGGAAATCTGTCATCCCTACCTGTCAGTGATGCCAACATCTCATTCGAAGTTCTTTCTGGAATCCCTACAGTTTGAAAACAGGCCCTTCGGCCCAACAATCCACACCAACTGAGTAACCTACCCAAACCTATTCCCTTGCCCTGTTACTCTACACTTACCCCTGACTCATGCACCCAACCAACACACCCCTTAGCTTACACATTTTTTTAGTTGGGCAGGTTTTGAGTAGCTTAGAACCCCTCCGTTATTTCCTCTAGTAAGGTGTAGGTTACTTTAGCTGTCGATTTTAGTCATTCAGATGTCACATGGGGTGGAGCCTGGACATCAGATTCTAATGGATACTGTCCATTAAAACCAACATTAATATCTTTGTTTGCCTACAAACAATTGGCAGTAGTTATACAATTTCTACTTGTGTAGACTCTATGGGCTGAGTGGCCTTCAGCCCCATAACCATTCTATGATCCTTATCTATTGAATGATTTTCTTTTTAGTTACAGATGATCTTGCAGCCAAAATATGGCCACTTTGTGCAAGCTGTGATCAAACAATTTGGGTAAGTGAAATTTCCTTACCAAGCGATTTGTGTAATTGCTCAGTATTTCGTTTGTGGCTTAATCTTAAATTGTGCAATAACAAATAGCTCTTCCTGTGTTTTTTATCTTTTTCCTGTGGAGTTTAAACTGCAGGTCTCTGGCCAGCAGTTATGTCTGATCTTGAAATGGGGAAAGAATATTTTCTAATTATAGTTACACTGCAGATGTGGGTGTTGCTACCTGGGCCAGCACTTATTATCATCCACTTGCCTCTTTTGAAGGTAATTGTAGGCTGTCTCATCTAACTGATGTCAGTACCCCCACAATGCCATTAGGAAGGTTTTGATACAGGAATTAAAAGTTTGCTGTGTTTCTGCTAAATAGAACACTAAATTCAGGTGCAAGGCAAAAGTTTATACAATCACGGTGCTTAGAAAGGGAGAATAGCCAAGGTCTTCCCCAGTATTGTGCAGTCCAATCCAAAACTAGACTGCATAGGTTTCAGGTGAGTGGGGAAGGATTTAAAAGGACCTGAGGGTCAACATTTAAGTGCCAGGTGATTCATGTGTATGGAATGAGCTGCCAGAAGAAGTGGTGGAGGCTGGTACAATTACAACACTTTAAGAGGCATCTGGATGAGTATACAATGGGAAGGGTTTACAGGGATATGGGGCTAGATTAACTCAGGATATCTCTTTTAGCATGGAAGAGTTGGACTGATGGGTCTATTTCCATGTTTTACTGCTGGCTTGAATAGAAGTGAAGAAAGCTGTCCCAGTGAGTGATTTTGATTTTTAATTATACAGATCACTGTACAAATCAAGTCTCCATCATTGAGTGGTCAGGAGTTTGAAGCAATCAGTCCTTGTTTTTTGACACTTATGCTTATCTAATCTGTCCATTAAAGAAATTCTTGCACTCCACCTTCCCTCGTGTCCTGTTTAATGACTGTCACACTCTAGAAATTGTCTTCTAAACTGAGATTTGTACTTTTGATTTCAAACTAGTGGCATGAGTGATCTTGTGAAGAGATGGATCCATACTTTAAGCCTGTGTGCAGTTCCTGGATTGTTAATAAAAGAGCTTAAAACTGTAGAGTAGAGACATTCTGCATTAGCTTACCAGAATGTAGGATGAGCAAGGTGTTCTATTTTTAGTTCAATGTTTTTGGTTCAGTTTGATGGAGAGTTGTCTGAAGTCAAGTGTAACTTGTTGTCCCTTCTAGAAGTTGCTCAAAGCAGTTAAGGGAATGCTAATTATATGCAGAAATCTTCCAGACCAGGAATGTCTGTTTACAATGCTATTAAAAGTTGTAAGTCTTTAAGCATGCAAGAGAAGTTTTCAAAGCTCAGGATGGGAACTTAGCAGTTAAATTTAACTTCTATTAGATGGAATAGAAACATCTTTGTAATTTGATTTCACTGAAGTGGTGTTGCTACAGTAGTTAAGACTTTGTAAGGTATGTGAAATGTTAACTTGTATACAGTGCTTTTCTTTGATGATCTGCCTCCATTTTATCATTGAAACCAAATGTGTGCCAGTCTTTCACATGAAAATACATGTTAGATTAAATTGAATTTATCATGTCTATTTCAAAATGTGACTACTTCTGTAGTAGCTTCCACTACATAACACTTGTTAGTGGTCTTTTTGATCCCTGTGTGCAGCTTGTTTAGTCAGCTTTATAACAGCTTGTTCTAATATCAACTTTTCTTTTTTTTTTGCTCTACTCAATGCCCCCATCTCAAACCGAAGGAGAGGATCTGTGTTTGTAACAAGTGATCTAGTATTTTTCAACAACCCGCCTTCCAGTCATGAAGTTTTGGATTTGTTCTTCAGTTCTGTTAATTCCAGGAGTGTTTTGGCAGGGACTGACTTTGCAGTTGATCCTTACTCGTTCTTTGTTGGAGGTAAGGTAAGCTAAAAAGCTACCTGAATACAGACTAATGTTTTTAATTCCTAGGTTCAGAAACTTGAATTGGAGGAATGGATTGCCATGATGGCTAGGTTTTTATTTGGTTTCAATTCTGTTTATAATATTTAACTAATCAGTAGTGATGTGAATGTCTTCCCCAATTAAGACTTTTATTATTCCTCATTTCCTCCCAGGAACCTCCAACCTATCTGAAATGCAAAAATTGCTAGTGAAACACCGGCAGTCATGATTTGGAGATGCTGCTGTTGGACTGGGGTGTACAAAGTTTAAAAACACCTGATGAAGGAGCAGCACGCAAAGCTGGTGCTTCTGAATAAACCTGTTGGACTATAACCTGGTGTTGTGATTTTAAGCTTGATACTAGGAGCATCTGTGGAGAGAGCTTGTTTTGACTCTGACTCCTCTTCAGAATGTAGTGAAGTAATTAAGCAGATACCCTCTGTACAGCTCACATTAGTAAACTTGACCAGGTCAGTGGCTAACTTTTGACTTTTTCACCTTCCAGAGTATATAAGGTGTGTTTGAATAAGGCATTGATTCTGGAAAGGGTTGAAGTTGCATTCAGTTCCATCTAACTGATGCCCATCTTAGGCATTGAAGGGGCAGACTGGTCCCTTTGCTGGATTCTGGTCTTGTAATTGTATTTAATTCATCAATGTAACTTGTGTAGTAAAACAATCTTGTCTAGGACAAATTTTGCCTTTAGTTGACTCTCGTGGTTTATTCTACCACTGCTTTGGTTAGCCCTTTGATTCAGCAATTTGGTCAGTTGTATTACTGCAATAGTTGAAAGGATTGGTGACATTACCCCAACCACACATTGCCAGCCATGTGTATCACAACACAAACAGCATTGCTTGTGAGTACATTGAAAGAAATTATGGTAACCTTGGTTTTGTATTGGTTTAAAGTCTATATAAATTTTTTCCTGCCACTTTCTTGGGGGGGGAAGAGAGGTAGCAACCAGCAAAATTGCACCTTTATTTATCTCCACTCCAAATTATATTTTGGATGCAGGTAACAGAGCACTTAAGACTTATAGCTTCTGTAGGCAAATGTTCCAGATACAAAGGAAACTTTCTGCAAAACAAACTTTCCAATCCATTCTCTCTGGATTTTGGTCCTTAAAATCTTAACCCCTCATCAAGAGCACAGACCTGACGGACCCCATAGTGATCGTTGCCTCAGTGTGACCACAGACATTCGCTGTGACCCAACCAAATTTTGTGCCACACACCCCCAAGAAGCCCTGTGGTGAAGCTTTAATCTTCAGCTTTGATCTGTATAGGATGACCTACAGGCAGCTGAAGTTGTCCAGTAGCTGGGGATCGTACATGTCACTGTATGAACAAACTTTTGCCTCTGAGCAATTTTGAATTCAAAACAAATTTGAATAAATGCCTACCACTCCTCCATTTTGATTTGACAAATGTACTGGGGCAGCTGCTTGTCAAACTGAATTTGGTCCTTTCTCCTGAAGGCACAGATTTCTTGCTGGTTGTGTAGATACTAGTCATACCCCCCCCATTGTCTATTTTAATAACTAAAGCAAGCAAAGACCATTCAATAAAAGATTGAGGTTCAATCAATGCTAAAGCTTCCCCCCCCCCCCCCCGCCCATATTATTAATTCTAAAAAATCTTTTCTCTCTCCAGTATGTTCAGTGCCTTCTCTATCACTGAAAACTAAGCAAGATAATTCCACACATTTAGTCATCCTCTGAAATGTTTCCGCATCTCCATTCTGAATGGTCTACCCTGCCCTGTATCCATAATTCTAGGCTATCCAATCAAGAAAATGTCCTTCCTGCATGCCACATTTCCAGTCCTGTTTTGTTTAAATCTGATTTTTCTCCCAACCCTATCTTTTCAGAATTTTGGTTCTACTGGGTCTGTCTACTAATGTCTCATCACAGGACAATCCTGACATCCATGGTATGAGCCTTGTGATCCTCCATTCCACTCCCTCTGTGGCAACCCCCTCCTCATGTAAGGAGACCAAATCTCCATGCAATACTTCTGGTCTCTCCAACACCCTCGCCCTACTTCTGAACTCCAATGTTCTTGCAATGAAGGTCAATGTGCACTCTACCTTCCTTGCTGCTTGCTTCCCCTAGCCTGTCTACCTTCATTGATCAGTCTGTTAGGTGCAACCTTAATTTAGGAAGGTAAGTAATGGGCTTCATTGCAAGTGAATTTGAAAGCACAGCAGTAGTAAATGTCACTAGTGGCAGCTGGAAACTACAATCTGAATGCTATTTTTCATCTACATAGAGGAATCTTATGCAGTGGTAATGCCCCATCTTTGGGCCAGGAGATTCAATCCTATCTGTTCTGTAACAGCATCTGTGTTGAGAAGCCTCTATTTGAGTAGTGTTTGTGGACCTATCTGACTATGGGGTCAAATGGTCTACACTTTCCTCCTCATAAGGAATTTGAGTACTAGTTACCTGAGAAATTGGCTTCTTTTTTCCTTGCATACTTAAATTCAATATGTTGGCTTAAACTGAAGCATTGGCTAAACCAAGCAAGTTTCCTGCCCCACTTTTTTTCCCCCACCCCCACAAAACATCAAGAAGCAACTGCTGATGCAGCAATGAAGATGACTTTGAATTGCTCGATGCTGAGTTGACATAACACAAGGTAGCGGGTCCCAGAGGACCCTACAGCTAATAACTGCTTTGGCAACGTTCTGGGGCTTTGAAGGTAATCCTCTTGGGGTCATGTCGTCTCCATGGAACTAACTGCCTTGTGCAGGCAACTGATGTTGCCATGGTTTAGCCCTATGTCATGTGACCATATTTTTAATAATATGATGGAATTCTCACAGCTGTCTTTGTAGGTTCTAGTGCTACTGTTGCTACTCCTAGTGTGTAGTCTACAAGTTCTGAAGCATTTGTTTTGAGTCATAGCTGTTACTGGTGGTGTGGCACAGGAGGGAGGCCATTTGGCCCACTCATGTCTGAGAATTTATCTTCAGCCAGCAAATTCTAAAGTAGGCTAACTACCTATTCTAATGCTCAGGATATGATCTTTCTGCTATTATGCCAACCCATCTGGTTCACTAACATCTTTTGGCAGAAAAGATGCCATTCTTTATCCAGTCTAGCCTATGTGACTCCAGACCCATAGTGTGGTTGACTCTTCTCTAGCTGCTTAAATTGAGCTTGAGCTACTTAGTTTAAGATCACTTGGGGATGGGCAATGAAAGTTGACCTTGCCAATGCTTCCCCTAATTCTATGAAAGGTTACGAAGTCTCCTTGCATCTGAGAATTGTGCTCAATTGGCAACTCTAGTTCAATTGACTGCCACTCCCTTTAAGATGATGGAAAGTTTTCTATAAAGCAATTCCCATAAGTCTTGAATTGCCATCTGGGGTTTCTAATGTGTTGTCTTCAGATTTTATTTGTTCCACTTTGGAGCCAGCACGTACCCTGAGCAGTTAATGGTTGTCTTGTATGGTTTTAGACATTACCTCAACACTGTTTTGGTGTCTCAGCTTTTAAATTGCTATCTTTAAACTCCTAGTCTCGCTGTTACCTCAGTGTACTCAACTATTTAGCTGGGAAGCCTCTGGTTCTTGGACTGCAAAGAAGAACAACTGTTTCAGACAGTATTGCAGCTCTACACAATCTTTCTTTCCTGACAGCATTTTCCAGGAATTTGAAGGAAATGTGGAATTTCTAATTATGCAGAACATGGGATGTCAGCTGCAGAGGGCTATAACTTAGTCCAGCATCCATTTTTGGCAATGACTCAATTTGTTCAGTTGTAAACTCCATGGGATTAAAATGTCTCTTGCCTGCTAGTCATGTGTACAGTATGGAAACAGACACTTTGGTCAAACTTGTCCATTCTGACCAGACATCTTGTCCCATTTGCTAGCTTTTGGCCCCCCCCCCCCCCCCCCCCCCCCCCCCAACCCTTTCTATTCCTATAGCCATCTGGATTGGTTTTTAACTGTTGTAGTTGTACCAGCCTCGTTTCCTCTAGCATTTCCATACACACCACCCTCTGCATGCCCCTTCAATTCCTTTTTTAAATCTCTGCTTACCTCTTGTCCCTCTAGTTTTGGACACCCCCCCCCCCCCCCCCCACCCACCCACCTCGGAAGAGACCTTGTCTATTCACCCTGCACCTGCTGCTCAGATTTTATAAGCCTCCTATAAGGTCACCCCTCAGCCTCTGACACTCCAGAGAAAGCAGCGCCAGTCTATTCAGCCTCTATCTATAGCTCAACCTCAAACCCTTGTAACAACTTTTGAGGCCTTTAACATTTCATAACATCCTTCCTGTAGCAGGGGGACCAGAATTGCACAATATTCCAAAAGTGGTCTAACCAATGTCCTGTATGGCTATATGACTTCACTACTCGTATACTCGATGCACTGACCAATAATGGTAAGCATACTAAATGCCACCTTCACTATCCTATATCCTTGCTCTATTTAATTTTTGGACATTGGTTTAGAGTTAGATTCACACTGCTAGTCATGACCATTCAGTATGTTTGTTTGCTATCCACTTGAAGTAATTTGTGGGGTCTCCGATTTGCTGCAGATCTTTCCTTGCCTGCACAACTGTCCCTTTGAAGTTTCCTTTCTCTCTGCAAAATTACTTTTTTACCACAATTTCCTCCTTTTTTTTTTCCCTTGATAAGGACCAAGTCACAGATGAGGCAAAACTCTGCAGGCTGTCTGCTATCTAGTTCATGACATCTTGTAATGTAACCTTACAATACAGTTTTTAATCCTGTTCCTTTCCAACCTGCAGCCATTAATTTGTGCCATTCTGCCTGAGCTGATAAGTGACCAGTTGCTCATTCCCTGCCCCCTGACTTGAAAAAGTCAGGAGTTCTGATGCATGCAGCCTCGAATTCATCTCCATTACATTCACCTTGATTTAGCAGCAACTTTGTTTGAAATGTTGCAGATGCCAATTTGAGGAAAATCTCCTGTTCTGGGTTTTAAAAGGACAGCTCCCTCTTTAGATTGTATTGATTTAGTAACATGGCAACATTACTGTCTATGGGATGTGCTGACTTGTCACTCTCTAGTTCCAAATCTAACTGGATGGCATTATTTATTCCTGATGAAGGGCTCTTGCCCGAAATGTTGGTTTTTTTCACTGCTCTTCGGATGCTGCCTGAACTGCTGTGCTCTTCCAGCACCACTAATCCAGAATCTGGTTTCCAGCATCTGCAGTCATTGTTTTTACCTACCTGAAAGACTCCCAGTCAACCCTTCTCCCTTCACTTTCCTCAACCTACTGTGATCATACTATGGCTATCCTTTAGCCCAGCCTCTTGTGTCTCTACATGGTTTTGAGAAGTGCTGTCTTAAGGGGCTATCTTAACTTTTTTATTCTCAATGTGGGCATTGCTGGCCAGGCTAGCACTTATTGCCTGTCCCTACCTGGCCAGAGGGCATTTGAGTCAGCCACATTGCTGTGGGTTTGGTGTCACATGTAGATCAGACCAGATATGGATGGCAATTTCCTTCCCTGAAGGAAATTAATGAACCTGGTAGGCTTTTCACCAACTGCCATTTCAGTTATCATTTGAAGTCTAATTCCAGGTTTTATTGAATCCAAATTCCACCATCTGCCTGTGCCAGTCCCCAGAACACTCCCTCAGCCTCTGTATTAATAGTCTAGTGACCATATCAGGCCAACACCCCTTCTGAATTACTATTACTAGAAACTGTGCATGCAACTGCATTAGTCATTTGGTCCACTTTTTAAAAATTTAAATCTAACTTCCCATGGGATTCAAACCCATGTCTGAGATACTAGTCTATGGTTCTGGGTTCTTTGTCCATGTTGCAACCACCATTATCAAGGATTGCAGGGAGAAAGGAGAATGGGATTGAGGAACGTATCAGCCATTGAATGGTGGAGCAGATGTGATGGCCTGAATGATCTAACTTCTGTGTCTTATGGTCTAAGAATTGCTAAGCCATTTATCTTGATTGATCTAGAGATGTGGTTTATCAATCAAGATGTTGATTCCTGATGTGCCTTGCAAATTCAAAATTTGTTACTAATTGTAGTCCATGCTAAGGAAATAAGTACTAAGTTTTTGTCACTTGTCACCTACCCAATCATGCCCTGATCAGTCAGTACTGTAACACCTAGCTGGGGACCACTGTGTACTGTTGCCACATTTATCCCTGTGCTATTTTGCTTGTCTTGATTTTTTTTTTGGGAAGCAGCATGCTATCTCCTCATGGGAATGACTTGTCTGAGCATAGATTCTGAAATTGGTGGAAAGGCAGATGTGCTGCTTCCTCATTGGTTGGTTGCCTGGCAGCAGCATCAGTTGTTTTTACTGACACTAACCTCCTTAGTTTAATTGATCCTCATAGGCGCAACACAATTAACCTTTTACTGTTGCATTTTCCTTTAAGCAGTGCAAACAATAAGTTAACAGTTGCAACAATCCCTGTGCTCAGTAGATTGCTCTAAGTAGAGAAATAGGGTTTTTGTCATTCCATTCAATCAGGATAGGCCAGTTGAGTGCGCAACCTTAATTGCCTTGGAAAATCTTTTGAACTTCAAGAATGTTCACTTGTACAAAGCTTTCCCCCAACATTTGACTGACTGCAAAAGACCACAACTAGCCAGAAGGGCTAAATATTGGTCAAGCTCTGGCAGCAAGGACTGAACAGTACAAGTTGAATAACTATCAGTGGTGGTTGCAATAAGAACTGATGAGTAGTTCTTAATTGCAAGTGTGCCTTTTGGCCATTTGTCTCAGCTTCCAAGGTGTGGTGGACATGGGCATTCAGAATTTTAGCATTGCTTATCACAACCCTGGACAAAGCTTTCCTCCAAAATAGTCTAGCAGACATCTCTCTTCCATTTTACTATGTAAAGGAGGATGTGCTAGTTACCAAGACCATCTGTAAGCATGTGCTCTATATCCAGAGAATGTTGTAAAATGCTGGATGTTGTAAATTCAGTCTCCTGCAGACACTGTCTCCAATCTCTCTAGGGTCTCAGACTCATCTATTTAGAGATGGATAAACTGAGCAGGCTCATTAGTGATACCATACATCCTGGGAATACATGTCTTTGTCTTCCAAAAGCCACACCTGAGGGAGTGTTGGAAAAAATTAACACTTTCAGCCAGTTTCAACCACTCAAATTAGCCTGCCTTACCTGTTGGAAATTAGCACCCCTCCCCACACCACCCCATCACAAAACTGAATTCTCCTTTTTATTACATGGTACATCTTCAGAAATTGTTTTTGTTGCAAACTTTACCCTGGGCATTTGACTGAGCTTCCAGAAGGTATAGCTGTTGTAGAGTAGTACTGCTGATTGTGTTCACTACCATTTTGATCCAGCTCTTAGAGGTTCTCCATTCAGGTCTTCCCCACCCACCCCCCCCTCTAATTTGATTTTACAATATTCTTTCAAAACACTCCAATGTCCAAGCTGTGCTTATTTTCCAAGATTGCTCTGACCTTGGATAGGAGTTGGGATGACATGTTGAGATCAGCCAGGATGCTGGGGAGGCCTTTTCTGGAGTACTGTGCAGTAATGGTTGTCCTGCTATAGAAGATATTAAGCTGGAGAGGGTTCACAAGAGATTTACCAGGATGTTGCCAGGAATGAAGGGTTTGAGTTAGAGGCTGGGATGACTTTTCACAGGAGTGGGTACAGTTGAAGGGTGACCTTAGAGCTTTATGAAATCATGAGGGATATAGAGCAGGTGAATGTCTCCCTCTAGTGAGGATCCCTCTAGTGGGGTTTTCTCAGATGAAGCTGCATATTTTAAGGTGAAGAGTTTAAAGACATGGGGCAATTTTCTTTTAGTGACTTGTGTGGAATGAACTTCCAGAGAAAGTGGAGGATGTGGATATAGGTAGAATGTTAAAACATGTGTTGGATTAGTAAATGAACAGGAAACATTGACAGGGATATGGGACAGGAGCAAGCAGTTGGGGCTAGTTTAGTTAGGGTTTACACTTTGGAGTAAAGGGTCTGTTTCAGTGCTGTATGACTGACTTGATGTTTAAAAGCTGTGTGCTGTCATGGGCTTGT
The DNA here is from genome assembly GCF_037043375.1 of Chiloscyllium plagiosum. Taxonomy (NCBI): domain Eukaryota; kingdom Metazoa; phylum Chordata; class Chondrichthyes; order Orectolobiformes; family Hemiscylliidae; genus Chiloscyllium; species Chiloscyllium plagiosum. The sequence goes on from NW_028270180.1 coordinate 16,590,506, forward strand.
TTGTAAAAGAACAAGTGTTCTCAGTGACTAGTAAATCTGACTATTATTACTGACATGGATGAGCGGCCTTATTTTGTATTGCAATCTGTTCAAGGGCCATTTATTTAGAGGTTCTGAGGTTGACATTACAGCAGATTGTTCCTTTGCATGTTCATTGAGTTGGATTCAATATCCTGGAGCATCTGGACTGGTGGCATTACAAAGATCAGGGACAACATTTGCTCTTAGCACATGCTATGGAAAAAGCTTAACTTCTAGACTTGTCCAAAGACGCTGTAATTGCAGGTGGTGTTGGACTCCTGGCCAACTCTACACAGCAAGCTGCTTTTTTTTTGACATTTTATTGGTATAACTAAACTCTTTCACTTTAAGGTTCAGGATTAAAATCGCAACACCAGGTTACAGTCCAACAGGTTTATTTGGGAGCACTGCTTCAGGTGACTGGAGTAGGACCATAAACTGAATTTGTAGCAAAAGATTAGTGTCATGCAAGTAAAATTTCATATATTTAACAAACTTTGGTTAAGTCTCATCTTATAGAATGGGTTACAGATTTCAGCTCCTTACACGTTCAGAACCAAAACCTATAACTCAAACATGAAAAATTAACAATCAAGTTTGTTAATCGTTCTTTTGCTATAAACTTGCAGTCCTACTCCACTACCTGAAGGAGCGGCACTCTGAAAGCTAATGCTTCCAAATAAACCTGTTGGACTGTAGCCTGGTGTGATTTTTAAATTTTTGTCTACCCAGTTCAACACCAGCTGCTCCTTGTCATCACTTTAAGATGTTACTGCTTTCTGTCATTTTGTTCACTTGGTGTCACAGTGCCCTCATCTGGTTCTCTAGTTTCATTGCAATATTTAACTCACTAAATTTGTTTTTGTTCTAAATTAGTATTACCTTGCTGAATCTGTTGTGGTTTAACTTTACAAAAGATTTCCTAACCAAGATAAAGCACTTTATCACTGGAAATGTAGTGAGTGCAAGTTAAGTTGAGACTCTTTAGACATTTTGGTTTAACCATTCATATGTAGGGGTTGCAAGAAAAGTGGGGAATTGATGCCAAATTATGCTTGTTTAGGGAGAGACCTGACATAATGGGCTGATTGGCTCCTTCAATCACTTTAATACTGCACCTCAAATACAGATTGGCCTTCCACTGTAGTCAGAGGTGAAGGCTCACCATATGGAATGGATTCCTTTGTCAGTGCCTTGAGTAGATTCAACAATATCCAGAATTGGGAAAGGGGGCAAGTGGCAAGTCTGTGGGGCAACTCCTGTCCCTTCCCCCCCCCCCCCCCCCCCTCAGAGTTAACACAAGTGCTATGGGCTGCATGTACTGCCCCTGTTTCCCTCCATGAAGTTTAATCTCTTAAAATGCACTGTGCTGATCCTGCCTTCTGTTTTGTAAATGCAGTAGGGACTTTTTGAGTAGAAATTGGTTTTATTGATTTAGAATCCCTATGGTTTGCAAGGAGCCCATTTGACCCATTGAGTTCACATTGACTGTCCAAAGAACATCCTACCCAGCCCCTCTCCACAACCTGCTACCTCATGTTCCCATGGCTAATCCACCTAGCCTCCCCATTCTGGACCCTATGGGCAATTTTAGCATGGTCACTCCTCCCAACTCTCCCACTTCTGTACTGTGGGAGGAAATCATGCAGACATGGGGGGAGGGGAGAGAAAATGTGCAGATTCCACAGTCACCAGGGGCTAGAATAAATCTGGTGCTTTGAGGCAGAAGTGGTAATCATAGTTACCATGCTGCCCAATCTAATCTCAAATATCCCCTCAAATTGCTGTTAAGCCTGGCCACACTATGCACTAATGTTATCTTTCTATACTATGGGGCTTAGCAAAGATATTTGTACTTTGAGGAAATGTAGGCCATACTTTTTGATCTGTCCTTTGAACCTTGAATGTAACCATCTCCATTTATCTCTCTCGTGCATCATTCTGTTTTGGTTGGAAGCTTCAATGTTTTCTTGATTTTATTCTACTTGATTCATTTTAGTGACTTTGCTAGCAGGACCACAGTAGAGCAAATTATTTCTCTTCTGTCAGAATCTTGGAGTAGGCTTTCATCAAATCACCATACAGGTCATGGTTTTCTCCAGGCTAGGTAACCTGGTCTGTCAAATCATCCTGGTATGCTGATTTATTACTCCAGTAAACCTTCAAATGCCTTGGCTGTCTCCCTTTCCCTTGGATCTAATGTTCAGTTGTAGTCTGGTCTAACTAATGTCCCTGCTTTTTGACTGTCGTCCTCTAGAAATGCACTTTGCTGCTTTTACTTTTTAAAATGGTCTCCATGTAATTACTTTAATCCTTGGTTTTCTCAGTCTCTAAATGTGTGGCTGCCTTGTCCTATTTGTATTTTGAGCTCACTCCTACTTTCAGTAGAGGATGGATCAAGAATAAAATGAGTTGTGGGTAGTTTTCACAGCTGGAACTAATGTGAATGCAGGTGGAAGTGTTAGCAAGGCTTTCAGTGCAGACTAGTCAATGTATATTGACCTAAAGCTGCCTTAGGAGGAAGCTCTTTAAGTCACCTCTGTTTTGTGGCTAGTGTCAGCTACAAGGAACTGTCTTTGAAGAACTGACTCATCAAGCAAATTCTGTCACCATGCTGTTGATTACTGAATCTGAAGTGCTGGCAAATCTAAGTTTACTTTTGGTGTTTTTTGGAAATTTCTTCTTTCCTAGGTGCAAGACTAGATCGGCCGTATAAACGCATCCACTTCCCAGGATTTGGAATTGCCATCATCCTGTTGTGTGGCCTGGCAATCGTCTCCCTTCCAATCCTGGCTTTTCTTGTGAGTGCAAGCAGTGTTACTGACATGGAATTCCAATGTGGTGCTTCATTCATCTACATAAGATCCAGTGCAGTGATGTGTAAAATGAGATCTTGTTCACATTAACTTTAAATTTTGAGGATGATCTTGCATCTTGACCAAGATGTCTGATTTTAGCTCAGTTGGCTGGACAGCTGGTTTGCAGTTTTGAGTGATCCCAACAGTTAAGTCCTAAACTGGTTGAGGTTACTGTGAAGAACCCTCCTTGACCTCTCCAGAAAGTAAACCCAGATCCAGACAAACAATATGCAGAACCTGGGTGGGGGGAGGAATGGAGAAGGATGGATAGAGGTGGCTTTGGGGTCCATACAAAGTGTCTTCAAAAGCAGCATGGTTGCAATAAGCTAACCTGTGAAGCCTCTGGTGGCATGATGTGGACTGGTGAAGCCCTGAACAGTGCTGGAAAAAAATCCAGCTCCATTGAGAATGGTGCCAATGTGTGGTGATATAAACTTTCATGGTATTATATTGAACACCCTTGACAAGGTATAGTGGCCTCTGGTTAGACCACTGCCAGTCATCTTTCTGCATGCAGCCCTATGGTATGTTAAGGCTGGGACTTTATTTGAATGCCAGTTGTTATATAGACACCATCCATTGTAAGATGGACAGTGTCAGAGTTTTCTTGACTCCCAAGTAAACAGCTAATTTCTGATTTTAAAAACAAGTGGAACCTGTTGCTCCTTGCAAGTGGCAAATATAGGGGTATCCTTAGTGCTAGCACAGCTGTAACAGTGAAATTGTTGCATGCATATGCAAGCTGTATTTTCTACAGCTTGGAACCAGTTGCCCATTGCTCCCTCTCAGACTTGACTTTTTAAACTGACATAAGTGGTCCTAAAGTCTTTAATGCCTTAAAAAGCTGAATGCTTGTTGAGACTCCATTTTCATATAAACCAGCAACATATTGCTAGAATATGGTCACCCAAAACTTCCTGCAATGGGTAATCTGCCCACAAGGGTGAGTGCTACAATTGTTCTTCAGTTAAGGAGGACTGAGTTTGTGAAATCGCCTTCAGATAATATCCAGAAGAACACCTAAATTATCCTTAACCTCCAATTCAAAAATAGTCCTGACTTAAAATTGTAGTCTTTGCAGGGTAGATGGTTTCAGGCCAACCTGTTCAGAGATGTGATTGCACACTTGAACCTTTCAAAGGTTCCACACCAACTTAACCGACTCTTAACCATTTAGATATGTGATCAGGTGGCTAGACCTTCCCCAGGGGAGGGGAATCCAAAACTAGAGGGCAGAAGTTTAAGATGAAAAGGAAAGGTTTGAGATCTGAAGGGTAACCTCCCCCCCCCCCCCCCCCCCCCCCCCCCGAGTAGTGCATATGTGGAATGAGCTGCCGGAGGAGGAGGTGCAGGTGGGTACACTGTTCCAAAGGCATTTGGACAGATACAAAGATTGGAAAATTGAGGGATATGGACCAAATGCAAACAAATGTTCAGTTAGGGGAAACCTGGTTGGCATAGATGGGTTGGACCAATGGGTTGGTTTCTGTGCTGTATCACTCAAACTGAAGGATAGAACATGTCCTGTTTAAATATACAGGTGTCCCTGACTGGTGTATTCCATATCAAGGGTTCAATGTAAATATTTGCTTATATCTGTGAACAGTACATTATACTGTATGTTAATTTGCATGTTAAGTGACTTATGTACTCTGTAGTGGAACATGTTTGCAACCTGGAGACTGCTGTAAATGTGTTCCAGTGCAAAACATCTATCACCAAAATGCTTTGAGGTCAAGCCCACTTCATGGTGTTGATGAGGGGTCAGGTTTGAATCCAATGATTAGGATTAAATATGGCATTGAGTTGCTGTTTTTTTTTTTAACTAGCTTCAAATCCTACTTGTTTTACACTTAAAATCAAATTGAAATGTGTTCTCTTGTGTTGGGTTTAGTGCTGGAAATACAGGTTCTGTGCAGCTTGTCAGAAGAGTTTCACATTTGAAGCCTGGGATGTTGAGCGTGAGAATGCAAGTAACATACCACTGCCTGAGGTGAGTTTTCAATTCTTCCACCGCAAAAGTACATTTTTACTCTTAATCAGACATGGTGCAATTGTTCCAAATGCTTTGGCTTGGAACACACCCACTTGAATACTTTTAAGTCAGATGTGTACATGTTGGTGGCTGAGTCCTCCTCCTTCCCCTATTGCCCTCCATTAACCCTTCATGGAGCTAATACTCTGTACAGTAAAGCTCTTGCATCCCTCTGTCATCCAGAAGTGGGTGACATAACTTAGCTAGACAAGCTAAAGATTTAAGGAGAAAGTGAGGGCTGCAGATGCTGGAGATCAGAGCTGAATGTGTTGCTGGAAAAGCGCAGCAGGTCAGGCAGCATCCAAGGAACAGGAGAATCGACGTTTCGGGCATAAGCCCTTCTTCAGGAAGCTAAAGATTTAACACATTAGCTGGGGCCAAACTCTCTTGCTAGAGCACCATGCAGTTCCTTTATCTGCCTCATGATGTCAAGATGATTCACCAAATAGTAATTCTGTATTTCTTCTGTACTACATAAGGTGTTGGGAAGAATGAGGGCTAGTAGTAATTTCTGAACTGCAAACAAAGTTTGCTTTAGAATTTAGATTTTTGGGACAAATGTAGCTAACATTCCCTTGTCACTACTCAACTCCTGGATTTTCTGTATGTGCCTTTTAAACTTGGTAACCTTCCAGAAGGTGCTGACAATGCATTTCCTCCGATGTCGGTAAGCTTGAGTCAGCAGTCATGACACCAGGTTATAGTCCAACAGGTTTATTTGAAATCACCTGACAAAGGATCAGCATGCTGAAAGCAGAGAAGACAAAGCTGTTTTCAAATCAGTTGAGCTATAAACCCTGATGTCGAGTGACTTCTGACTTTGCTGACTCCAGTCCAACATCAGTGCCTCCACATTAAGCTTGAGGTCACCCCACTTCAGTTTGTAGGTGATCAGTAAACTGGTGAGAATTTCCAATCTGGTTCAGTTTCTACTGTTGGCTCTACTATAAAAATACAATTTTAAGAGCTGGATTTTAAAGTAAACTGCTATTGCTACTGATCAGTTTGCTCGCTGTGCAAACCTAATTTTGAATATCTAACTTCTCCACCACTTTCGACTGTTTCTGAATCCCATTCTTTAATTTGGGTGTAATCCAGTGCATGTTTCCTGGCTTGCTGTCTGTGCTTAATGATTGGCATAACTGTTGCTTGAGAACATGGCTGCGCCAGGGATCTGGGCTTGATTCCACCTTTTTGATGTCTCTTTGGAGAGTTTGCACATTCTCTGTCTGTAGGTTTCCTCCCACAGTCAAAGGATGTGCTGGTTAGGTAAATTGGTCATGCTAAATTGTCCAGTGTCCAGGAATGTGCAGGTTAGAGGGATAGGATGAGTCAGATGTTCTGAGGGTTGTTGCAGACTCTCAATGGGCTGAATGGAATCTTTCTGCACTGTAGGGCTTCTCTAATTGATTTAGATTTAGATTAGTGTGGAAACAGGCCCTTCGGCCCAACAAGTTCACACCGAACCACCGAAGCGAAACCCACCCATACCCCTACGTTTACCCCTTACCTAACACTACAGGAAATTTAGTATGGCCAATTCACCTGACCTGCACATCTTTGGATGGTGGGAGGAAACTGGAGCGCCCGGAGGAAACCCACGCAGATACGGGGAGAACGTGCAAACTCCACAGTCAGTCGCCTGACGCTGGAATTGAACTTGGGTCTCTGGCGCTGAGGCAGCAGTGCTAACCACTGTGCCACCATGCTGCCCACAATTGACTTGATACACTGCCAGCAAAAGGTGAGGTGGTAAATGTATCACTATCTGCAAAATCTGAGTAGTAAGATAAGACTACATCTGGAAGGTTAAATACCAGATTTTTCCTTTTGATCAATTGATACATCATAGTTAAAACCCTGAGCTGGAAGATCCACTTCTGGACCCAGTAACACCATTCAAACTGAGCTTTAGGTAAGCTGGTGAGTGCAGATGTTGTCACAATTCACTGATGTCAAGTTAAATTTTATCTGCCACCTTCACAACTCACTCTCTCTCCACTGGTGCACATGGGCACTTCCACCCCAACCAACCCACTACTAATAGCACATGTCCCCAGTGTGAGGTTATCTCCTCCACTGGGTCAGTATCTGCACCATCCACTTCATATTTAAAGAACAATCCAGGATTGAGTGTTTGACAATAGAGAAAATGCAGGGAGGCTGTTTGAATGAGGGGTTGCAATCTCTGGATGATCAGCCACTGGTACAAATTGTCAACTGTCTCTGGGATCTGTTGGATGGATAAACTATTTTCTACCTGAACTGTAGACACAGGCCTGATTTAAAACTGGGCTTAGGACAGGCCTGAAAGAAGCAGACACTGTGATCTGACCCAATGAGGCTGTTCCTTCAGCACATGCTCAATAGTGATTTGAGTAATGGTCCTATTGACTCTGCACCAGTAACATTGAGGGTTTTTGGAATTCTGTGCTGAGCTGTGGCTTCTGTTTAGTGAAAGCTGAGATTTTTGGGACCCAGGCTAAGGAATGAGGCCCATATTGAAATATGGAATAGGAGAGGGTGGTAAGTAGATGTTTAAACCACTTCGACTGCATCTGCCCTTTGCGTTTTAGTCTCTGATCTGAGGGCCCTTGTGTGGCATGGTGGTGTCCCAATCCTTGGACCAAGAGACCAGAGTTCATGTCCCACCTGCCCCAGACATGTATAATTACATCTCTGAACAGGTTGATTAGAAAAATAGATTAAACAAAAAATTGTCTTCTGCTGTCCAAATGAATGTTCATTCTGCTTTCTCTCCAGTAGAGTATTTCTGGGTATAGTTATTCATTCATAGACTATTTCATTTCCTTTTAATATGCTGCCACTTGTGTTAAATTTTTCTAATCAACTTATTCAGATATTAACCCTTCCTAGAGCAGTTGGGACTCTAACCCAGGCACCCTCCTTCCAGGGATAGGGAAGTACAGTGTACCATGAGGGACTTTCCATCCATGCTCAAACTTTATTGGCACAACGTTCATTTTCCAATTTGGCAACATCGAGCCAAATTCTGCTGTGCTACCTCCTCTTGTCTCTTCCCCTCGTTTGTCAGTAAACTCAAGCTTCTTCCATAAAGACAATACTTTGCCCTGGATGGCTGTGAATTTCTTTGATTTCTGGTCAGTGTAGACTGTCACTTAAAAAGGATTGATTTACAAAGTAAAAATGAGTACATTATCAAGAACTAGTTTAACTCTTAATTTCTGCAAATAGGTTGCACTTCTCAATATTTTAAGGTTTAGTTCCCCACTAAAATAAAACAAAGTGCTGTAGATGCTGGAAATCCTGAACAAAAATAGCAGGAGAAACTTTGTCTGGCAGTATTTGTGGAGAGAAAGCAGTTAATGATTTCTGGTCCAGTGACCAACCTTCAGAGCTAGTAATCACTGGACCCAGAACATTAATGTTGCTTTCTCTTCACAGATGCTGCCAGTCCTGAGTTTCTCCTGCAATTTAGTTTTAGTTCCATTTTTGCCCTGCAAAAATGTTTTGTCCATAGTTTCTCAGTTTGCACCCCTCAGAACACCTGAGAAGGGATGCAATGGCCTAGTGGTGCTGGACTTATTCCAGAATCCCAGGTAATGTCTGGGGACCTGGGTTCAAATCCTGTGCTGGCAGATGGTGGAATTTGAATTGAGTAAGCTCTTCATTCTAGATATTTAATGATGACTCCATCCACTTGTGAACCTGATGCGATTTTCCAACAATGTCCTTTTTTTAGGGAAGGAAACTAACATCCTTACCTGGTCTGGCCCACGTGACTCCAGACTGACCACAATGTTGTTGACTCTTAACTGCCCTCTGGGCAATTAGGGATGGGCAATAAATGCTGGCCTTGGTGTTGCCCTCTGGACACCATTCATTTGGCTCTAAATTGTTTTGGTGTACATTGCTGAGTTGTTTTGGCACCTTTGTCATATCGTGAATGATAAGGTTGTAATAAGTTTAAAAATGAATTTAAAAATTAGACTTGCTACTTACAATGTTTACAAAAGCACCATGAGAATGCCTGTTCACTACTTTTACTACTTCATAGATTTGTGTGAATGTGACCTTTGCACTCATTCTTTAATTCACATCTCCAAAACTTTAAAGATGGGTTGCTTTTGCTACATTTATCAAACATAGATAACCATTGTGTGGAAATTTTGGCTTGTCTCTTAGAATGTTTTCAGCCATTTCTGGAAATAGAAAGAAAATTGTATTACAGCTTTCCAATGTGAAGACAGATGGGCTTAAATATCAAGGCAATAGATGACTATTAACAATTGTTAAATGAGAAAATATTACAAAACGAGTAGGTCATTAGTCATCCCCTCTCCTTTAACCAAACAAGACTTTTTTTCATTCTGTATTGGCACCAAAACAGCTCAGTGCCAAACTGAGTGCCAAAACAGTTGAGTCAAAACAGCAGGGCCAAATGATCAGTGCCAAATAGTCCCATTCCAGCCAGTGATATCCTCTTCCAGTGAATAAAGTAACTGACACCAGCACAGCATGAGGAAAGTGCACATGCACCCACTTCAAATCAGCATTCACAGTAAAGGCATTGCTATGAAGATTGCACACAATCAGAATCCACCATATTCGATGAAAATATGGGTTTCCCTTAGTTTGTGTTCTTGTGAAATGTTTCAGGCAAGTGTCATCAGGACATCAACTCTCCTGCTCCTCAATGCTGCCTGATCTACTGTGCTTTTCCAGCACTAACTCTTGACTCTGATCCCCAGCATCTGCAGTCCTCCTTTCGCCTACAAAGTTAATGTTGCATAGTGCAATAACAAACACCTTTTTTTTGGGTTCAGTTTAGAGATCTGGTTTGAACAGCTTCCTTAGCTAATTACTAAAGTTTGGTCAATGTTGATTCTAATTTTGGTTTAAATTTTACTTCCCAAATTTTCATGCACTTCAAATGAAATTGCACCCTCTCCCAGGATGCAGTGTTAACAAACATTTTTGAAACACTGGGGTTTTGTGTTCAAGTGCATCAACTCTAGTTCAAGCAAACCACAGCTCACGCATTGAAACCCGTGCAAGGATTTGCTTCCTATCGACCAGGGCTTGCTTTAAGTTTTTGTATTGTTCTAACTCCCTTATGCCAAGAAGACTTGTCTTTTTTTTGTGTATATACAGGTGAATCGGGAAAGTTACAGACTCCGTGAAGCAACATATGTCAACTACTCCTTCAACTCCTAATCCTTTCTACCAAAGATCTGGTGATGAGACTGAACTTGTCCTGATTTAGTTTTACTGTTTCCTTGGAAGAGGAATATTTACATATGAGCTAGGTTCAGCTTCGAGTTGAAGTTATAAATTCTGTCCCAGACTTTCCTGATGTTTGTCTTTTTAAAACTTTGGTGTCAGAATGTTGGTCATGGAAGCTATGGGGGTTCTTTCTTCAAGTGTGGAAGCAATCTAGATGAAGCATCCCATTTTCAAATGGCCACTTGAGTTTGTTTCAGAAATCCCTCGCTGACCAACTTCAGTCACTACAACAAAATGGGATTGAGTGAAAATGGCTATTTCCCCTGGTGACCTTGTCTAGATGAACTGTTTTGTTCGTAGTCTGGACTAGAGTTTCGTGAATTGGGTGAGCATAGCCGTTTCATCTATAATGAGACCATACGTTAATCACTTGACTGGTTTTAGACTTTCCTGTTTTGATGGCTATAATCCCTTCAGAAAAAAAAGGCTGTACCCACTTATGCATGGCTGAGCAAAAATGTTTGTAGACCAATGCACTTTTTTAAAACAAAATCTTTATACTGGTCTTGAATTCCAAGCACCACCTCGCAAGCATTATGGTAGTGGTCATTAATCAGCAGCATCTACACTTAACTCTGGTTTAAACACCCATCTAAGGAGACTGAAGTATTGCATTCCAGACTGGATCTCACAATGCAGATTGGTGTTTCAGTTCATGTGGTTATGTAGTCAATAAATGGAGGTCTATATTGTTTTTGTAACTAATCTCGTGCCAATCTGACTTCTAATGTAACTCAACTAGCCTAAAGTAATTTGGTCAGTGATATTTTGCTCCTGTAGATATTTTCACTTGTGTTCTGTAATGTTCATGCACTGCACTTGGTAGGTTGTCTCTTTTGAAAATGAGATCATCGTGAAGTTGACTTCATTTGCATGATTCCCACCTCCTGTGGCTTTAAATATTGTCCCATCTTGTTCTTTTGGGCACAGATTTGGATACTCCTGGCTTAATTGGGATAAGTAGGAGCAAATATGTGTATTCACAAGTACTGGGATGTTTTGGGAAATGCTACATTAGAGAAAATATTTACTTGTATTTGAGTTGGCAATGCCAGAACAGGCCCTTTATTTTTAAAAAAATTGAGGACAGGAATCCAACATCTTCACAACTTTGTTTCACTTTAAGTGTTTTCAGTGCACCAGTATAGTCTGTTTTAATATAGATGAGTCATTCCCTCTCTCAATTAGTTCTCTGAAAACAAACCCCTCAAAAGAAATGGGATCCTGACCTGACGTGGCATATTTTAAGATGCCCTACCATAGCTTGAAAACCCCCGAGCAAGAACTTTAACTGAAGCATGACTTGCAACAAATTTCAGACTTGTTCTGCTTCTCGGGTTACAAAACGGCTGATGCTGGTCACCAACTGCAGTCCTCAACAGAAACCTTACACTTTTTTTTTAAATAGTTAATTGTTTGCTTCCTTTTGGCTAACTACATGTATGCCTTTATTGTCTGGTTTGAATGATTTCACAAGAAACAAGATTTATGTTCCTAAAGCTAGTGAAGGTTGTGGTTTGACACTTTACAGCTGGATATAAGCCAGATGCAGTGACAATTTCTACACTGGACAGGTTCTGTTTGTCTTCCAAGTTGAGTATGCAGATGGTTGTCAACATTTTGCTATGACAGTATCTTAAGGGTGTGCTGTTTTGGGGTGGGTGGTGTAAGGAGCTGAGGTAATATCAGTGCTATTTAAATTGAATGCTTTTGTTCACAAACCCTGCCAAAAGGCAACAGTTGTTTTTTGCCTTTAGTGGCTATTGTGTAATAACTGACCTGTGTACTGTTGCACCAGGTGAAATATGTAAATGATTTGTTACAGTATAAACAATATGCTTTATATCTTGTACAAAAACCTGTGGAGGCAAGTCTCCAGTCTAATCTTTTTTGTAAACTTTTTAATAAATGGAACTATCTTTTGTTGATCTAGTTTGCTCTTGCTATAAGATGTTCTTTTGCTGTCAATACTACACTTGAGTAGATTGGTGCTGCATTTCCATAGAATCTCTACAGTGTGGAATAGGCCATTAGGCCCAACAAGTCCATGCCAAACCTCAACAGTAACCCATCCAGACCCATTCCCCTACTTGTCTAGACGTACCTCCTGACTAATGTAGCTAACCTACACATCTCTGAACACTATGGGCAATTTAGCAGGGCCAATTCACCTAACCTGCACATCTTTAGTGTGTGTTCCATTCATTGATCAATATACCAACATGTGAAATACTTGTTTATGCAGCCATTGTGGTGTTAAAGGACTTGCATACATTTGAGCATCATTGTCCACCTAGTGTAGTCTGCCACTGATTTTTCTCCAAGTTTTGGACATGCATACCAAGACTAATCTATCTAGCTGGACTACCTTGCTGCATCTACACTTTTTTCACCAAATGCATCTCTTTCCCTCCATGAAGAAAGCATTTGGTGCTGTGGTTCTGTTCGCCAAGCTGGAAGTTTTTGTTGCAAACATTTCGTCCCCTGTCTAGGTGACATCCCCAGTGCTTGGGAGCCTCCTGTGAAGCACTTCTGTGGTGTTTCCTCCGGCATTTATTGTGGCCTGTCCCTGCCACTTCCGGTTGTCAGTTTCAGCTGTCCGCTGTAGTGGCTGGTATATTGTTTGTTGGAGTTTGTGGATGGCACTCATCCACAAACTCCATCAACAAACACATCGACCTGGACCCACTATACCAGCCACTACAGCAGACCGCTGAAACTGACAACCGGAAGCGGCAGGGACAGGCCACTATAAATGCCAGAGGAAACACCACAGAAGTGCTTCACCGGAGGCTCTCAAGCACTGGGGATATCACCTAGACAGGGGACGAAACGTTTGCAACAAACTTCCAGCTCGGCGAACAGAACCACAGCAACGAGCACCCAAGCTACAAATCTTCAACTTTGAAGGCATTTGGTATGCTTTCTTTTATTGGTCAGTATTGAGTACAGGAGTTGGGAGGTCATGTTGTGGGCATACAGGACATTGGTTAGGCCACTGTTGGAATATTGCATGCAATTCTGGTCTCCTTATTGGAAGGATGTTGTGAAACTTGAAAGGGTTCAGAAAAGACTTGACAAGAATGTTGCCAGGGTTGGAGGATCTGAGCTACAGGGAGAAGCTGAACAAGTGGGGGCTGTCTTTCTCGAGTGTCAGAGGCTGAGGGGTGATCTTTAGAGGTTTACAAAATGAGGGGCATGGATAGGGTAAATAGTTTCCTTTTGGGGTGGGTGAGTCCAGAACTAGAGGGAATAGATTTAGGGGGAGGGCAAAGATGAGACATGAGGGGCAACTTTTTCATGCAGAGGGTGTTGTGTATGTTACCACCTAGCCCCTATTTCTCAGCTCCCTTTTTCCAATCCACCCCATCCCCAGAGTTCTAATGAATGGTTTAACCTGAAATGTCAGCTCTCCTCCGATGCTGCCTGGCCTGCTGTATCTCTTCCGGCATGATGCTTTGCATCTTCAGGTCATCTGAGTTGATGATGTAGTGGATTTGTAACTAGGGTGGATAATTGGGAGCAAATTACTGCAGATGCTGGAGATCACAGCAGGTCAGACAGCATTTAAGGAGAGCGCATAAGCTAATGTTTCAAGACTGACTCCTCAGCTGTAAGTCATGTCTGCTCTAAATGTTAGCATGTGTTCTTTCCATGGCTACTGTCTGACGTGCTGTAGTCCAAAAACTGTGCTGTACATATCTGACTCATACTAAAAACAAATTTGCTATCAAAGTTGCTGACCTTGCCAGTGATGCCTACATTCAATGGGCTTCTTTAACACTTCCTTTCACTTCACTCTCTGACTAAAGGTTGACCAACAGTTAAAGTCTCTTGTTTGGATGCCTTCCTGTAGGAAAGCATAAATCAGAAATTTACCACTCATCTTGAACAAAGTTTTTTATAATCTAATTATAATCTTGCTTAATCTAGTTACTGATTGTGATGTGCTAACTGACTGCTGCACCCCAAGTTACCAGTCCTGCAACAAGCTGCTTAATTTAGCATGTTCTGAAGAATTTGTTTGCCAAACAAGGTTTGCTTTGACTGAGGCTGCCTTCTGTGTAACATCCATCAGCTGAATCCTGAATCTCATCCCACCTTAAGTCTTGTGAGACCTTCATTAGTATGGGTCTGTGTAGGATTTAAGCCTTTGTAGGAGTTTAAAAAGTAATTTCCTTTTATCAGGCAGGGGATCCATTTCCTCATGGGAAACATCTACAACTTGGGCCAGGTACTGGTTATTGAGGTGGCAGTGTAGGGCATGGAAATAAGCTAGTTGTTTAGAGGATTGATCATTATGGTTAGACCACAACTGGAGAGCTGAACATAAAATAGGAGGAGGTTAGGTCATACAGCCCTTTGTGCTGGCTCTGCCATAGATGCTTAATCAGCCAACTGTAAAACTAGGTACTTAAGGAGAATTTTAAATAAAAGTGAGGAGAATGGATCAAAGCTGGAAAGGTTTGGTAAATCAGTAGGGTAGGACAGAATGAGGGCCCATACAAGAGTGCATTATCATGGGTGACTTTAATCTTTTATGTAGATGTTGAAAATCAAAATGGCAGAGGTAGCCATTAGGAAGAATTCCTAGCGTGTATTCAGGGCAGGTTCCTAGAAAATTATGCTATGGGTCGAAATAGATTAGATTCCCTACAGTGTGGAAACAGGCCCTTCACCCCAGCAAGTCCACACCAACCCTCAAGAGTAACCCACTCAAACACATTTCCCTCTGACTAATGTACCTAACACTGGGTAATTTAGCATGGCCAGTTCACCTGACCTGCACATCTTTGGACTGTGGGAGGAAACCAGAGCACCCAGAGGGGACCCATGTGGACAGAATGTGCAAACTCCACATAGTTGCGCAAGGTTGGAATCAACCCCAGGTCCCTGGCACTGAGGTAGCCGTGCAAACCACTGCCACCCCATAGGGATTGGGCTATTTTGGCTCTGGTAATATGCTGTGAAATAGATTCACTTTAAAAGTAAAACACTAGGAAATAGTGGTCATAATATGGTAGAATTTACCATTCAGTTTGAGGGAGATTGGGTCAGAAGCAACTTTGCTAAATTTAAGCAAGGGTAGTTACACTGGGATAAGTGTGGAGTGGAGTTTAATCATTTCTGTTAATTGACTGTGGCAGACATTGAAGAAAATAGTTCATAGTTCACAGCAAATATCTCTAAGGAAGGGAATAAACCAACTGATTAACCAACCCTAGTGTCCAGTTGAAAGGAAAATGAATAATGTGGCAAAGATATGTGGTAAAACAGAATTAGGAAACATTGAAAATCAACAAATGAATGAATTCTCATAGAGGGAGAATGTCAACTTTGATAAGCTACCAAGTAATATTTAAAAAGGATAGTAAGAGCTTCTGTAATTACATGAAAAGGAACAGAGACCAAAGTGAACACATGCCCAATAGGGCACGAGACTTTATTCATTCATGAGATTATGGGCATCACTAGGGAAATAATGGAGAACTGGAAGGAAAAAAAACAATGAAATAACTCCACAAAACCTGGTATTCTGTCACCAAATCGCACTTTATTTACATGTATAGTGCTTGACACTGGTTGGCTTCCTCCGAGCAAGCTCTGAGTGAACAGAACCTCTAGCACTTCTGGGTTTTTTTTAATTGCCCCCATACTGCCACCTAACAGCTGTAGTGCTTATATTTTTGCCAGCACCCATGATGTGTGCGTGGGTGTGAGACAGTGAGAGACATAAGGTGTACAAATCTTTATTCAATTTCCACCACCAGGAAGAAAGGGAACATCCAAGTGGCCAGTGACAAACAGTGAACACTTCTGTTTTTTTCTTTTATTTTCCCTTCACTCCACACTGATTCCAGTTCTCAGTGAACAGACCCTCTGACACTCCTGTTCTTTGTTTGTGTTTTGCTTTGCACCCATGTGCGTGTGTGCAAGTTGAGACACCGTGAAAACCCTTCTGGTTCTATCTGTCAGCTTGGGCTTCCCTGATTGGACCAGGTTATCAGCCCCAGTCAGGGAATTCATATTTTGGCTGACCTCTTTGCAATCACTGCCATCACAAACCCAACAGTCTGGGAATGTAGGTTTGCTCTTTATCTTGCAGCCTTTGCTGGAATGTTTTTTGCACTGGGTCTGGTTCCTCAGACTCCACCTCGGATTCTGGTGGCACATGCTGGACCATAGCCCACGTTTTGTACCCTGTAGTGTGCAGGTTAGATGAAATCTAAATTAGGTTAGATGGGAAATATGGGGATAGGGTGGGGAGCTGGGTCTGGCTGGTCTGTTCTTTGGAGTGTTGATACCGACTGAATGGCCTCTTTCCACACCCTAGGGATTCTAGGCAAAAAAACCTTTGAGGCAACGGGTATTGTGGATAAAAGGGAACTGGCGTACTTACATTTTTCAGAAAACATTTGATAAGGTGTCACGTCAAACGTTATTGTGGAAAATATGTACTCGTGACATAGGAGATTGGTTGTCTGATAATGAAGCAGAGAAGGTACAAAAGGATGTTTAAAGGTTGGCATTATGTTACCAGTGCAGTGGCATAGAAATCCGTGCTGGGACCTCAACTGTGTACAACTTACACAAAGGGCTTGCATGAAGGGTTATGTGCTACAATTGCCAATTTGCTGGTAGCACAAAGATAGGAAAGTAAATTTCGATGCGGATAGTTGGATATGGATAGATTGAGTGGGCAAAGATGTGGCAAATGAAGTACAATGTGAGAAAGTGTGAAGTAGTTGACTTTGACAGGAAGAATGGAAACAAAGCATGTTATCGAAATGGTGAGAGATTGCAGCGCTCTGAGCTAGAGTCAGAGGAATCTGGATATCCTTGTACATGAATCTCAAAAGTTTAGTGTGTGCGGTGCAATGAATAATTTGAAAATCTACTAGAATATTAAGATTTACAGTGAGAGGGTTTGAATACAAAAATAGGGAAATTATACTTCAGTTATACACTGCACTGGTGAGACCACATTTGGAGTGCACAGTATTGGTGACTGAAGTAACGATACAAAGACCCTTTATTCACTAGTGCACAGTATTCTGGCTGTGGCCAGCCGGTTCGGAGTCAATCCACAACTGAGGACATTCTGATATCCTGGTTATATTTTTTTCAGTGAATATTTTATTTCCACATACATCAATGCATTCCACAGAAATCAATTCTGCTGTGTACAGTACCAAAATGGTTCTATGACTCCACTCAGCTCAAGGTGAGCCTGCCAAACAGGTACTTCCACCCCCCACTGCCTTTCTCAGGGGCTCCCAGTCTCTTCAGGTTGGTGATGTCCTGGTTTTATTTTTATATATTCTAAATCTCCTGGTTATATTTTTTTCTTCTTCTTTCCCCCCACCCCACCAACTATCGCCTGGCAGCAGTAGTGCTTATGTTTTCCCCAGCACCCATGTCGTGTGTGTGTGCAGATGTAGGACACCAGAGCACAACAAGTACGTGAATCTTTATCTCGATTTCACCGCCACCAGGAAGAAAAGAAACACCAGAGTGGCCGTGACAAGCAGTGCCCTTCTCATCAAAGGGATGTCCTGGTTATATTGTCAGCCAAGACTTTCCTGACTGGCCCAGGTTGATAACCGCAATCAAGAATCTCGTAGTTAATAAGGACAACTTGGTCCCAATCACTACACTCACCTCATTGAAATAAAACTGTACCTAGATTGGAGGCAGTTGAATGTAGGTTTACCAGACTAATGCCTGGAATCGCGGTGTTGTATTATGAAGACGGGCTGGACATGCACTGGAGTTTAGCAGTGTCAGAGGTGACTTGATTGAAACATAAGATCCTGAGGATCCTGACAAGGGTGGATATGGAGAGGACATTTCCTGTTCGATGCAAGTCGACAATTAAAAATCAGAGCGCTCCATTTAAAACAGGAAGGATTTACAAGGATGTTTCCAGGGTTAGAGGGTTTGAGCTACAGGGAGAGGCTGAGTAGGCTGGGACTATTTTCCCTGGAGTGTCGGAGACTGAGGGGTGACTTTATAGAGGTTTACAAAATCATGAGGGGCATGGATAGGGTAAATAGTCAAGCTCTTTTCCCCAAGGGAAGGGGAGTCCAAACTAGAAGGCATAGGTTTAGGGTGAGAGGGGAACAATTTAAAAGGGACCTAAGGGGCAACCTTTTCACGCAGAGGGTGGTGCGTGTGTGGAATGAGCTGCCAGAGGAAGTGGTGGAGGCTGGTACAATTATGGCATTCAAAAAGCATCTGGATGGGTATATGAATAGATAGGGTTTAGAGGGATACGGGCCAAATGCTGGCAAATGAGACTAGATTAGTTTAGGAATTTTGGTCGGCATGGACGAGTTGGACCGGAGAGTCTGTTTCCGTTCTGTACAGCTCTATGACTCGAACTCAGAAGGTCATTGATCTTTGGAATTCTCTTCCTGAGAAGGTAGTGGAAGTGATGTCCTTTAATATTTTAATGATAAGGAGGGATAGATTCTTGTTTAGGATGAAAAGTTATTGGGGAGAAGATGGGAATGTGGATTTGCGGTTACAGTCAGATCACCACTGATTGAGTGGAGGAGCAAGACGGGGGGGGGGTGAGGTTAATGGTCTACTCCCGATCCAAATCCATGTGTTCACTTGCATGCTGATATGTCCAAAAGGCCACTTTCTACACTGGCACAAGTTAATATTTTAGTAACTTAATGTTTGCCTCAAATGTGCCATCCTGGTGCATTTCCTTTTCCAAGTTACATTAATCCCTCAAACCTACTTACCTCCCTGAAAGACCATTGATCCTGGCTGCAATGAGATGTGATTAGATTAGAGTTCCCTACAGTGTGGTAACATGCCCTTTGGCCCAACATGTCCACATCGACCCTCTGAAGAGTAACCCACCCTCTGACTAATGCACCTAACACCATGGGCAATTCGCCTGACCTGCACCTCTTTAGATTGTTCGAGGAAACCCACGCAGATGCAGGGAGAATGTGCAAACTCCACACAGACAATTACCCAGGGCTGGCATTGAACTTGGGTCCATGAACCTGGCGCTGTGAGGCATCAGTGCTAATCACTGAGCACCATGCCTCCTCCCAGTGCCCTAGGATCCTCCCTGATGTCTCCATTCCCCTAAACTTGCGTACACCAATGTAATCATACCCATGCTCACTAGCTTTGGGGAATAGCTTGGAATCTAGAATAAAATCATAGAATCCCTACAGTGTGGAAACAGGCCATTCAGCCCATCAAGTTTGCACTGACTCTTCGAGGATCATCCCACCCAGACCCACCCCCTACCCTAGCCCTATAGCCCTGCACTTCCCATGGCCAATCCACCTAATGCACACAACACCGGACACTATGGGGTAATTTAGCATGGCCAACTTGCACATCTTTGGAATGGACAGATTTTACAGTCCTCTGAGTGTCCGCTCTTTAATTTATCTTTCGTGCTTGAAATTTAAACAAACATAACTTTGGCCAGCAATTCTGCTGCAGAATGTTCTACACCTGTTCAACCATGTCCTTTCCCTGAAACCAGGGGAACAGCACATCATGCTAAACTTGTACTTGTCAATCCAACAGAGGGGAAAACCCTGTTTGAAAGAAAAGACTGCAATACTTGGGGGGAAAAAAACAAACTAATCATATTGGACCTTTGCTTGCAAGCATACAAGACACGTTGATCCAGTATCTAGTCACCACTTGCCTTTTCTCGGTTCTTGCTGTGAATTTGGTTGCCCCGTGTTGCTATGAATTTGCTTTAGATAGCAACTCTTGTCCTCTGATACGTTGTCACTCTCAGCTGTAGTCAGTGCAGGTCAGGAATCCTTTGTCGAGAAACCTCAGGAACAACCCGTTTTCAGATAAAGGATATTTTGGACTTTTGGGTCCACTACAGTCCTTCCAAATTCATTGGGCCGTTTGGAAAACAATTTAGTTCAGCTTGAAAAGACCTTTAGACACGGTGAGTCTGGCCATAGCATCATGTAGCATGGAAGCAGGCCCTTCGGTCCTGACGAAGGGCTCCTGCCCAAAAATGTCGGTTTCCCTGCTCCTCGGATGCTGCCTGATCTGCTGTGCTTTTCCAGCACCACTCTGATCTTGACCCTTCGTTCCAACCCGTCCATGCTGACCAGATCTCTCAAACTAAACTAGGTGGAGGTTTGTTTAATATATCATTTCAGTTGCATGACATTGTAATCATTTGCTATAAATTCTGTGTCTTATGATCTTACCCTCCACAACCACCTGATGAAGGAGCAGCGCTCCAAAAGCTAGTGGTTCCAAATAAACCTGTTGGACTCTAACCTGATGTTGTGTGATTTTTAACTAGTCCCATTTGTCTGCTTTCAGCACATACCTCTCTAAACCTTTCCTATTGATGTACCTGTCTTTTATATGTTATAACTGTACCTGCATCTACCACTTCCTCTGGCAGTTCTATTCCACATATGAACCATGCTCAGTGGGGAAAAACTTGGCTTAACTCAAATGGACACAAGAGTGAAGTTGTTTTTCAAATTGCATGGATTAAGTATGTCTACAGGTTTGCTTCTGAAAAGACCTTTGGGTGTTAGGTTTGCCAACATGTACTAAAAATGGATTTGTCAGTGCGTCACTCTTGAAGTTACATAATGGGTTCTCACTTGCTTCCTCCTCTGTCCCCCTGTTACTGTCAGAGCACCACCTAGTTGGGATTTGATATCCAGGAAACTTTCAGCCACGTGTATATTCAGCTGCCTCTCAAGCTCAGACACTCTGAGACTGAGCAACTGAACGTACCTCCTTAACATGGATTCTGTGATAGATCTCCATAACAGGAAGTGCGAGGTGGAAAGATTGAAAACAAGACTCTTAAAGTCCAATACTGATTAATTCGTCTAATTAATGTTCTCCCAAGTGATTTACTTTGAACAGAATGTGAAGACCAGGTCAATTTAGCACATGGACAAAACATTGACACAAATAGATTCCCTGGGAGGTTTTAAAAGAGGTCTGGATATGTATTTGAAAGAGATAGAGCGCTGGAGAATGGGACTAGCTGGGTAGGTCTTTCGGGAGACAGTACAGACACAATTGGGTCAAATGGCCTCCTCTGTACTGCAAATTCTATGATACCATAAAATGCAATGTGAAGAATGTGAGGTGGGAGCGACTTGCCAGAAGTGGATTTGTCAGAATTGTTCATCAATTTGTAGCAAATTGCCCAAGAGCAAAATTAAAACTAAATTCATTTTGTGATAGTTGGTCAGAAAATGAAGCATATCTGTGAGGTGAATCAGTCTGCGTTCAGAACTAGTTCTGCCAGATCTGACTGACTTACTCCTCTGTCACTCACACCCTTCACTGAAGTTAGCCAACATTTCGACGTAAAAGCAGCTTACTCAGATCTCTTTGGTAACCTTTACACGATAGGATTAGTTATAGATGTGATTTTCAAATGATGTAGGTGTGATGCACCGCATAATAATTAAATTTGTAGATTACCGTAATTATCTCAGCTTCATCTTAAGCCATTGCATCAAGGTACTAGTAAACTAAAAACATGATATCCCAAATCTGAGCAGAATTGTTCAGCTAGCATAATCATTTGTGTATGCGTTCCACTCTCAGTTTATGAAGGTGGTTTATATTGTACCTTGAACAATTTACAAGGAGTGTTTAGAATGATAAAAATTCAAAAAGTGTCTCACAGAAATGCAATCAGGTGAAAGAAAATGACATTGAGTCATAGAAAATGTTTAAGAATTGGGCTTTAAGGGGAATCTTAGAAAAGATGAGAATCTTTCAAAGTAGGGTAGATTTTAAAATGAATTCTGAAGCAGAAGGTGTAGAGGCTTGTGTAATATTACAGCACAGATTCCAGGCCTCACAGACCTACACCTTTTAAGACAGTTACATGACATTTGACATACATGTTATGTTGTGTAAAGGGGTCAGTGTAGTCAGGAGAAAGTGAGGACTGCAGCTGCTGGAGATCAGATTTGAAAAATGTGGTGCTGGAAAAGCACAGCAGGTCAGGCAGCATCCGAGGAGCAGGAGAGTTGACATAATCCCTTCATCAATGTAGTCAGTTGATTATATGTCAAGGTGTAATGTACAATGACATCGATAAGGACAGACCCAGACAATGAGTGTGATGTTTAGCCTTGTAACTAGTTATTATTGTAAATAAACTTCAAGATATCTAACTCAACAGAATCTGACTATCTGTGGTATATGTCATATGAGCTAATGTATATAGAAAACCATAAGTGGCATTGGATGGTAGAGGTCTTGTGGGACTGCAACTAAAATCCACATTGTCTAAACAGAAAAGGGATTCCCCATTAAAGTTCCAAACACTCCTGGATTTAGCATTAACACTCTGTCTCACCAAGGTAAATCTCCCAGTGTCCTTTAAGAAAAAGCCCATTTATTCAATCTTCTAAAAATATGTGAATGGATTCCCAGGAACAAGGTACCCTCAGATGATTCCTTGTCCTTTTAGTCTCAAGTTTCACACCCATGAACTGCTGGCCTGACCTCAATAGCATTCTCCTTGGTTGTTAATGTGAAGATAGCCCTTTTTCTTTGTGTCCTTGGTGTAGCAGCATCTGTTGTGGGTCTTCTTCACCACATATTTTTGTCTGGTTGACTCCGAGAGTGTGTGGGTTCATGTGAGCCAAGGTCAGCTTCCCTCTCCCTTGTGTTAGTCTGTGAAAACCTCCACTTTACTTTCAATATGTTTTGAGCTGGGCCCCTGTCCTAGTGGTCAAAGCCAGACAGATTTAGAAGGAGCTGCTACTTGATTTTACTTTGAATTAAAGGTGACATTTTAAACATAACCATTTGATAAAAGCTGACCTTCTTAAGAATGTATCAATTGCACAAATTAGTTCAACTCCAGCAAGATAAACAAGAGACAATGGCATCCGGTACTATTAATCCAGAGACCCTGGTAATGTGCTGGAGAAACTTAGTTCAATTAATGTGGAAGTTGGAGTTTAATGACGATGACCATGTAACTGGTGTTGATTGTTGGAAAAATCCATCTGGTTCATTAATGTCCTTCAGGGAGGGAATCCTTACATGATCTGGCCTACATGTGACTCCAGACCCACAGCAATGTGGTTGACTTTCAACTGCCCTTTGGGCAATTAGGAATGGACAATATATGTTGGCCTAGCCAGAGACAACTACATCCCTTGATTGAATTTTTAAAAATTGACATCTCAGGCAATCAATGTTGCCACCTGGAAAAATATCTTTCCTGGATCCATAGATTCAGAAACAAAGTCCTATTCCAGTCCTCTGGTCTGCTAGTCCTCAATGCTTCTAGGTTCGCTAAGAATTCCCTAGGATTGAGGGCCAAGTTGTATCCATAGCTCCCTGGGCAAAGGTCCAATGTACTAATGTGCCAGTAGGATGGGGTCAAACATTCCCAGTCTGCTTTCCACTTTCCCTAGCTATGGTAATGAATCCTTCCTAAGCATAGCTAAAGAAGGGATATTTAATGGAACCTACCCATTTGATTGTAATCACTGGTCTCCAAGTGCGTCACATAGAAGGAAGTTATGTTAATTTTGCATTAAGTTCTGTCCATAGAATCCCTACAGTGTAGAAAGAGTCCATTCAGCCCATCAAGTCTGCACCAATCCTCCGAAGACCATCCTACCCAAAATATAACATCATCATAAAATTAGAAAGCATAAAATAAATTGTTAAAAATAAATGTAATCAAGACTGAGACAGATTTTTCATCAGTATGTGAGTCAAGAATTATGTTTTCAATTTGAAATAACTTGCTGTCACATTGTATGCTTGATATAGAATGGATATTATATGCAGAACATTGATTAGCTTAGTTGGCTGGACAGCTGGTTTATGATACAAAGTAATATCAACAGCATAGGTTCAATTCCCATACTGGTGTGGTGTCCCCCGGTTAAACCAGCAGCAATCCTCTTTCTCAATGAGAGAGTGGGACTACAGTGACTTTACCTTGTTGTGAATATTAAGAGTATCACAACTCTGTTGAAAAAAATACTGTATGGAGACAAGTTGAATTTAGTTGCACCGTGAAGACATTTTTTAATACACTTATTCAAATTTCACAAGTGCACTTTGGGAAAACTAATTATTTCTCAGTAGGTTACGTATGTTGAGATCCAAGGCGATCGACATTAAGGAATCTACTGGTTAATGCAATTGCCAGCCTTAGGTCAAACATTTGAGATCAGTCATTTGTGGAAACAAATTAGGGAAACAAAGTCACATCAGTGCTAATGTGATATTTGTCTCAAAATTTGAACACTGACCACACCCTTCAAATGATATTTAATTTAATACAAAGACTTGAAAGAACAGAGTTAAAATCAAACAGCATCAGGTTATAGTCCAACAGGTTTATTTGGAAGCACTAGCTTTCCGAGCGCTGCTCCTTCATCAGGTGGGTATGGAACTCTACGACCTGGTGTTGGGTGATTTTTAACTTTGTCCGCCCCAGTCCAACATCGGCTCCTCCACATCTTGAAAGAACAGGTAAGCTTTAATATTTTCTGCCCTTGACTTAGATCCAACCATTGTTGTCTTTGCTCTTGGATTCAGCAAGTGGCTTATCATCAAAGTAGCGTAAGGGCAATTTTCATTCTAAGTCATTACGGATCCTTCAAAAGAAGTCTAGGCTGCAAGCAAAGCACATACACAGCATGAAGAGATTGAGAACCTGCCAGACAGAAATGACCAGTCTTATTTCCTCCTGCCGGATTACTCACACTTTGGCTCATTCTCACTATCTCAGTGACTGGTCCCACTTTATATCCAAAACAAATGAAATCGGAAATCAGAAATAAACAAGGGGAAGAAGTGGAGAAACTTAGCAGGCATGGATGGCATCTGTTTGTTGGGTGGCACGGTGGCTCAGTGGTTAGCACTGCTGCCTCACAGTGGCAGGGACCTGAGTTCAATTCCCACCTCAGACGACTGTCTGTGTGGAGTTTGCACATTCTCCCCGTGTCTGCGTGGGTTTCCTCTGGGGGCTCTGGTTTCCTTCCACAATCCAAAGATATGCAGGTCAGGTGAATTGGCCATGCTAAATTGCCCATGATGTTGGATGCATTAGTCAGGGGGTAAATATAGGGTAGGGGAATGGGTCTGGGTGGGTTGCCCTTCGTAGGGTCGGTGTGGACTTGTTGGGCCGAAAGGCCTGTTTCCACACTGTAGGGGATCTAATCTATTCTGTGAAGAGAGAAACAGAGCTAACGTTAATTTCGAGTCCAATGTAATTCTTCTTCAGAGCCTCTTAAAGATGGCACCTGAAGACTGGGGCCTTTGACGTTAGTTGGGTGTGGTGGAGGCAGCAGCAAGGCAGTGGTGAGCATAGATGGACATCCTTTAAGCTATATCTTTTCATTTTTTCCTCTAAAACCATTGAAATAGCATTGTATTGTGGTGATAAATGAAAGCTTTTCACTGTATTTCGCACTGTAAAATAAACCACATCAAATCTCAGGCCTCGCATTTCATAGAATCCCTACACTGCAGATTAGAGGCCATTCAACCCATCGCATCTGCACCAACTCCCCAAACAGCATCCCACTCAGACCCACTGTCCACAACCTATCCCTGCATTTCCCATGGCTAACCCACCCAACCTGGACATCCTTGGACACAACAGACAATCTATCCTAGCCGATCTACCTAACCTGCGCATCTTTGGACTGTGGGAGGAAACCGGAGCACCCGTAGGAAAGCAACGCAGACACAGAGAGAATGTACAAACTCTATTCAGACAGTTGCCCAAGACTGGAATCAAACCTGGGTCCCTGGCACTGTGAGGCAACAGTGTTAACCCCTGAGCCACTATATAGGAGACAGTCCTGTGCTCACTGTCCAGTTAAGGATTAATGAGGCTGCAGAGCAGCCCAGGGAGAGGGATTAGAAGGTTAGCAGCCCCAGAGACTTTTGCACTGTCACCTTAGAAGAGGGATTGCGAGGGCACCTCCACTCTGAGGAGCCCCCCCCCCCCAATGACTTCACTAATACAATCATCTAAGACAAAGCAGCCAACCCTCCACAGGATAGCCTGGAGGGAATTTGTTTATATAAAGTGTGGTTTAGATCTGGAATGCCCTGCCTGAAAGGCAAGGTAAAGTTGGCGAAGTCCCATCCGAGCATGGAGGGCTTAGAGAGGGAACACATGAATGGCTGTGGGGCAACCTGAGGACTCAGGGGAGCAGAGAGGTTGCAAAGGAGAGTCCTTCATGGTAACTGCAGGCAGTGTGTGTGTTTGGGGGCATAACAATGTGGTACAGACCAGTTGTCTAACCAACTGAGCTACTGTGGCAAATTTCATCAGTGCTTTCAGAAGGGAACTGAACCATTTTTTGGACAGAATTTGTGGAAAGGTCTAAGGAGGAAAAGGCAGGGAAAAAGAATGAGGTGATTATTGGTTTTTACAGAGAACCCACAGCCAGGGGCAGGGACAGAAATTATAGGCCTGCTTGCTACTCCTGGCCTGTGCTTCACATCTTCCCTGACCCCAGCATGTGACCCCACACCTAACCCCAGCATGTGACCCCATCCCCTAAACCCAGCATGTGACCCTCACCCCATGACCCTGGCATGTGACCCACAGCCTCTAATCTGAATGTGACCCCACTCCTAACGCCAACATGTAACTCCATCTCCTAACCCCAGCATATGACCCATAGCCTTGAATCCGAGCTTGAGACCCCACCCCTAATCCCAGCATGTAACCCAACCCCCTGATCCCAGCATGTGACCTCATCCCCTAAAGCCAACATGTAGCTCCACCACCTGACCCCAGCATGTGATCCCATCCCCTAAACCCAGCATGTGACCCTCACCCCCTGACCCCAGCATGCGACTCACACCCCAACCCCAGCATGTGACCCCCACCCCTGACCCCAGCATGTGACCCCATCCCCTAAACCCAGCATGTGACCCTCACCCCCTGACCCCAGCATGCGACCCACACCCCCAACCCCAGCATGTGACCACCACCCCTGACCCCAGCATGTGACCCCATCCCCAAACCTAGCATGTGACCCTCACCCCCTGACCCCAGCATGTAACTCCACCATCTGACCCCAGCATGTGACCCAACCCTCTGACCCCAGCATGTGATCCCAGCCCTAACCCCAGCATGCGACCCACACCCCCAACCCCAGCATGTGACTCACAACCCCTAAACCCAGCATGTAACCCCACCCCCTGACCCCTGCATGTTACTCCACTCCTGACCCCAACATGTGACCCCAATGCCTGACCCCAGCATGTAACTCCACCTCCGGCCCCAGCATGCAACCCTACCATCTAACCTGAGCACTTTTGTGCTCCCCTTCCCCCACAGCCCATTCCGCACAGCGGAACCCCCTCCCCATTAACCCCATGCCCATGCTATCAGGGCCGATGTGCTCCCTGACCTGTGCCCTCTCTGCAACAACATGACCGGGCCAATAGCCTCCCTCTGAGCTGTGACCACCCCAACATAGAGTCATAGAGATGTATAGAATGGAAACAGACCCTTCTGTCCGACTCGTCCATGCCGACCAGATATCCCAACACAACCTAGTCCCACCTGCCAGCATCCGGCCCATATCCCTCTAAACCCTTCCTATTCATGTACCCATCCAGATGCCTTTTAAATGTTGCAATTGTACTAGGCTCCATCACTTCTTTTGGCAGCTCATTCCATACACGTACCACCCTCTGTATGAAAAGGTTACCCCTTAGGTCTCTTTTATATCTTTCCCCTCTCACCCTAAACCTATGCCTCTGGACTCCCCCACTCCAGGGAAAAGACTTTGTCTATTTATCCTATCCATGCCCCTCATGATTTTATAAACCTCTATAAGGTCACCCCTCAGCCTCCGACTCTCCAGAGAAAACAGCCCCAGCCTATTCAGCCTCTGCTTATAACTCAAACCCTCGAACCCTGGCAAAATCCTTGCAAATCTTTTCTGAATCCTTTCAAGTTTCACAACATCCTTCAGATAGGAAGGAGACCAGAATTGCATGCAATATTCAAAAATTTGACATAACCAATGTTCTGTACAGTCGCAACATGACCTCCTAATTCTTAAGGAGAAAGTGAGGTCTGCAGATGCTGGAGATCAGAGATGGAAATGTGTTGCTGGAAAAGCGCAGCAGGTCAGGCAGCATCTAGGGAACAGGAGGGTCTGCAGATGCTGGAGATCAGAGATGGAAATGTGTTGCTGGAAAAGCGCAGGGTCTGCAGATGCTGGAGATCAGAGATGGAAATGTGTTGCTGGAAAAGCGCAGGGTCTGCAGATGCTGGAGAACATTCCTGAAGAAGGGCTAATGCCCGAAACGTCGATTCTCCTGTTCCCTAGATGCTGCCTGACCTGCTGCGCTTTTCCAGCAACACATTTCCATCTCCTAATTCTTAAACTCAATGCTCTGTCCAATAAAAGAAAGCATACCAAATGCCTTCTTCACTATCCTATCTACCTGTGACTATTTTCAAGGAACCATGAACCTGCATGTTACCTTTCATTATTCTGAACTGACCAATACAGTACTGCCGTTAAGTCAAAATCCTGAAACTTCTCTCGCAGCACTGAGGAGCTGCTGAATTGAACAAGTGCCAGCTATACAAGGAGGATCTATCATTAACAGCTCAAGAGCAAGTAGACATTGCCAGTGAATATCAACCATGCTCTATGACTCTATAAACGTCAAGAACAAATAAAGTGAACATAGCAACTGCAAATTCTTCTTGCACAAAAGCACCGCAATTTGAACAATAGTTAACTTTGATGCAGAAGGCAGTTGTGTTGTGCAATAACACTGAATCATAGACCAAAACTAAATAAGAGTCCCACAGAAAATGCCTGAAATATTTAACGTCAAGGAGATGAGAATGATCTCATCCATCCAGACATCACTTTGTTAAAGATTCAATGTAGCCAATACAGAGCATTCTGTTGACTGAATGGCTAAAGACAGTCTGAGTTTTGAAGAAGGATCACTGGACTGAGAACATTAATCTTGTCTTCTCTCCACAGATGCTGCCACACCTGCTAGAGTTTCTCCAGTAATGCCACTTCTTGTAGCATGTTATTCAAAAGGAATACTTAACCTTCTCCCACGTGTTCTTCCCTGTGTGACAGACAATAGACAGAGAGTTGACTCAAAATCTTAATTAAATAAATCCTTCTTTATTTAACTCTTTAAGTACCAAAACTCAATTTAGAACATACATCTGTTGCAATATATACTTCTAACTTCATCTAATATAATTTTAATTTTAACTCATGTCATTTCACCTCACTTTACCTTACTTCAACTTAATTCTCATTTAACTCTAACCCTGTAAGTTTGGTTTGAAACAAATACGAATCCGATTCGAGTGAAGTGACCAACTTTCCCCTCAGTGTAGACCTTGCCTCGTGGTTCCTTGTCTGCTCTGAAGGTGACCTGCTTCTCAACTGTGTGTCAGAGGCTCACCCCTGAAAATCCTTTGCTCTGCTAACTTCTATCACAAAACGTGATAATTCGTCTAGAACATTCTCTGGCACTCGACCAACAAATTGACCAAAACCTGATCACAATGATCATTCCTGGCCAAAGGGGTTTACCGGTAAACAGCTCCCAGATGTTAATCAGGTAGGCAGAAGTGGGTACTGCAGATGCTGGAGATTAGAGTCAAGGTTAGAGTGGTGCTGGAAAAGACAGCAGTATCCAAGGAGCAAGAAAATCCACGTTTCAGGCAAAAGCCCTTCATCAGGAATTTGGCCTAATCAAGAGCCGCAACATGACCTCGAAACTCCTATACTCAATGCTCTGTCCAATAAAGGAAAGCATACCAAATGCCTTCTTCACTATCCTATCTACCTGTGACTATTTTCAAGGAACCATGAACCTGCATGTTACCTTTCATTATCCTGAGCTGGCCTTTCATTACCCTGAGCTGCTATTCCTTCACTGTCATCGAGTCAAAACCCTGAAACATCTTCTCATTCCTGATGAAGGGCTTTTGCCCGAAACGTCGAGTTTCCTGCTCCTCGGATGTTGCCTGACCTGCTGTGTTTTTCCAGCACCACTCTAATCTTGGTCTCAGATGTTAGTACCAAGCCGTAAACTGCCACATTCCTTACTCCATATAAGGTAATAGGAGTGCCAGGCTGTCTAGCAGACCCCCCCATGACTCCTCCTTAATTTGATCAACTCAGGAAACTGCAGGTCACAGTTTACATGACAAGTCACAATACAGCCTGGTTACAGATTTAACCAAGGTCAGAGTTTAAACTAGCTTGACCGAACTTCCCAGCATGCTCTATTGTAGCTCTTAACCAGCCTCGTAGCCATTTCTGCTACGCTTCACCTGAGCAAAAGCTAAAGACAGTACCTGACTGAGTTAATCACGCACACTGAAGAATCCAACAGCTAATCATCAGAATTGACATTAACTTAAAATACTGTATGGGGTGGGTGAAGGGCAAAGAGTTAGCGATGACATTCGACAGCAGCATGGGACAATAGATTGTATAGGATGGGCAAAGGGCTGCAATGATACTCAACAAGCTGCATGACTTTGAATAACATTTCTTTACGGGCTGAAGACAGCAGCTGCAGCTTGTTTTTCTGTAGACCATCCGTACCATCCAGCAGTATTGTCTTTTTGTATCTGTTTGTTACACGTTATAAGAGAGAGAGAGAGCTTTGTTTCGAGGACAGAACTTCACCTTGGACCAGGATTGCAAACGGTGCCCAGAGCAAACCTAAACCCCCAGATCATCAGTTGATCGAGGGCTTTCCGACAGATAGAAAGGAGTAAGGCCTGTTGCTTTTTCTCCTGTCTTTTCCATTTATTACTCATTATTATCATTATCATTCATTATTATTATTTAATAAACATCCATATTTAAGCAAGTTGCTGTTGTCGAGTCTTCTCTTAACTATATTTAACCGAATCTGAAAATAACCTCTTGGATACACCCTGTGATTCAAGACATATACTATGGACCTTTTGGTGAGGAATTCAAAAAGCCTTGAATATTATAAAGTTAAAAATCACCCAACGCCAGGTTATAGTCAAACAGGTTTAATTGGAAGCACTAGATTTCGGAGTGGTGTTCCTTCATCGGGGGTTGCAACTAGTGCTTCGAATTAAACCTGTTGGACTATAACCTGGTGGCGTGTGCTTTTTAACTTTGTACACCCCAGTCCAACACCGGCATCTCCAAATTGTGAATGTTATAGTGTACTTCCCAAACAGATTGGCAAAGCAACTGGTTGATAGAAAGGTGATTTGGAAAAATTGCTTGCCTGCCATTTTTTGGGAAAATGTCTTCTTTTCAAAGTGATCAAGCGATGCAAGGTTGTCAAAAGGGAGAATGTTTTGTTCTATCCCTTAGAGAAACAACTAAATACTAACTCCGCTGACAGGTTACAATTTCACTGGCACTGGATTGGCACATTCTGCCTGAAGCAGAACTAACCTTTTTACACATTTCACTCAGGTGTATAACAGGATTCCCTGCAACTTCAAAATATAACAAACACTTACAAGCAATCTGAATCGATTAACCAAAGTTAAAACCACCTGGGTGTAAAGAAACTTTATGAAAAACAGAAAGAAGTCACATAGTCCTGAAGGTTTCAGCAGATATTGTAATAGAAAATAAAGTTCTTTTTGAAGTGTAATAAATTAAACACTGACAAATGCGACAGCTGATATTTGTATTATTGTGGAAGCCATTTTCTGGGCTATAGCTTCCCTCCTGGTTAAGGGACCATTTTGCTGGAGGGTCCCTCATCCAAGAGAAGAATAGGACTCGGCATGTGGTTGTAAGATGCTGTCTCATGCATAGCTTAGGTCTTCCCTCACTGTGATGTATTGCTGGTGTGTGTAGCCTCATTGCTCAAAGGCGCCTCCTCTTGTCAATTAGCTTCTCTCTCTCTCTCTCTCTATGATATATTGCCAATGTGCGTTGTTCTTCTAATTAAGGGCGTCTGTCCTGCATTTATCACAGATCTCTGTAAACAGCATGTGAGGTGATAAATTTCAATCCTGCTTACTTGTAGAATGTGTAGCATCTTTTAGGCCTGACTCTGAGAGCTCACCCCTGACTTGGTGCCTCCTCGGACTATCCTGACACTTTGTAATTAATGGTCAGCCTGTGCTTCAGCCCATATCTTACTTTCTATATAATAATCTTGTAACTTTCTGCTGTACTTCAGACTCCTACCGAGCCACTGTCAGAATGGAGGATATCCCCATGATGCATCTTACAATAAACTGGTTAATGCTCAAGGTCTGCCTCTCGAGATTTTCTTCAACAATTATCAAACAAGTTAATTTTGAGAAAATTCTAAGCAAAATGTGTAAATGCCTGGAATCGCAAGGAAGTGATTGGTTTCTGTTTGGAGAATGAAGTTTCTCCTGTGCTTTTGAATAAAATAAAATGGTAATTGACAAGCAGCCCCACTTAAACAACCTTAGGTGAAATTCAACTGAATGTATCAATTCGGTATTGATATAAAGCTCACCATAGTCCCACTGCACTATAGGACAGCTCTTTCATTGGACATGGATGACTGGTGGTGGTCTAACCTGAGGGTCATCATGCCTCAGGCGAGGTGAGAGGTTGAGACAGGAAGTCCTTCCCAGTGCAGAAATAGTTGCTGGTGTTACTCTGCATTGCAAACCAGCCATCTAATCAACTGGGGACCAGAGCTGCACACAGTACACCAGCATTAGCCTAACCAATGTCCTGCACAACTCTATTATAACCTCCCAAATCTCCTTACCAATGCCTCAGTTAGTAAAGGCCAGTATTCCACATGCATTTTTGATGACCATGCACACCTTCAAGGACCAATGTACATACACACCAAGGTCCTGCTGATCCTCAGCACCACCACTCGTCATGTACTCCCTTGCTTTGCTCGTCCATTCCAAAATGTATAATTTGATGCATGGGTCATGTATGTTTCCTGATTAATGGAACAAACGTGAAAATATGAGACACATTTATGAAGGAAACGTGTTCTTATGGGTTTTTAATTTTGGAACATTGACATTTAATCATAAAGACCACAGTTAGAACAACCCTCAGCCCTCTTCCTTCAAAGTTAAAAATCACACAACACCAGGTTATAGTCCAACAGGTTTATTTGGAAGCACTAGCTTCAGAGCGCTGCTCCTTCATCAGGTAACTAGTGAGGCAGGGTCCTTCAAGAGACAAGAGACCCACCCTTGTCAATCTTTTCTGATACATTTTCTAGGATGCACTTTGTGTTCAGAGCACCTCCATAATGGTATACCTTTTGCCTCCAGGCAGCATTGCTCCCCTTCAGTCCAGACCTGCAGGAGATTGTGTGCCTGGGGCAGTCAATTCTTGGCCTCCTTTGGGTTGAATTTGCTATGGCAGCTTTAAGAGCAACTTGTGAATTTGCAATTAATCCTGGATTGATCTGTACCTTAATGGCTGAATGAAACAAAATGAATCGGCAGTCCATTTTACACCCAATCAGTCTGTTTTCCATTGATAATCAGACTGAATGTAAAAACAGTGAACTATGCGCTACAATCTATTCCCAAAGCTCTTGATTTCCAAAGTCCAAACATATGATTATGGATGAGGAAGGCCATTTGGTCCATCCAGAAAGATACTAAAGACCTTTACATTGTGGACAAAGGGGTAACATGGTGGTACAGTGGTTAGCACAGCTGCCTCACAGCGCCAGGGACCTGGGTTTGATTCCAGCCTCGGGAGACTGTCTGTGTGGAGTTTGCACATTCTCCCCGTGTCTATGTAGGTTTCCTCCAGGTGATCCGGTTTCCTCCCACAGTCCAAAGATGTGCAGGTCAGAGTGAATTGACCATGCTAAATTGCCCATACTGTTCAGGGATGTGTAGGTTAGGTGCATTAGTCAGGGGAAAAAAAGGGTAGGGAGCATGGGTCTGAGTGGGTTACTCTTTTGAGGGCCAGTATGGACCTGTTGCGCCGAAGGGCCTGTTTCCACACTGTAGGGAATGATTAAGGTGTTAACAGTACCTTTATTAATAACTGCTGACCATAGGCAAAAGGAGCTATATCATAATGAGGTAGATCCAATACAGCTCCAGCAATGTATACCCTCACTATTTCTGTTTTAATAAACATCCCTGTATCTGAGTGCAGGTTTCATTGCTGCATTTAATTGATCCATGTGGCACTTTGTTCTCAACCACCTTGAGGCAGACATTACCTCTTCAAAGTGATTTACCCTTATTGTCTCAAAGCTGGTCCCTTTTTTTCCAGAAGCTGTTCCTTTTCTCAAGGATACTGTGTCCTTGGTTTTTTCTCAGAGGGATCATAAACATGCCAGGCTCCGAAACGGCTGGGTTTGGTACAGAGATGAAAGGCCTTTTTGTTTATATGTAAATAGATGAGTCTTTAGGCCAAAGCTTTTATGTTTTTAAAAGTAACCTGTACAAGGGCATGGTCAACTCTCTAGCTGAGTAGTTCAGTCCAGAACTAGTTAGAGAGTTCAGCAGTGGACTGTGTGAAGAAAGGCTGCTAAATTCTCTCTCCTTCTGCCCTTCTAACTTCGACCTGTAAGCCTCTGTTTCATTTTTACTGTGTTTAAGGGGTTTGCTTATTGGGACTGTTGTGTACATTCGGAACAGCATAATTAAGTCTAGTTTGGATAGACAGTTCTTTATTCTGTTCTTTGTGTTTCATCATGTAATTTTGTGAACACATTTTTGTCTGTTTTAAAACCTGCTAGTTTTAAAACGAGCTAACTTACTCTGGGTAATTTTCACTGTTACACTTACCGAGACAAATTGCAAAGTTATGATCTGGGCTGCCTGCTTAAGAATATATGAACTGGTCTGGCCTAGTCCATAATCCATTATTGGTTTGAGGAATTCTCCCTTTCCCCTGTTGTATTCAATGCAGTTAAAGCTACTCAACAGAAGGAATGGTAGGGACAGTCTGGGGAACCACAATGAAGGCTGGATTGGCAGCATTTGCCATAAACAGCTCACAACTTTGCCAGTCAGAGTTAATGGGGCTAAGTTTTCAATTTGCTAAAAGGTGGGAAATATATGCCCAGTGTAGAAACCATCACATCATCCTTCCCATTGCTTAGGACCAGGTGGCAAACTGAAACTACAACATTTAGAATGGAGAACCAGGAGTAATGACAATAAAAAGTCCATTTGCACCCATTGAACTCTGGAGTGAAGGCCAAAAGTTGCAATTTACCCATTTCAATTGGCTGAAGGAACTGTGATTTTCATTGGCATTTAACACAGTCCACATTTAATACAGGAACCAAGCTGAGATTAGTGAAGCTTGCTTAGACAACATCTAGCCAAGACCTAAAGTGGCATCAAACACACAAAGAAAGTCAGGGTTATCCACTTACAGTCATAAAGATGTACAGCACAGAAACGGACCCTTCGGTCCAACATGTCCATAGAATCCCAACAGTGTGGAAACAGGGCCTGAGGACCAACAGGTCCACACTGACCCTTTGAAGAGTAACCCACCCAGACCCATTCCCTCCAGACTAATACACCTAACCTACACATTCCTGAACACTATGGTCAATTTAGCACAGCCAATTCACCTAAACTACGCATCTTTGGATTGTGGGAGAAAACTGGAGCACCAAGTGGAAACCCACATAGACACAGGGAGAATATGAAAACTCCACACAGTCACCCAAAGTGGGAATTGAACCCTGGTCTGTGGGGCAACGGTGCTAACCACTGAGCCACCGTGCCGACCAGATATCCTAACCTAATCTAGTTCCATTTGCCAGCACTTGGCCATATTCCTTTCAGAGAAAGTGAGGACTGCAGATGCTGGAGAACAGAATTCCTGATGACGGGCTTTTGCCTGAAACATCAATTCTCCTGCACTTTGGATGATGCCTGACCTGCTGTGCTTTTCCATCACCACACTCTTGACCCATATCCCTTCCTATTCCTATACGCATCCAGATACCTTTTAGATGCTGTAATTGTACCAGCCTCCAGCACTTCCTCTGGCAGCTCATTCCATACACGCACCACCCTCTGCGTGAAAAAGTTGCCCCTTAGGTCCCTTTTACTTGTTGGATGCAGGTAAACAAATAGGTCAAAGGCTCTATCATGAAGGAATTCCTTTCCCTCATGACTATGTGAAATGATTATCCATAAACGTCAGCAGTTTGGATTGTAAGAAATATTTATTTAATAGTAACGCTTACAAAAAAATACATTATGTCAGAAAAATATCTCTCCTTAGTTGTACGTTTGTTTTCAATAAAGCATGTTATAATTAATCTTCTGAATTAAAGCTCTTACATTTTAAAAATGGCACATTTTCATCATGCTTAGCAGTGCTTGAAACAATATGAATAAGTGAAAGTCACCACATATATATTGTCCTTCAGAGCAGCTCCCTTAGGTAATACCTGTTTTTTGTATTGTTTTTTTCATAATTTCATTCATGTTAATACAGGGATATTAGTAGAAAAAGCAGCAGATGTTGTGACAATTTCAATATTCTCATGTTTTATTGCCAATCACATTACTTTCCACAAACTTCGAAGGGTGGTACACATCCACAAAGGTCTTTTTGTACTATTGAGATAGTTACCGCAGGCTGTGCCCTGATGGAAGCATTGTGTTTAATCAGTAGCTAGGTTTTCAGAGGGTGGGCCTTGCCGACAACAGTATGACAAAGGGTTGCATGTTTGGAAATTTTCAAACACGATGTCCCACCAAACTTGAGCTACACCCAGCAAAGTTAATTCTAGCTGGCTCCATCCAGTTCAACTTCAAGACTGGTTTCCAACAGTTGTGGCCAGTTTTATTCGGAGCCTGACTGGGGGGGGGGGTCGTTCTGTTAAACGCAGGGTTCATGCAACTGAAATCATTAAGGAGTCAAATATCTTTCAGTCACTGAACCTACGTAAATTTTGTCAACTTGTACACCAGAAGATGATGGCTTAATGTGAATTTCGTAACAAGCAACAATTAGTGTTATCCAGAAATCCAAAGAAGCTTAGATGTCCAGGCGAACCCTGAGCTCAGTGATTTCAAATGAAGACAGCCTAGAATTCTTTCCATGATCAATACAGAGGCACATATTAAATTGGAATTACATACCCTGTCTAATCTGAAATATATTTCCATTGATTATATATACATATACACACCCATTTCCCACATCAAAATTAAACATTTTCATCCCTGAATGGCCACTGGTCTTAATAGCTTTACAGTGACTCAAAACAATACATAACAATATGAACAAAAAATTCTTAAATATCAGCACAATCAAATGCACAAAGTAAATACTCATTATAAAACACAATGCAATTTGTGATGTCTTTTGTTACAAACTGACAGCACTGAAAATTGAGTGTGCCTCATATCATTGGCTCACACATACAGGAAACTGGGGCCTGGCAACTGAAATGGAGCATTAGCAATTGGCACAATCGTCTGAGCTTCAT
This sequence comes from Chiloscyllium plagiosum, assembly GCF_037043375.1. Lineage (NCBI taxonomy): Eukaryota > Metazoa > Chordata > Chondrichthyes > Orectolobiformes > Hemiscylliidae > Chiloscyllium > Chiloscyllium plagiosum. Next base: position 16,628,147 of record NW_028270180.1, read on the forward strand.
TGTTGACCAACTGATGCCCGCACAAAATGGACAATCCCAGATGGATGCACTGAGCATCTCAATCCACGATGTCTTTGCAAAAAATGGCTCATGCAAAATCTCAGGCTAAGAAGCCTTTTTGTAAATAATTCCACGGACTCTCTGTCCCATCGTTGTGGCTCACTGAAAAATTCAAATGAGTATTGCGTGGCCATCTTCACAAGTGGCTAAACAGAGCGCAGGAAGGAATGAGCATGCTGTTTGGGACTGCTGTAGCCCCGATCACTAAATCCACTTTCTTCACAAACAGCTTGGTTCAAACAACTTCCTCTCTGATGAGGCCATTTCTGGGGCTTTAGCTTTCTTCTGCGCGCCTACTGGCAAAATAAAACAGCAATGCCTGGGGACATTGGGATAACAATAGCAGCAGTGTCATGTGCAAATATACATTTTCAGAGTATTAGGGTTGGTTTGTATTTCAGCCGTCCTTTTATCAAAATTGTGTTGGAGGACACAACGATTACCTGTGACACAGATCCACTCATTTACAGTAGACCCAGGGATCTTTTTATTGCTAATACTCCCAAAGACTGCAGCTTGGAAATCATCTGCAAGTGAGGGAGAATTCCACCTCTAGTGAACACCATTTCAGCTTGACGTATGCAGCTACAAGCCTTCTACTGCTGTATTTGTCCCATCAGCATCTTAAACTCTACAACAATGAACCACCCAGCACATTATTCATTGGCCTCCAGTTACAGTGCTAAGCAAAAGGAACTCTTTTTAAATATGACTACAACTTCACCGAGTACGAGTTACCTTTACTTACATTAATAATATAACAACTGAGGTGAATTAAAGCTTCCCAGTACAAAGCCAGGTTTCTCAAAGTCTCGTGGATCCATCAGAAACATTGTTCGCACTGACTCCACTTTTGGCCAGAGAAACACAAAGGAAGTCATTATTTGCTAGGAGGGAGGAGCGGGGATGGTGGCCGGAGGGGGGAATCTTACATTTAAACTCACATTTAACACTTAAAGATTAAACTACCAACACAAAGGGATATTGACTAGGCAGACTCTGCCCTTACAGCCTCATAAAGCATACGCTTTCCACTGTGGTGAATGTGTCCACTGGTTGCCAGGGAAACCACCCACTTCGAGAAGGCAGCCATTTTAAGAGTAATTCTGGAGCAGCATGACAGCACACGTGTTTGACAGTTCATGTGTGGCATTGATTTTGTGAGATAATCATTGTTATCAACAGCGTTCGTATGTGTTCTTCATAATCCATGTCAATTAACTTCTCTCGACACAAAGTCCATGTTGTATCGCGCCTTGACATCCCATCATCACTGGAAGTTGTACGATCGACCCTAATGTGAGACAAATGAATCATTGTTACACCTTTCAATCTGTGTGCAGTTCCGGTCACTCTATTGAAGCATATGATCGAACTGGAGAAGGTGCAGAGGAGATTCCTCAGGATGCAGCCTGGGATGGAAAGTCTCAGTTATGCCAGGATAGGCTGGGTTCATTTTCCCTGGAGCACAGGAGCCTGAGGGTGGATCTGATTGAGGTATACTAAGAGAGGCATAGACACAGTAGATCGTGAGAATCTTTTCCCCATGGCGGACATGAGAAGACCAGAGGGCATATGTTTAAGGCAAGGTGCAAACGGTTTAAAAGAAATTCCTTTTTCACTCAGAAGGTGGCAGAAACGTAGAAGGCACTGCCTGAGAGGGTGGTAAAAGCAGGTACTCTCGCAACCCAGGTCATCATAGGCTATGGACCAAGTGCAGGCAAATGGGATGAGTGCAATTTGCAGCTTGTTGGTCAGCACACACATGGTGGGCTGAAGGGCCTGCTTCTGTACTGTATGACTCTATGTTGAAACCATAAGCTACAGATCGGCTGACAATCTTTTCTACATAAAGTTAGCAGGATCGATCTCGCCAGCTGAGCGAGACCAAGTTCATTCTGAAGGTAAGGAGATGGATTGAGAGATTACTAAGCTGCCCCCATTTGGTCTTAAGCAGGGTGGGGGACTAGTACCTACAAGCATGCCCTGTATATTAGAAGCTTTCAACACAGGAGGCTGTTCAGCCTGTCCTATGCATGCTAGTTTTTAGAAGGTGAAATCCTGCTCTTTCGCTGTTGTTCTGCAATTTTATCTCTCCAAGTATATTATTGAATCTGCTCCCACTACCCACCCAAATGACTTTCACACAGTGAGTTTGCATTTTCTTTCATTCATTGATAAATATTCCCAAAATGCGTGGGTAATCAGTTTGCTACATGATCCTGACAATTTGGACTGGAATTGAGTCACTTCAATGAATAAGTATTGGAAAGTGTCGATGCTTAAAGCTGAGCCAATAGAAGGCAGCTCCCAAGATGGCTCCCATCTACACAATGGCTAGTAGAAATCTGTAAAGAGAAATTTGCATTCTAGACCTAAGGGAGAACCAGAAGGTTTGGGCTAGAGTTGACACTTACACCAAACATTGGAAGTTTCATATCCAAATCATCAGGGCCTTCCAGTCTGAATGCGTTTGCCACTTTGGAACAAAATCCAGTCTTAACAAACTGCAAGAGACAATGAGAAGAGATGGTCAATGTCGATGCTCAGTATTGCAGGGGCTGCTAAGATAGCTGTGTGTACCTCGAGATCGAGGTCCCAAGCAAATGGTTTTATGGACTTACCACAACAATGAGGATTGGGATTGCAATGATAGCCAACAGACACATCACAATGATCGCAATAGCAAATCCTGGGAAGGGTGTGTCAGGAGGTGGCTGGTTTACTGTGGTGGTTGAGGCAGAGGTGGTCATGGGTGCAGTGGTGGTGGTAGCACCTGTGAACAGAAAAGAGTTATGTTCAATACACCTGAGTGATTTAACAGATTCCAATCTCTCAGATTAATGTATGTGGGCTTCTAACATCACAAGTAGTATTGTCTGCTTTGCATTTCCAGCCAAAAGTCTATTTAAAACAAGTCACCAAGATGCCTCCAAATGAACATGTCTCCCCTTTTAAACAATAACTGATGTATATTCATTGCCGATTCGAGGGATATACTGCATCTGTCATGGTCTTCGGCCTGAATAGCAGCCGATAATTGGCTAAGAGATAGGAAACAGTGGGGAGGCACAGATGGAAATATCTCAGCTACATTGGCTCCCAATTAAGCAAATAGCTTGAGTTTAGACTTCTCATCCTTGTTTCCAAATCCCTTCAATGCTTCACTGCTCCCTAATGCTGGAATTCTCTCCAGCTTCAGCATCTCTCTGTCTCATTTCCTTCCTTTAGGAAAATAGAAACAGGAGTAGGCCATTCAGCCCATTGATCTATATCACGACCGATCAATTGCTCAATGTCATATTTCCCCTGTATCTCCAAACTTCTGCTCATCATATCACTGCAGGTGACTTAGTATCGTATCTGCTTTATAAAGCTCCTCTGAGACACAGTCACTTGTTTTTGATTAGATTAGATTCCCTATAGAATGTAAACAGGCCCTTCAGCCCAACAATTCCACATCGACCCTCTGAAGAGAACCTATCCAGACCCATTCCCCTACCCTACCTTTGCCCCTGACTAATGCACCTAACACTATGGGCAATTCAACATGGTCAATTAACGAAACCTGCACATCTTTGGACTGTGGAAGGAAACTGGAGCACCCGGAGGAAAGCCACATAGACACACAGAGCATGAGGCTGGAATCGAATCTGGGTCCCTGGTGCTGTGAGGCAGCAGTGCTAACCACTGAGCGCTATACAGATACAATTCTTTTTCTGACACATTCCACAGGAGACTTAACATGTTCTAGGCCATTGGCCTGATCCACGTCTCAGGCTGTGTTTGCTTTTCCCAGTTGAGAAAAGAATGAGTGCAAAGTTGCATGGACCATGATGAAGCAAACTGGCCCCAGTACCGGTTTGGCCAGTGCGGGTGGCACAGTCTGCCAGATGATTGCCCATGCCATGAGAGTACACCTTCAACTCAGTGACGGCACGCCTCACACCAAGGAACTGCAAGTATGTACTGGTTGGGCCACAGGTCAAGCACTCATACACATCCCGGGTCTTTCTGTCCCTTTAAGAGCACTAGAGAGGACCCTCCAACCACACAGGATCAATGTCGATTTCCTCATCTCCCCTATCCCCACCTCATCCACATCCAACCTTCCAACCTGTCGCCGACCTCTTGAACTGTCCTCCCTGTCCATCTTCCTTTCCACCTAGCCGCTCCACTCTCCGGTCCGACCTATCACCATCACCTTCCACCTTCATCGACTTATCACCTTCCCAGCTACCTCCCCCCAGCCCCACCGACCCCATTTATCTCTCAGCCCCCTTCCACCACCCCCTCATCCCTGATGAAAAGCTTATGCTCGAAACATCGACTCTTCTGCTCCTCGGATACTGCCTGACCAGCTGTGCTTTTCCAGCACCACACATTTCGATTCTGATCTCCAGCATCTGCAGTCCCCACTTTCTCCCACTAGGGAGGGTAGTCAATCCTTGTTTTCTGACCATAAAGATACTCTATTAAATATCATTTACAAAGAAAAGAAGGTGGCACCTTCATGTAACCTACCTATAAGGGAGTTGGTGTCCAAGCTTAAATTAGCACTGCTGAATGTGGCAGTATTATCGACAAGTTGCTGGATAACATCAGACCGCTGAGTTGTATTATTAAGGAATATTGCTTGACTAATAGCCATAACAGATCCATCTCTGTACAGTTATAAAGAGAAAGAAAGCTATTAACAATGTAGTTAAATACAGAATGCAACAAGAATAATTAGATGCAACACACAATTTGCTCCCCTTATCAATTTAAACTGCTTGCTTGACTTTCCCACAGACTCCTTACAGTGTGGAAACAGGCCATTTGGCCCATCAAGACCACACTAACCCTCTGATAGGCATCCTACCCGCCACCTACTGTATCCTTGTCACCCTTACAGCTAAGCCACTGGCTGACATATTCCTGGACAGTATGGGACAATTGCCAATCCATCTAATCTGCACATCTTTGGACTGTGGGAGGAAACCAGAGCACCCGGAGAGAACCCACGCAGTCATGGGGAGAATGTGCAAACTCCAGGCAGTCAGTCAATGGTGGGATTGAACCCAGATCCCTGGCACTATACAGTAGCAGTGCTAACCACTGAGCTACCATTCCACCCCTTAATCAAGAGTGAAAACACGCAAACTTCTTTCATCTGTGCAACGACTAAGAAACGTAATGCCACACGTAGTCTTACTCCAGCCTGAAAATGCAGATGGATCAAATTCATTGAATGCTCCAAGTAGTTAGTTCTGGCAGACACAGATAATACCGATAACAAGAAAAGGATCTCACTCTTGTCCAAAATATTCAGCATTTTCTTTCTTTTCAAGAGATGAGTAAGATTGGTCCTTACCTAAATTCGTCGATTATAACTTCAATGAAGTTTGGATTGTTTTGAAAGATATTGTTCATCTACAACACAAAAAGACAAGAATGAGTGTATTTAAAGAGGGCAACGCAGAGGTTTGAAGGACATGAATCCCTCCCTTCAAATCCAAAACAATCTTTCGGTCCAGATGGAGAGCTCTGTATGAGGGGAGCGCCATCTAGACAATTTGGCAATAGGAGTCAAGCTTACACGACACTATTTATGTGAATGTCATTGATAGAAAACACACATGGGGCTCACAATGGAACATGTCAAGATGTTGGTGAGGCCACATTTGGTGTACTGAGTGCAGTGTATATCCTACTAAAGAAATAACATTATTAAACTAGAAAGAGTGCAGAAAAGATTTACTAGGATGCTACCTGGAGTAAAAGATTAGATTAGATTCTCTACAGTGTGGAAACAGGCCCTTCGGCCTAACAAGTCCACACCGCCCCTCTGAAGAGAAACCCATTCCCCGACCCTATATTTACCCCTGACTAATGCACCTAATGCAATTTAGCATGGCCAATTCATCTGACCTGCACATCTTTGGATTGTGAGCGGAAACCAGAGCACCAGGAGGAAACCCACGCAGACACGGGGAGAATGTGCAAACTCTACACAGACAGGTGGGAATCGAACCTAGGACCCTGGTGCTGTGAGGCAGCAGTGCTAACCACTGAGCCACCGTGCCACCCGTGCTGTTTGAGTTTTAAGAGAAAGTTAGATAGGCTGGGACATTTTAGCCTGGAGCATAGGACACTGAGGGGAGATCTTATGGAGGTCTATAAAATGATGAGAGGCATATGAAAGGTCGATAGCCAACAGCTTTTCCCTATGGTAAGGGAGTCTAAAACTAGAGGGAATAGGTTTAAAGGGAGACGGAAAAAATACATAAGGGTCTGGGGGGTCCACGGTTTCACACAGAGTGGTTGGTATCTGGAGCAGGCTGCCAGAGATAGTGATGGAAGTGAGTACAATTTTGCCATTTAGCAAACATTTGGACAGGTTCATGGATGGGATAGGTACGGAGGGATATAGACCAAGCGCAGGCAAATAGGACCAGATTAATTGTGAAAACTGGATGTCATGGACAAGTTGGGCCGAAGGGCCTGCTTCTATGCTGTAGACCTCGACGATACGCTAATTCTTGTGGAGGAGGCCAGAACCGCATCAAGAGTCTGGCCTCCCCAAGTGCCCACTTAAATACTCCTGCGATTCATGAGGTCTACAAAATCATGAAAGGTATAGACAGGGTGGTAGAAATAAGCTTTTTCCCAGGTGAGGGATTCAATAATGAGAGGTCATGCATTCAAGATGAGAGGTGAAAAGTTTAAGAGGGATACATGCCACAGAGGGTGGTAGGTGCCTGGAACACGTTGCCAGCAGAGGTAGTAGAGGCAGGCACGGTATAGTCACTTAAGGTGCGTCTGGACAGATGCATGAGTAGGTGGGGAGCAGAGGGATACAGATGCTTAGGAATTGGGTGACAGGTTTGGACAGTGGATTTGGATCGGCTCAGGCTTGGAGGGCCGAAGGGCCTGTTCCTGGGCTGGAAATCTTCTTTGTTCTTTGTTCATTCCAACATTATCCTTGAATAAAGGAAAAGGGAACACTTCAATGGTGGATGGTGGGATTCCACTGGCAGAGGGCACCAGGCCTGGCTTTTCTAATCCTAGGCTTTGACCATCCCCGGCCTGAATTCTTAGTGTATGCCCCTGCTGCTTCAAGCCTTACACCAAGAGGACTTGCAAAGCAGAGCTCACACAACGGGGAGAGCCAGCCCTCTGTTGGTGCCAGAAGTTCGTAATATCACACGTACAAACAATGATAAGAAAGTGCAGTGTTGCTCCTGATGACCCTCTACTGAAGTCATGTAGGACCCCCCACCATTTTCTATCTTGTCTAAAACAGCAAGGTGCCTTAAAGGTTAAAGGTTGCTCGTGGTACTGTGGCTCCAATGGGAGTTAGCAACTGGCCCTTAACAGGCCAAGACGCAATTATAATGCTGGTGGGCAAACAACAAATTACATGGGAACAATGTAATACATTAAAATCCTGACTATCTCAACACTGTGCCTGGGTGAGGATTAAATGTAGACCCGCTTTAGCATTGCATTTGTAAACCAACAAATCTTTTAGAGTCAAAATATGCGTTGCTGGAAAAGCACAGCCAGTCAGGCAGCATCCGAAGGGGCAGGAGAGTCGACGTTTTGGGCATACCTGATGAACAGCTTATGCTCGAAACGTTGACTCTCCTGCTCCTCAGATGCTGCGCATTTCCAGCATTGCCCTTTTTGACTCTGACCTCCAGTATCGACATAGAGATTGGCACTCGAACCAGAACTCGATAATATTGTTGGTGCAGTCAACCTTAACATTACCTGGTTCTGTTTCTTTGTAATAAACTGCCATAATTAATCTCTACACCAAAACACAGCTGGAAAAATGACAATATTATCACTGTTCAAATAACACTCAATGTTTGAAAATTCATTTCATCTTCGCAGTGTCCTGGTCTGAACTGATAACTTACCACGTTTGTCACTGTGGTGCTGAGCTCTTTGAATTCAGCACTTGACCTGTTGTTCAGAGCATCTACGAAATTTCGATTTGTAAACCGAAGAACCAGCGAGAACGATTGAAAGGAAATCATGTCACCTGATGAAAGAAAGAATACCGCACATCAGTTTGAAGGTCACACTTCCAGCTCAACCTCTTCCTAGAGAACAAAAATGGTCTTTAATATTCGCAAAATTGTTAACACAAACAGGAAAAGCGTTTGGGTGTGTAGAAATAGTCGTGACCGAAGCAAAATGCTCTAGCTTTCACAGTGTATGATGACGAGTTAAATGAGTGGTGAATACCAATATTGCAAAAATCCTATTTCCTGTTCTAAGCTACTCTGAAAGTGGAATATAGCCCTACAACTAACCTACTATGTTCAGAAAATTAAATTATACCTCAGCTTATACAGATGATTAAATTACCTGTGACATATTTTTAGGAAACATGGTGGACAGAGGTGCACAAGAGAATATTCAGAAACATACTCCACGGCACTACCTTAAGGCATGAGGCTGCACCTACATCGTGACTGTTGACATGTGAGGATTGAATAGGGCTTGTTGACATAGCAATTTACATTGAGAGAGACATTAATAGAGATATGCAACCATAGACTGGGACAAGACAAAGTGGAGTGTGTAAAGGAAATGCATGCAAGATTTAATACGTCTTCACACTGATCTTGTTAAAATCAAAGATTCAATTTTTTTGTGTTAAAAGATTACTTTTAATCATTCCATGATCAAAATGTCCCAAGGTGCTTTGCAGTCATGTCATGTAAAATAGATGGTAGGGCAGGTGAGGTCAAGAAATAGGGTTTATGGGATATCTCAAGGGAGGAAAGAGAGGTAGAAAATGAGGGAATTCCATTAGCCCAGAAAACATTCAATTTTTTTTCAGGTCTTTTGGTCTCTTTATGTAATAACAGTCTCTCGACTTTAAAAACATTTGCTTTTGCAGATGAAGCAGACTAAGGAGTTTCTGAGTCACATGATGATGTGCTGGACATCAAGACAAAACACATTCACACAAATAGGCACTCACCATTTACTTGCACAGTGGATCTGATGATATCTAAGCCCGAAGTGTTAACATTATTAATGATCAGGTCTCGCAGGAACGGTCGGTCTTCTAGTTTAGTCGTGTTGATCTGGATGAATGCAGTCACCTGTACCTTTGAGGAAGCGTTGCTGAAATAAAAGCAGAAACGTGATAGGCTGCTTGGTTACTAGGCGGATTCCCACTCGCTCAGTCATTTTGGTGAGGTCCACCCTCTTCAAATCAGTCAGCATCAAGACTGGAATCCTGAGGACCCTGGCAACTGTGAAATGCTTTTTCAAATCTCAGGGAAGCATTTTTATCTCCGTGACATGTAATTAGTGTAGTGCTTTGTTTTTTGCATAGCATATCCATTAGTGTAAAGCATGCTTTTGGTTCTGTAGCCTGACTTACAATATGAGTAGCTCATATGCACCTTTGCCTAAAATTGATATCTTGGTGCAGGATTTATACTTGCGGCTTATTTGGCAGCAGTTTAAACTCGGAATTCATTGAATCCCTACAGCACAGAAAGAGGCCAATCGGCCCATTGATTCTGCACCCCCGCTCCAAACAGCATCCCACCCAGACCCTTACCCTATCCCTATTCCAATGGCTTATCCACCTAGTCTGCACATCCCTGGACACTGTGGAGCAATTTACCATGGCCAATCCACCGAACCCACACAACGTTACACTGTGCCAGGAAACGCACACAGACAATGGGAATAGCAAGCAAACCTTACACAGGCAGTCACCCAAGGCTGGAATTGAACATAAGCCCCTGGCACAGTGAGGCTGAATGGGTGCTTTTTCAGTAAAACGTCCTGTGGCATTATTGCTAAGAAATGGAAGGAGGTGCTCACCAATTGTTTTCGCCAATATATACAACAAATACATGAGCCAGTCATCATCATAGTTTTAAATCTTTTCTTTCCCAATCAACCTGACCAGAGATACCATCACTTTCCCAATGAGGGGTTTATGCCCAAAACATCTATTCTCCTGCACCTCATGTGCCTGACCTGCTGTGCTTTTCCAGCAACGCACTCTCCACAGAGGTATCATCACAGTAGGTGGGACTTGAGCCCAAGGTTTTGGGTCCAAGGTTAGGGAAATTACCACCGTGCCACAAGGCAGCCCAGCCATCATTGCATTTTGATTTTATTCTTTAACCTAGTTTTCTGAACAACCTGCTCAGAGATGTTATTTGCACACCTCTGGAGCAGGGTCTTCAGGTCCAGTCATAGGGACATTACCACCGAACCACAGGAGAGTCCAGTCATCATCATATTGTGGCTTGGCCCCTAATTTGCCGCTTGGCTGATGAAGAGTTTATGTTTGAAGCGTTGATTCTCCTGCTCCTCAGATGCTGCCTGACTGGCTGTGCTTTTCTAGCACCACATTCTCAACTCTGATCTCCAGCGTCTGTAGTCCTCACTTTGATTACATAAGACTCCAGGTCTGCCCAGTGACATGAATGAATTAAACCTGCACTCTACATCCTAACTGAATTAATCAATTCCTAACTTGCCATTGAAACACTGGGATGTCATCAGGGTGGGCGACTTCAAGATATTTCTTACATCCTTATGACCTTATAATCAATTGGAGTGATTTCCATTCCTCATTTGGAAGTTCTAAGATTAGTTGTTCAACTTTGACTGGAATTTGTTTATTTAAACACCTTCAGGCGATTTTAATGAGCCTGACGATGTGATTTAGGCTCCTGTGTTGCTGATGGGCATTGAATACTGAAGCACAAATATTCACTGCAACATTAGCTTGAAAAAGAAATGGGATGAAAGTGGACATACCTGAACACAACACGAGAATTAGGCAGCACCTCTGGGGAAAATCCTGATCTGAGAACGTTTTCGAGCTGTTTGACAGAAAGAGAAACCCAGTGAGAAAGACTGTATGCTTAATCTCGGCTCTTTGAGATTTTCAAATTGTATTCACAATTTGTTGCTACATACCCAGGAGACGACTGCATCTCGCAGGCTTGTAAAGTCACTGGAAGTATTGCTGGTGAGTGAATCAGTAAAAGTCACGTTTTCTATCACAAACAAAATATTCAGAGAAACTGGCTCCAAATTGTTCACAGTGATACCTGAATAAAAAGCAGATAATCAGTATGAAAACACAGTCAGCTGACAGTGTAGATCATGAAACATTACAGTTTCTGTGTTCCAGGCGGAGTCTCTGGGAATTCTGATCGGGAATCTGTAGACAGCAATCTGCAGATTCCAGTTTTCCAGCTACAGATTCTGAAATGCAGGAAGGTTCTAAGACAATGTGACATGTGATTTCTCAATATGCAACCTCCAATTTGGAAACCCCCCCCCCTCTCTGCTGTGTGCATTTATTAATTCAACCCTTCCACTCCCATCAACTTCATGGCTGCCAGCGGGTTGGGATTTGGTTAGGGGATTGGCACAGGCTGGTGATTGGAACAAATTCTGTGCCAGAGGACACGGTGCAGCAGAGAGAAGGCAACAGAGCTGGTCCCAAAATACAGAATGAGGTTCTGATAAAACAGAGTTGTAACCCAAATGGGGAAGGCGAACAAAGGTGACGATGATTACAAACTGCCAAACTCATGGAGCCATAATTTTCCTTTGAAATTAGAGAATGGAAAGCAGGAATGCTGAAATTGGGATTGATTTATCCAACAACCCCTGTAGAAAGCTAGGAGAAAAGTGTCAGAGAATAGCAAATCCCTACCAAAGGAGAACACAAAAAGTAGAACAAAGGAGGGCCATTTGGCCCTCCAAGACAGCGCTGTCATATTTTGCCTTTCCATACCAAAACTGTTTTCACTTACAGCATCCATATCCCTCTATTCCCTTCCTATTCATGTATTTATTCAGGTTCTTCTTCAGTGCTGCTGTTGTGTCTGTTTCCACCACTTCCTCTGGCACTCACCACCCCTTGTGTGAAAGATTTGCCTCGTACATCTCTTTTAAACCTCCCCCATACCTTGCACCTTGAACCTGTACCCCCTAGTTTGGTACATGTTTAGTTTGTTGGAAAGATTTTAACACTTTTTTTCAAGCAATGAGGATTGATTTCATTTTGAAAAGTGAATATTAAACACTTTAATACATGATCAAAACACAGGAAAGGTGCTTTTGTAACACTATAGAGCCGGTCATTCTGCCATTCACTACATGCCAAGATTTACTCACTAGATGAACCTCCTCACACTCTACAACTACAGGCAGTCATTGCTGGCATTGGAATTGGAAGAAGACTCCCTTCAGGACAGCAATAATTACAGAGCATTGAACGACCTTACCCTGCCACCTGGCTGGTCATAGAACTGTAGCTAATGACACAAAGTTAGGCAGCATTGCAGACAGTGTAGATGATAGCATGAAATTAGGAAGGGATATTAATAGACTAAGTGGTGGACAAAATCGTGGCAGACACAGTTTAATATAAACAAGTATGAGTTATCCATTTTGGACTAAAACAGGATAGATCAAGGTACTTTCTAGATGGCCTGATGTTAAAAACAATGGATGCCCAAAAGGACTCAGGGGTTCAGGTGCATAGATCTTTAAAATGTTATGAATAGGTGCAGAAAATAATCAATTATTAGAAGACTAGCCTTTACATCTGGAGGACTGGGATACAAGGATGCAGAAGGTATGCTGCAGTTATACAAAAGCCACTTGGAGTACAGTAAGCAGATCTGGTATCACATCTTAGGAAGGATAGATTGGCGTTAGACGGAGAACAATGTAGGTTTACAAGAATGATATTTGGACTTCATGGGTTAAGTTATGAGGAGAGATTATACAAATTTTATTTAGACTTTGGAAGGTTGAGCGGTGATCTGATCAAAGCCTTCAAAATATTGACAGGAAAACTCAGGGTAGATAATGATAAACTATATCCTCTGATTGGGGATTCCAGAACTCAGGGCATTGTGTGAGAGGAAGGACCAGATCATTCAAGAGAGATGCTAAGAAACACTTCTACACATAAAGGGTGGTAGGGGTTTAGAATTGTCTTCCATAATTGGCAGTGAATGCTGGATCAGTTGTTAATTTTAAATCTGAGATCAACAATTGTTAAGCAAATGTGTTGAGAGATAAGGGCCAAAGGCAGGTGTGTGGAGTTAAGCTACAGATCAGCCAATATCTCATTGAATGATGGAACAGACTCAAGGGGCTGAATGGCATTTTCGTGTTCCTATCCACGATTGAGCCAAGCTTCCTAATTACCATTTGGGACCAGACCTATATTTCACAACATGCTGCCCACTTTGTGAAATTTAATACTTACTGCCAGAGCGGATGCTTGTGGTAATAATCGTAAGGTTCCCTAACGTTTGGTTGTTCTCTGCTGCATTTGCCAATACTTTCACTGCTTCTGAACTTGATAGTGGTGTGGCATTAGTGTCATATTCCAATTGACCCACTGATTCAATGGATCCACTCCTGAAATGCAATAAATCATATCAATCCTTTTATTAGTTTCAGCAAAATAGCTTTTCAATTTCACATGTCAGATCACTATTTGATTTGTATTGTCGCATACAGAGCTTCTAAACAACAAGCACTTCTGAATAACCAATCTCGATTTATATTTTCTTGTAACAAATTGGCACTTTATTCCCACTGACTCCTAATGTAAGGCATTGAGGTGTGATCCCCCTTTCAGTGCTGCTCAGATTAAATGGCTGAGTGTGCAGATTGATGAATTAGAGGATTAAATGTTGATCATAGTGATATTAGATTAGATTACTTACAGTGTGGAAACAGGCCCTTCGGCCCAACAAGTCCACACCGACCCGCTAAAGCGCAACCCACCCATACCCCTAACCTAACACTATGGGCAATTTAGCATGGCCAATTCACCTGACCCGCACATCTTTTGGACTGTGGGAGGAAACCAGAGCACCCGGAGGAAACCCACGCAGACACGGGGAGAACATGCAAACTCCACACAGTCAGTCGCCTGAGGTGGGAATTGAACCCAGGTCTCTGGCGCTGTGAGGCAGCAGTGCTAACCACTGTGCCACCGCGCCACCACAACTCTTGTTTATACTCCCACCTTCTACTTTCAGAATTCAGGTTAGACTGTTGCTTTTTCATTTGAATAACCCTTTGTGACTTCCCCCAGCTGGAGAGGTACAACATCTTTGCAACAGCCTTTGTGATAATTCACGAGTGAGTGCTCTATACTCTCAACGGAGTGGGAACTTTTTATTGGTACCGGTACAGCTCATGTTCATTCAGATTGCTGCTGCTGAAATTGTTTGATTCCCTTTTAAAAACAGGAGAATGTGATGCCAACACAGACCGGAAGATGCAGACGGAGGCTATTCAGCCCATTGACTTGGCTTACGGCCCATTCAATTTTTTGTTTTATTCCCTGTGTGCACTGCTAGCTAGGCCAGCATTTATTACTCAGAGTCAACCACAACGCTGTGGATCTGGAGTCACATGTAGGCCAGACCAGGTAAGGACAGCAAAAAGAACAGAAATTGCTGGAAAAGCTCTGCAGGTCTGAAAGCATCTGTGAACAGAAATGAGAGTTATCGTTTTGGGTCAAGGGACCTATCCTCGGAACTGTTCTGAGTTCTCAGCAAGGGTCACGACGTAAAACGTTAACTCTCATTTCTATACTTAGCTGCTTCCAGGCCTGCAGAGCTTCTCCAACAATTTCTGTCTTTGTTTCTGATTTACAGAATCCGTAGTCTTTTCAGTTTTAATCAGGTAAGGACAGCGTAAAGAAAATTTGTGAACCAGATGGATATCTACCACATTCAGCAGTGGCCACATGGTCACTACTGGGCTGGTGTTTTAATTGATTTAATTAATTCCTCAATATTTTAGACTTGGAGGTGCCGGTGTTGTACTAGGGTGGACAAAGTCAAAAATCACTCAACACCAGTTCATAGTCCAACAGGTTTATTTGGAAGCATTGGCTTTCAAATAAACCTGTTGGACTTTAATCTGATGTTGTGTGATTTTTTTAACTCAATATTTTAGGGAATTGTGGATTACTAGTCCAATGACATTATCATGCTTGCCCAGCTCTTCTGGGTTAGTCAGCTGATCCTGCCCATATTAATAAGGGACGTAGAGTACAAAAACCAAGGAAGTGATGCCGAACTTGCATAGAATAGTTGTTCAACTTCAGCTGGAGTACTGTGTCTCAGCTGTGGGTGCCATACTATGTAAACAATGTGAGTACATCGCAGACAGTGCAGAAGTGAGTTATTAGTAACGTTCTGGGTAAAAGAAATGCCAGGCACGAGGATCAATTGAAGAAAGTGGAACCGTTTCCCTTGGAGGGAAGATAGCTGAGAGGAGATCTAATTGTGTTTTCCAAGACCATGAATGAGTAGTTAGAGGTAAAGCTGTTACCGCTTGTAAAAGGCACAGCTTTACGAGAGGGTCTAGACTTCACATGATGTGTGATTGAAGCAAGAGCAAAGTGAGAGTGTGTTAGAGTAAGGAGTGCACTGTCTGGTGTGGGAAAGGCAGGGTCAATTGAGGCATCGGAGCATTTGGGTAGTTAGGGAGATGGGCTAAAGTAAGGAGACCCCACACCAGCCAAAGGCAGTCAGTGCAGGCACGATGGCCTGACTCGCCTGCTTCTGAGGCACAATAATTCCCTGACCCTGAGACGCTGCTACACCACCATCTCCCAACATAATATTATAATGAAATTAAGAGTGCAGAAGAAATTTACAAGGATGTTGCCAGGACTCAAGGAAGTGAGTTATCGGGAGAGGTTGGACAAGCTAGGACTTTTTTCTTAAGAGCATAGGAGACTAAGGGGGGACTTTATAGAGATGTAGAAGATCAGGAGAGGCACAGATTGGGTGAACGCACTCAGTCTTTTCCCCAGGATTGGGGAATCAAGGACTAGAGGGCATCAGTTTAAGGTTAGAGGGGAAAGAATAAAGGGAACCTGAGTGGCAATTTTTTTCCACACAGAGGGTGGTATGGAATGAGCTGCCAGCAGAAGTGGTTGAGGCAGGTACACAAACGATATTTAAAAGGCATTTGAACAAATACATGGACAGGAAAGGTTTAGAAGGATATGGGCCAAGTGTAGGGTTATGGGGTCAGAGCGGATTGACATTTAGGTTGGCATGACCAGTTTGTGCCAAAGAGCCTGTGTCCGTGTTGGTGGACACTATGATTCTATGATTCTATATCCACTGTCCTGGCAACAGTTTCAAAGTCATGGACAAACTCTGAGAGGTTAGTTTTCTCCAAATTGCATCGGGGTTGCAAATTAAAAACAAAAGCTATTAACAAGCTCATTAACAAACCGCGACCACTGCCTGATTAGACTGAGCCCACTGCCTACCTGAACCTTATGACACGGTATCCTCGAAAACCAGTAGGTGCACGTCCACGGTATAACGCTGTAAGCTTTAAAAGAAAGAAACATTTTAAGATCCAGTCTGAATAATTTTCATAAGTAATCACTGATAACAGAATCTTGAATATTTATCACTTCAGTTGTGGTTCAACAAGTAGTGTATTTGAATCACAGAACCCCTACAGTGTGGAAACAGGCCCTTCGGCCCAACATGTCCACACCGATCCTCCGAAGAGTAATCCACCCAGAACCATTCGCCGACCCTATTATTCTATATTTACCCCTGACTAATGCACCTAACCTACACCTCCCTGAACACTATGGGCAATTTAGCATGGCCAATCCATCTAACCTAGAGATCTTTGGAGTTCCTGAACTGAAATGCTGTGGCTTGAAGTCTCTCTTCAAATTCTCAGCCACCTTCCCTCCAAGGGAAATGGTTCCAATTTCTTCAATTGATCCTTGTGCCTGGCATTTCTCATACTCGGAACGTTTCTAGTAACTCACTTCTGCACTCTCTGTGACGCACTCACATGGTTTATATAATGTGACACCTACAGCTAGACACAATACTCCAGCTGAGGTTGAACAACTATTCTGTATAAGTTCAACATCATTTCCTTGGTTTTTGTACTCTACGTCCCGATTAATAAAGCCAGGATCACCCGACTAACCCAGAAGATCTGGGCATACATGGTAATGTCATTGGACCAGTAATTCACAATTCCCTAAAATATTGAGGAATTCAATAAAAACCTCAGTTAAAAAGACAAACCAATAGTGACCACGTTATTGGCTGAGGTAGAATGTGAAGAAAATCTCCTCCCCCCCATCCCTGAGAGTGAAGGCAGTGACTCAAAAGCTAAAATAAAACACAGCTCAGGACAAACCATTAGCAGATAAAGTGCCAAGTACAGGAGTTGGGATATCATGCTGAGGTTGTACAGAACATTGGTGAGGTCTCCTGTGGAGTACTGTGTCCAGTTCTGGTTGCCTTGCTATAGGAAGGAGATTATTAAGCTGGAGAAGGTTCTGAAATCATTAACCAGGATGTTGCCATGAAAAGAGGGTTTGAGTTATAAAAATAGATTGGAAAGGCTGGGACATTTTCATTGTAGCCTAAGGAGGTTGAGGGGTGACCTTATTGAGGTTTATAAAATCACAAGGGACACAGAAAAGATGAATGACAAAGCTCACTTCCCCAGAGTGGGGGGAGTTCAAAACCCGGGAGCACAGTTTTAAGATGAGGGGAGAAAGATTTAAAAAAGACATGAGGGCAATGTTTCACACCGAGACTGGTTTGTGTGTGGAATGAAATGCCAGAGGAAGAGGTGGTTATGGGTATAACTGAGTCCTGAAGCAGGGTTAATACCCACAACATTGACATTTCCACCTCCTGATGCTGCTGGATTTCTTTGTTCTTCCAGCCTCCAGTTTGTCTACACTGGCCATACCAGCATTTATTGCCCATTCCTAGTATTTCCTAGAGATCAGTTGAGAGTCAACCACATTGCTGTGGGTCTCGAGTCAAATCAGGTAAGGATGGTTTCCTTCTGTAAAAGGCGTTAGTGAACCAGATGGGTTTTTCCCCAACAGTCATTTTGCAATCATCATACACCCTTAATGCCAGACCTTTATGGAATTCCCATGGTGGCATTTGAACCCAGTCCCTCAGTATATTAGGAGAAAGTGAGGACTGGAGATGCTGGAGATCAGAGCTGAAAAATTTGTTGCTGGAAAAGCACAGCAGGTCAGGCAGCATCCAAGGAGCAGGAGAATCGACGTTTCGGGTATAAGCCCTTCTTCAGGAATGAGGAAGGTGTGCTAAGCAGGCTAAGATAAAAGGTAGGGAGGAGGGACTTGGGGGAGGGGTGTTGGGAATGCGATAGGTGGAAGGAGGTTAAGGTGAGGGTGATAGGCCGGAGAGGGGGTGGGGGCGGAGAAATCAGGAAGAAGATTGCAGGTCAAGAAGGCGGTGCTGAGTCCGAGGGTTGGGACTGAGATGAGGTGGGGGAGGGGAAATGAGGAAGCTGGAGAAATCTGCATTCATCCCTTGTGGTTGGAGGGCTCCTAGGTGGAAGATGAGGTGCTCTTCCTCCAGGCATCGTGTTGCCATGGTCTGGCGATGGAGGAGACCAAGGACCTGCATGTCCTTGGTGGAGTGGAGGGGGAGTTAAAGTAACATTACCTGGGTCACTGGATTAACAGACTAGCCATCACCTCTTGTCCTCCATTGTCTGCTTACCCTTGAGCCAAGCTTAGGCAGTGCAACAAAAATTGCTGTTGGGTTACAGTTCCTGACACACTGTGGAGTTAGGGCTCACATTTCATGTCAAAGTCAGGTATCCAAACCAGAATGGAAAATTCTGCCTGTTAACTTTGATTCTCACTTCACAGACGTAGCCCTGCCTAGTATTTCTAGCATTCTCAGATTTTATTTCAGATATCCTGAAGATGCAAAACACATTCCCCTCAGACTTTGATTCACTGAATCATTTGAGTCTGCTGATATTAAATGAGTCATCAAGGAATCATCTACGTAGAAGCAAATTCAGTATTATCAAAATGGCAAGATAAAGGGAAAAAAATTTCCGTTCCATTAACCGCAAAATTATACTGCTGAAATTTTCCATTTAAGGATAGGATCTATGCTAAATCAGCACCAGTGCAGATGTACACTTTGTAGATCTTTACAAAACATTTTTAAACACTCAATATTATATACAAGTAGAGAAGCAGGAAAAAACAAACTTACTTGACGTTCTACACTGTCTCTAAGATTCTGAAACTCAGGTGAATTACTATTAGATAATGCTGGTGTAAAAGTTCCATTGAGAGCCACGGTCACAGGTGTCACAAGAACATTGGCCGTTGTTGTCGGTGCTGGTGTTACATTGGCTGTTGTCGATGCTTGTGTTGTATTGGCTGTTGTCGATGCTTCTGTTACATTGACTGTTGTCGATGCTTGTGTTGTATTGGCTGTTGTCGATGCTTCTGTTACATTGACTGTTGTCGATGTTTGTGTTGTATTGGCTGTTGTTGTTGATGCTTCTGTTACATTGACTGCTGCTGTTGATGCTTGTGTTACATTGGCTGCTGCTGTTGATGCTTGTGTTACATTGGCTGCTGCTGTTGATGCTTGTGTTACATTGGCTGCTGTTGTTGATGCTTGTGTTACATTGGCTGCTGCTGTTGATGCTTGTGTTACATTGGCTGCTGCTGTTGATGCTTGTGTTACATTGACTGCTGCTGTTGATGCTTGTGTTACATTGGCTGCTGCTGTTGATGCTTGTGTTACATTGGCTGCTGCTGTTGATGCTTGTGTTACATTGGCTGCTGCTGTTGATGCTTGTGTTACATTGACTGATGTTGTTGATGCTTCTGTTACATTGGCTGCTGCTGTTGATGCTTGTGTTACATTGGCTGCTGTTGTTGATGCTTGTGTTACATTGGCTGCTGCTGTTGATGCTTGTGTTACATTGGCTGCTGCTGTTGATGCTTGTGTTACATTGACTGCTGCTGTTGATGCTTGTGTTACATTGGCTGCTGCTGTTGATGCTTGTGTTACATTGGCTGCTGCTGTTGATGCTTGTGTTACATTGGCTGCTGCTGTTGATGCTTGTGTTACATTGACTGATGTTGTTGATGCTTCTGTTACATTGGCTGCTGCTGTTGATGCTTGTGTTACATTGACTGTTGTTGTTGATGCTTCTGTTACATTGACTGATGTTGTTGATGCTTGTGTTACATTGACTGTTGTCGGTGCTTGTGTTGTATTGGCTGTTGTTGATGCTTCTGTTACATTGGCTGATGTTGTTGATGCTTCTGTTACATTGGCTGCTGTTGTTGATGCTTGTGTTACATTGGCTGCTGTTGTTGATGCTTGTGTTACATTGGCTGCTGTTGTTGATGCTTGTGTTACATTGGCTGCTGTTGTTGATGCTTGTGTTACATTGGCTGCTGCTGTTGATGCTTGTGTTACATTGGCTGCTGTTGTTGATGCTTGTGTTACATTGGCTGCTGTTGTTGATGCTTCTGTTACATTGGCTGCTGTTGTTGATGCTTGTGTTACATTGACTGCTGTTGTTGATGCTTGTGTTACATTGGCTGTTGTTGTTGATGCTTGTGTTGTATTGGCTGTTGTTGATGCTTCTGTTACATTGGCTGCTGTTGTTGATGCTTGTGTTGTATTGGCTGTTGTTGATGCTTCTGTTACATTGGCTGCTGCTGTTGATGCTTGTGTTACATTGGCTGCTGCTGTTGATGCTTGTGTTACATTGGCTGCTGTTGTTGATGCTTCTGTTACATTGGCTGCTGTTGTTGATGCTTGTGTTACATTGGCTGTTGTTGTTGATGCTTGTGTTGTATTGGCTGTTGTTGATGCTTCTGTTACATTGGCTGCTGCTGTTGATGCTTGTGTTACATTGGCTGCTGCTGTTGATGCTTCTGTTACATTGACTGTTGTCGGTGCTTGTGTTGTATTGGCTGTTGTTGTTGATGCTTGTGTTACATTGGCTGTTGTTGATGCTTCTGTTACATTGGCTGTTGTTGTTGATGCTTGTGTTGTATTGGCTGTTGTTGTTGATGCTTCTGTTACATTGGCTGTTGTCGATGTTTGTGTTGTATTGGCTGTTGTTGTTGATGCTTCTGTTACATTGGCTGTTGTTGATGCTTGTGTTACATTGGCTGTTGTCGATGTTTGTGTTGTATTGGCTGTTGTTGTTGATGCTTCTGTTACATTGGCTGTTGTCGATGTTTGTGTTGTATTGGCTGTTGTTGATGCTTGTGTTGTATTGGCTGTTGTTGTTGATGCTTCTGTTACATTGGCTGTTGTTGATGTTTGTGTTGTATTGGCTGTTGTTGATGCTTGTGTTGTATTGGCTGTTGTTGATGCTTGTGTTGCATTGGCCGTTGTTGGAGATTCAGATGTAGTTGACACTGTGCTTCTGGTTGTGGGTGTTGATGTTCTGGTGGTGGTCATTGCTGGGATGGTGGTCGCTGAGAATGGAAAGAGTACTGTTTATGTTCCTGAACAATTTTAACGTATTCCGTTCTCTCTGGTTAATATAGTTGAAATGAGATATCTCAAGAAAAAATGATCAACAGTGCATTTTCCCCAACATTAAATTAAAATATCCTATTACGATATTACAGAATAAGTTGCATTCTCCTTTTAATGATGTCTGAGGCTCACTGTCCATTTGACAGGCATACCATAACTGGCAAAACCTTCAACCTGATCTCATATGATTAAATGAATAAGATAATTATGCCCCTGGGCCATTAAAGTTCACTAAGAAACAATAGAGCATGAGAGGACATGAATTTTTCTTCATCTGAAGTGTGCAACATCTTTGTGCAGGAACAGTAAAAGATATATTCTAAGTCATAACATGCAATATTTTAATAACGTTGCAAATATTCTGAATATCCTCCTGCTCCAAACTATTGAGAACATCTGATTTCAAATATTTGTATTTGAATTATGGAATTAAAAAAAAGTCACAGAATGGTGGAGAAGTTTGAGGTTCTAAGGAGAAACCAAGATTGTCACATGGTTAACTGTCTGGATCAATGGTGCTGGAAGAGTATGAAGGGCTTTTGCCCAAAACGTCGATTTTGCTGAAGCTCCTCGATGCTGCCTGAATTGCTGTGCTCTTCCAGCACCATTGATCCAGAATCTGGTTTCCAGCATCTGCAGTCATTGTTTTTACCCACATGGTTAACTGTGCCTAGCACCACCAGCTAAGATACTGTACTCAATATTATTATGATGGAATTAGTTTATGGAGATCCTTCTCTTGGTCTAAAAAAATTAACTCCATTTGGATAAGGTGCTCATAACTCCTATCTATCCCTTCAGATAGAAGATCACACAGCATTATTTGGAAGGACTCTGAGGTAGTTCTCAATGGGTCCTAACCAACATCCACCCTTAAACAACACTTGAAGTAAATTATTCAACTATTTATCTCCTTGATTGTGGGAGCTTGATGTGCCTAAATAGGCTGTACATGACCTTCAGGTTGACAGTTATGGCTCATTCGTCTCAAGGGTCTCCAGTTAAACAATGCTTTTGCTTTAGAATTCATGTACTCATTTTTGATTTTGACCGGGGTTTCACCCCTTCCAAGATCTGTAACCTTTTCCAGTTGCAGAAGACTCTGACATACCTGGGCTCATTTAACTGTGGCCTCCGCACCGCCCTTTATCATTAGCCGCTTTCCCTTCAGTCGCTGTGGAATTCCATTTCTAAACCTCACTGCCTTTTTAGCCCCACTTCCCTCCATTTGGTTTCTCCATTAAAAACTAGATCTTTGATCAGCTTTTTAGCCATCTGCCTTTTGTGATTTAACGTTAACCATTGTTCAACAATCTTCATTTCTATTTCCTTTTAGTACCTTAAAGGGACTATATAAATAGATGCTTTTGGTGTACAAACCACAAAGGGATTGTTTGGCTGGATTTATAACTCAACTGACCTCTGTACTGGGATTGGGCAGGGAAGGAGGCACAGTCTCCATTTGTTCCATGCAGGACCCCTTCACAGTGTTCAAGCAAACCATTCCAAAGTGGTACCATTGACTCATAGAGTCTTGGAGTTGCACAGCGTGGAAAGAGACCCTTTGGTCCAACTCATCCATGCTGACCAGATATCCTAAATTAATCTAGTCCCATTAACCAACATTTGGCCCATAACTGTGAACTCTTCCTATTCATATGCCCATCCAGATGCCTTTTAAACATTGTTATTGTACCTACCCCCACCACTTCCTCTGACAGCTCGTAACATATTTTTCTCACCCTCTGTGTGAAAAAGTTGCCCCTTAGGTCCCTTTTATATCTTTCCGCTCTCACCCTAAACCTATGCCCTCTAGTCCTGGACTCCCCTAACCTGGAAAAAAGACGTTGTCTATTTACCCTATGATTTTATAAACCTCTATAAGGTCACCCCGCAGTCCCCAATGGTCCAGGGAAAACAGCCCCAGCCTATTCAGCTTCTCCCTATAGCTCAAATCCTCCAACCCTGACAATATGCTTGAAAATCTTTTCTGTTCCCTTTCAAGTTTCACAACATTAATTCCTATAGCAGGGAGATCAGAATTGCATGCAGTATTCCAAAAGTGGCCTAACTAATGTCCTGTACAGCTGCAATATCACAATATTAACTCTTATAGTCAATGCTCAGACCAATAAAGGCAAGCATACCAAATGCCTTATTCACTATCCTGTCTCCCTTCGCCTCCACTTTCAAGGACTCTCTTTGTTGCACTCTCTTTGTTCAGCAACACTCCCCAGGACTTTACCATATCAAGATACAACTGGGGGGGGGTCCGTGGGTGACAGATTTATAACCTGTACCCACCAACTTGGCATGTCTGTGGCAGTTTGGAGGCAGTCATTCCTTACTTATTCACCATTAAGATTTACAGTTAAACACTACAAACAAAAAGAAGGTGTTATGGTTATGGATAACATACTTGTGCCCATAAGGAAGTTGATGTCCAAGCTGAAATCAGCCTTCACGAATGTTTCACTGTTATCAATGATTGTTTGGGTAACAGTTGATTGCTTTGTTGTTCCAAAACTGAATACTGTTGTTACATCTGCTATAGTAGATCCATTCCTAGATTGTTGTAAAGAGAAACAAAAAAAAAGAGTTTGGGAAAAGGTTAAATACAGTGGACTCACTGTAGCCTGAAAACACAGATGCATCAAATCCATTAAATGCACCGACGAACTGGGTCTGGTACTCATAGGTGCTACCAATAATGGGAAAGGGACCTTACCCTTACCGATAATACAGAGATATGTTTAGCATTTTCTTTATTTTCAAGTGATTGGTACTTACCTAAATCCATTGATTACGACCTCAGTGAAGTTCGGATCATTTCCAAAGACACTGTTTATCTACAGCACAAGAAGGCAAGAATAAATGTGTTTAATGGGGGCCATGCAGTGTCAGGTTCTCAGGACACGAATCGCTCCCGACATACCCAAAACAATCTCTCGCTCCAGATGGAGAGCTCTGTATGAGGGGAGTGTCATCTGGGCAATCCGGCAATAGGAGTCAAGTTGCATGACACTTCCATTGGGCGGGATGGGACCATTCACGACAGCAGATTCGCCGCCAATGATTAGCCACCGCCCATTGGCCACTGAAGATGATTAGCCACATCAAGTAAGTTTAAAATGTTAGAGAACAAGCATATCTAAACTATATAAAATCGTCGTTACGTTGGTTAAGGTAGTGTTTGCGTTGTTTCAGTAACAACTTATTTTCGTTACAGGAGAGCTTCTTTTAAGCTTGTGTTTTTTTTCCATTTACCCTCAAATCTTCAAAATGGAAAAAGCAATTATTAGTAAACGTGAAAATAAGAAGTGTTACCACGATGGTTTTATATATGTCTTTGATAAACTGTCCAAGAGTGATTCAAGTATTAAGTTTTGGCGATGTGAACATTCGTATTGTGTTCTTATAGTGTTCTTATTAACGATTGTGTAGCTGATGTCCCTCAGTCAGTCCTAGCATCTTTACCGATGACAAGCAACGTGAAGAAAATAATTTTACGATAAAGGAATGATAGGAGACTCAGACGATAGAATACAAAAAAAAATTGTTCTTGAATACGGTGAGATTGTACGATGAAAGAGACTGTTTGGAATATCTTAGAGGAATAGCGCATAACTATCAAATGAACTAAAATTTCATTGTTTAATATTAATGTGAGACTTTACTGCCATTATAAAGATTTTTAAAATATATTTCTTTTTTCTGGTTAAAGTTTGTAACTCATTTTTATATATAAACCAATAAAATGATATTTATTTTACCTCTTTTTTTAAATCAATATGTAGTTGTATAAATAAAGGGGAATGAGAAGTATGAAAGAACAGGCGGGAGGGAAAACAATCAGTACATTTATATATGTTTACGGTGGCGAATACTCTCCAGAGGTCAAATGACCCCAGTGGAGAAACGCTGGTGGAGAATCTGCCGTGGTGAATCATCACCAACCCCCCTTGTGAATGTTACAGATCGAAAATGCACACAGGGCTCACCACGGAACGTGTCAACTCTAGTGGAAGTATTCGGAATCACATCAATAACGTCTCCAAATGGCCATTTTAAACACTCCCGTTCCTGTGATCCATTCCAACGTGATCCATGAATGAAGGGACAGGAACACTGAATGGTGGGTGGTGGCCAGGATGTTGTAATCCTGAGGTTTGATCATCCCAGGCTCGAATTCCTAGTGGGTGTCCCTGCTGCTTCAAGCCTTATACCAACAGGACTCATAAAGCTGAGCACACCCAGTGTGGTGAGCTACCTCTCAGCGGTGGTGACAAGCTAGTGGTCCTGTATTTACAGAGTACAAATGAATGTTTCAGAGCCTTTGTGTTTGGCAATGACACATTCAGACCAAGTGCACCTCTCGTTAGCTTGTGAAGCTGTTTTCTACCCAAGAACTTTCATGGACCAAGAATTGCTTGGAGCTTTCTCAGAAAGATGTTTGCACTGAATAAGGCTCTTGGTAAGTGCCCCTAACAGAATATCACCACCACAATAACGGTAATGCATGGGGACTAACAGCAAATGGTATGTGATCAGTTTAACATGTTAAAGCTTCTAACTATATCAGCACTCCTTGGTAGAGGGCGAAAGCTTTAGTATTGTGTCTGTAAATCAATCATTCTATTCTCTCCCATGCAAATGTGTGTGGGCTATAAGCTGCGGTAATGAAACACTGCAGCTAAGCATGGCTGGAAATCTGAGAATATTATTTTTGCCAGTTTTAGAAAATTCCTTTTATATTCGCACATCATCCAAGTCTGCGTGGAAGACTTACCACATTTGTCACTCTGGAGCTGAGTGCAATGAACTCGGGAGTTGATCTATCATTCAGCTCAATTGTGAAGGTAGTAGTTTCAAACCGTAGTGCCACTGGAATACGGTCAAATTCAAGACCCTGACCTGAGGAAGGAAAGACCATGATAGATCACGTCTAAATGTACACTTACATAGCAAATAGAACAGGACAGCACAGGAACAGGCCCTTCGGTCCACATTGTTGTGCTGGACGTGATGCCAAATTAACCTAGTCCCTTCTATCTGCCCTTGGTCCCCATCCATTCCTTGCATATTCCTGTCCTTATCTAAATGCCCCTATTGTACCTCCATCCACCACTCCTGGCAGCATATTCCAGATTCCTACCACTCTCTGTGCAGAAAACCTGCCCCTCACATTTCCTTTGAACTTGCCCCCTCTCACCTTAAATGCATGCTCCCTAGGTTTAGATATTTCAAGTCTGGAAAAATGTTTCTGACCGTCAACCCTATCTATGCATCTCATAATGTTACAGACTTCTGTCAGGTCTCCCCTCATCCTCCGCTCCTCCAGAGGAAAGCAACCTGAGTTTTTCTGAGTTTTCCTGAAGAAGGCTCATGCCCGAAACGTCGATTCTCCTGTTCCTTGGATGCTGCCTGACCTGCTGCGCTTTTCCAGCAACACATTTTCAGCTCTGATCTCCAACATCTGCAGTCGTCACTTTCTCCTCCTGAGTTTTTCTAACCTCTCCTGATAGCTCATATGCTCTGGGTGGCATGGTGACTCAGTGGTTAGCACTGCTGCCTCACAGTATCAGGGTCCCAAGTTTGATTCCAGCCTCGGGCACCTGTCTGTGTGGAGTTTGCACATTCTCCCAGTGTCTGTGTGGGTTTCCTCCGGGTGCTCCGGTTTCCTCCCACAGTCCAAAGATGTGCAGGTCAGGTAAATTGGCCATGGGAAATTGCCCATAGTGTTAGGTGCATTAGTCAGAGGGAAGTGGGTCTGGGTGGGTTGGTCTTTGGAGGGTTGGTGTGGACTTGTTGGGCTGAAGGGCCTGTTTCCACACTGTAGGGAATCTAATCTCTAATCCAGGCAGCATCCTGGTAAACCTTTTCTGCACCCTCCTCAAAGCCTCCACATAATGTGATGACCAGAACTGCAAGCAATATTCTGGGTGTAGCCTAACTAAAGTCTTACAAAGCTACATTTACATCTCAACTTCTTTTCAGACAGCACATTGTCACCTATGTATTTAACTGTGTTCCCAACACAGGCGAGGGGGCCAGCACCACGCGAAATAGGTGCTTCAAACTGTGCAGGTACACTCATCCATTTCATGTTTGTAATGCATGCACTTGGACTGTAGGGATAGCATAGTTCAGTTGACTGCATGACTGGTTTGTGATGCAGGGTGAGACCAACAGCGTTGGCTCTATTCCTGTAGTGACTGAGGTTGCAGACTGGCACATTCCAAGGTGTTGAGGGATGCACTGAAGCTTGGGGCAGCTGCCGCTAAGGCGCGGTGGGGAAAGACCACCGTGTAACATCTGCCTGCCTAAAGAAGAACAGGGGGCCCGCGCAGTCATTTGGGCCCTGCTGACCCCTCAGCTAAAAATGTAATTGTACCGACCTGTAAATAGGAATGATTACTCTGTTTCGGTATGCAAACAAATGGAATGTTTACATATGTATGGCATGTCCAACTGTACAGACCATTAAAGTATTTTATGGATAAAGTATATTTTTGAAATAAAAAAAAAGACTGAGGTTATTGTGAAGGACTCCCTTTCTCAACCTTGCTCTTTGCCTGAGGTGTGATGACCCTCTGGTTAAACTCACTACTGTTTGTCTGTCTTTCTAATGAGAGATCAGCCCAGACATTCTTCAGGGACTAGGGTGATTACACTGGAAGATCTTTGATTAAAATATGGGATGCAAAGAAGATCTGGCAATTTGGGATGTTCATCAAATAAAGCCCACATTTAATCCTTCTCTGCTTCCTCAGAATACAAGTAAGGTAATTCTTCCATCACTGCTGCTCCCGCATGTATTAAGCGCAGCCATTGGGATGTTTGTAAAATTGGGAGATGGGAGAAATTGGGTTTGCCATACTGCTCATACGTTTCCCCATTATCCTGACAAACATTACAACCAAGAGTGAAAATTACGCCAAAATGACTGACCAGCGCACAGACTGGTCTCTCGGTGAGAGCTCAAGGGGCAAACATTACTGGGCAATATTCTAACGTCTAGTGGTCTTGGAAATTTCCATCCAATGTGAACCTCTCTTCGGTTCTTTCAATACAGGGCGACATTTAAGGCAAATTCGTTTGCCACAGTGCAGCAGTGGGTTTGTTTCCTCTGTGTGGAGGCATGAAGGTGAGGTGAATGTGTAAAGTGTCTTATAGTCCATGAGGAATCAATGGCTACATTTTGGCTGCTCCCGTCCATTTCCAGTGCAATCCAGTCGCAGCATTGCCACTCGTCATTCACTGTTCCACCAAGTGGAATGCAGCCTGCATTAGATTAGATTCCCGACAGTATGGAAACAGGCCACTTGACCCAACAAGTCCACACTGACCCTCCGAAGAGTAACCCACCCAGACCCACTTCCCTCTGACTAATGCACCTAGTACTATGGGCAATTCAGCATGGCCAGTCCACCTAACCTGCACATCTTTGGATTGTGGGAGGAAACCGGGGAGAATGTGCAAACTCCACACACTCACCTGAGGCTGGAATTGAACCCGAGACCCTGGTGCTATGAGACAGCAGTGCTAACCACTGTGCCACCGTGCCACCACGGTAAAAGGCCATGGCATATTGAAATGCAAATATTAATTGACACTTCAAGGCAGTTCTGCTTGTCCTTAACTTTTCTCAAATATTAAAATAGTCACCTTTATTTGCAAAGTTCAACTGTTCAATACAAACAGGAAGAGCATTTGTGTGCATGGAAATCATCCTGACTGATGATTAGGCGTTCACCGTACACACTGTGAAGAGTTAAATGGCTGGTGAATGCCAATCATGATGAGGAGGTGCCGGAGCTGGACTGGGGTGGCTGAAGTTAAAAATCAAACAATGCCAGGTTATAGTCCAACAGGTTTATTTGAAGGTACTTTCAAATAAACTGAGGAGAAAGTGAGGACGGCAGATGCTAGAGAATCAGAGTCTAGATTAGAGTGGTGCTGGAAAAGCACAGCAGGTCAGGCAACATCAAAAGAGCAAGAAACAGTTGAAAACAGAGAGGTCAAGGGCGGGTAATAGACCGGCATGGGGTATCCAGGTGGATGGGGTGGGCGAAGGGGTCCTCAGAGGGTGGGTGGGAGTCTTGATGAAAAAAGTAAGCTTGGAGGCGGCGGAAGAAGTGTTTGATATCACAACGCGTATTGAATTTGTTGATGTGTGGACGGTAGGGGATGAAGGTAAGGCCTTTGCTGAGGACTGATCATTCGCCCTCAGTGAGGGAGAGGTCTGGGGGGTAGTGAAAACTCGGCAGGGCTGGTGAAGGACTTTTGCCTGAAATGTCAATTTTCCTGCTCCTCGGATGCTGCCTACCTGCTGTGTTTTTCCAGCACCACTTTAATCTTGACTCTGCAGAACAATAATGCCTGGACTTCAAGCCAGTTTATCGTCTTTGCAGGCATGAAGACAAGACACATTCACACTAACAGGCACTCACCGTTTACTTGAACAGTGGATCTGATGATATCAAAACCTGAACTGTTAACATTATTAATGATCAGATCTCGCAGGAATGGTCGGTCTTCTAGTTTGGTCGTGTTGATCTGGACGTGTACAGCCACCTTTACCTTTGAGGAAGCATTGCTGGAAAAAGAACAGAAACGTGATAGGCTGCTTGGTTGCTAGGCGGAATCCTGCTCAATAAGTCGTTTGGTCTCCCTTCTCCCACTCACAATGTTTCATTCAGTTAGCGCCTGGTTCAGATGTCTGTAAAACATTAATTCAAAGCTGGGATGCCATTGACTGCACAGAATGCTTCAGTCAGACATCGGCTCAGCCCTGTCCTATCAAAGTAGCCACTGATTCATTAGAAAGATGGCTGGTGTCCAGGTTTACTTGCCAAAATATAGAACATAGAACATTACAGCACAGTACAGGCCCTTCGACCCTCGATATTGCACCGACCTGTCATACCAATCTGAAGCCCATCTAACCTACACTATTCCATGTATGTCCATATGCTTGTCCAATGATGACTTAAATGTACTTAAAGTTGGCGAATCTACTACCGTTGCAGGCAAAGCATTCCATACCCTTACTACTCTCTGAGTAAAGAAACTACCTCTGACATCTGTCCTATGTCTATTACCCCTCAATTTAAAACTATGTCCCCTCGTGCTCACCGTCACCATACTTGGAAAAAGGCACTCCCTATCCACCCTATCTAACACTCTGATTGTCTCTAACACCAAGGGACGGCAATCAAGGGCTTCAGCTAACATCTGAGACCTGATTTGGGAGGAAATACTAATTGAGAGCTCAACGTTAAAGCGGAATGGTTACTGATCTGAAAAATAAATCATGAGAGCTGGACAATTAGTTCAAGCAACTGTGAAGAAAATTAATGAAATGAGGAATGTTTTCTTCATGTAGATGGGCAAATTTTAACCTCCTGGTGACACTGGAAGATGGGAGAAATTGGGTTTGCGGTACTGCTCATGTGTTTCCCCATTATCCTGACAATCATTACGGCCAAGAGTGAAAATTACGCCAAGACGACTGACCAATGCACAGACTGGTCTCTCCTTGAGAGCTCAAGGGGCAAACATTACTGGGCAATATTCTAACGTCTAGTGGTCTTTGGAAATTTCCATCCAATGTGAACCTCTCTTCCGTTCTTTCAATACGGAGCGACATTTAAGGCAAATTCGTTTGCCACAGTGCAGCAGTGGGTTCGTTCGCTCTGTGTGGAGGCATGAAGGTGAGGTGAATGCGTAAACTGTCTTATAGTCCGTGAGGAATCAATGGGTACAAAGCTGGGAGAGTGAAACACTTCTGAGGGAAAGACCAACCATGACTTCTTATGACCCTGCAATCAACTGGAATGATTTCCATTCCTCATTTGGAAGTTCTGAGATCAGTTGTTCAACTTTGACTGGAATTTGTTTATTCAAACACCTTCAGGAGATTGTACTGAGCCTGACGAAGTGATTTAGACTCCTATGTTGCCGATGGGCGTTGAATACTGAAGCAGAAATATTCACTGCAACTTTAGCCTCTAACAGCTACAAATCACTGACAGATACATCATTGGCAGCCTTCGAAAGCTTGAAATAAAAACGGGATGAAAGTGGACATACCTGAACACAACACGAGAATTAGGCAGCACCTCTGGGGAAAATCCTGATCTGAGAACGTTTTCGAGCTGTTTGACAGAAAGAGAAACCCAGTGAGAAAGACTGTATGCTTAATCTCGGCTCTTTGAGATTTTCAAATTGTATTCACAATTTGTTGCTACATACCCAGGAGACGACTGCATCTCGCAGACTTGTAAAGTCACTGGAAGTATTGCTGGTGAGTGAATCAGTAAAAGTCACGTTTTCTATCACAAACAAAATATTCAGAGAAACTGGCTCCAAATTGTTCACAGTGATACCTGAATAAAAAGCAGATAATCAGTATGAAAACACAGTCAGCTGACAGTGTAGATCATGAAACATTACAGTTTCTGTGTTCCAGGCGGAGTCTCTGGGAATTCTGATCGGGAATCTGTAGACAGCAATCTGCAGATTCCAGTTTTCCAGCTACGGATTTTGAAATGCAGGAAGGTTCTAAGACAATGTGACATGTGATTTCTCAATATGCAACCTCCAATTTGGAGACCCCCCCCCCCCCCTGCTGTGTGCATTTATTAATTCAACCCTTCCACTCCCATCAACTTCATGGCTGCCAGTGGGTTGGGATTTGGTTAGGGGATTGGCACAGGCTGGTGAATAAGGTGACTGGGTGATTGGAGCAAATTCTGCTCCAGAGGACACAGTGCAGCAGAGAGAAGGCAACAGAGCTGGTCCCAAAATACAGAATGAGGTTTTGATAAGATGCAGCTGACCCCCGATAGGGAAGGTGAAACAAGGAGGTGAACCATGCGTAAGCTCACCACGCTCTGTGCGTACACAATGTTGCAACTCTGCCTTGACAGTCTGCTTTGTCTGCAAACTGCAAGAACCTGCCATGGGTTTCCTGTAATATGAGCCTCATGTCTTCGAATAGTTTTTCTATTTGAGTGCATTAATTCACAGAGTTAACCAATTCCCGCTAAACAACTGATCACTAAACATTAACTTGACAACAACAGAAGTAGAAAGCCCAAAGTGTCTCTCTTTTCCATTTAAACTACAGGATGCTGCGGTTTAGGATTTATCAAACCATCATTCCTGCAGAATGCCAGGAGCTAGATGCCAAAAGAGCTACAAATCCCTACAAGCCACCATTTTGATGACCACTGAAAGAGCATTGATATACATGGAATGTTGTCCAAATAGAACCTCCGCTCCTGGAATACAGGCTGGGATAAAATTAGAAGAGATTTTAACACTGTATTAGCAATTTATTTTGAAAAATAAATATTAGACACTGTAATATATTACCTAAACATTGTGGAAGGCTACTTTGGTAATGCAGGAATTGGCCATTCTACCATACACTAAATGCCAATGTTTACAGGCCAGATGAACCTCCTCACACTCTCCTTTATAACTCCAGGGAAAGCCATTGATTGCATTGGTGGGCATGTTGGAAAATCTCCTGCCAGGAATCTAATCATTACAGCATATGGAAAGACTCCACCCTATTGCCTGACCTGTCGCAGAATTGCAGCTCTACACATTCTGTGTTGTACTTGTTGGCATCACTGGTGGGATCAGTATTCTTTGCCCATCCCAAGTAGCCATCTTTAAGATGGTAGGTGACCCCCCCCCCCTTCATGAACTGTGGCAGTCTGTGGGCTGTACAGGCATCCACAGCAAGGTTAGAGAGGGAGTGCCATGATTTTGACCTGGTGACACTGAAGGAATGGCGATATACTTCCAAGTCCGGCAGTGAACAATTGCAGTGTGCTGCTGTGCAGAGGGACCTGGGTGTCCTTGTGCATGAATCACAAAAAAAATGGTTCGCAGGTACAGCAGCTAATTAATTCAGCAAATTGTGCTTCCTTGCGAGAGGGATGGAGTTTAAAAGCAGGGAGGTTATGCTGCAGCTGTACAGGGTGCTGGTGAGGCTACACCTGGACTACTGTGTACAGTTTTGGTCTCCTGATATGAGAAAGGATCTATTGGCACTGGAGGGGATGTAGAAGAAGTTCATTACATTGATTCTGGAGTTGAGAGCTTGGCTTATGAGGAAGGATTGAGTAGGCTGGGACTATACTCATTGGAATTTAGACAAATGAGTAGAAACCATAAAATGATGAAGGGAATAGATGAGATAGAATCAAGGAGTTGTTTCCAATGGTGGGTGAAACTAGAACTAGGGAGCAAGCCTCAAAATAAGGGGGAGCAGATTTCAGACTGAGTTGAGGAGGAACTTCTTCACCCAAGGGGTTGTGAATCTGTGGAGTTCCCTGCCCAGTGAAGCAGTTGAGGCTTCCTTATTGAATTTTTTTAAGGCAAAGACAGATTTTTGAACAGTAAAAAAATTAAGGGTTATGATGAGCGGGCGGGTCAGTGGAGCTGTGTTTATGGAAAGACAGCCATGATCTTATTGAATGGCGGAACAGGCTCGATGGGCCAGATGGCCTACTCCTACTCCTAGTTCTTATACGTGCAGCTTGGAAAGGATCATGCAGATGGCATTGAGCTTCACAAGTTGAGGCAAGACCAACAATATAAAATGTCATACATTTTTCACAACATCTAATACTTACTTTCAGACTGGATGGATTCCTGAATGACTGAAAGGTTCCCTAAATTCGTGCTATTATTCACTTCGTTTGCCAACACTTTGACTGTTTCTGAAGGAGATAGTGGCTGAGTGTTTTCTTCAAAAAACAAGCTGCTGTTTACAGCAATGGATCCCGGACTGAAAAAGAAATAAATTAGACATGCCGTGTTAATAGATTCATTGACGTCAGTCTGTGATTTCACATTTTGGTGTATTTTAGGGACTGTGTTGTTGCGTGAGAGGGCAGAATGTTAAAAGGCAAGGCCAAGTCAGAATTTGAATGGCCTATCTGTTTTGTATCAATCTTTCAACCAACCCTCTCCTGCAGTATCTCTAATTAAATATGATCTACCTCCTGCATGTTCAATGAGGATAGTGGAAAGGTTGATTAGTAAAATAGGCTAATAAACTGTGCAATTAAAGAATCGGTTTTTGATCACAATGGTAATGCGCACTGCACGTTATGTTACTGCTGCTTGTACTCCCAGCTTCCAATTTTGAGAATTTGCCATTTCAACATTATGTTTCTGGACAATCCTTTATTTAATAGATTCAAGGAGAAATAAAGTGTATAACATCACCAGGGTCGCACATTGGCAGTACTACCTCACAGCACACGCTATCCGGGTTCAATTCCAGCCATGAGTGACTGTCTATCTGATGTTTGCATCTTCTCCTTGAATCTGCTCTGGTTTCCTTCCATACTCCAAAGACATGCAGGTTAGGTGGACCGGCCATGCTATGTTGCCCTGTAGTGTGCAGGCTAGGTGGGTTAACTATAGTAAATGTGCGTTTACAAGGACAGGGTGGGATTGCACTTTGGAGAGTTGGAGCTGACTCAATGGACCAAATGGCGTCCATCTGAGCTGTGTCATGGCAATCAAAAATCCATGTGAGGGTGCATTTTAAAATGAGCAAGTTGCAACGTTGGACATTAACACACTTTCTATTCACAAGCTTTGTCTCTGCAGTCACAATTTGTGTTCATTTGTGGCCAAAGTTTCTCACAGGCCAACATTCCCTGCTCAATTTTTTGTTAGCAGCTGTTTCTAACCGTGTGGCTGCAGGTGAGCTCTCTATTTCTCAAAATCCCATCATTAGTTTGTAGGTAAATGAACTGAGTTGTTGCTATGAGTTCTGCGATGTCTGGTCAATCACATCTCAAAACTGAAGAAATTCGAGCTTTATCTTGTTTAATTCTGCAGGTTGCTTGAAAGAGTCCCCAGTTCCAGTTACACCATTCTGGTCCCTACTGGCCCCTTTTCCGCATGACATGCTTATCCAAATCTTGCTGTTCAATGCTCTCCCATTAAACCATGCATAACTTTAGTTCCAAGCTCTAACACTGAACTCTATATATGCATACATAGCACGACAAGAAAACTATTCATCAATTAACCATGACCAAGGTTGTTAAATTGAGCCCATTTCCTACCTGAAACTGTTGACCCTTGCCCGAATAAAATTAAGCAGCCTTCTTCGGTATATTCTCCCGAGCTTCAAAGGAAAGAAATACATTAGGATCTGGTTGGAATTGTTTTATAATTAATCAGCAAAATTAACTGCTTTAATGGCTGTTTAAATACACTCAACCTTTAGTCGCGAACCAGAGATTTTAAACTCCGGTTTCACTCAGGGGAACGTGAGTGTAAAACCCATGTCGAATGTTGCAGTGCCGATGGAGGTATTTTACTTTGGAGGGAATTGTTCAGCTGATCAGATAATCTACACTTTTTAAGTCTTAGGTGAGCAATAAAAGTTGTTTGGGAATACAGGGAGAATTCCCCTTTTCTATAATGAATGTTTAGGTTCATTCCATTAATGTCAATGAGGAGGCCAGATGCAGTTTAACATCTTGCTCGCTAGAGCTTCTGACAGTGCACCACTTCCACAACATTGCATTGAAATGTCACACTGGATAATGAAATCAAAAAGTCACAACTAAAAAAAAAGCAGAGTGTTGGGAAGACCCAGCATCTGTGAAGAAAGCAGTAAAGTTAACCTTTCAAGCCGATAACCCTTCATCGGAGTCTGGTAGGAGAGAAGAGCTAACCTTCTTCAAAGGGACCATTCCTGGAAGAGATGCTGCCATGAATAACACAATGGCCCTAACACAGACTCCAGATACCAGGAAAAACTAATAACTGAATGGACCACCATTGTATTTTGGCAGAAAGATCTTAGATTTTTTTTTTATCCACTGCCCCTTGCCAACAGCTGACCCCCAGGCTTCAGTGAGTCCCACAGCATGTAGTCCTGGAGTTTGGGATGTGCCAGTCTGCAACAGTCGGTTGAGGTCAATTCTTATGTTTGTTTCCATTGCTGGATTCCTCCTGGGACACATTGCCAGGCTGTCTCCAGAGGACCCCCAGGCACCCCCATCAGAACAGCAGCATTCGTTCGGGATTTTACATCCTCTCAAAAGCGGCAATCGAAACAAGAAGTGCTGGAAAAACTCAGCAGGCCAGGTGATTTTTGGGAAGAGAGACTGATATGGTAGGACATCCACTGGGAAAATTTAAGGACATTGGACTTGATATCTGGGAGGGAACTGAGGTGGTACAGCTTGGAAATTCTTCCCTCTGTGTTCTTTCCCCTGTCACTTCCCTGACCCCCAGCTCTCTGGTAATGAACTTGTTAATTCCAGTTGAAATGAAAAACCAATTAAGGCTATTATTTAGAAGCTGCCTGAACTGCTTCTGCGACTATTAGTGTTTTATGATCATCTCAGCACTTCAGCTAATGAGTGACAAAGCATCAGCTATACAAAAGGGATTGTTTAACATATTGCGAGTTTGCTTATTCAGGGCTGTGGTGTGCTCAGCTGCATACAGGACCCTCAAACTGAGGCTGAACCAGATGAAACACACATCATTCTCTTCCTCGTGATTGAGACAAAGGGAGCACATGTGGCACAGTGTGTACTGTCCTGATTCTGAGCCTGAAGCTCCAGTTTTGTCTCCCAGTCCACGAGTTGATGGCTACAGAAAGAGCATCTATATGAGGGCGGGTCAACCTAACAATCACCCCAGCACACTTCTGGCAGAGTTTAAGAAAGGTAGTGGACAATTCTCTTGATCAGGCACACTGGCTGTGAATGGGACCATTTCTAGCTGCATGCTCTGGGTGGCACGGTGGCTCAGTGGTTAGCACTGCAGCCTCACAGCACCAGGATCCTGGGCTCGATTCCCGCCTGTCTGTGTGAAGTTTGCACATCCTCCCTGTGTCTGCATGGGTTTCCTCCGGGTGCTCCGGTTTCCTCCCACAGTCCAAAGATGTACAGGTCAGGTGGATTGGCCACGGTCAATTGTCCACAGTGTTAGGTGCGTTAGTCAAGGGTAAATATAGGGTCAGGGAATGGGCTTGGGTGGGTTTCTCTTCGGAGGGGCGGTGTGAACTTGTTGGGCCCAAGGGCCTGTTTCCACACTGTAGAGAATCGAATCTAAGCCTGGCAATGTGTGCCAGGAGGAATCCAGCAATGGAAACAATAGGGCAGCACAGTGGCTCAGTGGTTATGGGGCAGCATGGTGGCTCAGTGGTCAGCACTGCTGCCTCACAGTGCCAGGGACTTGGGCTCGATTCCAGCCTCGGGTGACTGTGTGGAGTTTGCACATTTTCCCTGTGTCTGCATGTGTTCCCTCTACTATCTAAAGATGTGCAGGTTAGGTAAATTGGTCATAGTGTTCAGAGATGTGAGGGTTAGGTGCACTAGTCAGGGGTAAGTATAGGGTAGGGGAATGGGTCTGGGTGGGTTATGCTTCGGAGGGTCAGTGTGGACTTGTTGGGCTGAAGGGCCAGTTTCCATACTGTGGGGATTCTATTATGCTATGAAACAGATGTAAAAGTTGCCCTCGACTGAGTGTTGCAGACTGGCACATTGCAAGCTCCAGACTATGTGCTGAGGGATGCACTGAACCTTGGGGAAGCTGTTGGCAAGGGGGAATAGGGAAAAGAAACGACATTTAAGATCTTTTTGCCAAAGTACAATAGTGATCCATTCAGTTATTCGACCCTCTCAGATATACGTAAATATTATCCAAGTTCAAAGACTGGACAGAACTGCTTCAGTAACTGTGTATGCACCTGAAGCTTTTAATGAATAAAGTATATTTATGCAATAATTTTTAAAAAGGCAGTGCTGTGGCTGTCCTATATCAAGACAAAAAATGATGTATGTGAATGAAATGTAAACAGCCACCGCACAAAGTGGGTAAAGCTCCTCTTCCCATCGTGACTGGCAGGAGTGGCTGCCTTTAATGTCTGATATATGAAATGTGCTGGGACACAGAATTCTCTGCAGCTGAATTGAACCAGCACACTCAGGGACATAGGAGAGTGATAAAATTCTGCAGACACAGGCAGTGGCATAAACATGGCAATACAACAAATTTGTTTGCTATACCTACAAAGGTTTGCAAGCTGAAAATCTCCATTTGAGAAAGGTAAGATACAATATATTAAAACTTTTATGATACTGAGTAGGTGTTAGGGACCATAATTGGAACAACCAACATAAAAAGAGGTTTTCAAAGAACAAGACTTACTGTAGCTTCTATATCAACCGCAAGATTCCTGAACTCATCAGAATTAGGATTGCTTAAACCTGGTGTAAACGTTTCATCTAATCGGAACTCCAAACGAGTCACAGGAACGGTTACTGGTGCCACTGTACTGGTTGGAGGAGTTGTGATTGAAGTAGTTGCTGAGAATGTTGTTTCAGTTGTTGTACCAGTGGTTGTGGTAGTTGGTTCTGGTGTTGTTGTACCAGTGGTTGTGGCAGTTGGTTCTGGTGTTGTTGTTCCTGTGGTGGTAGTCAGTTCTGGTGTTGTTGTTCCTGTGATGGTAGTTCGTTCTGATGCTGTTGTTCCGGCAGTGGTAGTTGGTTCTGGTGTTGTTGTACCAGTGGTTGTGGTAGTTGGTTCTGGTGTTGTACCAGTGGTTGTGGTAGTTGGTTCTGGTATAGTTGTTCCTGTGATGGTAGTTGGTTCTGATGCTGTTGTTCCGGCGGTGGTAGTTGCTTCTGGTGTTGTTGTACCAGTGGTTGTGGTAGTTGGTTCTGATGCTGTTGTTTCTGTGATGGTAGTTGGTTCTGATGGTGTTGTTCCTGCAGTGGTCGTTGGTTCTGATGTTGTTGTTCCTGCGGTGGTAGTAGGTTCTGATGCTGTTGTTCCGGCGGTGGTAGTTGGTTCTGATGCTGTTGTTTCTGTGATGGTAGTTGGTTCTGATGTTGTTGTTCCTGCGGTGGTAGTTGGTTCTGGTGTTGTTGTTCCTGTGATGGTAGTTGGTTCTGATGCTGTAGTTCTGGCGGTGGTAGTTGGTTCTGGTGTTGTTGTACCAGTGGATGTGGCAGTTGGTTCTGGTGTTGTACCAGTGGTTGTGGTAGTTGGTTCTGGTGTTGTTGTTCCTGCGGTGGTAGTTGGTTCTGATGCTGTTGTCCCTGCGGAAGTAGTTGGTTCTGATGCTGTTGTTTCTGTGATGGTAGTTGGTTCTGATGCTGTTGTCCCTGCAGAAGTAGTTGGTTCTGATGCTGTTGTTCCTGCGGTGGTAGTTGGTTCTGATGTTGTTGTTCCTGCGGTGGTAGTTGGTTCTGGTGTTGTTGTTCCTGCGGTGGTAGTTGGTTCTGATGTTGTTGTTCCTGTGGTGGTAGTCGATTCTGGTGTTGTTGTTCCTGTGGTGGTCGTTGGTTCTGATGCTGTTGTTCCGGCGGTGGTAGTTGGTTCTGATGCTGTTGTTCCTGCGGTGGTAGTTGGTTCTGATGCTGTTGTCCCTGCGGTGGTAGTTGGTTCTGATGCTGTTGTTCCTGCAGTGGTAGTTGGTTCTGATGCTGTTGTTCCTGCGGTGGTAGTTGGTTCTGATGCTGTTGTTCCCGCAGTGGTCGTTGGTTCTGATGTTGTTGTTCCTGCGGTGGTAGTTGGTTCTGGTGTTGTTGTTCCTGCGGTGGTCGTTGGTTCTGATGCTGTTGTTCCTGCGGTGGTAGTTGCTTCTGGTGTTGTTGTTCCCGCAGTGGTCGTTGGTTCTGAGGCTGTTGTTCCTGCGGTGGTAGTTGGTTCTGATGCTGTTGTTCCTGCGGTGGTAGTTGGTTCTGGTGTTGTTCCTGTGGTGGTAGTTGGTTCTGATGCTGTTGTTCCTGTGGTGGTCGTTGGTTCTGGTGTTGTTCCTGCGGTGGTAGTTGGTTCTGGTGTTGTTGTTCCTGCGGTGGTAGTTGGTTCTGATGCTGTTGTTCCTGCGGTGGTAGTTGGTTCTGATGTTGTTGTTCCTGCGGTGGTCGTTAGTTCTGGTGTTGTTGTTCCTGCGGTGGTAGTTGGTTCTGATGCTGTTGTTCCTGCGGTGGTCGTTGGTTCTGATGCTGTTGTTGCTGCGGTGGTAGTTGGTTCTGGTGTTGTTGTTCCTGCGGTGGTAGTTGGTTCTGGTGTTGTTGTTCCTGCGGTGGTAGTTGGTTCTGATGCTGTTGTTCCTGCGGTGGTAGTTGGTTCTGATGTTGTTGTTCCTGCGGTGGTAGTTGGTTCTGATGCTGTTGTTCCTGCAGTGGTAGTTGGTTCTGATGCTGTTGTTCCTGCGGTGGTAGTTGGTTCTGATGCTGTAGTTCCTGCGGTGGTAGTTGGTTCTGATGCTGTTGTTCCTGCGGTGGTAGTTGGTTCTGATGCTGTAGTTCCTGCGGTGGTCGTTGGTTCTGATGCAGTTGTTGCTGCGGTGGTAGTCGGTTCTGATGCTGTTGTTCCTGCGGTGGTAGTTAGTTCTGATGCTGTTGTTCCTGCGGTGGTAGTTGGTTCTGATGCTGTTGTTCCTGCGGTGGTAGTTGGTTCTGATGCTGTTGTTCCTGCGGTGGTAATTGGTTCTGATGCTGTTGTTCCTGCGGTGGTAGTTGGTTCTGATGCTGTTGTTCCTGCGGTGGTAGTTGGTTCTGATGTTGTTCCTGCGGTGGTAGTTGGTTCTGGTGTTGTTCCTGCGGTGGTAGTTGGTTCTGGTGTTGTTGTTCCTGCGGTGGTAGTTGGTTCTGATGCTGTTGTTCCTGCGGTGGTAGTTGGTTCTGATGCTGTTGTCCCTGCGGTGGTAGTTGCTTCTGATGCTGTTGTTCCTGCGGTGGTAGTTGGTTCTGGTGTTGTTCCTGCGGTGGTAGTTGGTTCTGATGTTGTTGTTCCTGCAGTGGTAGTTGGTTCTGATGCTGTTGTTCCTGCGGTGGTAGTTGGTTCTAATGCTGTTGTTCCTGCGGTGGTAGTTGGTTCTGGTGTTGTTGTTCCTGCGGTGGTCGTTGGTTCTGGTGTTGTTCCTGCAGTGGTAGTTGGTTCTGATGTTGTTGATCCTGCAGTGGTAGTTGGTTCTGATGCTGTTGTTCCTGCGGTGGTAGTTGGTTCTGATGTTGTTGTTCCTGCAGTGGTAGTTGGTTCTGATGTTGTTGTTCCTGCGGTGGTAGTTGGTTCTGGTGTTGTTGTTCCTGCGGTGGTAGTTGGTTCTGATGTTGTTGTACCAGTGGTTGTGGTAGTTGCTTCTGATGTTGTTGTTCCTGCGGTGGTCGTTGGTTCTGATGTTGTTGTTCCTGCGGTGGTAGTTGGTTCTGATGCTGTTGTCCCTGCGGTGGTAGTTGTTTCTGATGCTGTTGTTCCTGCGGTGGTAGTTGGTCCTGATGCTGTTGTTCCTGCGGTGGTAGTTGGTTCTGATGCTGTAGTTCCTGCGGTGGTAGTTGGTTCTGGTGTTGTTGTTCCTGCGGTGGTAGTTGGTTCTGGTGTTGTTCCTGCGGTGGTAGTTGGTTCTGATGCTGTTGTTCCTGCGGTGGTAGTTGGTTCTGATGCTGTTGTTCCTGCGGTGGTAGTTGGTTCTGGTGTTGTTGTTCCTGCGGTGGTAGTTGGTTCTGATGCTGTTGTTCCTGCGATGGTAGTTGGTTCTGGTGTTGTTGTTCCTGCGGTGGTAGTTGGTTCTGGTATTGTTGTTCCTGCGGTGGTAGTTGGTTCTGGTGTTGTTGTCCCTGCGGTGGTAGTTGGTTCTGATGCTGTTGTTCCTGCGGTGGTAGTTGGTTCTGATGCTGTTGTTCCTGCGGTGGTAGTTGGTTTTGGTGTTGTTGTTCCTGCGGTGGTAGTTGGTTCTGGTGTTGTTGTTCCTGCGGTGGTAGTTGGTTCTGGTGTTGTTGTTCCTGCGGTGGTAGTTGGTTCTGGTGTTGTTGTTCCTGCGGTGGTAGTTGGTTCTGGTGTTGTTGTTCCTGCAGTGGTAGTTGGTTCTGATGCTGTTGTTCCTGCAGTGGTAGTTGGTTCTGGTGTTGTTGTTCCTGCGGTGGTAGTTGGTTCTGATGTTGTTGTTCCTGCAGTGGTAGTTGGTTCTGATGCTGTTGTTCCTGCGGTGGTAGTTGGTTCTGATGCTGTTGTTCCTGCGGTGGTAGTTGGTTCTGATGCTGTTGTTCCTGCGGTGGTAGTTGGTTCTGATGCTGTTGTTCCTGCGGTGGTAGTTGCTTCTGGTGTTGTTGTTCCTGCGGTGGTAGTTGTTTCTGATGTTGTTGTTCCTGCGGTGGTAGTTGGTTCTGATGCTGTTGTTCCTGCAGTGGTAGTTGGTTCTGATGCTGTTGTTCCTGCGGTGGTAGTTGGTTCTGATGCTGTTGTTCCTGCGGTGGTAGTTGGTTCTGATGCTGTTGTTCCTGCGGTGGTAGTTGGTTCTGGTGTTGTTGTTCCTGCGGTGATAGTTGGTTCTGATGCTGTTGTTCCTGCGGTGGTAGTTGGTTCAGATGCTGTTGTTCCTGCGGTGGTAGTTGCTTCTGGTGTTGTTGTTCCTGCAGTGGTAGTTGGTTCTGGTGTTGTTGTTCCTGCGGTGGTAGTTTGTTCTGGTGTTGTTGTTCCTGCAGTGGTAGTTGGTTCTGATGCTGTTGTTCCTGCGGTGGTAGTTGGTTCTGATGCTGTTGTTCCTGCGGTGGTAGTTGCTTCTGGTGTTGTTGTTCCTGCGGTGGTAGTTGGTTCTGGTGTTGTTGTTCCTGCAGTGGTAGTTGGTTCTGATGCTGTTGTTCCTGTGGTGGTAGTTGGTTCTGATGCTGTAGTTCCTGCGGTGGTAGTTGGTTCTGGTGTTGTTGTTCCTGCAGTGGTAGTTGGTTCTGATGCTGTTGTTCCTGCGGTGGTAGTTGGTTCTGATGTTGTTGTTCCTGCGGTGGTAGTTGGTTCTGGTGTTGTTGTTCCTGCGGTGGTAGTTGGTTCTGGTGTTGTTGTTCCTGCAGTGGTAGTTGGTTCTGATGCTGTTGTTCCTGCAGTGGTAGTTGGTTCTGATGCTGTAGTTCCTGCGGTGGTAGTTGGTTCTGGTGTTGTTGTTCCTGCAGTGGTAGTTGGTTCTGATGCTGTTGTTCCTGCAGTGGTAGTTGGTTCTGATGCTGTTGTTCCTGCGGTGGTAGTTGGTTCTGGTGTTGTTGTTCCTGCGGTGGTAGGTGGTTCTGGTGTTGTTGTTCCTGCAGTGGTAGATGGTTCTGATGCTGTTGTTCCTGCGGTGGTAGTTGGTTCTGATGCTGTTGTTCCTGCGGTGGTAGTTGCTTCTGGTGTTGTTGTTCCTGCGGTGGTAGTTGGTTCTGGTGTTGTTGTTCCTGCGGTGGTAGTTGGTTCTGATGCTGTTGTTCCTGCGGTGGTCGTTGGTTCTGGTGTTGTTGTTCCTGCGGTGGTCGTTGGTTCTGATGCTGTTGTTCCTGCAGTGGTAGTTGGTTCTGATGCTGTAGTTCCTGCGGTGGTAGTTGGTTCTGGTGTTGTTGTTCCTGCAGTGGTAGTTGGTTCTGATGCTGTTGTTCCTGCAGTGGTAGTTGGTTCTGATGCTGTTGTTCCTGCGGTGGTAGTTGGTTCTGGTGTTGTTGTTCCTGCGGTGGTAGTTGGTTCTGATGCTGTTGTTCCTGCGGTGGTAGTTGGTTCTGGTGTTGTTGTTCCTGCGGTGGTAGTTGGTTCTGATGCTGTTGTTCCTGCGATGGTAGTTGGTTCTGGTGTTGTTGTTCCTGCGGTGGTAGTTGTTTCTGGTGTTGTTGTTCCTGCGGTGGTAGTTGGTTCTGGTGTTGTTGTCCCTGCGGTGGTAGTTGGTTCTGATGCTGTTGTTCCTGCGGTGGTAGTTGGTTCTGATGCTGTTGTTCCTGCGGTGGTAGTTGGTTTTGGTGTTGTTGTTCCTGCGGTGGTAGTTGGTTCTGGTGTTGTTGTTCCTGCGGTGGTAGTTGCTTCTGGTGTTGTTGTTCCCGCAGTGGTAGTTGGTTCTGATGCTGTTGTTCCTGCGGTGGTCGTTGGTTCTGATGCTGTTGTTCCTGCAGTGGTAGTTGGTTCTGATGCTGTAGTTCCTGCGGTGGTAGTTGGTTCTGGTGTTGTTGTTCCTGCAGTGGTAGTTGGTTCTGATGCTGTTGTTCCTGCAGTGGTAGTTGGTTCTGATGCTGTTGTTCCTGCG
Organism: Chiloscyllium plagiosum; assembly: GCF_037043375.1. Lineage (NCBI taxonomy): Eukaryota > Metazoa > Chordata > Chondrichthyes > Orectolobiformes > Hemiscylliidae > Chiloscyllium > Chiloscyllium plagiosum. Next base: position 16,672,652 of record NW_028270180.1, read on the forward strand.
GTGGTAGTTGGTTCTGGTGTTGTTGTTCCTGCGGTGGTAGTTGGTTCTGATGCTGTTGTTCCTGCGGTGGTCGTTGGTTCTGGTGTTGTTGTTCCTGCAGTGGTAGTTGGTTCTGATGCTGTTGTTCCTGCGGTGGTAGTTGGTTCTGGTGTTGTTGTTCCTGCGGTGGTAGTTGGTTCTGATGCTGTTGTTCCTGCGGTGGTCGTTGGTTCTGGTGTTGTTGTTCCTGCAGTGGTAGTTGGTTCTGATGCTGTTGTTCCTGCGGTGGTAGTTGGTTCTGGTGTTGTTGTTCCTGCGGTGGTAGTTGGTTCTGATGCTGTTGTTCCTGCGGTGGTCGTTGGTTCTGGTGTTGTTGTTCCTGCAGTGGTAGTTGGTTCTGATGCTGTTGTTCCTGCAGTGGTAGTTGGTTCTGATGCTGTAGTTCCTGCGGTGGTAGTTGGTTCTGGTGTTGTTGTTCCTGCAGTGGTAGTTGGTTCTGATGCTGTTGTTCCTGCAGTGGTAGTTGGTTCTGATGCTGTTGTTCCTGCGGTGGTAGTTGGTTCTGGTGTTGTTGTTCCTGCGGTGGTAGTTGCTTCTGGTGTTGTTGTTCCTGCAGTGGTAGTTGGTTCTAATGTTGTTGTCCCTGCGGTGGTAGTTGGTTCTGATGCTGTTGTTCCTGCAGTGGTCGTTGGTTCTGGTGTTGTTGTTCCTGCAGTGGTAGTCGGTTCTGGTGTTGTTGTTCCTGCGGTGGTAGTTGGTTCTGATGCTGTTGTTCCTGCGGTGGTCGTTGGTTCTGGTGTTGTTGTTCCTGCGGTGGTCGTTGGTTCTGATGCTGTTGTTCCTGCGGTGGTCGTTGGTTCTGATGCTGTTGTTCCTGCGGTGGTAGTTGGTTCTGATGTTGTTGTTCCTGCGGTGGTAGTTGGTTCTGATGTTGTTGTTCCTGCGGTGGTCGTTGGTTCTGATGCTGTTGTTCCTGCAGTGGTAGTTGGTTCAGGTGTTGTTGTTCCTGCGGTGGTAGTTGGTTCTGATGCTGTTGTTCCTGCGGTGGTCGTTGGTTCTGGTGTTGTTGTTCCTGCGGTGGTAGTTGATTCTGGTGTTGTTGTTCCTGCGGTGGTAGTTGGTTCTGATGCTGTTGTTCCTGCGGTGGTAGTTGGTTCAGATGCTGTTGTTCCTGCGGTGGTCGTTAGTTCTGGTGTTGTTGTTCCTGCAGTGGTAGTTGGTTCTGATGCTGTTGTTCCTGCAGTGGTAGTTGGTTCTGGTGTTGTTGTTCCCGCGGTGGTAGTTGGTTCTGACATTGTTGTTCCCGCGGTGGTAGTTGGTTCTGACATTGTTGTTCCTGCGGTGGTAGTTGGTTCTGATGCTGTTGTTCCCGCGGTGGTAGTTGGTTCTGGTGTTGTTGTTCCTGCGGTGGTAGTTGGTTCTGACATTGTTGTTCCTGCGGTGGTAGTTGGTTCAGATGCTGTTGTTCCTGCGGTGGTAGTTGGTTCTAATGTTGTTGTCCCTGCGGTGGTAGTTGGTTCTGATGCTGTTGTTCCTGCGGTGGTAGTTGGTTCAGATGCTGTTGTTCCTGCGGTGGTAGTTGGTTCAGATGCTGTTGTTCCTGCGGTGGTATTTGGTTCAGATGCTGTTGTTCCTGCGGTGGTAGTTGGTTCTGATGTTGTTGTTCCTGTGGTGGTTGTTGGTTCTGTGGCATTTGTAAGAATGGCACCTATGGGAAAACAGTTTTGCACACACTTATTAGTTCTGCCGTGCCTGAGTATATCATTACTGTTCTACAAATGCTTCCAATATCTGGGCGTGTTTTTATTCTTCCGGATGACAAAAGGCCCAAAGCAGTTGTGCTTTCTCCCCTTACACTTCCCCCTCACCTCCACCACCATCCCAGGCCAGTAGCCAAAGTTGTCTGTTGTCAGGTATTTTGTTGACCTTTTGAATGAACTGTTGGGTGGGCCAGTAAGGTCAGATTTCTAAGTTTAGCAACCCACTCCCTTGATATGCCTGAGAAGGAAGTCGGTGTCGAAATAATCTTGAAGGTTTGTGCAAGTCCTGTTGAAGAGAAAGACTTTGGATTTAGTATGTGTTGGTGTCAACAGGAAAATGTGACCTTCGATTTTGGAACCTCAAACTTTAAAGTGTTTATTCAATGTGGGCAGGTACCAATGGCAGGCATAATCTTGGTGTTGTTGTTCCTGTGGTGGTAATCCTGAGGGATTGGCAGCTACTGCTAAATAGCCTTTGTTCATTATAGGGAGGATGTCTATTTCAACCAAAACACGGCCAGATATTTTGATGGAAATCAAGTACAAGGAGATTTTCAAGCATCTTACCTTAGGCATAAGGTGACTTTAAAATATTCTAGCCCAAAATTCCACTGATGCTGCTGGCGAGATTGATATCAAGTTGCGTGGCTTGAAAGCCTTTTGGTTCAGGCCTTAGCCTCTTTAAACACACAGGCCTGGGGCCTAGTCTGCTCAGGCCCCAAGCCTATGTGTTTGAAAAGCTTAAGGCCTTGACTGCACCTTGGGCTCCAATCAGTTTAGGTTGGCAGCGTGCAGTGGGAATGTCACTGAGGTAGCAATCCAGATCCCCAGGCCAATGCTTTTGGGATATGGGTTTGATTCCCACCCTGACAGATGGTGAACCCTGAACTCTTTATTAAGTTCTGAAATGAAACTCATGGCAACCACTAACAATTGTTGCAAAAATCCACCTGGTTCTCTCATGTCCTTCAGGGCAGGTGATGTGGCTTACATGTGACTCGAGCAACGTGGCTGACTCTTAACTGCCCTCTGAACAATTCGGGATGAGGCAATAAAAGCTGGCCTCGCCAATGAATGGAACAAAAACCTACATTTTGGTTCTGCTCAGGTGAGCATGCATTGTTCTGTCAGTCAGGCCTACAGCCAGAAGTTTGGTTTTGTTTCACTGTGAAACCACAGTCCTGAGGAGAAGCTCCAACTCTTCCTTATATACCTCCTCCTCTTTCTTCCACCCACCTGTAATGATTCTCAAAGTTGGGCCTCGCCGTCCTTTACGTTGGGGTCCCTGCATTTCCCACGGTCAATCCACCCTAACCTGTCCATCTCTGGACTCTGGGAGGAAGCCTGGGCACCCGGAGGAAACCCTCACAGACAGTCGCCCGAGGCTGGAATTGAACCCAGGTCGCTGGCAGCGGTAGCGCTAACCCCTGAGACACTGTGACGTCCCAACTCTTATTTGCATTGAAATCACACACGACAGAATCTGCTTGTTTTGCATTAGTGATATTTTTAACATAATTCAGAACAGTTTTCTTACTTGTGACAAGTGCCAGGAGGATTGGTGTCAGCAGACCCATCTTCGCGTCCTTGGGCGACACGTGGAAATTCTAAAGTAGAACAAAAACATCACCATTTTAATTTCTGCACACTTGTATCATCCATTAATTTCACCCTACTGTTAGTTACAGAGTAAGGATTCACAGGGAAGGAGTCATCTGGTTTAGAGTTAAGTGGGCCGGGAATCACATGGCAGCCAGACCAGGTATAGAAGGCAGATCCCCTTCCCTAAAGGGAAATCAGTGAAGCAGACACATTTTGGCAAATACAGTTTTGTCACTAAGGCAAGCTTTCGATTTCTGGCTCGAATTCAAATTCCACCAACCTCTGGTGGGATTTGAGCCCAGGCCCCGCAAACATTAACCCGAGCTGAGTGATGTTGACACTATCTATCCGAGTTACCACGCAGGCCCGTGCCCAGCATTGGAGGACTGGTCCACAGAAGAAATAGAGAAATTTGCCCCTTCCAGCTTTACCTGGAGCTCTTTGAAAGTTGGCCTTAAAAAACTATACACCAATCGGAAAAGCTAGCCCAGAACTAAACCATAGCAGTTAACAGCAAGAGCATCTAAATTTGTTCTACCATTCTGTTAAATTGTAGCCACACCTCAACTGGTCTTCGCTCAACAGCCCTTGATGCCAGTGAGACATGGAACTGAAGGCGGCATGTAAGTTGGGCATCTTCTATCAACGTTGCCAACAGAAGACCCTAGATGTCACTGGGAGGCATGTCACCCCTAAATGAAGAAGTGTCACACCAGACTGGTCAGAGGCCCTTACATCTAGCCCTTGCGGCTATGACTGAGACCGACAGATCCTCTGCTTTCTGGATCCTGCGAGCAGCAATGGAATGGGAACCACCGAATGGGGAAAGGAGAGGGAAACTTGGTGGGGGCACATTTAGATTAGATTCCCTACAGTGTGGAAACAGGCCCTTCGACCCAACAAGTCCACACCGACCCTCCAAAGAGCAGCCCACCCAGACCCATTCCCCTACATTTACCCCTTCACCTAACACTACGGGCAATTTAGCATGGCCAATTCACCTGACCTGCACATTTTTGGACTGTGGGAGAAAACTGGAGCACCCGGAGGAAACCCACACAGACACGGGGAGAATGTGCAAACTCCAGACAGACAGTTGCCTGAGGCGGGAATTGAACCCAGGTCCCTGGTGCTGTGAGGCAGCAGTGCTAACCACTGAGCCAACATGCCACGCCTTACGAGTGGAAGACCACTTAGACTGGAGCGACTGAGATTCCGATGGCCCAGGGATGGTGGTGGAGTCTTACAGTTTACTGTTCCTCTCACCGTGCATGAGCCAAAATCTAAATCTTGATATTCTTAATAAGTAAGAATCTGTCCATCTCACCACTGAATATTACAATTCAATCAGTATCCACAATGTTTTGGAATCTGCCTTTCGGATTTCCATTCCTTGCGGCATGGAAGAAATTAAGAACTCCTTGAATTCCCAGATTGAAATTTCAGAATACGTCCACTCTGGATTCCTTTGCTGAAGCTTCCTCAGAGTTCAAACAATTTGATTCCTTTATCAGATTTGCTTTCACCAAACAATTAACCTCCCTGCAGAAGGGGTGATGGTAGGGGTCTTGCTTTGCTTGACTTGGAAACAAAGTTTATCGGGGTGGGCTTGTGAGCACAAGTCCCCGAATAACATTGCATGCCTGCAGTCAGGCATTGTCCCACGGGGAAGCCTCGATTAGAGGTCAGACTGTTCACTGCAGGAAACTAAGGAAAGCTGACAGGGAAACTGTCACTCATCCTGCAAGGTGTCATGCATTCCATCGACTCTATGCAGAAGGATGGCTCCTGTAAATTTCCCCAATAAAAAGGTTTTTGATGCACAGACAGAAATCAACATGTACCGCCAGTATCAAATTCCAGCTGGTATAATTTGTCTCCCGTCTGTTTTAAGCCTCAGTTTTAGCAACTTTATGCAAAACACAAAATTGAACGGGAGGGAGAAAAATTGTCTAGCTCAACTCCTCCAACCCAGAAGATTCTACAAGGTCCAACTTGCCCAATTAGAGTCCTAGAGCTGTACAGCACGGAAACAGACCCTTCGGTCCAACTCGTCCATGCCGACCCAATATTCTAATTTGATCCCATTTGCCAGCATTTGGCCCATATCCCCCCCAAACCCTTCCTATTTGTACACCCATCCAGATGCCTTTTAAATGTTGTAATCGTACCAGCCTCCACCACTTCCTCTGGAAGCTCATTCCACACACGTACCACCCTCCGTGTGAAAACGTTGCCCGTTAGGTCCCTTTTAAATCTTTCCCCTCTCACCCTAAACCTATGCCCTCTAGTTCTAAACTCCCCTACCCCAGGGAAAAGACCTTGGCTATTCACTCTACCCATGCCCCTCATGATTTCACCCCTCAGCCTCTGACGTTCCAGGGAAAACAGCCCCAGCCTATTCAGCCTCTCCCTATAGCTCAAACCTCTAACTCTAGCAGTGTTCTTGTCAGTCTCTTCTGAACCCTGTCAAGTTTCACCACATCTTTATAGCAGAGAGAGCAGAATTGAACGCAGTATTCCAAAAGTGGCCTAACCAATGTCCTGTACAGCCACAACGTGACCTCCCAACTCCAATAATCAGTGGCCTGAATAATAAAGGCAAGCCTATCAAACACCTTTTTTTTAGATTAGATTAGATTAGATTACAGTGTAGAAACAGGCCCTTCGGCCCAACAAGTCCACACCGACCCGCCGAAGCGAAACCCACCCATACCCCTACATTTACCCCTACATTTACCCCTTACCTAACACTACGGGCAATTTAGTATGGCCAATTCACCTGACCCTGCACATCTTTGTGATGTGGGAGGAAACCGGAGCACCCGGAGGAAACCCACGCAGACACGGGGAGAACGTGCAAACTCCACACCTTCTTATATTTTATTTGTAAATGTGGCTTTGCAACGCGCACACTGAGCTTCATTCCCAGTGACAGTGGGGAAATGGCAAATTGAGGTTGTTAACTGAATCAGAATGACACAGAAATTGATGAATCTTCAATATGGAAACTCTTTTAAAACACATTTTCTTTGCGTAAACAATGAATGAGAAACATGTGGCAATTGTTCATTTCATTAGCATAACCCAAAAGTGACACCCTAGATTTCAGAACGAGCATAATCTCAATGTGCTAATTGTTCTGGCTTGTCGAGCAGGTTTTTCACTGTCTATATACGTCATCGGAGCAAGGCAAACAGAAAATGGTTACAAAAACAATAGAAAATGCTAGAGATTGCAAAATCTGTGGGGAGAAACAGAATGCTGGTTCTGCTTTTAGTTTGGGTTTCCAGTATCTGCAGCAGAAATGGCTCCCACATGAATTCTTCCCTCTCCTTTTCTTTTTGTATCCTCTTTTTGCCAAATGCATTCTATAGGTCAGTAAACAGGCTTCTCTTAGCCTTGTTTTGGATCACACCCTGTGGGAATGAGTGACAGTTTCCCCGTTCCTTAGTCTCCTACAGTGAACAGTCTGACCTCTATTCGAGGCTTCCCTTCGGGAGTCAAACATGTGGTGCTGGAAAAGCACAGCAGGTCAGAGGGCATCCAAGGAGCAGGAAAGTCGATATTTCGGGCATAAGCTCTTCATCTGAAATGTAGGCGTATGCCAGAAATGTTGACACTCGTGGTCCTCGGATGCTGCCTGACCTGCTGTGCTTTTCCAGCGCCACACTTTTCGACTCTGCCTCTCCAGCATTAGCAGTCCTCACTTGCTCTCAGTCGTTGCTTCCCCATGGGAGTGTAGCTGACCCCTGCAGAAATGCAATGCTATTTGGGGGATTGTACACAGCATTCCACTTGAGCTGGTGTTGGCCCATTACCCCTGTGCTTGGTGACACACCCTTGCTGCCTATGCAGGAATGCTATAGAGTCATAGAGTCACACAGCATGGAAACAGACCCTTCGGCCCAACTCATCCATGCTGACCAGGTATCCTAAACTGAACTAGTCCCATTTGCCTGCGTTTGGCCCATATCTCTCTAAACCTTTCCTATCCGTGTGCCTGTCCAAACTTCTTTTTAATGTTTTACAGGTCGTTCTGCCCCTCACACGTTTCGTCAACGCGAATTTGTTGTAATGCAATTGATGAATTGAGGACACTGTTTCTAAAGCGGGAACTTCTGAAACATGTTTTGGCCATAAGGTGATTACATCCCCAACACTTTAAGCGATTTTATAAAGCGTGATTTTCTGTAACATGGGATTGCACAAGATCACAACCATTGCATTATAGAAGAACAATCTGTAATTGTACCCACCTCTACCACTTCCTGTGGAGCCTCATTCCATATATACATCACCCTCGTGACTCGTTCCCCTCTCACCTTAAACTTATGCCCTCTAGTTTTGGACTCCCCTAACCTGGGGAAAACACCTTGGTTATTCACCTTATCTATGCCCCTCATGTTTTTTTATAAACCTCCTTAAAATCACCCTTCAGTCTCCAACGCTCCAGGGGAAAAAAAGTCCCAAACTATCCAGCCTCTCCTTATAACTCAAACCCTCCAGTCTCGTCAACATCCTTGCAAATCTTTTTTGGCACCCTTTCCAGTTTTGATAACTTTATGAAACTCTCGTTCTTGCGTCATGGGACTTCCCCTCACTATTTCTGCAGTCTTACAGCCATCCGAGAGAGAGTCGTAGAGTCATACAGCACATAAGAGATCCTTCAGCCCACTGAGTTTGTGCTGATCTACCTACACGAATCCTACATTCCAGTAAATGGCACCAGCCTCTAGTGTTGAGGTCTCTGTACCACTTCAATCCTGGCCTCTTGTTTCCAAACCATCACAGTCCTTCACCTCAACGACTGTGCACTGGCTGCCTCGACAATCAGTCTGGAATTCACTCACTACAAACCTCTTTCCCCCACTAGACCATAAGTAATAAGCGCGGAATTTGACCATTAGGCCCATCGAGTCTGCTCTGCCATTCGATCATGGCTGTTACATTTCTCAAGCCCATTCTCCTGCCTTCTCTCCAAAACCCTTGATCCCTTACTGGTCAAGAATCTATCTATTTCTGTCTTAAAGGCACTCAGTGACTTGGCCTCGACAGCCCTCTGCCGCATTGAGTTCCACAGATTCACTGCCTTCTGGCTAAAGAAATTCCTCCTCATCTCAGTTCTAAAGGACTGTCCCCTTCACTCTGAGGGTGTACCTGTGGGACTTAGTCTCTATTAGTTGTGGAAACATCATCTTCATGTCCACTCTGTCCAGGCCTCTCAGTATCCTGTAAGCTTTAATGAAATCTCCTCCTCGTCCTGAACTCCATCAAGCACATGCCGTTCTCTGTAAAGCACTTTCTGGAATCTACATAAAGTCATAGAGATGTACAGCATGGATCCAGACCCTTCAGTCCAACCCGTCCATGCCGACCAGATATCCCAACCCAATCTAGTCCCACCTGCAGCACCCGGCCCATATCCCTCCGAACCCTTCCTATTCATATACCCATCCAAATGCCTTTTAAATGTTGCAACTGTACCAGCCTCCACCACATCCTCTGGCATCTTTGAACACATTTCCTGATGTGGCTCAACAGGGATAGATATAAATAACAAGTTGATCCACTGCACCAGTTTTACTGCCTGCATGAGATTTGCTTGAGCCCACATGTGGTGTATCTGTATGTTAGTAAATGGTCCCGGCAAACTGACACTTCCCCTTATTTATCTGTGACTGTCTCTTCCTATCTGTTTACATTAAGACCAGGGAGTTAACTGATAACTGTCCACCTTCCTTCAACATACCACTGACTGCAGGTAAACTTCTGGTAAGGCAGGACACTTCTCCAAAGACCAAACAGACACATAAAAGCGATTTTAAGGGTTTTGCAAAAGTTTTGAGTGCCTACAGCAGGCCATTCGGTCCATTGAGTCCACACCATCCCTCTGAAGGGCAACCCACTCAGACCCACCCTATCCCTGCACTTCCCGTGGCTAATCAACGTAGCCTGCACATCCCTGGACACTGTGGGGCAATTTCCCATCGCCAATCCAGCTACACTGCCCACCTTTGGACTGCGGGAGGAAACCGGAGCAAACCCACACAGACACAGGGAGAAGTGCAAACTCCACACAGACAGTCGCCCGAGGCTGGAATCAAACCTGGGTCCCTGGGGCTTTGAGGCAGCACCACTAAGTCACCGTGCTACCACGGTATACATCCACAGTGCAATGCCAACAGTGTTTTTCAGACTGGTTTGAAACTCAAATCTGTAAACCTTGTGGAAGCCATTTTATTTATGCTAATGTGGGGCGCTGGTGCCCATATCTGTTGCTGTTGCAGAAATGTGCAAGGAATATTTTTAATCTTGTAACACGTTTAGCGAACTGAGAATAGTGGCTTTCTGAATATCCACCGTTTCTTGTTTCTTGTGGATTTTGAGGCATTTTTTGTGCAGCTGCCTGAACTGAACTTTAAAATGAAAGGTGAGATGGGCCGAAGGGCCTTTTTCCGTGCCGTTGACTTTATGAATCGATCTCCACTTCACTGACTGTGTCTGGGTCTTGTCTTTCCGAGATTCTGAGACAGGGTGACCAGAATTTGAGGTGATTTCCTATCTGGCTCCAATGGGACCCAAAGTACCTGGGGCTGTTGACTAGTAAAGGCAAAGATACTGCGTTGTCAGAAGGTTTCATCTCTCTGTTGATGCACAGATCTCCCAGCATTAATGAAAAGAGACTGGACTGGTTAGAACTATATTCATTGGAGCTTAGAAGAATTAGCGGATCTCTAGAAACCGATAAAATTCTAACAGGACGGGGTAAACGCATGAAGAATGTTCCCAATGACTGGGCAGCCCAGATTGAAGGGTACGCCATTTTGGACTGAAATGAGGCGAATTCTCTCCAGCCAGAGAGTGGTAAGTCTGTGGAATTCTCTGCCACAAAAGCAGTTTGAATTTTCAAAAAATGAGATTGACTGCTTTGATTGAAACCGAAAAGACTGCAGGTGCTGTAAGTCAGAGACAAAAAGGGAAGTTGTTGGAAAAGCTCCGCAGGTCTGGCAGCATCTGTGGAGATAAAGCGGAGTTAACATTTCGAATCCAGTGAGTTTCGCGGTATGGTCACTCGACCCGAAACGTTAACTCTGATTTCTCTCCACAGATACTGCCAGACCTGCTGAGCATTTCCAGCAATTTTTTTTTTGATTGGTTGATTGATTGTTGTTGAAACTTTATTGCTGGAACAGCACAGCAGGTCAGGCAGCATCCAGGGAACAGGAGATTCGACGTTTCGGGCACAGGCCCTTCTTCAGGAATCTTTCTCCTCATTGATTGATTGTTGTCACATGCACCGAGATACAGTGAAAAGCCGTTGTTTTGCGTGCTGTACAGGAAGATCGTACCATACAAAGTGCATCAGGATAGCCGAACAGAGTGCAGTGTTACAGCCACAGAGAATGTATGGAGAGACAGATCAGAATTAACATTTGAGAGTCAAGCTCAGAGCTAAAGGGATGAAAGGGTATGGGAAGAAAGTGGGAACAAATGACTGATCAGCTGCGATTGTATTGAATGGTAGAACAGGCTTGGACGGCTTACTCCTGCTCCTTTTCTCTCTGTTTCTATGTCTCTATTAAATCTACCTAGAGACCAACACCTTTCCCTAGGATGGGGGATTTCAACATTAGCGGGAATACTTTTAAGGTGAGAGGAAATGGATTTTAAAAAGACATGAGGGCCAAATTTTTTATACAGACGGTGGTTCGTGTGAGGAATGAACTTCCTGTGGGAGTGGTGGAATTGGGCACAGCTACAATGTTTAAAACACACTTAGATTAGTACATGAATAGGAAAGGTTTCGAAGGATATGGGTCAAGAGCAGGCAGGTGGGGCTGATTTAGATTGGGATTATAGGATGGTATGAACTGGTCGGACCCAAGGGTCCGATTCCGTGCTGTATGACTATGACTCTATAAAAGGTCAGATACAGTGAGAGGAGAAAGAGAGAACTGCAGATGCTGGAGATCAGAGTCAATAAGTGTGGTGCTGGAAAAGCACAGCAGGTCAGGCAGCATCCGAGGAGCAGGAAAATCGATGTTTCAGGCATAAGCCCTTCATTGATTCTCCTGCTTCTTGGATGCTGCCTGAGCTGCTGTGCTTTTCCAGCGCCACACTCTCGACCCTGAGCTCCAGCATCTGCAGCCCTCAGTTGCTCCACAGAAGAATAAAGCCTGCACAAAACCTAGGCTGATACTCCACAACAATGTTTGTGGCGTACTACATAATTTGAATGCCACTTTGTAGATGAGCTGGTGCACCAGAATGCAAGACATGACGCTGGTGCCCATAATCTACACTCTCAGCTATAAGATCCAGTGGCATTATATGAACAACAGCTGCAAGTTCTCCCTGGCATCACAGCATGGAAACACACCCTTCCAACCCATCACTGCTGGCCATTATTCATCCCTTAAGCAATAACTAAAAACAGATTGCCTGGACATGATTATATTGCTGTCCGAGTTTCTATAGCGCAGCAGGCACACTTGCAGAGAAATAGTTCCTAAAATCCTGACTGGGTGCAAGTGTTTTTTTTTAATTAAAGCAAGTACTAACAGTATAGGAGCAAATTTCTGCATATGCTGGAATCTACAATGGGGATTATTGTTGCTCTATATTTGTAAAGCGCAGGCAATTTTTACTCCAAAATGTCATTTATCTGCCATTTCCCCACAACAAAATTGCATGCAAAAATAACCCTAAACCTAACACTAACTAACCCTATTTCTGGATCAGTGGTGCTGGAAGAGCACAGCAGTTCAGGCAGCATCCGAGGACAGGCAAAATCCGAGGACAGGCAAAATCCAGCACCACTGATCCAGAATCTGGTTTCTAGCATCTGCAGTCATTGTTTTTACCTTACTAACTAACCCTAACCCATTTTCTGCGAAAAGGAACATCAATGTTTTTTCTCCCTTTAAACTGAATGCTTAGCTTATTTTCAGTATCACCCAAGTCCCCATTCAATGCGTGAGAATGAATGGATTGACAATTTACAAGGAGACGGAGGGTTTCGGGCAGTCCTACCTCTCCTCATTGATGCAGGCAAAACCAATTCAATCCCACAACAGCAATCTGACCTGGGATCTAAGTGATAAAGAGGGAGTTGGCCTCTTTTAGCCTCAAGGTCATTGGAACATTACTGCTCTGTTAATCTCTCAGTAAAGCTGAGAAAACAGAATTAAGTGAGGTGAGGCATTTTTTTTCTCTGAAATTCATACAGAGAATCTAAACGTTTACTTATGGCAAAATTTCCTCATGTCTGCTGAAATCCTATGATTATTTTGGAAACAGGCTATTCAGGGGACTAGGTCTTCATTAATTAAGTAACTCTATTTTGAGTTCAGTGCTACTTACTGCAGTCTGATGTACTTACAAATTCTTTGGTTAGCACACAAAATGAGCCTTTTCATACATCTCAGCACATGTGACGATAACAAATCAAATGAAATCACCTCCTAGGTGTGCCCACATTCGTTATTATGAGAGTAAACGAAATTCAAAAGCTTACTGCTTTAGAAATCCAAATTATTTTCTCAGAGTGGCAAGCATACACTATAATGCAACACCAAATCCACTCATTTTCAGCTTTACAAAGGCACAACCCACCTAACCTCAGTTAGCACCTGCTTCCAGGTTTGCATTCAAGCTTTACGCTGGGAATACACAATCAAGCCATTAAATAACCACACCAAGAATACAATCACAAATCAACTGCAGTCCACACAGACATAAGACACAGAATTAAATTATAATAATCAATCCATTTATCCTGAGGATAAGTAAAACAATATTTAGTTGACAAAGAACCAGAATTTATTTCATTGCAAAGAATCTTTCCAGAAGACATCTTTTTCTTTAAAAATATCAATGATGATGAAATAAACAAAAATGCCTCTTACCTCAATTGGTTTAATCCTTCCCAGTCTTCCAATTCAGGTTAATGAAAACCTACTTATGCAAGTTAGGAGTGAATCCCCACAGCTACCTCTCCAAATGATACCTGTTCCTTTGCAGAGATGGGTTATTATTTGCCGTGGGCTGTCTAACAAACAGGTCTTTTATATGAGGATTGTCGGTGTCATGTTACAGGTTTCATGACGTTGTCCCTTTTGTCTTTCTCATTTGGATCTTCTAGACAGAGGGCTAAGTAAGACCGATGGAATGCTTGTGAAACTGGTCCCACCACTCCTTGACGTGGACTGACTGCATTTTTCTGGACTGTTCAATCCCTTTAAAAAAGTCACTTGCCCAGATGCCTCACTCATGTCTCCATCAGAATGTAGGTGGTTTCTCAGGTTCCATTTAGCGCAGCCTCTAGAGGATGTCTGGATCAGCTAATAACCTTCCAATGGCTTATCTCTCCACTGAAGGCAATTGAAATACTGTCTTTTTCCCCTGATGCTTAGTTTGTTGGATCATTCCGAATACCATGCGCTTAATCCAACAATTATTAGATTAGATTCCCTACAGTGTGGAAACAGGCCCTTTGACACAACCTGTTCACACCGACCCTCCGAAGAGTAACCCACCCAGACCCATTTCCCTCTGACTAACACTACGGGCAATTTAGAATTGCCAATTCACCTGAACTGCACATCTTTGGACTGTGGGAGGAAACCGGAGCACCCGGAGGAAACCCACACAGACCCGGGGAGAATGTGCAAACTCCACACAGACAGTCACCCGAGGCTGGAATCAAACCTGGGACCCTGGTGCTGTGAGGCAGCAGTGCTAACCACTGAGCCAACCTGCCACCCATTAAAAGCAACAAGTGTGAGAAACATTCAAGCAAGAGTTGTGGAGAAAGTTGAGTTAACACTTACTTTGACCAAAGAGCTCTCATGACCTGATAACTAGTTCCAGTATCCACACGGGCTACTTGATGCTGTTTCCTGTTAGCACTTCAGATTCGCAACATTTTGCCCTTTGTACAAAGTGACTTGTTCAATGCAACAAAGAAAATAGCAGCCACTTTGCTCACTACAAGCTCCCGATGACAGTGAGGTGACAAGAGCAATATTCAGGACTGTAAGGACTCCAAGAAAGACTGTTCTACTGTGATTGGGTTCTGAGAGAGGACTTGGAAAAGATCGCATGAGCCTTCTCAAATTGACAAACATGGTCTTGAATTTTAATGACTAGCTATGCAAAGCTCACAACTTCAAATCTACTACAGGTCGCATGGTTTTCCTCTGGCTGCTCCGGTTTCCTCCAACAGTCCAAAATGGTGCAGGTTAGGTGAATTGGCCATGCTAATAATTGCCCATAATGTTCAAGAATGTGTAGGTTCAGTGCATCAGATGGAGGAAATGTAGAGTAATAGGGTAGGGGAATGGGTCCGGGCAGGATACTCTGAGTCACAGTGTGGACTTGTTGGGCCAAATGGTCTGCTTGCACATTTGTAAGGATTCTAGAGAGCACCATCTCTAAGTAGCTGTGATTTATATTAATTCCCAATGTTAATGTAGATGCGATAATCCACATATTAATATCAACCCTTTAGCAACGGCTATTCATCTGTTTTAATGATGTTGGTTCAGGTTTAAATATTGGAGGACACTAGCGAGATCTTCCCTTCCTGTACTGGACAGTGCCATGAGGTCTTTTATTACACTTGACAAAACTGATAATGCCTTGGTTTTATCTGAAAGAAGGTGTCTCTGACAGTACAGATCGTTCTGGCATAATGCGCGTTTTGTTAACAAAAATTCACAATAACGCGATTGATGAATTGGGAACACTGTTTCTAAAGCGCGAGGTTTTAAAGCATGCATTGTTTATAATGTGATTCCGGCCCCACTGGTTGAAATGGTGCTACTATTACATGATATTCTTATAACACAGGATTGCATGGAACGGATCTACAACGTTACAGCCTGTACTGCATTGGAATGTCAGCCTGGTGTCTGGGCTCAAGTCTGCTGGAATAAGATTTGACCTTAAGTTCTTTGGATTTAGCAGGTACTAGTATATCCATTCAGACACTCTCACATTCTAAGCAGTTATCAAAAATGCCTCGCTGAGTACACAATTCAGACTGAGGATGCTGAGGTTTAATGCAAAGGCAGGATATGAATGGGGTCAAAGCGCGAAAATATAAAAACTATCCAGCCGCGGGCGACTGTGTGAAGTTTGCACATTCTCCCTGTGTCTGGGTGGGTTTCCTCTGGGTGTTCCTCCAGCAGTGTAAAGATGTGCAGGTTAGGGTGGATTGGCCATGCTAAATTGCCCTATTGTGTCCAGGGATGTGCAGGATAGTTGGGTTAGCCATGGGAAACGCAAGGTTACGGTGTGGAGTAGGTCTAGGTGAAATGCTCATCAGAGGGTTGGTGTGGAGTCGATGGGCGGAATAGCCTGCTTCCACACTGTAGGGATTCTATAAATAATGCTAACTTATGAATTAAGGAACAAGAATAGATCATTCACCTTCCAGCCTGCTTTGAAATTCTATATCATCAGCTACCTTAATGCCATATTCCTGCTCTCTTCCCATATCCCCTGATACTTCACATAGAGTATAAAGTCATACAGCATAGAAACAGACCCTTCGGTCTATACTGAAAACAATCCCAAACTAAACTAGTCCCACCTGCCTGCTCCTGGCCCATATCCCTCTAAATTCATGTACTTATCCAAATTTTAAACATTGTGGCTGTGCCTGCATCTATCATTATTTCAGGAAGTTCAGTCCGTATGTGACCCAATCTCTTGTGTAAAAGATTTGTCCCTCATGTCTTTTTTAAATCTCTCTCCTCTCACCTTAAAAATGCAGTCCTAAATCTTGAAATCCCCCATCCTAGGGAAAAGATACCTACCATTAAATCTATCTATAACCCTCATGATTTTATAAATCTCCACAAGGTCACCTCTGAATCTCCTATAAAGGACATCCCAGCCTATCCAGTCTTTTTTTATACAAAAAATTAACTCTTGCTTGAAAAGATTCAGTGAATTGGCCTCCATAGCTTTGTGTGATTCACAGATTTGCTACCCTTTGAATGAAGTAACCTTTCCATATCTCAGTCATAAATGGTTTACCCTGTATCCTGAAACTGAGCTACCTGGTTCAACCACAGAAAATATCTTTCCTGCATCCAGTTTGTTCAGCCTGTTCGAATTTTGTATGCTTCAATCAGATCTTCTTTAAATTCTAGTGAACCAGGGTAATCCTGCCAACCCGTGAATCAGAGTCGAAAGGTGTGGCGCTGGAAAAGCACAGCAGGTCAGGCAGCATCCGAGGAGCAGGAGAGTCAACGTTTCAAGCATAAGCCCTTCATTAGGAATGTGGGGGTGGGAAAGGGGGCTGAGAGATAAATAGGAGGGGTTGGGGCTGAGGGGAAGGTGGCTTGGAAGGTGATAGGTAGATGCAGGTGCTGGTGATAGAGTCATAGAGATGTACAGAATGGAAACAGACCCTTCGGTCCAACCTGTCCATGGCGACCAGATATTCCAAACTAATCTAGTCCCACGAGGGGAGGGTGCAGCAGATGGGTGGGCAGGAAGATGGACAGGTAGGTCAGTTCAAGAGGTTAGTGCCCAGTTGGAGGGTTGGATCTGAGATAGATTGGGGGGAGGGGAGATGAGGAAACTGGTGAAATTGACGTTGATGGCATAATGGTTGGAGGGTCCCAAGGCGGAAGATGATGTGTTCTTCCTCCAGCTGCTGGGTGGCTAGGATTGGCAGTAGAGGAGGCCCAGGACTTGCATGTCCTTGGTGGTGTGGGAGGGGGAGTTGAAGTGGTCAGCCACAGGGCAGTCGGGTTGTTTAGTGTGTGTCCCAGAGATGTTCTCTGAAACGTTCAGCAAGTTTGAACCTCTATGGCAAATATATCTTGTGTTGGTGGAAAACTACATGCAACACTCCAGATGTGGTCTCACCAAAGCCCTGCAGTAAGATGTCCCTACTTCTGACCTCAAAATTTCTTGCAATGAAAATTATAATTATACAAGGCATCAGTTGGACTACACTTGGAAGACCGTGAACAGCCTTGGTCCCCTTATCTAAGGTCCCTTTTAAATCTTTCCTCTCTCAACTAGAGGGTATAGGTTTAAAATGAGAGGGGAAAGATTAAAAAGGGACCAACTTTTTCATGCAGAGGATGATGCATGTGGGGAATGAGCTGCCCAAGGAAGTGGTGGAGGCTGGTACAATTACAACATTTAAACGTTATCTGGCTGGGTATCCAAAAGGAAGGGTTAAGGGGGATATGAGCCAAATACAGGGTGACTCCTGTACCTGCGGAATCGATTTCCGTGTTTCACTTACTTGTTGTTTACTGCGGCCGGAACATAAGGAACATTCCGGAACCAGGGACCAGGATGCTGCCAGGGAGGTACATTTCCTATTGAAATGAATGGGTTTGCTCCTATCCACAGGTTTGGGCTTCCGCAGTAAATCCTGGAACATATCCCCCACTGGTACAGGGGGACTACTGCACTTGCAAGTGAGACTAGATCAATTTAGGATATGCGGTCAGCATGGACAAGACAGACTGAAGGGTCTGTTGCCGTGCTGCACTCCTCTACGATTCTATAACTCTATCTCTGATTTCGCTCAGTTGTTGACTTGTATCTGGTACTGTCGTGGTTGTTAATGCGCCCACCTGTTCAACAAATTTGCAACTATTTGTTCGGGTAGTGCCTCTGGGAAATGGAACGAGGTATCTGCTGGAGCTCTCTGTTCTCCCAGAGCACAAGACTGTAAGACATAGGAGCTGAAGATGGCCGTTCAGCCCATCAAGAGTACTCAGCCATTCAGTGAGATTGTAGTTGATCTGACAATCCTCACCTCCACTTCCCTGCCTATCCCCTATAACCCTTGATTTTCTCACAAATGTGTATCTCAGTCTTAAATGTACATAACAACCTCAAGTCTACAACCCCCTGCTCTAAAGAATTCCACCTGCCTCTAAGAAATTCCTCCTCATTTCTTTCCTGACTGGGTGAGCCATGATGCTGAGATTATGCCTTCTGGTCCCTGACTCTCCCACAAGAGGGAAACACCCTGTCATCCCCCCTCAGAGTCCTATCCATTTGAAAAAGGTAACTGAAGCAGTAATTTACATCAAACTCTAAGAGTGGGAGAGTGGCACAAAGGTAAGGAAAGGCAAAGTTGCTATAGCCCCACTCTCTCGTTAGACTGATGGTGAGTTTAATTTCAGGTGAGAGTCAAGAAGATGGGACCTTCATGGTAACCTCAGCCAGTGCGGGAATTGAACATGCGTTGCATTACTAACCAAGCTAAGTATGTGGGTAAAAACAGATAAAAGATGCATTCTAGACTGACAGCAGGAAGTTGTTTTTCTTGCAAAGTACACTAAGGGAAAAAACCCAAAAAATGATTGGTAATTAAACAAGGAACTTTTGGAAAAGATGAAGTAAAAATAACCTTCCTTATCTGTAGTTACCTTATGCTGAACATTTTGTTGATCTGGGTATTAGATCAGCAAGCTTTCATAAGATATACTGAGTGATAGAGGACATTATTGCATCCTTGTTTTAATCTACTCCTTCTCTGCTGGTCTCCATGCTCTCTCACACCCGGATTTACATGTTAGGATATCCATCAATGTGATTTGTGAGACAAATTTGCATTGCGGTTCACTGAGAGGGCCTGAGTTTCTGTGGCAATGTGCCCATTCTTACCTGCTTTTTGCAGCTTAGATCTATTGATAGTGAAGTAGAGGCTTCAACACCTTTTTCCATCACATAACTCACTCCCATTCTTACAGCCTGCAATTGGCGCGTTCTGTTGTTTGATACCCATAACAGCTTGCCCACATAATGACGGCATCTTCCTTAGCCATCGAGGTGGGACTCAAAACCAGAGCTTCGCACTCAGAGGCAGAGACATTATCAGCTGAGTGAAAAGACCTCCTCATGCACTGGGTAGAACTGGTCAAAAGCTAACAAAGGGTAGTAGCAATAATCATAAATATTACAACAACGTTTGAGATGCTAGTAGGCGAAACTATATTCCAATCTATAGCCCCACTCTCTCGTTAGACTGATGGTGAGTTTAATTTCAGGTGAGAGTCAAGAAGATGGGACCTTCATGGTAACCTCAGCCAGTTTACAGTTTCCATTGTAAATCGAACCTGAATGCCTTGTTTGCTAATCCACTTATTCAGATACTATTGTTTATTATTATAAGTGCTGTGCCCATCAACAAAGGTATGTCTAACATTTAATCAGTTAGTTACATATTCTCAATTGTTCAGTTTACACAAGTCACTTTCAAGCTGGTTTTAAGATATGTCAGCCTCATATCTTACAAATCTATTCCTTAATTAGTTACCTTCTTAAGAGAAGTCCACATAGTTAACAGTTGAAGAGTGTGGTGTGGAAAAGCACAGCCAGTCAGGCAGCATCCGAGGAGCAGGAGAATCGACGTTTCAAGCATGGCATTCCTGATGAAGAACTTATGCTTGAAACATTCAACTGTCCTGCTCCTCTGATTCTGCCTGACCTGCTGTGCTCATCCAGCATCCCACTCTTCAACACTGATCACCAGCATCTGCAGCCCTCACTCTCTCCACATAATTGACACCTCAGTACAGCAGCTTCTGAACAAGAGGATTTCCAGACAGTAACCTGGAATTCCCTCCCTAAGGGCATTGTGGGTGAACCCAGGAACAGAAGGAGGTCATTCAGCCCATCAAATCTGCTCCACCATCCAATTAGATCAAGGCTGACGTAATTCTCCCTCAAGAACCCTTGATTCTCCTTACTGATTAAAAATCCTTTTGGCGGCACAATTTTACAGTTTTATGGCCCTGATTAATTAGGGCATAGGGAGCATTGAGGAAGGGTGGACTGCAGCAGTTCAAGAAGGCAGCTCACCCCCACCTTCTCAAGGGGCAACTAGGGACGGGCAATAAATACTGGGCCCAGCCAGCAACACCCACATCCCACAAAATGAATTTTTAAAAGAACTTGTGCCTTCGATATTACAAAACATCTTGAGAAACACCATGTGGATATTAGCACAGAGTGACAAAGGTTCACTCAGAAAAGGTCAGCTCTGAGGAATGGAAAGGGAGCGAGATGACAGAGTGAGAGAGAGAGATCAAGAGATTTTGGCAAAGGATTTTTCAGAGCTTAGAGCAAACACAGGGTCAGGAATGTTGGTAGAAAGTTAACTGGGGAATTCCAAGAGGCAAGTTTTGAATGAGTGCCAAAATCTCAGTGGTTTATAGGAGTGGTTACTGAGATAGGGAGGGGGTGAGACACAAAACGACCTAAATAAAAAATGAAGAATTGATGGACCAGGAGACTATTGGTTAGCAATTATTTGGATGTGGTAAAGGTCAAAAGGAGTTTGTGGGATTCTTGACTCTGAATGATGACAATAACTGGTTTTTGCATGAACAGAAAACTAACTCAGAGACAGCACAGCAGAAATTAGGAGTCATGTTCAAAATGGCTTGAAGCACTGAAGAAAGTTAGATTCTGGTCTGAATGTTAGAGCATAAGAACCAGGAGCAGGAGCATCCCATCTGGCCCATCGAGCCAGATCCACCATTCAATAAGATCATGGCTGGTCTTTCCCTGGACTTACGCGCCTGCTCATCATACCGCTTAATTCCTTTACTGTTCAAAATCTATCTTTTGCCTTAAAAACATCCAGAGAGCTCGCCTCAACTGCTTCACTGGGCAGGGAATTCGCAAACCTCTGGGTGAAGAAGTTCCTCCTCAACTCAGTCCTAGATCTGCTCCCTCTTATTTTGAGGCACGCTCCCTAGTTTTAGTTTCACCCGCCAATGGAAACAACCTCCCTGATTCTATCTCATCTATTCCCTTCATAAATGTATATGGTTCTGTAAGATTCTTCTAAATTTCAATGAGTATAGTCCCAGTCGACTCAATCTCCCCTCAATTCTGGAATCAACCTGGTGAACCTCCTCTGCATGCACTCCAGTGCCAGTACATCCTTTCTCAAGTAAGGAGACCAAAATTGCATGCAGTACTCCAGGTGTGGCCTCACCAACACCCTATACACATGCAGCATCACTTCCCTGTTTTTAAACTCCATCCCTGTAGCAATGAAGGACAATATTCCATGAAGTTTTGCAATCGGAGAGAATGGTCACAAGATGAAAACGTTGGAGGGAGAGAATTCTGTTGTGTGCAATAGAATTGCAACAAACAGGACAACGGGATTCAATATTTCAGTGTTGCTCTTACTGTATTACCTCCCTCTGTTCTACAGACTTCAGTGGCTGGGGTTAATCTCTTAAAGATTCACTCCCTCTATTTGCATAGAGTAAGCAGAAAAAATGTAACAGCTAAAATGAGGAGCAAATGATACTATTTAGACTAGGGAACTGGAAAAGGTTCTTAAATGGGAGAGGACCATTCATGGAGGAATTGGGAGGTGAAGGGAAAGGATCCGAAATTAGATCATAAGGCACAGGAGCAGAAGGAGGCCATTCAGCCCATCAAATCTGCTCCACCATCCAATTAGATCAAGGCTGACGTAATTCTCCCTCAAGAACCCTTGATTCCCCTTACTGATTAAAAATCCTTTTGGCGGCACAATTTTACAGTTTTATGGCCCTGATTAATTAGGGCATAGGGAGCATTGAGAAAGGGTGGAGTTGATGATTCAGTTATTCTGAATAAGTGGGTACAAATTCCACTCCTGAAATTTGAAGACAGACAGATGATTGCTTATCGAAAAGTCATCATGACAACAGACACTGAGTTGAAATGATTGAAACAAAATAAAATCATTGTAATTATAATTCAAGCCAATTATAGAGAATTAAAATAAATTACAAGACAATTGCACAAGTGTAAATACTTAAGTATACAATTTGCACAATAATTATTAAAGGTCTACTGTGCCCAGAACTAACATTCTATGCAGTGCTACATTGTCAAAGATGGCTGAGGGAACATGCTAATACTAGAGACAAGGCAAACTCCAGTCTACTCAGGCATAAAAGAACTTTATTTCTTATATGACAGTGAGATGTTAAAAGACTCTCCCCATTACTAATCATTGCAAGACAACGTCTGGCCCCACTTGGGATTCAACTTTTTAAATGGCGTTTCCCAAGCCTGTAGATTAAAGAAACACCCTGTTTGCCTTGTCCAATATAAAGGTAATAAACGAACAGGAGGCTGGAAGAACACAGCAAGCCAGGCAGCATCAAGAGGTGAAGAAGTTGACATTTCAGGTGTAACCCTTCTTCAGGACTGGGGTGGGTGTGGGGGAAGCTGCAGATAGAGGAGGTCGAGGGGGCAGGGTGGTGAAGTGTGGATAGGTTAAGACAGGTAGAAGGTACGACCTGGTTGGTCAATGGGAAGAATGGATCCAGTTGATGGCAGGGAGTAGTGGGAGGGTTGGGGAGGGGCTGGGAAGGGAGTCTGGCTAGCTGTGTTCTTTCAGCCTCCTGCCTGTCTATTTGGATTCCAGCATCTGCAATATTTTTGTCTCTAACATAAAGGTAAAGCTGCCCTAGTCCCACAGGACCATAGGGCTGCTCTCTCATTAAAGAGAGAGAGAGAGCCAACTGAGTTTA
This sequence comes from Chiloscyllium plagiosum, assembly GCF_037043375.1. Taxonomy (NCBI): domain Eukaryota; kingdom Metazoa; phylum Chordata; class Chondrichthyes; order Orectolobiformes; family Hemiscylliidae; genus Chiloscyllium; species Chiloscyllium plagiosum. The sequence goes on from NW_028270180.1 coordinate 16,695,534, forward strand.
ACCTGAGGGTCACTACAACACACAGTGAAGTTAAACAGCAGCTAAATCTAGTTAGATCTGAGGGAAAGTAATTGGATTAGATCCCCTACAGTGCAAAAACAGGTCCTTCAGCCCAACCTGACCCTCCAAAGAGTAACCCACCATTTCCCTCTGACTAATGCGTCTAGCACTATGGGCAATTTCCCATGGCCAATTCACTTAACCTGCACATCTTTGGACTGTGGGAGAATATACAAACTCCACACAGACAGTTGCCCAAGGCTGGATTCGAACCTGGGACCCTAGTGCTGTGAGGCAGCAATGCTAACCACTGAGCCACCTAACCTGAGGGCGCAGAGCATTAGCCGAGGCAGGGTGGAAAACTGAGCAGGTGAGAACAATATTTCACGGCAATAACACATTTCTCGACAATAGACTGGAAATTAATTATCTTCTATCAGCAGATGTCTCCCTGCCTCATCATTGCTCAGTATTGCAAGTCGGACATTAACCCATTTATGTTTAAAAAACAAAGGAAGTGATCCAATAGCAAGTCCTGCATTTACATAGCACCTTCCACAAGGATGGTTTCCCCAATAACAACTCGACAGTGAGGTCCAGAGTGAATCTTCTAGATATTTTTAATCAACCTGTTAAGAACATAACCCTTCAACCCATTACTGATTAAAAAATATGTCCATCTCCTCCCTAAATTTACTCAAAGTCCCAGCATCAATGCACTCTGGGGTTGTGAATTCCTCAGGTTCTTCAACCTTTGAGAGAAGTAATTTCTCCCCTGTTTGAAATTTTCTATAAACTTTTCACTGTACTCATTTGAATGCATGTGACATTAAAACTAGTTCAGTACCCCCTTATCTGAAAAGGGCAAGCACTGTTCTAGATTTCTTCACATCTTTCTACATCTGACTTGTCAATCTCCTTTAGCATCTTATAAACCTTAACATTCAGATATATGACTGGGGGGGGGAGGGAGGGGGGTAGGACTTGAACTCTTGAACATTGTCTCTGCATCAAAAGCCCCTCATACTATGCATTTTCACCATTACATTGTCTTCAGTCAAGTTAGTGAATGCTCTGAAATATCATCTCTGCCCTCATTCAGTATCAATGCAGACAACAAATTAATCAGATATTTTCTAAACATCTACCTGCCTTTTATTGATGCGCCCCAAAACCAAACCAACTTAATGTTTCTGATTTGTCTGTAACTCCAAAGCACCTGTCTACTGTTATACTGTGTTCACAATTTGAAAGTGGCCCCTTCATCTTATTAGTAAATCTCTCTCGCTCTCTCAATCGCTTAATGCTTTCTGAGTACACCCCATCACGAATAATCTATACCATTTGTAGCAAATTAAATCTGTTGACTCGTGTATACATACATCCGAGTTCAACTGCCACCTGCTCCAAAATAATAAAAACATCTATATGTAACTGCCTTGCTGACTAATTCGTTGGCACAAGCTCAGTTGTTAAAAATAAAATAAAAGTAAAGCTCGGTGTGTCTCACTGTATCAATGTTGCAAATACAATTACATCCATCAAATACAATACCTCTCCAAATAATGTTCAGTCCTTATTCCCGTGTGCGAGACTGAGCTAATTGATCTGACGCCAATATTTGAACTCTATCCATTAGGAGTGTCAAATTTCGAGTGACGTTTCTTTGTTCACGTATTTGTGGTTATGATTTGTTTGAATTGTGTTTGAGAATTTTTACAATGCATTACATTGATTCATCCCTCCATCTATGCCTTGTCGTGCAATTTCATTCACTTATTCAATTTATCAATGCATTTCCTATAGAGCAAATTCAAACTCTTTTCTCAGGTGAAACAAACTCATTTCCTTGCAGGCTTGAAGGCTGTATCCATTTCTAAGGAACGTGCACTGGCGACTCGTAGCGAATTTCAAGGCGTTGTCGACGCAAAGACACAATATGCATTGAGGTATGCTGTCAAACTAGAAAGACATTGCCCAACTTCAGTCCTCGCTCATAATCAATCATTTACCCACCCTCCCAAATGTCTACATTCACGCGCGGATGCGTGGAAACAGTACAACTATACACGTCTTTATTTTTCAAAAGTTTCGAGGTCCATCAATATGTAAACACAACAGAGGAATGTCCAAAATGCGCAAGTGGAATTGGCTACGTACGACCCTTGCTTATCTACAGAGTCATAAAATTCTGGGGCTAAATATATCTGTCTTGCCAACGATGGAGACTTTAAGCAGAGAGATTTTATCAGCCATGATCTTTTGGAATGGTAGTGCAGGCTCGAAGGACTGGATGGCCTACTCCTGCACCTACTTTCTAGGTTAGATTGGTTTCCCTACACTGTGGAAACAGGCCATTCGGCCCAACCAGTCCACACCGACCATCAAAGAGTAACCCACCCAGACCCATTTCCCTCTGACTATGCACCTAACACTACAGCCAATTTAGCACGGCCAATTCACCTGGCCTGCACATCTTTGAATTGTGGGACGAAACCCATGTAGACACAGGGAGAATGTGCAAACTCCACACAGACAGTCGCCCAAGGCTGGAATCAAACCTGGGTCCCTGGTGCTGTGAGGCAGTAGTGCTAACCACTGAGCCACCGTGCCACCCACTAGCCACTGTGCTAAGCATTGAGCCACTGTTGTTTCTAAACAGAGGCACCGTCTCACTTCACAGGTAGACAGAGGCCCGAGATAAAAACATGGGAATTCTCCTGGGTATGTGGTCTAATATTTGTACCACAATCAATATCTCCTTTTGTTGTTTATGGTGTGCTAATCGCCTGTTATATTTCCCACATTGCAGCAGGGCCCACACTTCAGAAAGTTATTTACAGACTGCAATGAACTTTGAAATGTTGGGTGGTCATCAAAGGTGCTATATTAAAGCAAGGCTTTCTTTTATTTCTTAAACTGGCAAATATCAGCCAGCTACCTCGAAAGACAGTGGACGATATGCTTACCTTCAAATTAACTGTAGATGCTGAAACTACAACAGGAATTGCTGGAGAAACTCAGCGGGTTTGGCAGTGTCTGTGTCGATAAAACAGACTTAACGTTTTGGAGTCCAGAACTGAAAAAGGGTCGCTGGACTCAAGGCATTAGCTCTTTCAATAATACCTTTTCCCTTTTAATGATTTTGGGTAAGATAATCGATTCCTGGCACCACGTTCCTTGCAGCTGTATGGTTTGTTTAGGGCGTCTTAGAGGTGTACAGCAGGGAAACAGACTCTTCAGTCCAACCAGATATCCTAAATCAATTGAGTCCTATTTATCCAAATTTAACTCCATTTGCCACTCTGCAGCCCTTTGGCTCATCTGGTCAATGTCACGTTGTACTTTATTTTTTAAACTTTTTGATTCTGACAGAAATACAGATTGATGTACTCAGAAGGATGTACCTAGAGTCATAGGGCAACGTCGAGAGCCAAAAGGCCTGTACTGTGCTGTAATGTTCTATGTTCGTAGAATCATAGAGCTGTCCAACACGGAAATAGACCCTTCAGTCCAACTCATCCATGCTGACCAGATATCTAAAATTAATAATCTAGTCCTACTTGCCAGCATTTAGCCCATATCCCTCTAAATCCTGCCTATTCATGTACCCATCCAGATACCTTTTAAATGTTGTAATTGTACCAGTCTCCATCACTTCCTCTAGCAGCTCATTCCATACCCGCACCCCACTCTGCATGAAAAGGTTGCCCCTTAGGTCCCTTTTAAATCTTTCCACCCTCACCCTTAACCTATGCCCTCTGGTTTTGGACATCCCCATCTCAGGGAAAAGGGTCACTCAACCCGAAACATTAACTCTGAATTCTCGCCACAGATGCTGTCAGACCTGCTGAGCCTTTCCAGCAATCTCTGTTTTTGTTTAAGGGAAAAGGACACTGGCTATTTACCCAATCTATGCCCCTCATGATTTCATAAACTTCTATAAGGTAACCTCCTCAGCCTCTGATGCTCCAGGGAAAACTGTCCCAGCCTATTCAGCATCTTCTTATAGCTCAAACCCTCCAAACCGGGCAACATCCTTGAAAATCTTTGCTGTACCCTTTCAGGTTTTGCAACATTCTTCTGATAGGAAGGAGACCAGAACTGAGCACACTATTCTAATAGTGGCCTACACAGCTGCAACATGACCACCCAACTTCTGTACTCAATGCACTGCAATTACATGCAGAGAATCTTGTGCTTCTGTTATTTATAATTATATAAATAGAATTATATTTATAATTTCTGATTTGTGTATTTATGAATTATGACTCTGGAATTCTTATTTAAGCTTTGGTTTGAAGCCACACACACAGGAAGAAAAGGAGGACTGCAGATGCTGGAGATAAGAGTCAAAAAGTGCAGTGCTGGAAAAGCACAGCAGGTCAGGCAGCAGCCAAGGAGCAGGAGAGTTGACGTTTCAAGCATAAGTCCTTCATCAGGAATGAGGGGAGGGCTTATGCTCTAAACGTCGACTTTTCTGCTCCCCGGATGCTGCCTGACCTGCTGTGCTTTTCCAGCACACGCTTTTTTTTTATAGATATTTTTATTAGAAATTTAACATTTTTACAAGTTTACAAAAATAAACAAAACTCTCAGATATAAACATTGATATACAATTAGCTCAAATATACAATAACCAAAATTTGACAAAAAAGAAAAAAAAACAAAACAAAAAAAAACGAAAAAAAAGAAAAAAAAACCCACAAACAAACAAAACTCAACTATCTACTAATCTAACCTACAACTAACCAGGGTGTATATTTAAGTCTCTTACATGCTCGGGATGTGTTAACATCAGATATGATAAACCCGTATTCGTGCGGGATTCCTCCCCCGAGGGGCCGCGGACCAGCCAGGTCTGTAGTCTCAATTAAATAAAAGCCCTTGTTAGGATAGCCGAAATATCTGTATTTATGTAATTCAAAAAGGGCTGCCATATTTTATAAAATAATTCGGTCTTTCGGTGCACCATATTTGTAAGGAAGTCAAGGGGAATACATTCCATAATTAGTCTGTGCCAATTTGAAAGTCCAGGGGGGCCCTCCGCCACCCAGTTCATCAAAATATTTTTCCTTGCACAGAAAGAAAGAATAGAAAATAGTCTCTTCCCGTACGTGTCCAGGGAGGGAAAGTTCGAAAAGCCCAAGAGGAGAGATACGGGGTCCACTTTTATTTCCGTTCCTAAAATTTCTGTCAGGGTGCTTGCTACTTTAGTCCAATATCTACGGATCTTATGACAGGTCCATAAGCAATGTACAAGAGTGCCCACCTCTATTTTGCATTTAGGACACATTGGAGATGCTCCTGCCTTAAATTTTGCCAATCGAACCGGTGCTATATGGGCCCTATGAAGTATCTTCAGCTGGATAGCCTGGGTTCTGTTGCAAATAGTAATTCTTCTAGCATTTTCCCAGATATCATTCCACGTTTCTGTGGAGATTTCTAGTCCCAGATCCTGATCCCATGTTTTAAGCAGATTATCTATATCTCCCGATACTTCATCATGTAGCAAATGATAAATATTACTGACGGAAGATACCCCCACTGGTCGTAGGACACTACATTCTCTATCGGATTTATAAAGACTATCTAATAACGTAGTCTTCTTCTGTATAAAATCTCGAATTTGGAAGTATCGAAAGAGGTCTCCATTGGGTAATCCGAATTTCTGACGCAGCTGTCCGAAAGACATCAGGACCCCATCCTTAAATAAATCCCCGAGACATGAGATACCCCTGGATCTCCAGAGTTTAAAAGTGGCATCTGTTAACCCCGGTTGGAATCCCCATGCTCCCACTATCGGTGCATAGGGGGTTGTTTTATGTGAATTACCCTCATTTTGCCGCATTATATTCCAAGCCTTGATTGTATTTAGTATTATAGGGTTTTTACAGTGATCTGTAATGATTTTCCTCTTGTCTGAGAATAAAAGGTTAATAAGTGGGTATTTTACTTGAGAAGCCTCGATGTCCAACCAGATTGATTGTGGATCAGACAAAACCCAATCAGCTATATAACTTAATAGGGAACTTAATTGATATTTCCTAAAATCTGGGAAGTCCAATCCACCCCTTGCCTGTGGAAGCTGTAGCTTCTTCAGCTTAATAAGGGGCCGCCTATGGTTCCAGAAGCACACGCTTTTTGACAGCCACACACACAGGCCGTCCTTACATACTGCTACATTACCAGGCGTGCTTGCTTATAGATGACACATAGTGGACAATCTCAGGTCTGCTTTTACTGTTTCAAAAAATCTTGCAATGGTGCACATTAAGAAAAACAGGAATTCTCCCAGACTCAGCCAATGCTCATCTCTGAACAAAAGCAGACTGGCTTGATGGTTCCACCTCAAACACAACCTGAAAGTTAGACTTGGGTATGGATCCAATTTTGCCCCATTTTGCCCTTGCGCCCAAGTATTGGGCTAACAGGGATTCCATAAGCTCAGTTGGTTACAGTGTGGTGCAGAATACTTTCGGAAGATAGCGGCCAATTTATTCATTCATAGCATGTAAGCATCGCTGGATGCACCAGCATTTTCTGGCCCTCTCCCAATTGCCCAGAGGCAATTAAGCGTCAACCACATTTGCTGTGGGTCTGGAAACATGTGTGAGCAATAGTGAACCAGTTGGGTTTTTTTTCCCTGACAATCGATTCATGGTCATCATTATACTCTTAATTCAAGATTTCTATTAAATTCAGGTCCCCAGAACATTAGCTGAGCCTCTGGATTAATAGTCTGAGGATAATACCACTAGGTCATCTCCTGTCCTTGAGATTTGATTAAACAAGGAGATTATAGCCCACAGTTCTGAGACCTTTATATCATGTCATTGGTTGGTATCTCTGAGCACAACAAGGAGGCTAATAAAATTCGGTATGTCCATTAAGACTCATCAATTTTTATAGATGCGCCATAGAAAACAGTCTATCCGGATGTATCACGGCTTGCCATGGCTCTGCTCAGGACTGTAAGAAACTAGAGAGAGTTGTGAGCATAGCCCAGTCCATCACGCAAACCAACCTTCCACCCATTGACTCCATCTACACTTCTCGCTGCCTCAGAAAGGCAGCCAACTTCAGTGGTTAGCGCTTCTGCCTCACTGTGCCTGGGATCTGGGTTCGATTCCAGCCTCAGGCGACTTTCTGTGTGGAGTTTGCATGGGCTTCCTTCGCGTGCTCCGGTTTCCTCCCACAATCCAAAGATGTGCAGGTTAGGTGAATTGGCCATGCTAAATTGCCCACAGTAATCAGGGATGTGTTGGTTAGGTGCATTAGTCAGGGGTAAAATATAGGGGAATGGGTTGGATGGTTTGCTCTTCAGAGGGTCGGTGTGGACTTAATGGACCGAAGGGCCTGTTTCCACACTGTAGGGAATCTATGATCAAAGACTCCTCCCACCTCAGTTATAATCTCTTCCAAACTCTCCTGTCAGACAGAAGATACAAAAGCCTAATACACATGTACCAATAGATTCAAGAACAGCTTCTTCCCTGCTGTTGTTAGATTTCTGAATGGACCGCTCAAATTTTAAATCCAATGTTGATCCTGCTCTCTGTGCACCTTCTCTGTAGCCTGAACATTGTGTCCCTTGCTCTGTTCTATTACACTAATGCACTTTGTATGGTAAGATCTGCCTGCACTGCACGCAAAACAAAACTTTTCACTGCACCCAGGTACATGTGACAACAATAAATCAGCTCATATCAAATGCAGTAGTAACCCCAGTAGTAGCAAATCCTTCCAATGTTCTTTGTAAGATCCTGCAGCATGCAAAATAATTGTGCTGTCTACCTGACTATGACAGCAGCTCCCACACATAGCAATCTGCTTTTAGAATGTACCTGAGAGATGTGAGGAGTTTAGAAGTACAGGAATTTCTGCAGTGGAGTAACCATTCTCAGAACGGAATTGCTAAAAGTGTTCCGAAGGTAGTTTATGAAAAATACATCAGAGAGGAAAAAAAACTGAGCAGAGTTAACCTTGATTTGCTGTTTCGTAAAAAAGGATCTCAACAAAATACAGGGAATAAAAACATCGCTATGGATTACAGACCACAGAATTGTAAAAATGGACAGAATTTTGGGAAGTCAGAGTCTTCAAGATTTAATATTATATTATATCGTATTATATTATTATTATATTTTAATATAATAAAACTGCCAAATGATGACATGGCTAAAAGTAATTGAGCCCTTGTGGGGGCTGTGAGGCCAGCATGGCTCAGCTTTTAAGGTGTGTAATGTTAAACTTGTAACTTTATTTCTTTATTTTTCTATTTTATAAGGAGTGTAATGTTGAACTCCTAAATTTATATTTTTTTCTATTCTCTATCTAAGATTTTAGTACTTTTGTGCCAAAGGTTGTGCTGGGAATGGTTACTCTGTACACTTTTCACTGTATTCCTGTATCCCTTTAGGTGAGTACACATGATAATAAAACCTAATTCTAGTCCTAAAGAATTTCTCCAACAGGTCTTCAGAAGAGGAAGATAAGCCTTTAAAACGAGTCTGACTAGTTTCTCACATTCCACCCTTTGGAACCTTCAGGACATCTAGAATTCTGCTGCCGATGTCCCAACTCGCCACTGTTTCCACTGACTGACCGTTCCTGTCCTCGCTGATCTAGATTGGCTCACAGTTCAGCAGCATCTCAGTTTTGAAGTTTGCATTCCTATTTTCAAATTGCTCCATTGTCTGCTGACCCTCTTTTTGCACATCCCCGGTATTAATCGCTCCATCTTTAGCGGACACACCTTCAGCTATCAGGGCTCTAAGCTCTGAAAGTCCAACCCTAAACCTCTCTAACTCTCTGTCGCTTTTTGGATGCTCGGTGAGTCTACCTTATTGAGCACACTTCTGCTCTAACATCTCCTTGTGTGACCTAGCATCAGACTGGCCTTTGTTAATTCGTATTTGAAATGCCCCAGTGAAGAACCTTGAAATAACTCCACAAAGGCCACTAGCCTACAGTCACTAAGTCACCCTTTATTTACACATGAACAGTCCTTAACTATACTGCCTCATACAGAGTCAGGTACAGAGTATCAATATCTCTGACACTCACCCTTTTTATATGTTAGAGATAGGTAATGCAGATGCTGGAGATTAGAGTGGTGCTGGAAAAGCCCAGCAGGTCAGGCAGCATCCGAGGAGCAGGATAATCGACGTTTTGGGTAAAAGCCCTTCATCAGGAATGAGGCAGGGAGCCTCGGGGGTAGAGAGATAAACAACTATTTATTTCTCCACCCCTAAGGCTCCCAGCCTCATTCCTGATGAAGGGCTTTTGCCCAAATGGTCGATTATCCTGCTCCTCGGATGCTGCCTGACCTGCTGTGCTTTTCCAGCACCACTCTAATCTTGACTTTTTATATGTCAGCCAGAGCTCCCTGACTGGATCAGATTAATAGCCCCAGTCAGGGAACTCATATTCTATGAGGTTCAGCTGGCTGACCTCATTACAATCACTACAAACCTCATGATAGAAAGATAGAAATTGCTGGAAAAGCTCAGCAGGTCCCACAGTATTTGTGGAGAGAAATCAGAATTAACGTTTCAGGTCAAGTGACCCTTCCTCAGAACTGGAGAAAGGGTCACGCCATCCAAAATGTTAACTCTGATTTCTCTCCACACATGCTGCCAGACCTGCTGAGCTTTTCCAGTAATTTCTATTTTTTTCTCTGATTGATAGAATCCACAGTTCTTTTAGTTTTTGTAAACCTTGTGAGGTTTTGCTGGCTGTACTACATAAATACAGGTTGTTGTTGGATACTGCAGAAACTTTAAAACCATAAAGCTTAAATCTAACATGAAAGAGCCTTTGCAACTGCTAGCTGGAGAACAGATACATACAAGATTCTTCGAGGACTAGACTGAGCAGACGTGGAAAGATGTTGTGGGAGAGTCTAGGACCAGAGGTTATAATCTCAGAGTCAGAGATTAGGAGGCATTTCTCTTCCCAGAGGGCAGGGAATCTGCGACAGTTCATTAGGTATCTTCAAGGCTGAGATGGGAAGATTTCTGATCAGTAAGGGAATGGTTTGTTAAGGGGAAAGGCAGGAAAGTAGAGGTGAGGATCATCAGGTTCACCAAGATTCCATCGTATGGCAGAACAGACTCAATGGGCTGAATGGCCTGCTTCTGATCCTACATTTTCTGGTTTTCTGGGGAAGAACTTTGTGAAGGAGGGCCACAGTAAGTCAAAAAAATGATCAAAAAGTCAGACCATGAGAAAAGATAACCACAGATCGGGAGATAAACACAACACAGAAAAAAAATCATTTGCTGATACAACAGTGAAGGAGGAGCCAGGGAAGAAACAAAAGTTTAAGAATTGGAAATGAGAGTAATGCTGAGCACCCCTTAACTTAATGTTCTGAATGGTTAGAATTAGTTTTCATTGTCACGTGCACTCAAGTACAGTGATACAGGAGTACAAAATCTTAGGTAAATGTAGAAAAATAAAGGAATAAGTTAAAATTTCAGCACGACAGCTCAGTGTAAAGTAGTCAATAAGGAATAAATTAAATGTTATGATTTACAGTCCTTCTTTAGCCATGGGTCTGCAATTGCTCTCCACTGAGCTTCCCACATAACGGCTCGATCTCTCCTCTCCCCCCCCGCACTGGACCCAATGTCTCTCTCCCCGCAATGGGCTTGATCTCTCTCTCTCCCTGCACTGGGCTCAATCTCTCTCTACCCCCACACTGGGCTCGATGTCTCTCTCCCCACACTGGGCTTGATCTCCCTCTCCCTGCATTGGGGTCAATCTCTCTCTCTCTCCCTGCACTGGACTTGATGTCTCTCCTCCTGCATTGGGCTAGATCTCTCTCTCTCTCTCTCTCTCCCCACACTGGGCTCAATCTCTCTCTCTCTGTCCCCCCCGTAATGGGCTTGATCTCTCCTTCCCCACACTGGGCTCGCTCTCTCTCTCTCCCTGCACTTGGCTCGATCTCTCTCTCCCCGCACAGGACTCAATCTCTCTCTCCACCCCGCACTGGGCTCGATCTCTCTCTCTCCCCGCACTGGGCACGATCTCTCTCTCTCTCTCCCCACACTGGGCTCGATCTCTCTCTCTCTCCCTGCACTGGCTTGATCTCTTGATCTCTCTGCCCCCCCACCCCGCCAACCCCCACAATGGGCTCGATTTCTCTCTCCCCGTGCTGGGCTTGATCTCACTCTCCCCGCGTTGACTCAATCTTTCTCTCTCCCCACGTTGGGCTGGATCTCTCTCTCCACACACTGACTCTATCTCACTCTCCCTGCACTGGGCTCAATCTCATTCTCCCCACACTGGGCTCGATCTCACTCTCCCTGCACTGGGCTCGATCTCATTCTCCCCACACTGGGCTCGATCTCACTCTCCCTGCGCTGGGCCCAATCTCTCTCTCTCACTCTCTCTCCACACACTGACTCTATCTCACTCTCCCTGCACTGGGCTCGATCTCTCTGTTCCTGCGCTGGGCCCGATCTCTCTATCACTCTCTCCCCACACTGGGCTCGATCTCTCTCTCCCCGCACTGGGCTCAATCTCACTCTCCCTACATTGGGCTCGATCTCTCTGTTCCTGCGCTGGACCCGATCTCTCTATCACTCTCTCCCCACACTGGGCTTGATCTCACTCTTTCCCCGCACTGGGCTCCATCTCTCTCTCCCCGCACTGACTCAATCTCTCTCTTTCCCTGCACTGACTCGATCTTTCTCTCTCCCCACGCTGGGCTCAATCTCACTCTCCCCACACTGGGCTCGATCTCTCTCTCTCCCCCCACTGGGCTCGATCTCTCTCTCTCACTGCACTGGGCTCGATCTCTCTCTCCCCGCACGGACCCGATCTCTCTCTCCCTGCATTGGGCTTGATCTCTCTCTCCCCACGCTGGGCTCGATCTCTCTCTCCCCACGCTAGGCTCAATCTTTCTCTCTCCCTGTGCTGGACTTGATCTCACTCTTTCCCCGCACTGACTCAATCTCTCTCTTTCCCTGCACTGACTCGATCTCTCTCTCTCTCCTCACACTAGGCTCGATCTCTCTCTCTCTCCCCACACTAGGCTCGATCTCTCTCTCTCCCTGCACTGGGCTCGATCTCTCTCTCCCCGCACTGACTCGATCTCTCTCTCCCTGCATTGGGCTTGATCTCTCTCTCTCCCTGCACAGGGCTCGATCTCTCTCTCTCCCCGCACTGGGCTCGATCTCTCTCTCCCCACACTGGGCTCGATCTCTCTCTCTCCCCACACTGGGTTCGATCTCTCTCTCCCCACACTGGGCTCGATCTCTCTCTCCCCGCACTTACTCGATCTCTCTCTCCCCGCACTGGGCTTGATCTCTCTCTCCCTGCACTGGGCTCGATCTCACTCTCCCTGCGCTGGGCCCAATCTCTCTCTCTCACTCTCTCTCCACACACTGACTCTATCTCACTCTCCCTGCACTGGGCTCGATCTCTCTGTTCCTGCGCTGGGCCCGATCTCTCTATCACTCTCTCCCCACACTGGGCTCGATCTCTCTCTCCCCGCACTGGGCTCAATCTCACTCTCCCTACATTGGGCTCGATCTCTCTGTTCCTGCGCTGGACCCGATCTCTCTATCACTCTCTCCCAGCACTGGGCTCCATCTCTCTCTCCCCTCACTGGGCTCGATCTTTCTCTCTCCCTGTGCTGGGCTTGATCTCTCTCTTTCCCCGCACTGGGCTCCATCTCTCTCTCCCCTCACTGACTCAACTCTCTCTTTCCCTGCACTGACTCGATCTCTCTGTCTCCCCACACTGGGCTCGATCTCTCCCTCCCCGCGCTGGGGTCAATCTCTTTCCCCATGCTAGGTTCGATTTTTCTCTCCCTGCACTGGGCCCGATCTCTCTCTTTCTTCGCACTGGGCTCAATCCATCTTCCCGTGCTGGGTTCAATCTCTCGCTCTCTCCCCACGATGGGCTCAATCTCTCTCTCACCCCGCACTGGGCTCGATTTCTCTTTGCCCGGCCTGGCCCCTATCTCTCTCTCTCTCTCTCTCCCCGCACTGGGCTTGATCTCTCTCTCCCCGCACTGGGCTCGATCTCTCTCTCCCCACATTGGGCTCGATCTCTATCTCTCCCTGCATTGGGCTTGATCTCTCTCTCCCCGCACTGGGCTCGATCTCTCTCTCCCCACATTGGGCTCGATCTCTATCTCTCCCCGCACTGGGCTTGATCTCTCTCTCCCCGCACTGGGCTTGATCTCTCTCTTCCCGCACTGGGCTCGATCTCTCTCTTCCCGCACTGACTCGATCTCTCTCTCCCCACACTGGGCTCGATCTCTCTCTCCCCACACTGGGCTCGATCTCTCTCTCCCCACACTGGGCTCGATCTTTCTCTCTCCCTGTGCTGGGCTTGATCTCTCTCTTTCCCCGCACTGGGCTCCATCTCTCTCCCCTCACTGACTCAACTCTCTCTTTCCCTGCACTGACTCGATCTCTCTCTCTCTCCTCACACTGGGCTCGATCTCTCTCTCTCTCCACACTGACTCTGTCTCACACTCCCTGCACTGGGCTCGATCTCTCCCTGCGCTGGGCCCAATCTCTCTCGCTCTCACCCCACACTGGGCTTGATTCCTCTCTCCCCACACTGGGCTCGATCTCTCTCTCCCCACACTGACTCGATCTCTCTCTCCCTGCACTGGGCTCAATCTCTCTCTCTCCCCGCACTGACTCGATCTCTCTCTCCCCGCACTGAGTTCAATCTTTCTCTCTCCCCGTGGTGGGCTTCATCTCTCTCTCTCTCTCTCCGCACTGGGCCTGATCTCTATCTCTCCCCACACTGGGCTTGATCTCTCTCTCTCTCCCTGCACTGGGCTAAATCTCTCTCTCTTCCTGCACTGCACTCTATCTCTGTCTCCCCACACTGGGCTCGATCTCTCTCTCCCCGCGCTGGGGTCAATCTCTTTCCCCATGCTAGGTTCGATTTTTCTCTCCCTGCACTGGGCCCGATCTCTCTCTTTCTTCGCACTGGGCTCAATCCATCTTCCCGTGCTGGGTTCAATCTCTCACTCTCTCCCCACGATGGGCTCAATCTCTCTCTCACCCCGCACTGGGCTCGATTTCTCTCTGCCCGGCCTGGCCCCTATCTCTCTCTCTCTCTCTCCCTGCACTGGGCTCAATCTCTCTCCCTCCGCTGGGTTTGATCTCTCAATCCTCGTGCCTTGCTGCTGCCTCCTCATGCTGACTTCTGCCCAGGTTCACCAGTCACAGGCTGCCAGAGTCCAGCTCTGGTGCCGCTCCGTCACCCAGCCACTTCCACGATGCCAGTGTTCTCTCTGGGCACGCCAACTGTCTCGCAGCCGAATGCCAAAGTCCCCGCCCTGAGACCCCCAGCCACTGCTGTTGTCTCCGCTGCCTCCGCGACTGAGCTCCCTCCAGGTGGTAAGCATCTCCCTATCATTCAAACCATCATGACCCAGTGATGTCCTTGTCAATATCCTCTGCAAACTTTCATGTCGGCTCAGTGGTTAGCACTGCTGCCTCACAGCACCAGGGTCCCAGGTTCGATTCCAGCCTTGGGTGACTGTCTATGTGGAACTTGCACATTCTCCCCGTGTCTGCGTGGATTTCCTCCGGGTGCTCCGGTTTCCTCCCACACTCCAAAGATGTGTGGGTCAGGTGAATTGGCCGTGCTAAATTGCCCATAGTGTTAGGTGCATTAGCCAGAGGGAAGTGGGTCTGGGTGGGTTACTGTTCGGAGGGTTGGTGTGGACTGGTTGGGCCGAAGGGCCTGTTTCCACACTGTAGGGAATCTAATCTAATCTAATCATGAGCAGTGTAACATTGAGAGAAAAACAATAACAGAGGGAATCCCTCCAAGAAACTCTCCAATATTGCCACTGAGCTGATTACTGGGAAAATTCAGGCTCTTGAGTATTATATTAATTCTGGTTTGTGACATGCAGAGAGATGGTCAAGCAGTGGAGACAGGGTAGAAATGTGGCTCAGCATCGGTTTCAGATACATGCAACATAAGGAAGGATTAGAGACATTTGTGGTTTGGGCAACAACTCATTTGATCACATAGAGGGAAATGGATAGTAGATGGCACAGAGAGGCTTAATCTAAAATATTAGCTTCAATAACAACTGGTCTTTGTTTAATACCTTTAGTGTACCATAATGTACTTCACAGGAGTAATGTTAAACTTTAGTGTTGTAGGACAGCGAGACCTAAGAGTTCAGATACATAATTCTTTGAAGTTTGCAACACAGGGTCGATAAGAAGACAGTATGCTTGCCTTCATTGCACAGACCTTTGTGTATCTGAGTTGGAATGTCATGTTGAGATTTTAAAGGTTAGTGAGGCCTCTTCTGGAATACTGGGTCCAGTTCTGTCCAGGAAGGATATTAGGCTGGGACTTTTTTCACAGGAGCGAAGGAGGTTGAGGTTGAGGTTTATAAAATAACGAGGGGTATAGATAAAATGGATGGCAGGTCTCTTTTCCCTAGGTGGGGGGGGGGGGGGCGGAATTCTAAGACTAAATGGTGTATTTTTAAGGTGAGAGGAGAAAAATTTAAAAATCACATGAAGGCCAATTTTTTTACGAGTGGGGAATGAACTCCCAGGAAGTGGCAGATGCAACATTTAAAAGACATTTGGTTAAGTACATGAATAAGGAAGACTTGGAGGGATGTGGGCCAAGGTGGGGTTAGTTTAGTTTGGGATTATGGTCGTCATGGATTGGTTGGACAGAAAAGTTCATTTCCATGCTGTATGACTCAATGATGCTATGACTCTCTAAATATTGATTGTAGCTACATAAGATGATATTAGACAGTTAAAAGCTTTATCCAAAAGGTGGCTTTTAAGGACTTGCATGAAGGAAGGGTCAGAGAGGTGTAATAAAACTGCTTATAGCATAAGGCGCCATGGTAGCTCAGTGGTTAGCACTACTGCCTCACAGCACCAGGGACCCGGGATCGATTCTAGCCTCAGGCGACTTGCTGAGTGGAGTTTGCACATTCTCCCCGTGTCTGCGTGGATTTCATTGGGTGCTCCGGTTTCCTCCCACAATCCGAAGTTGTGCAGTTTAGGGTGAATAGGCTCATAGTGTCCAAGGATGTGTAGGCTAGGTGCATGAGTCAAGGGCAAATGTAGGGGAATGGGTCTGGGTGGGTTACACATCTGCGGGGTGGTGTGGACTTGTTGGGCCAAATGGCCTGTTCCGACACTGTAGGGATTCTAATTCTTAGGGTGTCACAGATGGAAACATGATCACTAGTGGCAGAGTGATGAAGACTGAAGATGCATCAGAGGCCAGAATTGCAAGAGGGCTGTACAGAAAGAATGGATTGCAAGGGCCAAAATCATGAATTCTAAATAAGTGTGAGAATTTTGCAATAGGGAATGTTGTTTCCACACTTCAGTGAATACAGGCTCAGATAACCCAATCTCTCCTGGTATAGCAAACTTGTCATCCTAATCAGTCTTGGGAATCTTCATGGCACTCCATGTGTAGCAGGTATATCTTTTCTTAAGGAAACCAAAACTGTACTCAATTCATTGGGGTCCCTCCAAGGGCCCTGTGCAACACCCATAAAATGTCCTTGCTCCTGTATTCAAACCCTCATACAATGAAGACCAGCAGTCCATTTACCATTTTAAAACATGCTGCACCTGTATGCTTGCTTTCAATGAACTATGCACAAGGACACCTTTGTATATCAATATTCTCAATCTATCCCCATTTAAATAACACTCTGCCATCCTGTTTTTACAAATAAATTCATACCGTATCCATCACCTATTTGCACACTCAGAGATCATTTCTAAATTGCTTCGAAACCTCTTTAACAATAACTTCAATTCCCCATCTTGAGAATCTCTTGGCTTCTTATTGGAGCCTTCATTCAATGAAGTTAACTTTCACAGCTTCTTATAAAACCTTCAGGATTTTAACTGAACACTCCTGTTTGGAGACTATGAAGGTAAATTCCTTGTACTGAAATAACCTCTTTCTTAACAATTCTAAATGATCTCTCTTTCACAGGAACAATTGTTTAACACATACAGATTCATCCACAACCTTTGCAAAATCTCACAAACTGAAAATGAAAGACTTTTTGTTCCCCAAGTTGTGAAGGCTTTCCTCTAATCAAAAGAGAAACAAATCAATCTCTTACCTTCCAAATGGAAAACCAAATGCACAACTGTATACTTTGTCCATTGACAAACTCTCCCAATGAAAAGAAGATCCCGTTACACATCAGGAATTCTTTCACTTTTACTGTTTCTAAAATAAATCACCATGGCTACGTAACAAGTTATTCATCGAACCCCTTCAGACACACAGACAAAAACCCACATGTCACTAGCTAAATTCCAGCTGTAAAATAAATCATATTCAAATACAAATAAATCACACAGCTTTCATCACACTGTCCCATAAAGAAGAATGAAGATTTATTTTTAAGAGGCAGTTACATTACATATCAGAAATATTTTAATATTACTTCTGTGACAAATGAACAGTAATAATATATTGATCCTAAACATAAAATGAGTCACGAGTTATGAGTTTTACATAGGTCCATGAACTGCACATCACCCAGTCTCTTTCAAATGTGCTCTTGATTAAAACTATTAAAGAGGGAGGTGATGGCCTACTAGTATTATCACTGCAATGTTAATCTAGAGATCCGAGTAATGTCTGGGGACCTGGATTCAAATCCTGCCACGGCAGATGGTGGAATCTAAATTCTTGAAATATCTGGAATTAGGAGTCTAACGATGAGCATGAATCGATTGTTGGAAAAACCAACCTGGTTCATCAATGCCCTTTAGGGAAGGAAACTGCTATCCTTGCATGCTCTGGTCTACCTGTGACTCTAGACCCACTATGTTAACTGTCCTCTTGGCAATTAGGGATGGGCAATAAGTATTGGCCTAGCCAGTGATAGCCACCTCCTGTAAATGAATTTAAAAAAGGTAACATTTACTCAAAATGATGTAGAGCCACCCCAAGGCTCACTGTGTGCTTTTCCACTCTAGATTTATTTTTCTGATGTGTTTTGTTGAAAATAAATGATTGGCCATTTGACCCCCATCTCATCATCATGCAGTGAAGCAGCACCACGGCAAAGTCACTGGCATCAAGAGGCAGATGGAATGGCCTCACATAACACGCAAGACTATGTTATCAGCACAAGTTTCACATTTTGAAAGGCACTTTTACATTCTTTTGCCCATTCTCAATTTTCTGCCTGTATTCAACAAATTAATTGAAGGTGCAACAGCAACAGTGCTATAGTTCAGAATAAACTTGCAATAGGATCCAGTCATCGTGACATAATACGGTATTTCATGTTTCACCATAAGCATGGAAGATCCAGTGTAGCTAGTATTTGTACTTCTCCAGGTCCATGTTCCACAGTGTGGTCCAAATAAATCATCTTTGTATTGACTAATTCACTCTTGGCCAGATTTATAACCAAGTTGACTTTTAGCAGCCATTTGAGTCAAATGTTGTAAATGCTCTTCCCAGGTTTCGTCAAAACCAATCAAATCATCAATCTAAGCAACAGTTACAGAGTCCTTCAATGATTTTCTTGGTTAATCATTGAGATATTGTTCGTTCCAAACAGCATGACTTTCCACTGCCAAGGCCCATCCAGTCTTACAAAAACCAATATTTCTCCATCTCTATCAATCAACAGATCTTTTTAGCATGTTGATTTTTGTGACTAATTATGCATGTCCAATTCAATCAATGCCGTCCTTCAGTCTTCGAATCGAATAGAAGTTCACTTTTGTTTCTGTGTAGGCATTGTCATAATCAGTACTAAATCTTGGTGAGTCATGCGGTTTCTGCCCTGTTACAATAGGTTAATCCCAGTTTGAATGATTCCATTCCATAATGTCATTGTCCATTATCCACGGTGAGCTGAATCTCATTGGATAGAGATAGTTAATGATGTTACCTCCCCCACATTACCATCATGTAAAGTCAAAACTATTTCTCCAGCCTATCCTCACAAACTGATTTATAATTCTGTAAGTCTACCTAAAGCCAATGTAAAACGTAATGCTATCTAATCTTTTAAGCACCTCTGTGTTTTCCAATCCGTTTATTGGATGGTCAACTTTCAGTTTCTGATTCATTCTCCATTTGATCTGATATTTCTAGCTCACGCCTTACTGTGGTCAATAAGTGCCCTTTCTTTCTGTCTGTCATCACTGTCAGTACAGTTTTATAACATGGCCCTTTCGCTCTCTCTTCTGCTTGGGGTACTCACAACATAATTTACTTGATTGAGTTTCATTTTGAGTCCAACCAGTTCATGCCAACCATAATCCCAAACTAAACTAGTTTGCCTACTCCTGGTCCATGTCCCTCCAAACCTTTCCTATTCATGTATTTGATAAGTCTTGATTTAATACATTCCAGTCAAACCCACTTTTAATGGTTCATCAGAGAGAGGTAACTACATTAACACTCCATCAACAACCTTTCAAACTTTGGACTTGCTATCTGCCCTAGTTTTCATTGTTGAGCACCTTTCAAATGCATTTGAGCCAGTTCACAGGTTTTGGTCAGTTTTTCTCTGGACTGTCATTTCTGAACTGTGGTTTATCAACTGAAGATAATTGATCGTCTCACTTCATACCTATTTATTAGTTCAAAAGGACTAAATCAATAGAATCGTTAGTATTGTCCCTACATGCTCATAGAAACAAACAGCTAGGGAGGTCGAGCACTGCTGTCTCACAGCGCCAGGGACCTGGGTTCGATCCCATCCTTAGGCGACTGTCTGGGTGGAGTTTGCACATTCTGCCTGGGTTTCCTCCGGGTGCTCCAGTTTCCTCCAACAGTTCAAAGATGAAAAGTTAAAAATCACACAACACCAGGTTATAGTCCAACAGGTTTATTTTGAAGCACTAGCTTTCGGAGCGCTGCTCCTTCATCAGGTGGTTGTGGAGTATAAGATCATAAGACACAGAATTTATAGCAAAAGCTTACAGTGTGATGTAACTGAAATTATATATTGAAAAAGACCTGGATTGTTTGTCAAGTCTCTCATCTTTTAGAATGACCATGTTGGTTTCAGTTCTTTCACAAGTAAATTGTAAAACGTTTTTTAAAAGTTACATTCTCAAGTGAACTTTAATAATTGGTGTCATGTCGACCCAGATAATGCAATGAAAGTGTGAACTTCTCTCTGTGAGGATGTCTGTGCCAC
Organism: Chiloscyllium plagiosum; assembly: GCF_037043375.1. Classification (NCBI taxonomy): domain Eukaryota; kingdom Metazoa; phylum Chordata; class Chondrichthyes; order Orectolobiformes; family Hemiscylliidae; genus Chiloscyllium; species Chiloscyllium plagiosum. The sequence continues at coordinate 16,715,716 of NW_028270180.1, forward strand.
AATGGTAGACTGATTCTAATCTAAAAAATGGATTTACAGAATCTTCCATGGATTCATGCAGCATTTGAGCAAAATAAAATGTAATTCTGCAAGTACAAATTCACCCCCACAAACTTATATGTGTACGTGTGTGAGAGTGTGTGTGTGTGGTGGGGGAATTATGAGTGTCTGTGAGGGATTATGTGTATGTGTGAGAGTGTGAGTGTAAAGAGGTATAAGTCAGAGATGATGTGTGTGGGAGTGTATGTGTGAGTGTATGAGAGAGGGTCTGCATGAGTGTGTGTGTCTGTAAGAGAGTGTATGAAGGAGTGTGTGTATAGTGCAATGGGGTCACCTGTAGTGTGACATGAACCCAAGGTCCCGGTTGAGGCCATCCCCTTAGGTACCGAACTTGACAAGAGCCTCAGTTCGGCCGGCCACTTTGCTTTGTTGCCTGTTCTGAAGTCTGCCTTGGAGGACATTCACCCGAAGGTCAGAGGTCGAATGCCCCAGACCGCTGAAGTGTTCCCTGACTGGGAGGGAACATTCCAGTCCATTGATTGTTGTACGGTGCCCATTCATCCATTGCCGTAGCCTCTGCTTGGTCTCGCCAATGTACCATGCCTCAGGGCAACCTGCCTGGAGCATATGAGATAGATAACGTTGGTTAAGTCATGTCTACCGTGCCAAGGTTGTATGGTATTGTCCTGAAAGCTTGACAGTTTGCTACAAACAATCCAAAGATGTGCAGGTTAGGGTGGATTGGCCATGCTAAGTTGCCCATAGTGTTCAGGGATGTGCCAGAGGTAAATGTAGCGTAATTGGGCAGGGGAATGAGTCGGTGTGGACTTGTTGGGTTGAAGGGCCTGTTTCCACAGTATAGGGATTCTATGATTATCCCAATGGTTAGGTCATTCTTGTCAATCAATTCTCAACACATTCCTCAAAATTCGAAGCTATCTTTCCAATGCATCTTGAGACTTCAAACTCGCACACCTCTTGATCGCTCTACGAGGAGGCAGAATAGACTTGATGGGCTAAATGGCCTCCTTCTGTGCCACAAATGACCATATGACCATCCTAACCCAGAAATATGTTGTGGTTCCTTCATTGACCGTGAGCTAACATCCTGGTACTTTCCCATTAACAGCACTGTCGGAGCACCTTGATGAGATAGGCCACAACAGGTCAACAATGTGGCTCACCAGCCCCTCCCCAAATGTTGGCCTTGTCAGCAATGTCTACATCCCATGAATATCCATTAAAAAAGTGCTCCTGCTGCAACATGCAATTGGTTCTTTGATGAATTAATCCTACTCATGTATTGGATGTCCAATCAAGTTTTTGATCACTGTATCTGCAATGAAGAACTTCTGGATATCAATCTTAAATGTGTGTTTTGATCTAATCATAGAATCATTCTAAAGTAGCTCAGGAAGAGACCATTTGGCCCACCAAGCCTGTGCCGGCTAAGTGGTCAAACTATCCAATTAACATTCTTTCCTCCAATTTGGAATGGAATTCCTTTCTCATTGCCTTCCGATCTAACATGGCAAATCTTCTGGTCTTAGGTTCGGCCATACATTTACATATATCTCCCTGATTGCCTGTTAAACGTCAGCTTTCACACATTTATCCCGGTGACTAAGGTTAGGAGTTAACCTTGCCATTCTTCACCTCCCACGGATGTATACATTGCATTTTTTAGCAATTACACTGCCAGCTAAATATACTCTAACATTTCCTGTTGTGAGCTCTCAGTATTTGTACCTATGACAAGTTATCTTCCATCTCTCGAGCCACATCCAACCAAGGATGCTATAGCAGTTCCAAAGACAGCCTCTTTATTTCCAATGACCTCCATGTTACAAACCTGAATTTCTTGTCCATCAATCTTCACCTGGTCTTTTGCAAACTGTCCATATTGGACTTCAATATCACTGAATTCCTACAGTGTGGAAGCAAACCATTTGGCCCAACGAGTCCACACATCGACTCTCCAAAGAGCATCCCACTCACACCCACCCCCCTAACCTATCCCTGTAACGCTGCGTTTCCCATGGCTAACCTGTACATCTTTGGACTGTGGGAGGAAACCCACACAGACACACAGAGAACGTGCAAACTCCACACAGATTGTCACCCAAAGGTGGAATTGAACCGGAGTCTCTGGTGCTATAAGGCAGCAGTGCTAAACATTGAGCCACCGTGCTACCTCTCTCTCTCTTTCTCTCTCTCTCTCTCTCTGAAGGTCAGAGATGTTATCACAACCTCTGGAGTGTATGGGTCTTGATCCTGGAATCCCTGGTTAAGAGGTAGGGACACTACCACTGTGCCATAAGTAAGACCATAAGACCTAGGAGCAGAAATTAGACCATTCAGCCCATCAAGTCTGCTCCACCATTCAATCATATCTGATACGTTTCTCAACCACACTCTCCTGCTTTCTCGCTGTAACCCTTAATCCCCTTGATACTCAAGAACCTATCTATCTCAGTTTTTAATATACTCAACGACCTGCCCTCCACAGCCTTTGGTGGTAGTGAATTCCATAGATTCCCCACTCTCTGGCTGAAGAACGTTTCTCCCTATCTCCATTCTAAAAGGTCTTCCCTTTGCTCTAAGGCTGTGCCCTCGGGTCCTCGTCTCTCCTACTAATGGAAACACCTTCCCAACATCCACACTGTCCAGGCCGTTCAGTATTCTGTGAGTTTCAATTAGCACCTGACTTTCTGTAGTATGGGCAGAACCCAGGGCAACGGTGGTTTATCAATGCGAATAACCTAGTCCCCAAGAGGTCACGTACAGTACTTGAGATGGGGCTGGGGCCATTGTGTTTGGGTTGGGAGCCAAGGTGGGGGGATTGCGGGCTGGGATTTCTGTCCACAACCTTGAGCTTGTTTAACTTCCTGAAGGCTAGTACAATTGCAATATTTAAAAGGCATCTGGATGGGTATATGAATAGGAAGGATTTGGAGGGATATGGGCCAGGCGCTGGCAGGTGGGACTAGATTAGGTTGGGATATCTAGTCAGCATGGACCGAAGGGTCTGTTTCCGTGCTGTACATCTCTATGACTCCATGACTCTATCATCATCTTCACTATCTACGTGATAACTGTATCAGATAATGTGAGATAAGCCGTGTTAACATTTCAACAATCCAAGGTGTCTGCCTTGGAAAAGAAAAGTCAACCTGGTCATAGGTGCTATGGTACATCACTGGAGCAAGTAGGGCTTGAACTTAGGCCTCCTGGCTGAAAGGCAGGGACACTGCCACTGCACCACAAGAGCTCCTGCTATCTGGTTAAATATTTTGAATGAATGATTTTACTGTCACATGTATTTTACACTGAGAAAAACAGTGAAAAGCTTTCCCACTGTTATCATGATCGGGTGTCATTTTGAATAGCTTACGAATAAGAAAAAAATAGAAAGATATAGATTAAGGAGAGTCCATCAACCTTGAGCCTCACTCGCTATTTATAGTAAAAGTGATAACACAGTAACTTCCAGGTTTTTATTTGTTTTGTTTGATAATAGCAGCAAGAGTAAGCTGTTCACTCCTTGGAAAAAGTGAGGACTGCAGATGCTGGCGATCAGAGTCGAGAGTGTGATGCTGGAAAAGCATGACAGGTCAGGCAGCGTCCGAGGCCCCATTCCTGATGAAGGGCTTTTGCCTGAAACGTTGACTCTCCTGCTCCTTCTAGAGGAGAGTCTCCTGACCTGCTGAGCTTTTCCAGCACCAAACCCTCGACACTGTTCACTCCTTGGAGCCTGTTCTGCTGCTCAGACCAAATTCCATTTTAATCTTTCACAGTAATACGTGAACAAATCTGGTTTAAGTATTCTGATTTGTACAGGGGCACCGACTGACAAGAGATGTAATCTGAGCATTGCACACTTAGACCTGTGCTCCTGCAACTACAACACAGCGAGTGGTCAGGGACTGCAGTGCACTGTCTGAGTGTGTGGGAGCCACAGGTTCAACTGAGACATCCAGAAAGTGGTATCAAGTTGTTTTTATTTTGGATTACAGGGAGAAGGCAGGTAAATAGCATGAAGTGAGCTGGTCATCTGTAGATGTGGTGGGCTAACTGTCCTCCTTCTGTCCTCCAACAATTCCTCAATTGTGCATTATCCAACTATTCAATAATTGTGGGGTAACACTAATGAGTCCAGTTACATCAGAACAGGGGAGTCTTGTCTTCTGCCCATTGTGTGCCTCCCACAAACTGAACACAAAGGCAGGATAACTTTATTCCAGAGGCAGTGAATATAAAACAAACAGGGCAGGACTGATACAGTTAATGGTAGGATCTAGGGTAGTGTTACAGAATAAGAGAGACCTAGGGGTTCAGTACATAATTCTTTGACGTTTGCATCACACACACAGATAGGATGGTTAAGAAGGCGTTTAGCATACTTGCCTTCATTGCTCAGACCTTTGAGTATCGGAGTTGAGGCGTGATGTTGAGGTTGTACAGAATGTTGGTGAGGCCTCTTCCAGAATACTGTGTCCAGTTCTGTTCTCCCTGTTGTAGGAAGGATATTATTAAATCAGAAAGTTCAGAAGAGATTTACTAGGGTGTTGCCAGGAATGGAGGGTTGAGTTATAAGGAGAGGCTGGATAGGCTGGGACTGTTTTCACTGGAGTGAATAAGGTTGAGGGGTGACCTTATAGAGGTTTATAAAATTGTGAGGGGCATTGATAAAATGAATGGTAGATGAATTTTCCCTCAGGTAGGAGATTTCAAGACGAGGGGTATATTTTTAAGGAGGGAGGAGAAAGATTTAGAAAAGAAAGAAGGAGCAACTTTTTTATATGGGGAATGGTTCGTGTGTGGAATTAACTTTTTGAGGAAGTGGTGGATGTAGGCACAGTTACACAATTTAAATGACATTTCAATAAGTTCATCAATACGAAATGTTTGGAGGGATATGGGCCAAGCACAGGCAGGCTGGAGTTGTTTAGTTTGGGATTATAGTCAGCATGGACTATTTGGACTGAAGGGTCTGTTTTTCCTGCTGTATGACTCTGCGAGTCTATGTCAAGTAATGGCTTTGTTCCAGACACATAAATGAAACATCAAATCTTGCCCATAATAATACAAAAATAACACCCCTTTTTTATTCATAGAATCATAGAACCCTTACAGTGCAAAAAGAAGCTATTCAGCCCATTAAAAAGCATCCCATTTGGAACCATCTCCCACCCCAACCCCATAACTCCACATTTACCATGGCTAATCCACCGAACCTGCACATCTTTCTCCATAGATTATCTCATTAGACTTAAAAGCAGTTGAGCCAAAGTTCAGATTGATGTCACCCATCTTCCTCGCCTGCCACACACTGAGATGGAGTCAGCTCATCGCTGTGTTAGGCTTGCAGGCCTCCCCATGATGTAGGGTGTCCTTTAGCTTTCAGTGTCTTTCCCATGGGATGTGGGCACTGCTAGAGAGGGCAGCACTCCTTGCCCATCCCTAACTGTCTGAATTAGAATGTTTTCTTGTATCCTGGCGGGATGTGAACCTACAACTCCAGAGTATTCGCCTGCACCCTTGCTGATAACTAGTCTAGTGACACTGGCACAATATCACCAGCCCACAACAAAAGGAAGAGGAACATTTGCAAAACAATGTGGAGTCATGCAGCTCATGAACTCAACACACCTCTCCTGGCTTCCGATCTTTGCAAACACAGAATCCCTGCAATGTGGAAGCAGGCCATTCAGCTCACCGAGACCACACTGACCCACCCCATCCCTGTCTCTCCCATGGCTAAGCCACCAACCCTGGACACTATGGGGCAATTTACCGTGGCCAATCCACCTAAACTGCACATCTTTGGATAGCGGGAGGAAACCAGAGCACCCGGAGGAAACCCACGCAGACGCGAGGAGAACGCACAAACTCCTCACAGACAGTCGCCCAAGGCTGGAATCGAACCTGGGTCCCTGGAACTGTGAAGCAGCAGTGCTAACCACTCTGTCACTATGCCACCCCTACATCACACCCACACAAAGAGCTGCCCACTCTGCTAGAGCCCACCTTCCATATCGATGCCCCATATGAAGAAGTCCATGAGCAAGCTCTCGCAGAGGACACGCCTTTTGGACGAAGGAATGAGAAATATGGGAAATCAGAAACACATCTTTGTGACAGACCCCAAGTGTTGAATACGCTGGGAATCCAGGTCCACACTGAGGCCGGGAGCTTGAGTCTACGCTGAGGCCGGGAGTTCGTGTCTACGCTGAGGCTAAGTGCTCAAATCCACACTGAGGCCGAGAGTTTGAGTCCACGCTGAGGCCGGGAGTCCAAGTCCACACTGAGGCCGAGAGTTTGAGTCCACGCTGAGGCTGGGAGTCCAAGTCCACGCTGAGGCCGGGAGTCCAAGTCCACGCTGAGGCCGGGAGTTCATGTCCACGCTGAGGCCGGGAATTCATGTCCACGCTGAGGCCGGGAGTCCAAGTCCACGCTGAGGCAGGGAGTTCATGTCCACGCTGAGGTTTAATCCCTGCACTTGCTGAGGTGAGTACGAGGAACTCTCCCCAGCTCTCCCCTCAACTGAAGTGTGGCAACCTTCAGATTAAACCACCACCAGTGATCTATCTGTCTCTCTCTAAAGGAAGAGCAGTCAGAGAGAACTTTTACAGTGTCAAAATCCCTTTCAAACAGCAACATGGCCCACAAACATCGACTGTTCACTGCCTCCTCACGTCAAACCAGAAAAGAAAGCTGACCTTGCTTGTATCCTGACTACAGTTGAAGAGCTCAAATCACCAATAGACATATTGAAGTTTTAATTAAAACACGTGTGTGTTTTATTTTAAATGAGGATGTGCAGCCAATAAATGATTGAAAAACACAATTTAGTAACTGTCTGGAAGGCCTGGTAGGTTATTCCTTAGCCTTGAGGGAGATCATGCAATGTCAAACCCGTTGGTTGTCAAGGAAGCTTCAAAGAGAAGGACGTCACAGAGAAAAAAGATCTGCAATCTGATCTGTAATTTCCGTGAGTTATTTTAGACTATTAACATTATGAGGGAAAAGACAACAGTCAGATCAAGAGGCACTTGTATAGTTTTCCCATTGAAGAAGAAACAAAAAGGGTTAAAAACCAGCTTCAACCATGGTCTGTGTGTGCTAGTGGATGGAGATGTGTCTATGAGTAGTATAGAGTCGAGAGTATGGTGCTGGAAAAGCACAGCAGACCAGACAGCATCTGAGGAGCAGGAGAATTGACGTTTTGGCAAAAGCTCTTCATCCGGAACGAGGCTTCCGGGATGAAGGGTTTTTTGCCCGAAACATCGGTTTTTCTGCTCCTCGGATGATGCCTGACCTGCTGCACTTTTCCAGCATCATACTCTTGACTCTGATCTCCAGCATCTGCAGTCCTCACTTTCTCCTATGAGGAGTACAGTTGAGAAAATCCCTAATCAAGCCATAAGTCATAGAGCGGCACAGCATGGAAACAGACCCTTCCGTCCAACTTTCCATGCCGAGCAGATATCCTAACCTAATCTAGTCCCATTTGTCAGCATTTGGCCTATCTCCCTCCAAGTCCTTCCTATTCATATACCCACCCAGATGCCTTTCAAATGGTGTAATTGCACCAGCCTCCACCACTTCCTCTGGAAGCTCATTCCATACATGCCAATAGAAAGAAATGAAGTCTCTCTCCAGCCTTTCTCTCTCTATCCCTCTGTCTCTCTCCCTGTCTCTGTCTCTCCCTTTCTCTCTGTTTGTCTCTCTGTGTTTTTCTCTCTCTCTCTCTGTCTCTCTTTCTCTCTGTTTGTCTCTCTGTGTTTTTCTCTCTTTCTCTCTGTTTCTCTATCTGTCTGCTTTTCTCTGTTTTTTTCTCTCTGTCTCTGTCTCTCTCTCTCCTTGTCTGTCTCTGTCTCTGTCTTTCTCTCTCTATGTCTTTGCTGAAAACCAGAAAGCAAGTGAAACCAAAGTTGAAAGTAAACAGGAGAAAATAACTTCAGCTGACTTGCAAAGCTAAACATCTCAAAATCAACAGCTTGCCCACAAACATCCAAGTCAGCCTAATAGCCACATCATCCCATCATCTGTTCTTCATGGCGACGGATTCAGGAATCGTTTTTAAAAATTGTGTCTATTTTTGGACGCCACATCTTAATTCTAATCTGTGTTTGCTTTTGTTGTTGAAATTGCTGGAAACATTCAGGAGATCTGGCAGCATCTGTGGAGAGAAATCAGAGTTGGGGGTGGCACGGTGGCTCAGTGGTTAGCACTGCTGCCTTACAGCACCAGGGACCCGGGTTCGATTCCAGCCTTGGGTGACTGTCTGTGTGGAGTTTGCACAGTCTCCCCGTGTCTGTGTGGGTTTCCTCCAGGTGCTCCGGTTTCCTCCCACAATCCAAAGATGTGCAGGTTAGGTGAATTAGCCATGCTAAATTGCCCATAATGTTAGGTGTATTAATCAGAGGGAAATGGTGGGTTACTCTTCGGAGGGTCGGTGTGACTGGTTGGGGTGAAGGGCCTGTTTTCACACTGTAGGGAATCTTACCTAATCTAATCTAATCTTAATGTTTCAGATCCAGTGAGCCTTCTTCACTCTGTTTCTCTTTCTCCACAGACTGGCTGAGTTTTTCCAGCATTTTCTGATTTTGTTGTACTGATTGGAACGAGACTATCCAGGTGGATCTCAGTGATCTAACCTGGTCCAATTAGGGAGTCCAGACTGTCAGATATAAACAGGGTTCTCAGAGATGTTCCTCACTCTAGGGGCTGGCTATGAGCTGGCTGGTCAGAGTGCATGTACTGTGCACGTGGAAATAAAGGGTAACTTCGTGACAGGATATCAGCCTCCATGGAGTTATTTCAGTTGCAGATTTCCAGCATTTAGTCATTGAGTTATAGAGATGTACAGCATGGAAACAGACCCTTCGGTCCAACCCGTCCATGCCGACCAGATATCCCAACCCAATCTAGTCCCACCTGCCAGCACCCGGCCCATATCCCTCCAAACCCTTCCTATTCATATACCCATCCAGATGCCTCTTAAATGTTGCAATTGTACCAGCCTCCACCACATCCTCTGGCAGCTCATTCCATACACGTACCACCCTCTGCATGAAAACGTTGCCCCTTAGGTCTCTTTTATATCTTTCCCCTCTCACCCTCAACCTAAGCCCTCTAGTTCTGAACTCCCCGAGCCCAGGGAAAAGACTTTGCCTATTTATCTTATCCATGCCCCTCATAATTTTGTAAACCTCTTATAAGGTCACCCCTCAGCCTCCGACGCTCCAGGGAAACAGCCCTAGCCTGTTCAGCCTCTCCCTGTAGCTCAGATCCTCCAACCCTGGCAACATCCTTCTAAATCTTTTCTGAACCCTTTCAAGTTTCACAACATCTTTCCGATAGGAAGGAGACCAGAATTGCATGCAATATTCCAACAGTGGCCTAACCAATGTCCTGTACAGCCGCAACATGACCTCCCAACTCCTGTACTCAATACTCTGACCAGTAAAAGAAAGCATACCAAACGCCTTCTTCACTATCCTATCTACCTGCGACTCCACTTTCAAGGAGCTATGAACCTGCACTCCAAGGTCTCTTTGTCAGCAACACTCCCTAGGACAATACCATTAAGTGTATAAGTCCTGCTAAGATTTGCTTTCCCAAAATGCAGCACCTCGCATTTATCTGAATTAAACTCCATCTGCCACTTCTCAGCCCATTGGCCCATCTGGTCCAGATCCTGTTGTAATTGGAGGTAATCCTCTTCGCTGTCTACTACACCTCCAATTTTGGTGTCATCTGCAAACTTATGTACCTCTTATACTCGCATCCAAATCATTTATGTAAATGACAAAAAGTAGAGGGCCCAGCACTGATCCTTGTGGCACTCCACTGGTCACAGGCCTCCAGTCTGAAAAACAACCCTCCACCGCCACCCTCTGTCTTCTACCTTTGAGCCAGTTCTGTATCCAAATGGCTACTTCTCCCTGTATTCCATGAGATCTAACCTTGCTAATCAGTCTCCCATGGGGAACCTTGTCGAACGCCTTACTGAAGTCCATATAGATCACATCTACTGCTCTGCCCTCATCAATCTTCTTTGTTACATCATCAAAAAACTCAATCAAGTTTGTAAGACATGATTTCCCATGCACAAAACCATGTTTACTATCCCTAATCAGTCCTTGCCTTGCCAAATACATGTAGATCCTATGCCTCAGGATTCCATCCAACAACTTGCCCACCACCGATGTCAGGCTCACCAGTCTATAGTTCCCTGGCTTGTCCTTATCACCCTTCTTAAACAGTGGCACCATGTTTGCCAACCTCCATTCTTCCGGCACCTCACCTGTGACTATCGATGATACAAATATCTCAGCAAGAGGCCCAGCAATCACTTCTCTCACTTCCCACAGAGTTCTTGGGTACACCTGATCAGGTCCTGGGGACTTATCCACTTTTAACCGTTTCAAAACATCCAGCACTTCCTCCTCTGTAATCTGGACATTTTGCAAGATTTCACCATCTATTTCCCTACAGTCTATATCTTCCATATCCTTTTCCACAGTAAATACTGATGCAAAATATTCATTTAATATCTCCCCCATTTTCTGTGGCTCCACACAAAGGCCGCCTTGCTGATCTTTGAGGGGTCCTATTCTCTTCCTAGTTACGCTTTTGCCCTTAATATATTTGTAAAACCCCTTTGGATTCTCCTTAATTCTATTTACCAAAGCTATCTTATGCCCCCATTTTGCCCTCCTGATTTCCCTCTTAAGTGTACTCCTACATTCTTTATACTCTAAGGATTCACTCAATCTATCTTGTCTATACCTGACATATGCTTCCTTCTTTTTCTTAACCAAACACTCAATTTCTTTAGTCATCCAGCATTCCCTATCCCGACCAGCCTTCCCTTTCACCCTGACAGGAATACACTTTCTCTGGATTCTTGTTATCTCATTCCTGAAGGCTTCCCATTTTCCAGCCGTCCCTTTACCTACGAACATCTGCCCCCAATCAGCTTTCGAAAGTTCTTGCCTAATACCGTTAAAATTGACCTTTCTCCAATTTAGAACTTCAACTTTTAGATCTGGTCTATCCTTTTCCATCACTATTTTAAAACGAATAGAATTATGGTCGCTGGCCCCAAAGTGCTCCCCCACTGACACCTCAGTCACCTGCCCTGCCTTATTTCCCAAGAGTAGGTCAAGTTTTGCACCTTCTCTCGTGGGTACATCCACATACTGAATCAGAAAATTGTTTTGTACACACTTAAGAAATTCCTCTTCATCTAAACCTTTAACACTATGGCAGTCCCAGTCGATGTTTGGAAAGTTAAAATCCCCTACCATAACTACTCTATTATTCTTACAGATAGCGGAGATCTTCTTATAAGTTTGTTTCTCAATTTCCCTCTGACAATTAGGGGGTCTATAATACAATCCCAATAAGGTGATCATCCCTTTCTTATTTCTCAGTTCCACCCAAATAACTTCCCTGGATGTATTTCCTGGAATATCCTCCCTTAGCACAGCTGTAATGCTATCCCTTATCAAAAATGCCACTCTTTTGCCTCCCTTTCTATCCTTCCTGTAGCATTTGTATCCTGGAACATTAAGCTGCCAGTCCTGCCCATCCCTGAGCCATGTTTCCGTAATTGCTAGGGGATATCCCAGTCCCATGTTCCTAACCATGCCCTGAGTTAATCTGCCTTTCCTGTTAGGCCCCTTGCATTGAAATAAATGCAGTTTAATTTATTAGTCCTACCTTGTCCCTGCCTGCCCTGACTGTTTGACTCACTTCTGTTCTCAGCTGTACCCGTCTCAGATCGATCTCTTTCCTCACTATCTCCCTGGGTCCCACCCCCCCACCTTACTAGTTTATATCCTCCCAAGCAGTTCTAGCAAATTTCCCTGCCAGTATATTAGTCCCCTTCCAATTTAGGTGCAATCTGTCCTTCTTGTACAGGTCACCTCTACCCCAAAAGAGATTCCAATGATCCAAAAATGTGAATCTTTCTCCCATACGCCAGCTCCTCAGCCATGCATTCATCTGCTCTCTCCTCCTATTCCTGCCCTCACTAGCTTGTAGCACTGGGAGTAATCCAGATATTACTACCCTTGAGGACCTCCTTTTTAAATTTCTGCCTAACTCTCTGTAATCTCCCTTCAGAGTCTCAACCTTTTCCCTTCCAATGTCATTGGTTCCAATGTGGACAATGACCTCCTGCTGGCCCTTCTCCCCCATGAGAACATTCTGCACCCTCTCTGAGACATCCTTGATCCTGGCACCAGGGAAACAACACACCATTCTGCTTTTTCTCTGCTGGCCACAGAAACATCTGTCTGTACCTCGGACTACAGAATCCCCTAACATAATTGATCTCTTGGAAGCCGACGTACCCCTCGTTGCATTAGAGCCAGTCTCAATACCAGAAATTTGGCTGTTTGTGCTACGTTCCCCTGAGAATCCATCACCCCCTACATTTTCCAAAACAGCATACCTGTTTGAAATGGGTATATCTACAAAAGACTCCTGCTCTAGCTGCCTACCTCTCTTACCCTTCCTGGAGTTAACCCATCTATGTGACTGTATCTGAGACTTGCCCCCTTTCTATAACTGCCATCCATCACATACTGTAGCTGTTGCAAATTCCTCATCGCTTCTATTTGTCTCTCCAACCGATCCACTCGGTCTGATAAGATTTGCATCCAACAGCATTTATGGCAGATATAATCCACAGTAACCCTTAAACTCTCTTTAAACTCCCACGTCTGACAAGAAGTACATATCACTGCAAAGGCCATTTTTGCTCCTTCACAATCTACAGACCCAGAAAATAACACGTCTTATTCCTCTACAAACACTGCCCCAGGTTAAATTAATAGCTATGGCTTATATTTTAAGTTTAATCAAGAGACTTATCTCCAAAAACATATAATTAAGAAAGAATCCACTATACTCACTATTGCAGCCTTTCTATTGGTCAGACTTAAAACAACAATTAACTTATCTGATTCTGTGCTGTGAACTTCACCCACAGTTCCTCCAAGATTAGTTGTGAATTTCACTGTTTGTTCATTTTCCCAGATGCACTCCGATGTCCAGCGACACACGAATTCAAACAGCAAAGGCGGTAACTGTGCAGGCTCGCGCTCGCTCTCGCTCTCGCTCTCGCTCTCGCTCTCGCTCTGGCTCTGGCTCTGGCTCTGGCTCTGGCTCTGGCTCTGGCTCTCTCTCTCTCTCTCTCTCTCTCTCTCCTGCACTGTCCTCACCGTGTGCTTCCTTTGTCTGCTCTTCTCCCTTTTAAACTGCTGTTGTTTCGATTTTTTTTTCCCAAAGTTCCAAAACAATGCAACAGCATATAAAACAGTAACTGCTGCTCCTGGAATTCGAGGAAATCCTCTCCAACACCTAAAATACCTCAAACAAAGGAGCAGCTCTTACAGCCAGAAATTTTTCCCTTCCTCCATCTTGGATTACCCAGAATCCTGTTTTTGCAGAGCTTTGGTTTTTCTCTTCATCAAAGAAAATGTGCCCTTTGTTGCAAAATGCTTATTGACATATACATTTGTACACTATTGCCTTCCTGACTTCCCTCTTGATCTTTATCTTCTTATGTAAAATGCATCAGGAAAATTAATAACTGTGAACATGCTGATGGGTGCTATTGAATCCCTCTGCCCCAGATATAGGTGACGTCAAGGTACAATGAACTGCGAATTAGTTTCTCATAAAGAAGTTAGATGTGATAAGGGACCTATCTCATGGGTGTAATGTAAAATCAGTAACTGGTTGGTGTGATGCCAGGATCTATTATTTAATCAAGCACAGCTATGCACAAACCAGAGTGAAACGTCTTATCAAACAATGAAATGTCTTGAGTGTGGCAGTTTAATGATTATGTTGTAGAATGGAGGATTAGAATAATGAAACTTACATCCAAATGTCACCTGGAGAATTTAAATGCAGTTCGTTCAATGAAATCAAGATTTGCCTCTCTGCAGTGAGGAAAGAGGCCATTTAGCCCATTGAGTCTACACTGACCGTCTCCAGAGCTTCGCACCTAGACCCACTCTCCTACCCCATTCCTGCAACCCTACGTTTCTCATGGCTAATACACATACATTGCACATCCTTGGATACTATGGGGTTATTTAACATGACCAATCCACCTAACCTGCACATCCCTGGACACTATGGGTAATTTAACATGGCCAATCCACCTAACCTGCACATCCCTGAACACAGTGGGTAATTTAACATGGCCAATCCACCTAACCTGCACATCCCTGAACACAGTGGGTAATTTAACATGGCCAATCCACCTAACCTGCATGTCCCTGGACACGATGGGTAATTTAACATGGCCAATCCACCTAATCTGCACATCCCTGGACACTATGAGCAATTTAACATGGTCAATCCACCTAACCTGCACATCCCTGAACACAGTGGGTAATTTAATATGGCCAATCCACCTAACCTGCATGTCCCTGGACACGATGGGTAATTTAACATGGTCAATCCACCTAACCTGCACATCCCTGGACACTATGGGCAATTTAACATGGCCAATCCACCTAACCTATACATCTTTAGAGGAAACCCACACAGACACAGGGAGAATGTGCAAACCCCACACAGGGAGTTACCCAAGGCTGGAATTGTACCTAGGTACCTGGCGCTGTGAGGCCACAATGCTAACCACTGAGCAACCGTGTAACCCAGAAGCAATAAGCATCTGTCGGCAATAGTGAACATGAGCTTACTGGACATGTGTAAATGGTAGGAAATGTACCACTTAGCTAGCTTGACAGGGAAACTGTCATCCTTACCTGGTTGGGCCTATGTGTGACTCCAGACCCACAGCAATGCCTGCCCACCCCCCGGGCAATAAATGCTGGCCTGACCAGCGACGCCCACATCCTGTGAATGATATGTGACTCTGGACCTATAGCAATGTTGCTGCCCCTGAAAAGGCCATGCAACATCAAAGTTGTGAAAAGTGAAAGCAAAATACTGCAGATGCTGAAAATAGTAGATAAACACAGAATCTGCTGGAGAAACTCCACAGGTCTGGCAGCAACTATGGGACTGTCAGTTCCGAAGAAGGCTCAAAATGTTAGTGCTGTTCCTCTCATCATTGATGCTGTCAGTCCTGCTGAGTTTCTCTAGCATTCTCTGTATTTGTCAATGAGAAACACGCATTTGATTTTAATAACTGCAAATCTGTGTTGGGCATAAGAAAGAATCAGCAATGGTTTCTTCAAAGATTAAAAACAAGGAATTAATTTTGATATTTCAACCATTCACTTCCTCATGCTTACGCCAAAGAGCATCTATAGTGCATTAACGTCACACTGAACCTACGCATGGAGACAGTAGGGTTTTATTTTGGGATAAGGTCAAAGGAAAAACAACAACACTTGCATATAAATGTGGATGAGTAAACTATGGGTAATGAGAGGAATTCAGGTGGAAATTAAATGGCACATGGGACTGGAAATCAGAAATTTGAAATATGTTATGGCTTATTCCAAGGAATTTGGAAAGAGAATTGGGAAGGTAAGTTGTTGACTCATAGAATTGCCAAGACAAAATAGCTCAGGAGAAGTATCAATAGACAATGAGTCCTCAGGAACAGAATTCCTAAATGAAAACTTTTCGTGAGGAGAGTTGCAAGTTTTTTTTAACTACTTCCTTCCCCAATGACAAGTGTTCACTATTTGCTCCCTTCTGAAAGAAAATGGTCTCTAATGGATATTATAGTCTAGCCACCCAGGCCCCAGGCTTTGGAGTTTCCCTTTCTAGATCATCCACCTCTTAGCTGCTTTGAGTTCCTCCTTAAAAACCTTTTCTTTGACCAAGCTTTCGAGCTCTTCATCGTCTCTTTTCCTTCACCTCACAAGTTGTCTGCAAAGCCACTTTGTCTACTCGAAAGCAACTTGTTAGCATTGTCAACACCCTGTCAACTCAGAGATAGACAGGCAGGAGGCTGGAAGAACACAGCAAGCCAGGCAGCAACAGGAGGTGGAGAAGTCGATATTTCGGGTGTAACTCTTCTTCAGTCCTGAAGAAAGGTTACCAGCTGAAACGTTGACCTCTCCACCTCCTGATGCTGCCTGGCTTGCTGTGTTCTTCCAGCCTCCTGCCTGTCTATTTTGAATTCCAGCATTTGCAGTTATTTTTAATCTATGTTAACTCAGGGAGCCAGGAAATCTCACTTGGCTTCACTTTGGCATCAGGCTAGGCCCGAACACTCGATCCATGCTCGGTCATTTGAATCTGTGTTGATCGTGTGATAAACAGGTGATAATGAATAGGCTACACATCCGCCCACTTTCATTTCCATTGAAGTCAGAGCGACAGGTCAGATTGCCTCAGCTTTCTGTTCGACAGTGTGTCTAGATTTCTGTGCTCAGGTTTGCAGATTAAGTCTTCTCTATTACCTCCTGCTTTAGGGCAGCAAAAGTAGTACCAATGGAGCTTTGGTTAACAAAGCTCAAAAAGTGGGCATGGCAAAGAGGACCCTTATTGAGACAATTTTATCATTTGAAAGAATACTTCTATTAATGACAGAATGCACGGTAGTCGCATGAAGCACACATGCTGAGCTTCATATTGCACACCAGTCGTAACTAAGACTTCCTGCAGTGGGTTAAGAAATCTAGAACACCTTATAAATCAAACCTTCATATACGAGAAGACTTGCTATTTATTGTCCTTCATCAAAATTAAAGTCAACTTAAAAAGCTGGAAAGTTCTGCTCTTAGCTGACATTGTTATCTAACCCCTGAGTTTGTTTTTCTCATTGTTCACTGTTACACTTATATTTATGTTACACTTATAAACTCTTAAGTTACACTATTGTAGTAAGAACTCTGAAGTTGCAGACACCTCATTGAGTCATATAGGCCTATGGCACAAAAAAAGGGCTCTTCATCCATTGATTTATATAATTGATTTGGATGTGAACATAGGAGGTATGGTTAATAAGTTTGCAGATGACACCAAAATTGGAGGGGTAGTGGACAGCGAAGAAAGTTACCTCTGAGTACAATGGGACTTTGATCAGATGGACCAATAGGCCGAGGAGTTTAGTCTAGATAAATGTAAGGTTCTACATTTTGATAAGGCAAATCAGGGCAGGAGTTAATGGGAAGGTCCTGAGGAGTGTTGCCAAATAAAGAGAGCTTGGGGTGCAGGTTTATAGTTCTTTGAATGTGGAGTCACATGCAGACAGAGTAGTGAAGCAGGCATTTGGTACACTTGCCTTTATTAGTCAGAGCATTGAGCACAGGAGTTGGGAGGTCATGTTGTGACTGTGCAGAATGTTGGTTAGGCCACTTTTGGAATACTGAATTCAGTTTTATTCTCCCTGCTATAGGAAAGATGTTGTTAAACTTGAAAGCATCCAGAAATTATTTACAAGAATGTTGCCAGGGTTGGAGGGTTTGAGCTATAGAGCAAGGCTGAATAGGCTGAGGCTGTTTTCACAAGAGCATTGGAGGCTGAGGGGTGACTTTAGAGACATTTATAAAATCATGAGGGGCATGGATTGGGTGAATAGACAAGATTCCTGAAGAAGGGCTAATGCCCGAAACGTCGATTCTCCTGTTCCCTAGATGTTGCCTGACCTGCTGCGCTTTTCCAGCAACACATTTCCATCTCTGAATAGACAAGGTGTTTTCCCCAAGGTAGGGGAGTTCAAAACTAGAGGGCATAGGTTTAAGGTGAAAGAGGAAAAATATAAAAGGGACCTAAGAGGTAACATACTCATGCAAAGGGTAGTGTGTGTTTGGAAAGAACTGCCTGAGGAAGTGGTGGAGGCTGATACAATTACAACTGTTAAAAGGCATTTGGATGGGTTCATGAATAGAAAGGGTTGAGAGGGATATGGGCCAAATGCTGACAAATGGCTCTAGATTAAGTTAGAATATCTGGTCAGCATAGATGGGTAAGACTGAAGGGTCTGTTTCTGTGCTGTGCATCTCAGTGACTGTGATTCTATAAGTCGACGCTGGACAAGAACAAGCATCACAATTCCCTATTAGGTCTCATGGTCGCCATACTTAATGTCAACTTGTTGTTAGACATTAGTGAATCCTAAATCCTGGATTAATTTAAAAGGGGTTGTTTCATTATTTGAGGAAATACATTTGGAATGGAACAAGTGACTGACCAACATTCTTCAGTCAGAATTTATGATATGGGTAATCATCGGTTAAGTGGCTGAAGATGGTAACAAAATCTGTCCGGATGTGTAATGGACCAATGACTCCCTACAACTTGTTTCCAACTACCTGGAGGGTGAATGCCTATGCCTTTGACGTGTGTTAAGAATAATGAATGAATCAAATTACGTGGTTAGAAAAACAATCAGGAAATGCTCAGTTCAGCAAAACAAAGCTAGTTAGCAAATACCTGAGACTAAAAATGTGATGACAATGCTACTCTTTTAGCTGGTTTCAGGCAGTTGCACACAGCATTAAACATGTTCGCAGTCAGATTTGGGAAAATGCCAAAAGAAGTATGAATGTAATCTGTGTAAGTTGCTGAGCAGTAAACACCACTGAAAGGAATATTTACCCCTTGCACACATTAGGACCAAGACACAAGGCAAGACACCAAACTTTGAGAGGGAACACAGTTTAGGCAGCATTAAAAGAGAGTGCTGATTGGCTGGACTGCGGTTCCATGGAGATACAGCAGGATCTGCTATCTGTCAATCTGACTAACATCAGAGCTGGTGAGTAAAATCTGATTAGTCATGTGTTGCCATGGGAAATGCAGCAAGGAACAGTAGTTTACATAACCCTGTCTCAATGAAGAAGTTGCCCTGTATGAACAAATAAATTTGTCGACACAGAACACAGTCCAGTGTGTGAACATATGGAGCCCCCAGCACTTAAGCTTGTGAGCCCATCTGATAACCTTCACTTGGTTTCCAGTGTAATTCTTAGCACCATCTGGATTATTTAGCAAATATGGTCCAATAGCAGAATGATATCTAAAACTGGAATCTATGTTCTGGGTTTTGCAAGCATGAGCTGTTGGCACACTGCCCACTGTGGACAATCAGAGGGATGTTGTTTGATCCAGTCTACTAGTCTTTGAGATACACAGTCTGGCATCTGTGTAAACCACATTACTCCTTTATAGAGCAGACAGAGTGCCCTTCTGAGTTGATGAAAGTATCATGTTTGCTGTAAAGGCAGTAATCTGAGGCAGCTAGTTGGTCAGAGCATTGAGTGTTGGATTTGGGACATAATGTTACAGCTGTACAAGACATTTGGTGAGGCCACTTTCAAAATACTGTGTACAATTTTGGCTGCCCTGCTACAGGAAGGATATTGTGAAACTAGAAAGGGTACTGAAAAGTTTTTACAAAGGATTTTGCTGGGTTTGGAGGGTTTGAGATACAAGGATGGACTGGGATTTTTATCCCTGGAGCGTCAGAGGCTGAGGGGTGGCCTCATAGTGGTTTATAAAATCATGAGGAGCATAGATACAGTGAATAGCCCATGATCTCTTTCCCAGGGTAGAGGAGTCCAAAACTAGGTTTAAGATGAGAGGAGAAAGATTTAAAAGGGACCTGAGGGGGCAACCTTTTCATGCAGAGGGTGGTGCGTGTGTGGAATGAGCTGCCAGAGGAAGTGGTCAAGATGGGTACAATTATAACATTTAAATACTGGAGAGGTACATGGATAGGAAGGGTATAGAGGAATGTGGACTAAATGCTGGCAAATGGGACTAGATTAATTTAGGATATCTTGTCGGTGTGGATGAGTTGGACCAAAGGATCTGTCTCTGTGCTGAATGACTCTATGACTCTACGTGTGCCTGAAGGGATTACACACGATATTAAAACAGAGTCCACCTTTACATTGCTGAGGGAATTGGATCAATAGTTGAAGAAAACTTTAAAAGAAGAGAAATGGATTTCAATTACATTGATTTGATGTCAGCCATATCCCAGTTGGTGGCGTGAGTGTTGCTCTGTGGTTATTAGTTTGTGGACTCTCTCCAGGTTTCTAACCACCACTCTGGGCCAACACACCAGCAATGCTGAAATATTGATGCATTGTCAGAGGTGCTATCTTTTCATACAAAACATTAAATCAGCATTTCCCAGACTATATTCCAAAATGATCCTGTTTTAACATGACCCCAGATGACAACAAAAGCAATAAAGCAGTACAATAACATTCCATATATAATGTTCAACATTGCTGGTATTTTGGCCCAGAGTGGTCATTAGATGTCTGAAGAGAATCTACAAACTTACAGCCACAGATCAAAACTCACACCATCAACTGGGATATAGACAGACAGGAGGCTGGAAGAACACAGCAAGCCAGGCAGCATCAGGAGGTGGAGAAGTCGACGTTTAGGTGTAACCCTTCCTCAGCACTGGGATATGGCTGACATCAAAGCAATGTAATTTGGAACCCAGGTCATTCCAGATTGCCAGGGTCATTCTCAGACCAACTGCAGTTCAGCAGCACAGGCATCACCACTAGGTTTGTGATCAGCGTCAGACTCAGTGAAGTGACCACTGGCAGGAGCCTGCAACCTGGAGTAAGAGACAAACAGGACAAGGGCAGGGGCTGGGTGTTGGTGTTGGGCTTAGAGGAGATGGAATGTCTCCTTCTACCCCGAGGTCCATGTTTTGCAATCACTTTGGAGCAAAGTAGCATCACAGTCTGCTTCAATGTGAAAAGGTGCCCTCACTTTCACTTCCTGTGTTGCCCGAACAACATCACATCACCATGAAAGGCAAAATATTTGTTCATATTTGAGGAACTTTCTTCATTTGACAACCGGGAAAGGACTGCAATGCCCAGGTATTTCTCAGACCCCTATTCCAGAGACTCTCCCACCCACCATGGCCACAACTGGGTTTGTGTGGCCCACAGTTTGGGAACCAACGTATTAAAGCAAGACCCCCTCAGGTGAATAAAGAGGATTCAGATCCCCAGAACATTAGCAACAGAAATTGCAGCAGGTCTGGCAGTATCTGAGAAGAGAAATCAGGGTTCACGTTTCGGGTCAAGTGAGACCCAAAACGTTAACTCTGATTTCTCTCTGCACGGATGCTGCCAGACCTACTGAGCTTTTCCAGCAATTTCTGATTTTATTTCTGATTTACAGCATCTGCAGTGGTTTTATTTCTCTAGAACATTACCTGGGTCTCTGGATTAACAGTCAATGATATTATTGCTAGGCTGTCAACTCCCCTTTTACAGTTAACACTCGTCTGTGTTATGACTGTGACGAAATTCCTAAGATCAAAACCACTTTGGCCCATTTGAAAAGGACCTAAGTGAGGGACTGAAATGAGAACTTATGCAAAATTGAACAAGATTGTCTTTCTGGAAAAGGAAGGAATTGGGTTTCAAGTTCTCCTAAGTAAAAGACTGACAGGTGGAAAGAGTTGGAGATTGCAGACAGATACACTGGGCTAGGAGGGCTAGGTTCAAGTCTCATCTTCTTCAGAGTTGTTTTGTAACATCCAGAAAATAAGTCAATACGTTTGCGTTGCCATCTTTAGAATGAAATATTAAACCAAGCTCCCATTATCCTATCAGGTACAAATCCCATGATACTATGTAGCTAATTGCTTGAGTTCTCCCTATATTTGTCTCTTACAAACAAGTATTATTTTCCTCTGAAACACAGGAAAACTAAGCAAGATTCAGATTTCTATGCTACTTTTCTAATCTTAATACTTTACAGTGAAAGTAATACTTTTGAAGTGTTGCCATTGTTGTGTGAAAACTTGCTCTTGCATTTCCCACAATTCCACAGTGGCTACATTTTAACAAATTCTCCATTGGTTGCAAAGCACATTGGGACAGCCTGAGGATGTGGAAGGCACTATAAAAATGCATCGCTTTCTTTTTAAAAAAAAATTCATTCAGAGGATGAGGGTGTCACTGTCATTTATTGCCCATCCCTGTGGGCCAGTTGGCACTTTCAATATCCTGATGAAGGTCTATTCCTGAAACATCGACTCTCCTGCTCCTCAGATGCTGCCTGACCTGTTGTGCCTTTCCTTTATCGACTCTGACTCCCCAGCATCTGCAGTCTTTACTACCTCCTATTTTTTATATCACAACAGTGGCCGGTCCAACAGGTACTTTCTTGGCTGCAAAACACATTAGGAGTGGAATTCTAAGCTCATGAGTGGCGCTATATAAATGCATTTTTTTTTCTTTTCACTCTTCTCTATGCATTTGCTGTTTGAAGCCAAAATAGGAAAAACACATCAAAGAATATTAATAGGGCCTGTTTGATGTGGTTAACGTGTGGGAGTTGATTAAACGTCGCTGTGTTATTTAGACTGGTTACTCGCTGTCGAGCTGCAGTCCATGTCTCTCTTGCTTGAAGCTCCACAAGGGATTTGCCAGAGTCCGGAGAGGAGACGGTGAAAATGCAGCGGAGATGTGGCACAGTTGCTGCAGGAATGAGACAAGCTAGACTCGGCAGCTCTGACAGTATTTGTGTGGAGTGAGAAACAGAGATGTCATTTCCAGCTAACAGCTTTACATCAGAAGTGTTCTTGTTGGACCACATGCTTAAAGGCATTTAGGTAAACCCAGATTATGGCAGCGAAGGAATGATACTCCTTAGTCATGCAGCGGTTTTCCAATCAAGCCTGCAGCTAATGAACAGCAAATTTATTTTAGTTCCTTAAGAGCCAGTGACGTGAACAGTGGTTAAAAAAGGACATTAGACATAACTGATGTTGATTCAACCATTTCTTGTCAAATAGGACTAACCTGTTAAACGACCAAACATGACATTGCACCAGACGTACTTTTGCCACACCTTGGTTGAGCTTCAGATTATTTGAAAGATGCAGATAGTTTCAAGTTGGACATGTGAATGGCAGCCCTCTCCACACACCTCAAGCCGTGCCCCTTCTCAGTTGATGTGTTGAAACAAATTCTTGCTTCAAATGAGGGAAAGAGAAGTACAGCACAGGAATAGGTCCTTTGGCCCTCCACGCCTGTGCCGATCATCATGCCTTAACTAAGGGCAGCGTGGTGGCTCAGTGGTTAGCCCTGCTGCCTCACAGTGCCAGAGACCTGGGTTCAATCCCAGCCTCGGGTGACAGTCTGCGTGGAGTTTGCACATTCTCCCTGTGTCTGTGTGGGTTTCCTCCCACAATCCAAAGATGTGCAGGTCAGGGTGAATTGGCCATGCTAAATTGCCCATAGTGTCAGATGCATTAGTCATGGGTAAGTATAGGGTAGGGGAATGAATTGCTCTATGGAGGATTGGTGTGGGCTTGTTGGGCCAAAGGGCCTGTTTCCATTCTGTAGCTAATCTAATCTAAATGAGAAAACAAACCTTCTGCTGTTATTCAGTCCGTCTCCCTGTACTCCCTCCCTGTTCATGGAACCATCCAGATGCCTCTTTAATGTCATCAAAGTGCCTACTTATACCACCTTTTCTGGCAGCGCGTTCCAGGCCCCTACCCCTCTCTGTGTGAAAACGTCTCTCACACATTTCCCTTAAACTTCCCCCCCTCTCACCTTGAACCCTGTGCCCCCTTGTCATTGAATCTTCAACCCTGGGAAAAAGAGAGAGAAAAACAAAGTCAGCATTTCACGTTCACTGACCCTTCGTGAAGGGTGGTATTTACGCTGATGTTGGGGTGGGGGATGGTGGACAGAGTACATGGAGATGGAGAGAGAGAAAGAGAAAACAAACAAAGAGATTGCTGATGGCAAGCCGAAAGTCTGATAAATACGAGATCGGATGATAAGGAGAGTTTTTCTCACTCTCTCAGCCTAATATCAGCTATCTCTGCGTTTGTTTTTTATTTCGGATTTCTAACTTCCTTTGTGTTTTTTTCTGCTTAGGTATAGTTGCCATTATTGGTCAGTGCATTGAGAATAGGAGTTGGGAGGTCATGTTGCAGATACAGAGCATTGGTTAGGCCACTTTTGGAACATGGTGTGCAATTCTGGTCTCTGAACTACAGGAAGGATGTTTTTAGACTTGAAAAGGTGCAGAAATTATTTGCAAGGATGTTTCAAGGATTTGGTGGGATTTTGAGCTATTGGGCGAGGCTGAATAGGCTGGGGCTATTTTCCCTGGAGCGTCAGAGGCTGAGGGGTGACCTTATAGAGGTTTACAAAATCATGAAGGGCATGGATAGGGTGAACAATCAGATCTTTTTCCCATGTAGGGGAGTCCAAAACTAGAGGGCATAGGTTTAAGCTGAGATTGGAAAGATATTAAAGGGATCTAAGGGGCAACTTTTTCACACAGAGGGTGGTGCATGTATGGAATGAGCTGCCAGAGGAAGTGGTGGAGGATAGTACAATAACAACATTTGAAAGGCATCTGGATGGGTATATGAATAGGAAGGATTTAGAGGGATAGGGGCTAAATGTTGGCAAATGGAATGAGATTAATTCAGGATATCTGGTCAGCAGTGATGTGTTGGACAGAAGGGTCCATTTCAAAAAGGTTTAACTCTATGAATCGAATTGAGGGTGACTCTTTCTGTAATGGCCACTATGGTCTAACATCTTCTCATTGTTCAATTTGGGACCATTATATTTAGAAAGTCTTCAACAGTTGTAAATGTTCATTTTGCTTCAGCAACAGGAAAATCAACAAAGGAAAAACCGAACAGAATCTGTATTCAGTTCATTGACATGAACAGTGAAGTGGACAGCCACTGGGGGGAAGGGGTGGGTGGGCACGGTGGCTCAGTGGTTGGCACTGCTGCCTCACAGCACTAGGGACCTGGGTCCAATTCCACCCTCGGGTGACTGTCTGTGTGGAGTTTGCATATTCTCCCCGTGTCTGCATGGGTTTCCTCCCAGAGTCCAGGAAGGTGCAGGTTAGGTGGATTCACCATGGGAAATGCAGGGTTATGGGGTGGGTTTGGGGTGGGGTGCTGTCAGAAAGGTCAGTGTGGACTCAGTGGTCTGCTTCCACACTGTATGGATTCTATGAGATACTCCTCCAGAGAATGGGACTTGATGGACTTCAACAGGAAGGATGGTGGACAGTCTCTCACCTGGCCTAAGACAGAAAAGCCTTATTCCAATGACTGCAGAATAAGTCAAGTCTCACAACGACTTGCATGATAGCTGCTACCTTGTCCTCCCATCTCCAGGAGAGACCGTATTGCATACAAGAAGGGCTGGTTGACAAGCTCTTACAGTTCAGGCTGAGAGGACATCAGCTTCATGATCTTGGATCACCTTTGTGAATGGTGGCCTGCAAGTGCCACCTTCAAGATCGTCTGCGACCTCTCTGCTCATAGAAGTGCCCTGAGATCTTTCAAGGCACCAAAAATAGTTGGGGGAGTCTTGATTTAAGATATCACTCAAAAGACTCCAAAAAAAGCAGTCTCTCATTCCTGCATTCTGGTGTCAACGTTTATTATTTCTATTCAAGCCCTATTGACGACAGTAGCCTGTAATTGATAGTTGGGTTTAGAAGTACATACTTGTGATGTTTGTTTCCATATATAAAACCTACCAAGTGTGCAAAGATTGGCTCCTGTTCCATCCTTCACCCTCTGGCCTTTCTAACATGCATCAGTATATGATTAATTGAAGGCATGTCATGTGAGAAGTATAGGGAGGATCAGGTGACTCTGAACCACTGCTTTTGAAAGCTTTCTGCAGTGGAGCATTATTTGCCTTTTGTCTCGATCTGGTCCAATTGTTAGGAAATAATTCTGATAATTAGTTAATAATTCTACCCTCACCATATCATGAAGCTGCAAGGTGATAGAGGGTAAACTGGATGAGCTTTGATCTTTTTCCTCTAGTACCTCTTAAATTCTTATGGTTCTTTGGCATACAACATTCAATGAAGTGCTGGATTGTGCACTAGATATTAAACCAATTCCCCTTTAAGCCTTATTTCCTGTTTAAGTGGCTGTAAATAATTCCCCAGATCTTGCAGTTTAAATTAATAATTGATAGTATCTCTGGCTCAGTCACTATTTATTGCCCATCTCTAATTACCCTTGAGAAATTAGTGGTGAGTAGCCTGCTTGAACACGCGGTGCAGGGATAATCATAGGGAGGGATTTTCAGGAATCTGGCTGTGTTTTCCATTGAAACTCCAAAGATGCTCTTTGTCAATAGGTTTTGGGTAGCTAGGAGGTTTGAGTTTGGAGCTGCAGAACTCACAGCTTGGACCTGTTCTTGTAGCCACACTGGCTGGTTGAGTTAAGTTTCTCGTCAACAGTGACCCCCAGGAAGTTTAATGCTTTGGGATTCTGTGATGGCTATGTATGATGATGCTGTCACTTCCAGAAGGCTACTGTATATACTTAAATAATAGTTGATCTCATGTTAACGTCAACCCCCTATCATTGGCCAAATAACCTGGAATTTTCCATATATCTCATGTAAAGGTCGACCCTAGTTCTTCACAGATAACAGATCGATGTCTATGAGTCAGTGTGCCGGCCTTCATGCCCCTGCTCCAGCTTTCCAGTCTGCCCGTTGTTCCACTTCACTCCCGGTCCTCCAATGTGCTGGCTGTTGTGGTCCACTTTGGGTTTTCAGAATTACTATTATTCGTTTTTTTTTCCTTTATTCGTTTAGAGATCAGTTGGGCTTCTGCTAATGATACGATATGAATTTTGACGTGTATGAATTTCAGGCCCTCAAAAGTAGCATCCATGCAATAGTCAAACCCATAAATTTAACCTTAAAGTGTATTAAAAAAAAATTTGACTGTTACTCGAGTGTATACGGTATTTTGTTCTTTTTTTTGTAATAGGGTTGTAAAGGCAGAGGCGTTGAAGTGGCTACGGGAGCCAGCCCAGGTCAACGATCAAAGGAAGCCTTTAGGCTTGTTTTAAAGTGGTCGTTACAATGGAAAGGAAGTGACCATTTCTCACAGACCAGGCTTTCCAGTATTTTTCTAGATGTAATAGTCAGAAGCTGTTTGAGTCCCAGAAGAGTTGGAGCCTCGGTAAAATGATTCCTCACTGCTACTTTCTCTGAAATCTCTTTTGATGTTGTTTCCCCCTGGATTGGAGAATTGCCTGTAAGAATCTGCGTCTTTTTGCCAAGGGGTGTGCTTATGGACTGTTACTATATTGGAACAGTTAATTAGTTAGGGTACTGTATCCTTTCTTCAGTTTAAGTTTTCCAATAGTTAAGTTATTCTAAATTCCTCTTTCTTTTGTTTGTATTTTAACTATAGTGTTTAAATAAATTGCGCTTCACTTGATGGCAAGTTGTTTGACCAGTTGCATCACACCTGGAACTTAGCACTTCACATCTATTCTTTAAAATAAGAAAAAGTTAGGGTCTTCAAATATTTTGAGGAACTCTGGTCTGGTCCATAACACTATGTTGTTGAATGTCAAAGGGAGATGGTTGGATTTTGTCCTATTGGATATGATCATTGCTTGGAGCTTTTGCAGGATGAATGTTACCTCTCAGTCCAACCCTGAATGTTGATTCCCACATTCCTGATGAAGGGCATATGCCCAAAACGTCAACTCTCCTGCTCCTTGGGTGTTGCCTGATCTGTTGTGCTTTTCCAGTGCTGCAGTTTTTGACTCTGCTGCATGTGGAACTGAGCAGTTGCAAACAGCACTCAAAACTGTGTAATCATCAATGAAGATACCTTTTACGGTCTTATGATGGAGGGAAAGTTGTTCATGAAGCAGCTGAAGATAATTGAGCTGAGGACACCACCCTGAGGAACTCTGGGGGCTCTTTTGGCACAGAGGTAGTGTCCTTACCTCTGGACTGAGAGGCCCGAATTCAAGTGCTGGCTGCTCCAGATGTGCATAAAAATATCTCTGAACAAGCTGATTGGAAAAATAGGTTAATTTTTAAAAGAACCTGAGGAACTCTTGCAGAGATGTCCTGGAACTGAGATGACTGATTCCCAATAACCATCTTCCTAGTGCCTGTCCTCACTTTCTCCTTTTCTATCATTCCATTTGTTCATTGATAACATGCATCTTAATTCCCCATTTGCATTTTGTCTTTGTATTCACTCACGGGATCTAGGCATCTAGGGAGGCGAAGGCCTGGTGGTATTATCACTGGACTATTAATCCAGAAACTCAGCTAATGCTCTGGGGACCCAGCTCAGATCCTGCCATGGCAGATGATAGAATTGGAATTCAATAAAGAATCTGGAACTAAGAGTCTAATGGTGACCATGAAACTACTATCGATTGTTGGAAAAAACCCATCTGTCTCACTAAAGTCCTTCAGGGAAGGAAATCTGCCATCCTCACCAGGTCTGGCACACATGTGACTCCAGACCCACAACAATGTTGCTGACTCTTAACAGCCCTCTGGACAATTAAGGATGGGCCATTTCCCTATTCCCTTACCTGGGTATGTAGGAAATAAGAGCAAGTGTGCACCATTCTGCCCCTTGAGCCTGCTCTTTCAATCTTCTATCTCAACACCATCTTCTCAAATTAGCCCATTATCCTTTGTTATCTCTAACAGTAGAAATCTATCAGCCTCTGATTTGAATATAGTCAAGAATGGAGCCTCTGCACCAAAGAATTCCAAAGATTCACCCTCCATGGAGTGAAGATGTACATCCCTATCTCAGTCCTAAATGTTCTACTCTATATTATTCCATAAGACATAGAAGCAGAAGTTAGACCATTCAGCCCATTGAATCTGCTCCACCATTCAATCATGACTGATAAGTTTCTTAACCGCATCCTCCTGTTTTCCCCCCATAACCCTTGATCCCCATGATACTCAAGAACCTATCTATCTCAGTCTTACATATAATCAGTGACCAGGCCTCCACAGCCTTCTGTGACAATGAATTCCATAAATTCACCACTCCCTGGCCGAAGAAGTTTCTCCTTCTCTCCATTCTAAAAGGTCTTCCTTTTAAGGCTGTGCCCTCGGGTCCTAGTCTCTCCTCCAATGGAAACATCTTCTGTGACTGTCCCTAATTCTACAGCACACACACCCTCACCCACAGCAAGGGAAAGCATGCTTCCTGCATCTACCCTGTCGAATCCTATAAGCGTTTTGTCTGCTTTAATGAAGTCATCATCCATTACTACAAACTCGAGAGAACACAGGCAATATTCTTCATAATCTCTCCTCACATGGCACTCCCACTATCCCAGGATGCCATTCCTATGGGCGGCATGGTGGCTCAGTGGTTAGCACTGCTACCTCACAGCGCCAGGGACCTGGGTTCAATTCCTGCCTCGGGCAACTGTCTGTGTGGAGTTTGCACATTCTCCTTGTGTCTGCATGGGTTTCCTCTGGGTGCTCCAGTTTCCTTCCAGAGTCCAAAAGATGTGCAGGTTAGGATGGATAGGCCATACAAAATTGTCCATAGTGTTAGGTGCATTACTCAAGGGTAAATATAGGGAAATGGGCCTGGGTGGATTACTCTTTGGAGGCTCAGTGTGAACTTGTTGGGCCGAAGAGCCTGTTTCCATACTGTAGGTAATCTACCTCAGTTTTGAAAAGTAATTATTTGGTTGGACGTCTTTCTGGAATATTTTGAGATCTTAAAAGACACCACACAAATGCAAGTATGCCAGGATGCCATGTATCCACACCCATAGTGAGACAGTCACAACTGAGTTGGCCTGGCCATGTACCCGACACACTCATCAAAGCAAATCCTCCATATAGAGCTTCAGTCTGGGGTGTTCCCTCATGGCGGTCAAAGGATGTGAAACAAGGACATGATGAAGACTTCACTTTGAACCCTGGAAGAAATTAGGCCTCACAATCCCTTATAGAACCACGAGCATTCCCAGCAAACACCCCAGATGATCCAATTACCTCAAAGTACAAACAAAAGATCCCTTTGGGTTAATAAAAGCCTATCGACCTTAGTATTTTGATTTTCAACTGACTCCCACTCGCTACCCATCTTCCATTGCCAACCCAACTTCTCCAGTTTTTAAATGGGAAGAAGTGGTGCCACTGTTTAAGAAGGGCAGTAAACACAAGCCAGGGAATTATAGACCAGTGAGCCTGACCTCAGTGGTGGGCAAGTTGTTGGAGGGAATCCTGAGGGACAGGATGTACATGTATTTGGAAAGGCAAGGACTGATTAGAGATAGTAAACATAGCTTTGTGAGTGGGAAATCATGTCTCATAAACTTGATTGAGTTTTTTGAAGAAGTAACAAAGAAGATTGATGAGGGCAGAGCAGTAGATGTGATCTATATGGACTTCAGTAAGGCGTTCGACAAGGTTCCCCATGGGAGACTGATTAGCAAGGTTAGATCTCATGGAATACAGGGAGAACTAGCCATTTGGATACAGAACTGACTCAAAGGTAGAAGACAGAGGGTGGTGGTGGAGGGTTGTTTTTCAGACTGGAGGCCTGTGACCAGTGGAGTGCCACAAGGATCGGTGCTGGGCCCTCTACTTTTTGTCATTTACACAAAAGATTTGGATGCGAGCATAAGAGGTACAGTTAATAAGTTTGCAGATGACACCAAAATTGGAGGTGTAGTGGACAGCGAAGAGGGTTACCTCCAATTACAACAGGATCTGGACCAGATGGGCCAATGGGCTGAGAAGTGGCAGATGGAGTTTAATTCAAATAAATGCGAGGTGCTGCATTTTGGGAAAGCAAATCTTAGCAGGACTTATACACTTAATGGTAAGGTCCTAGGGAGTGTTGCTGAACAAAGAGACCTTGGAGTGCAGGTTCATAGCTCCTTGAAAGTGGAGTCGCAGGTAGATATGATAGTGAAGAAGGCGTTTGGTATGCTTTCCTTTATTTGTCAGAGTATTGAGTACAGGAGTTGGGAGGTCATGTTGCGGCTGTACAGGACATTGGTTAGGCCACTGTTGGAATTTTGCGTGCAATTCTGGTCTCCTTCCTATCGGAAAGATGTTGTGAAACTTGAAAGGGTTCAGAAAAGATTGACAAGGATGTTGTCAGAGTTGGAGTGCTTCCAAATGAACCTGTTGGACTGTAACCTGGTGTTTTATCTTTGTCGACCCCAGTCCAAAACCGGGTCCTCCACATTATTTCTTCAGGGAAAACATTTGCAGCTTCTCCGAGTTATCCTCCTGACTGAAATTCATCACCTCGGAACCATTCTCGGAACCAAACTCTTTCGGGTTCTCTCCGATGTTAACATCCTTCCTAAAGTGTCCAGCTGGGGTAAAACAGGTGCTTTATACAAGTTCAGCACAGTCCCATACTTCACTCTTGTACGAGAGTGTGGTGCTGGAAAAGCACAGCCAATCAGGCAGCATCCGAGGAGCAGGAGAATTGACATTTCGGGCATAAGCCCTTCATCAGGAATGTACTCCATGCTCCTATTAAAGCTGAGGGGATCAACTGACTAAACACCAACAGCACCAGGTCAATCTCACACTGACTCAGTTAATTAAAGGCAGGGCCTTGTACACTGCTGTAGAACAGAGAGATCCAGGCATACAGGTACATAACTCTTTGAAGTTTGCGTCACAGGTAATAAGGGTGGTTTCCAGAGGAAGTGAGTAAAAAGGAAACAGGGCCAGGACTGATACAATTAATGCAGCAGGGTCTTGGGTAATGTCATAGAATAGAGAGACCTGGGGGTTCAGTACATAATTTTTTGAAGTTTGCATCACATGTAGATGGGATGGTTAAGAAGGTGTTTAGCACACTTGTCTTCATTGCTCAGACCTTTGAATGTAAGAGTTGGGACGTCACATTGAGATTGATGATGAGACCTCTTCTGGAGCTCTGTGTCCGGCTCTGGTCGCCCTGTTATACGAAGGATATTATTAAATTGGAGAGGGTTCAGAAAGGATTTCCCAGGATGCTGCCGGATTGGGGGTTCATTATAAGGAGTTTTTTGAAATATTAGGATAGGCTGGGAGTTTTTTACTGGCATGTAGGAGGTTGAGGGGTGACTTCATAGAGGTTATGAAATCATGAGGGGGATAGATAAAGTGAATGGCAAGGAGGGTGGGGGGCTTCAACACCACCGGGAAGAAGATTGCAGGTCAAGAAGGCGGTGCTGAGTCCGAGGGTTGGGACTGAGATAAGGTGGGGGAATGGGAAATGAGGAAGCTGGAGAAATCTGCATTCATCCCTTGTGGTTGGAGGGTTCCTAGGCACAAGGGATGAATGCAGATTTCCCCAGCTTCCTCATTTCCGCCTTCTTGACCTGCAATCTTCTTCCCGACCTCTCCGCCCCCACCCCCTCTCCAGCTTATCACCCTCACCTTAACCTCCTTCCACCTATCGCATTCCCAACGCCCCTCCCCCAAGTCCCTCCTCCCTACCTTTTATCTTAGCCTGTTTGGCGCACCCTCCTCATTCCTGAAGACGGTCTTATGCCTGAAACGTCGATTCTCCTGCTCCTTGGATGCTACCTGGCCTGCTGAACTTGATCTCCTCCATGCTGAACTTGGTCTCCTCCGTGCTCGGCTTGATCTCTTCCATGCTGGGCTTGATCTCCTCCATGCTGAGCTTGATCTCCTCTGTTTTGGGCTCGGTCTCCCATTATATGTTGCTGTCATCTCTGCCTCTACCACCTCTCCTTAGACACAAAACAACTGCAGATGCTGGAATGACAAACAACACCTCATCTTCCATCTGGGCAGCCTACAGCCCGGAGGACGCAACATTGAGTTCTCCAATTTCAAATCACCTCCCTCCCCATCCCCTTCCTAGCCTCTCCCCCTCCCTTCCATTCCTCTCATCAACCTTTCCTTCCAGCTACCAACCGGATTCACTCCTCCCAATCAGGTCATACCCTCTGCCTGTCAGCACCTGTCCCCACCTCCGCACCCTGTTCCCCCACCCCATTTATCTGCAGCTCCCCATATATCCAACCCCTAGTCCTGAAGGGTTACATCCAAAAGGTTGACTTCTCCACCTCCTGATGTTGCCTGTCGTGCTGTGTTCTACAATCTCCCCTGGCAGCGTGTTCCAGGCACCTAGCACCCACTGTGTGAAAACATGCTTTGTATATCTCACCTTAAACCTATTCCCCCTAATATTTGACAGTTATATACTGGGCAAAAGATTCTTGACTTTCCACCATATCCAATTCTCTCATAATTTTATATACTTCCATCAAGTCACCCGTCAGCCTTCGATACTCTAATCCAAGTTCGTCCAACGTCTCGTTATAGCTAATACACTCCAATCCAGGCAATATCCTGGCAAACCTCTTACATACCATCTCCAAAGCCTCCACATCCTTTCCCTGAACTGCACTCAGTATTCCCAATGTGGCCCTAATTGATGATGGGGCGCCATATTCCGTTTCGATGTGTGAGTCCTATTGCACAAAATGGTCGGGACAAGTCCAGGCCACTCAGCCCATAGTGCCTGTGCTTGCTGGAAACTGAGCAGTTTACCCGACCTTCCAGCTCTTGCTTGGTAGTTTACATTTCAGTCTACATCCAAGTACTTGGAAATACATGGAGGGATTCTGCATCTAGCACCTTTCCAGGTACTCATTTCCAAATGCTCACCATGCAGTGGGTGAAATCATTTTTACTTTTTTTGTAGCATCCACACAGTGTGGAAACAGGCCATTCGGCCCAATAAGTCCACACTAACCTCCAAAGAGCATTCTACCCAGACCCTTACCCCTGTAACCCTGCATTTCCTATGGCTAACCCACCTAGTATGCATATCCCTGGACACAATGGATCAATTTAGCATGGCCAATCCACCTACCTGTACATCTTTGGAGCAAGGAGGAAAGATCCTTTGGAAAGAGCAAGCAGTTTTGAACTTTAAACACAAGACCACATTTCTTTTGAGAGTGTGTTGTAATGTATAGATGAAGTGTGGGGTTTACAGTTGCGATAATTAGTTAATGGGGAATATATTTTGCATCGGTTATTAGTTATCTATTTGGTCATAGGATCACTGAATTATAGAACTTTACAGTATAGAAAGAGGTCATTCAGCCCCATGTATATCTACAGGCTCTGAAAGAGCTACCCAACTAGTCCCATTCTCCAGCCCTATCTCTTAACTCTCTAAATTCTTATGTCTATATTATATCACAATTTGGAGATGCCGGTGTTGGACTGGGGTGTACAAAGTTAAAAATCACACAGCACCGGGATATAGTACAACAGGTTTATTTGGAAGCACTAGCTTTTGGAGCGACGCTCCTTCACCAGGTGGACCACCTGATCAACCACCTGATGAAGGAGCGTCGCTCCGAAAGCTAGTGCTTCCAATTAAACCTGCTGGACTATAACCTGGTGTTGTGTGGTTTTTAACTTTGCATCACAATGACCTACAAAATCAAACTTGTAATCTTGAAGAGGTTAATCACTGTTCAATCTTCTTAGCTCGAGCAGGAAATAAACACTTGCCAAGTTCCTTTTATCATTATTGATTTCAGCTTGATTAATATTGTTAAAGAATTAAATGTGAAATCTTGTTGTATGGTCCTTTGGCTACTGGAAAATTCCGAGTTCTGTTTAAAAGCTATCAGCCTCTAAATTGGGAGGAGGGAGTATGCCGTGATAACTTATCACTTGAAAATTAACCACTTGATTGAAAGGTGCTGCAGAATCACTGATCTATCTGATTATTTGTGATTTGCTTTTGCTTTTTGAATCTAAACGTAAAGACAATCTGCAAATTTGCGAAATAAAACTCTATGTTCACATTATAGAAACTGAAATGGATTACCTAAATATGCAGTAGATACATGCATAAACATGCACACAGAGACACACAAGACAGACAGACAAACACACACACAAGACACAGACAGACAAACACACACAAACATACACAGAGAGACACATACAAGACATAGACCGACAAACACACACAGACAAACAGACATAGACACACAAAGACAGACAAATATGCACACAAGACACAGACATTCAGACACACACACACAGACAAACTGACAAACATACACAGAGAGATACACAAAGACAGGCAGACAAACACATACACAAGACACAGACAAATAGTCAGACGAACACACAGATAAACATATACAGAGAAACACACAAAGACAGACAACTACACACACAAGACACGACAAACACACATAGATAAACATACACGGAGAGAGACACACAGACATCAGACGTAGATAAACCCAGAGACACAAACAGTTGTGCATACCTGCAGACACACACAGATACATACAGACATATATGCAGACAGATACACACATACAAACATAGGCAAACACACACAGACATCAGGCACATCCACGCATACACACACAGGCAAACATAGGCGGGCATACACCGAGAGACACACACAGACATGAGACATAGACAAACCCAGACACACACACAACATTGAGATGCCCCTGCAGCTTGTCATTGAGGGTACATTCAATAACTGAAATGAGATTTTAATTTGGGGGCATTGATTCTTTTGCGGTTTCTGAAAGTAGAACATAAGCATTAGGTTCTGTAGTAGAAACCTAAGATCTTTGTGTTGTGAATCATTTTGGTTAGCAAGTGAGCTATTTACGACATTTCATCCTGGATTAGCATTCATTTACTGCAAAGAGATCAGAAACCTAGTGCGTATAGCCAATTCCTATTTGACAGTAATTATAAACGCGCATTCTATTTAATCTATTTGTCCCTGTGAAGTCAATGGAAATTATATAGAGCAGTGTCACAGAACAGCATACCTACACTTGGTTTCATTCTGTACACCCCTGTGTTACACAATTATATTGCTAATATTTGTGTTTGCTCTTGAATTAAAATTGACTGGTTCAAACTGCAACAGGCAGAGCTCCATTTTGCGGCTTTTGCATTGCTGCTTTATCAGGGTTTCACGAACACAATACAAATTGAGACAAGGGGCAGTCAGTCACACAGACAAAAATCTTGCTTAAAGATAAATTTTTTCACATCCACTGTCGCCCCAGAGTTAAGACAACTTGAACCATGAAGGTTGAAGAGTGATTGGGCCAATTCTGGCAGTCTAGTTGTGCATCTTAGAAAACATTACAACGAATGGATCCCTAATGAATCTATAACAAAATTAATGAACTTGCATTTACATCACACCTTTCAATTTCCAAGTCAATGATGTATTTTTGAAGTGTACTCCTTGGAGTGCTGGAGATATTGCAGTCAATTCTCACACAGCAAATTAGCATGAATGGCAGTGTTACAGCAAATGAATGGGGAGAGAGAAAACAAAGTCAATGCTTTGAGTCGTTCAGCAGCATCATCTCTTTGGACAAGCTTAGCTCCAATGGGCAGCTTAGAACACTCCTAAAAACATTTTAAAAAATACAGGCCAGCCACTTGCCCACACCAACTCTGATATTGCGAGGGCAGGATAATATCAGAGACAACTCAGCTTTTAACAAGCTCATTTCATTTGCGATGATTTATTTGCACTGGGTGGGCAGGCTGTAGGTTTTAGCATCTCTGTACTGTAGGGGTAAACTCAGGGATGGTGGCACTGATGGACTGGGCATCCAACTCAACATAAGCCCTGGTGGAATCCTCTGGTGTTTGGGGAACATGCAAAATCCAGCCCAGGGGTGGACCCCTAGGAGAGGACAGGTCTTGAGCCTCCTCTCGGGAGTAATTTGTCCCACCGACGATTAGGAATCATAGTGATTGGAACCAGGTGGATCTTATTGACTATGAGTTCCTAGATTGGGGTTGTTAACCTGGGCCAATCAGGGACCCCTGGCTGACAGATATAAACAGGGGATTGAGGGCTCTCTACGCGGGAGTCCTCCCCCTTTCTCTCGGGGATCTGGGGTGGAGGGTGCTGCACGCAGCAGTCCCATGCAACCGCAGATTGCGGTGGTTCACGGACTCCCAGCCCAACTGCTTGTTCTGTGGCGCTGTGGAGTCCGTGGACCATGTATATATTGGGTGTGGGCATTTGCACTCCCTTTTTGATTTCCTGAAAAACCTTCTCCTCTGTTTTTGGCTGCACTTCAGTCCCACGCTCCTGATCTTTGGGCACCCAGTACGGAGGAAGGAGGGCAGGTCTGAAGATCTCCTCGTGGGTCTGCTCCTGGGCCTGGCCAAGCTGGCCATCAACAGGTCCAGGCAGCGGGCCGTGGAGGGGGTCGTTAGGGCCGACTGCCTGCCCCTCTTCCGCGGTTATGTTAGAGCCCGGGTGTCCTTGGAGAAGGAGCACGCGGTGTCCACCAACACCCTGGAGTTGTTCAGGGAGAGGTGGGCGCCGCAGGGAGTGGAGTGCATCATTTCTCCCTCCAACTCTATTTTGATTTAGTCCCTACCCACCCCTTCACTGTTTTGATCACACAGCACTGCCCTTTGATGCGAAGGGCAGTGTTTGTCACTGGCCACCCGGGTGTTTTCCTATCTTCCTGGTGGTGGAAATTGAATAAAAGATTGGTGCACTTTGTGTCTTTCACTGTGTCTCACACCTGCACACACACACCATGGGTGCTGGGGATAAAATAAGCACTACCGCACTTAGGTGGTAGTGTGGGGGTTAAAACAAAAAGAAAAAAAAGAAAAAGAAAAAAAAAAGAAAAAAAAAATAAACAGGGGATTGAGGGCTCTCTACGCGGGAGTCCTCCCCCTTTCTCTCGGGGATCTGGGGTGGAGGGTGCTGCACGCAGCAGTCCCATGCAACCGCAGATTGCGGTGGTTCACGGACTCCCAGCCCAACTGCTTGTTCTGTGGCGCTGTGGAGTCCGTGGACCATGTATATATTGGGTGTGGGCGTTTGCACTCCCTTTTTGATTTCCTGAAAAACCTTCTCCTCTGTTTTTGGCTGCACTTCAGTCCCACGCTCCTGATCTTTGGGCACCCAGTACGGAGGAAGGAGGGCAGGTCTGAAGATCTCCTCGTGGGTCTGCTCCTGGGCCTGGCCAAGCTGGCCATCAACAGGTCCAGGCAGCGGGCCGTGGAGGGGGTCGTTAGGGCCGACTGCCTGCCCCTCTTCCGCGGTTATGTTAGAGCCCGGGTGTCCTTGGAGAAGGAGCACGCGGTGTCCACCAACACCCTGGAGTTGTTCAGGGAGAGGTGGGCGCCGCAGGGAGTGGAGTGCATCATTTCTCCCTCCAATTCTATTTTGATTTAGTCCCTATCCTCCCCTTCACTGTTTTGATCACACAGCACTGCCCTTTGATGTGAAGGGCAGTGTTTGTCACTGGCCACTCGGGTGTTTTCCTATCTTCCTGGTGGTGGAAATTGAATAAAGATTGGTGCACTTTGTGTCTTTCACTGTGTCTCACACCTGCACACACACACCATGGGTGCTGGGGATAAAATAAGCACTACCGCACTTAGGTGGTAGTGTGGGGGTTAAAACAAAGAGAAAGAAAAAAAGAAAAAGAAAGAAAAAAAAAAAAAATAAACAGGAGTGTGATCACACAGCATTGCCTTTTTTGTGAAGGGCACTACTTGTCACTGGCCACTTGGGTGTTTTCCTATCTTCCTGGTGGTGGAAATTGAATAAAAAAAAAGGTAAAAATTCGTGCACTTTTTGTCTCTCACTGTGTCTCACACCTGCACACACACACCATGGGTGCTGGGGATAAAATAAGCACTACCGCACTTAGGTGGTAGTGTGGGGGTTAAAAAGAAAAAAAAACAAAAAAAAAATTGTTCTGGAGGGCTCTCTACGCGGGAGTCCTCCCCCTTTCAAAAAAAAAAGGAAAAAAAAAAATATATAAACAGGAGATTCAGAGTCTTCTCAGTTTAGGAACTGACTCTGTGCTGGCTGGTGTTACAGTCAGTATGTTAAAAAAAAAAAATAAACAGGGGATTGAGGGCTCTCTACGCGGGAGTCCTCCCCCTTTCTCTCGGGGATCTGGGGTGGAGGGTGCTGCATGCAGCAGTCCCCTGCAACCGCAGATTGCGGTGGTTCACGGACTCCCAGCCCAACTGCTTGTTCTGTGGTGCTGTGGAGTCCGTGGACCACGTGTATATTGGGTGTGGGCGTTTGCACTCCCTTTTTGATTTCCTTAAAAACCTTCTCCTCTGTTTTTGGCTGCACTTCAGTCCCACGCTCCTGATCTTTGGGCACCCGGTACGGAGGAAGGAGGGCAGGTCTGAAGATCTCCTCGTGGGTCTGCTCCTGGGCCTGGCCAAACTGGCCATCAACAGGTCCAGGCAGCGGGCCGTGGAGGGGGTCGTTAGGGCTGACTGCCTGTCCCTCTTCCGCGGGTACGTTAGAGCCCGGGTGTCCTTGGAGAAGGAGCACGCGGTGTCGACCAACACCCTGGAGTTGTTCAGGGAGAGGTGGGCGCCGCAGGGAGTGGAGTGCATCATTTCTCCCTCCAATTCTATTTTGATTTAGTCCCTACCCTCCCCTTCACTGTTTTGATCACACAGCACTGCCCTTTGATGCGAAGGGCAGTGTTTGTCACTGGCCACCTGGGTGTTTTCCTATCTTCCTGGTGGTGGAAATCGAATAAAGAATCGTGCACTTTGTGTCTTTCACTGTGTCTCACACCTGCACACACACACCATGGGTGCTGGGGAATAAATAAGCACTACCGCACTTAGGTGGTAGTGTGGGGGGGTTAAAAAAAAAGAAAAAAAAAGAAAAAAAAGAGAAAAAAAACAAACAAAAATAAATAAATAAATAAACAGGGGATTGAGGGCTCTCTACGCGGGAGTCCTCCCCCTTTCTCTCGGGGATCTGGGGTGGAGGGTGCTGCACGCAGCAGTCCCCTGCAACCGCAGGTTGCGGTGGTTCACGGACTCCCAGCCCAACTGCTTGTTCTGTGGCGCTGTGGAGTCCGTGGACCATGTATATATTGGGTGTGGGCGTTTGCACTCCCTTTTTGATTTTCTTAAAAACCTTCTCCTCTGTTTTTGGCTGCACTTCAGTCCCACGCTCCTGATCTTTGGGCACCCGGTACAGAGGAGGGAGGGCAGGTCTGAAGACCTCCTCGTGGGTCTGCTCCTGGGCCTGGCCAAACTGGCCATCAACAGGTCCAGGCAGCGGGCCGTGGAGGGGGTCGTTAGGGCCGACTGCCTGCCCCTCTTCCGCGGTTACGTTAGGGCCCGGGTGTCCTTGGAGAAGGAGCACGCGGTGTCGACCAACACCCTGGAGTTGTTCAGGGAGAGGTGGGCGCCGCAGGGAGTGGAGTGCATCATTTCTCCCTCCAACTCTATTTTGATTTAGTCACTACCCTCCCCTTCACTGTTTTGATCACACAGCATTGCCCTTTGATGTGAAGGGCAGTGTTTGTCACTGGCCACCCGGGTGTTTTCCTATCTTCCTGGTGGTGGAATTTGAATAACGATTCGTGCACTTTGTGTCTTTCACTGTGTCTCACACCTGCACACACACACACCATGGGTGCTGGGGGAAAAAATAAGCACTACCGCACTTAGGTGGTAGTGTGGGGGTTAAAAGAACAAAAAAGAAAAAAAAAAAGAAAAAATAAAGAAAAAACAAGAACAGGAATGTAATAAAGATTCGTGCACTAAGTAAAAAAAAATAAATAAACAGGGGATTGAGGGCTCTCTACGCGGGAGTCCTCCCCCTTTCTCTCGGGGATCTGGGGTGGAGGTGCA
The DNA here is from genome assembly GCF_037043375.1 of Chiloscyllium plagiosum. NCBI lineage: Eukaryota > Metazoa > Chordata > Chondrichthyes > Orectolobiformes > Hemiscylliidae > Chiloscyllium > Chiloscyllium plagiosum. Next base: position 16,756,152 of record NW_028270180.1, read on the forward strand.
TGCAGCAGTCCCCTGCAACCGCAGATTGCGGTGGTTCACGGACTCCCAGCCCAACTGCTTGTTCTGTGGCGCAGTGGGGTCCGTGGACCACATGTATATTGGGTGTGGGCGTTTGCACTCCCTTTTTGATTTCCTTAAAAACCTTCTCCTCTGCTTTTGGCTGCACTTCAGTCCCACGCTCCTGATCTTTGGGCTTCCGGTACGGAGGAAGGAGGGCAGGTCTGAAGACCTCCTCTTGGGTCTGCTCCTGGGCCTGGCCAAACTGGCCATTAACAGGTCCAGGCAGCGGGCCGTGGAGGGGGTCGTTAGGGCCGACTGCCTGCCCCTCTTCCGCGGTTACGTTAGAGCCCGGGTGTCCTTGGAGAAGGAGCACGCGGTGTCGACCAACACCCTGGAGTTGTTCAGGGAGAGGTGGGCGCCGCAGGGAGTGGAGTGCATCATTTCTCCCTCCAACTCTATTTTGATTTAGTCACTACCCTCCCCCTCACTGTTTTGATCACACAGCATTGCCCTTTGATGTGAAGGGCAGTGTTTGTCACTGGCCACCCGGGTGTTTTCCTATCTTCCTGGTGGTGGAAATTGAATAAAGATTTGTGCACTTTGTGTCTTTCACTGTGTCTCACACCTGCACACACACACACCATGGGTGCTGGGGAAACAATAAGCACTACCACACTTAGGTAAAAAAAAGAAAAAGAAAAAGAAAAAAAAATAAACAGGGGATTGAGGGCTCTCTACGCGGGAGTCCTCCCCCTTTCTCTCGGGGATCTGGGGTGGAGGGTGCTGCATGCAGCGATCCCCTGCAACCGCAGATTGCGGTGGTTCACAGACTCCCAGCCCAACTGCTTGTTCTGTGGCGCTGTGGAGTCCGTGGACCATGTATATATTGGGTGTGGGCGTTTGCACTCCCTTTTTGATTTTCTTAAAAACCTCCTCCTCTGTTTTTGGCTGCACTTCAGTCCCACGCTCCTGATCTTTGGGCACCCGGTACAGAGGAGGGAGGGCAGGTCTAAAGACCCCCTCATGAGTCTGCTCGTGGGCCTGGTCAAACTGGCCATCAACAGGTCCAGGCAGCGGGCCGTGGAGGGGGACGTTAGGGCCGACTGCCTGCCCCTCTTCCGTGGTTACGTTAGAGCCTGGGTGTTCTTGGAGAAGGAGCACGCGGTGTCCACCAACACCCTGGAGTTGTTCAGGGAGAGGTGGGTGCCGCAGGGAGTGGAGTGCATTACTTCCCCCTCCAACTCTATTTTGATTTAGTCCATACCCTCCCCTTCACTGTTTTGATCACACAGCATTTCCCTTTGATGTGAAGGGCACTGCTTGTCACTGGCCACCCGGGTGTTTTCCTATCTTCCTGAAGATAAAAAGAAAAAATAAACAGGGGATTCACAACCAGTTACTGTGCACGTGTAAATAAAAGGTGACTTGGTGACCAGACTCTGTGCAGTTATTTCAGTGGTCCTGAGTGAAAATCCTCAGAAAACTCTGGGAATAGCGGATGCATAATTCCCAGAGCTAAGATGTTCCCTGAATCCCACACACAATTTGCCTCAGTGACGGTAAATCAGACTGAACTGTGACCCATCAAAGTTTCTGATAGATGTCCCCTTGTAGGTGCAAGAAACATGCAATTGAACGATTAACCCAGTTAGTTATCGATTAAATAATATCACAAAGTAACATAGGAAGTTTATTTGATTTTGCAAGCGGGCAATTTAGAGCAGCAGTTAAAAAGATTGTTGGATTGTTTCAAAGTTATTAAGGTACACTGGAGCAAACCTCAATGATTCAGAGCTGCCTTATTTACATATAGGAAGTTCAATGACAGATGTGTGAAAATTAAATTATTTCTGGGTGAAGTGAGGAAGGAATGCTCTCTTCATGTTCTTTAATTTGGATTTCCACACAGCCTGCTCAGAGCATGGACACAGAATGTTTTCTCTTTGCAAATATTAAAAAGTGTAACAAGTAAATAGATATTGCAATGGTGTATTAGCAGCCAGAGGTAGACATGCCCCAGTTTCAGTCTGCTGCTTCCAGGTCTTTGAATTCATTTGCTGTCAGTCGACATGTGCAGGTTGCTCCATACCTGTTGTGACATAGGGGAGCTGCACCCATCTCCAGGAATGTGTGGCAAAACATTGCATCAGTGCCACCAGGGGCTTCTTTCTCTTTCAGTGAATTTCTTGGAACCACAATGTCACACCCTGTTGCTAAAAACACACTCATCGCACTGAGGGGTTAAGAAATTCTGAAATGTATTTTTCACTGAGTCGCTTTACATGAAATGCAGCTGGGTGGAAATTACACTGCTGCACATATCATTGACAATGTCAGGTAGCTTCTAGAGCAGTTACAGACGTCACGTGGACAGGCAGCCTAACGGAAGAGCATGTGAGGAGAAAAATAACAACTAATCACAGGTGAATGCAGTGCCTTTTTTTTAATTTCAGTTGAGACCCCTAGCTGTTACAGTCATGATCCAAGTGACTGCTAGTTTCATCGCTGTCAATCAGTTCTGAAGAGTTATAGTAGACTTGAAATGTTAACTCTGTTTCTCTGTCTACAGATTCTGCCAGACCTGCTGATTTCTCCAGTGTTTTCTACGTTTGTTTTAGATTTCCAGCATCCGCAGTATTTTGCCTTAGCACCAATCCTTCGTATTGGTTTTGGTCTAAGATACTTATTCTATGTGAGGAAGGATATCCGCACAAAGTCCTCATCTTAAGATGGCCTCAATCTTAGAGTTATAGAGATGTACAGCACGGAAACCGACCCTTCAGTCCAACCCATCCATGCTGACCAGATATCCCAACCCAATCTCGTCCCACCTGCCAGCACCCGGCCCATATCCCTCCAAACTTTCCTACAGAATAGGTGTATTCCATAATGCTCAATAGCTAGTTACATTGACCCTTATGTCTCTTTTATGTCTTTCCCCTCTCACCCCAAACCTATGCCCTCTAGTTCTGGACTACCCCACCCCAGGAAAAAGACTTTGTCTATTGATCCAACCATGACCCTCATGATTTTATAAACTTCTATAATGTCACCCCACAGCCTCCAACGCTGAGGGGAAAACAGCCCCAACCTATTCAGCCTCTCCCTAAAGCTCAAATCATCCAACCCTAGCAACATCCTTGTAAATCTTCTCTGAACCCTTTCAAATTTCCCAACATCCTTCCGATAGGAGGGAGACCAGAATTGCACGCAATATTCCAAAGTGTAAGTACACATTATTGTTTAGCTACATAGGACTTAGCACTGGAACAACAATTCAGAGAGAATTGCAAACACTATTAGCGCATTGATCGTACTAGGAGCAGCCCTTTACATCCTGATCAGTGAAGTTTATCTTGTGATGTCTGTTAACTCCTTCAGATACTATCTTCCTTATATAATATTGTATATAACGGCTGGAATTCGACATGAGTCTTGGAACTTCTGTCACTGGAACTGAAGTCAGCTTGGTAGCCTCAGATGGGCCACAGGTAGACATAACTATTTCGGAGGTGCAAGGAGGACACTTCAGGACGTTAATAAGGCCTTTAGAACTCTCATTAAAAAGAAGACACGTCAACTACCAGTGTGCAGCCAGGTTTAGATGACCCTACGCCCAATTATCTAATCAACCAGCAGTGGACTCCAAAGTCCCGAAATTGCTTTGCTAACAGGCTGCTTATCTTTATTTTAGCTGCTCCCTTCATACACTTACTTAGCTACTTGAAGTTGTAAATTAAAATCAAAGGATTTTAAATGCACTATATTCCTCATTAGATACTCCAATATTGTTAGTTGCTTACCCACTTCCTAACATCACTGCTGCTGATTAGATTACATTCCCTACAGTGTGGAAACAGGCCCTTCAGCCCAACAAGTCCACACTGATCCTCCAAAGAGTAACCCACCCAGACCCATTCCCCTACCCTATATTTACCCCTGACTAATGCACCTAACACTATGCACAGTTCAGCATGGCCAATTCACCTGACCTGCACATCTTTGGATTGCTACATTTGGATTTGCTACATGCCTGGAGATTCCCTTTAACTTAGTGTTAGAGTTAAAACCCCAGTGACTGTAAAATCCAAACAATATTCACATTAAATTTGTTTACATGCAAATTTCAGACTTTCCCTCTTGACAATTTTAACTTCTGTCCCTGACTTGGAACATTTCAATACATTTAAAGATGATGTATAAATATAAGCTGTTGGTATACTGCCACAAGGACATACAACTGTGGAAGATGTTTATAGAATCCCTGCAGTGTGTAAGCAGGCTATTCAGCCCATCGCATCCACACTGACCCTTCAAAGAGCAACACATCCAGACACCACACCCTCTTACCCTGTAGGCGTAACCCTGCTTTTCCCATAGCTAACCCACCCATCCCTGGGCATTAGTGAGCAACTTAGTATGGCCAATCCACCTAACCTGCACATCTTTGGGAGAAAACTGGAGGAAACCCACACAGACCCAGGAAAACTTGCAAACTCCACAGAGACAGTCACCCAAGGGTGTAATCGAATCTAGGTCCCTGGTGCTGTGAGGCAGCAGTGCTAACCACTGAGCCACCATGCTGCCCCAATGCTTGTACAATGGCCTTTTTTTTTAGCAGGTCTATCCATTGTGGCTGAATCTAGTCCACATATGTGTATATGTGGCATTCCCTGATATTCGCTTCTGGTAGGAACCTTCCGATGGTGTCTATCGACGTGGGAATGATAATGTTCTGGGGACACGGGTTCAAATCTCACCATGAAATTTTAATTCACTAAAAAAAAGCTACAATTAAAAGCAATGATGAGCATATTGTGCATGTTGTAAAAACTCATCGGGTTCATGAGTGTACTTTACAAAAGGAAATCTGCCAACTTACTCAATCCAGCCTCCATGATCTCTAGACCCACAGCAATGTAGTCCAGTCTGAAATGGCCCAGTTGGTTATTCAGTAGAAGAGCAATTACAGATGGGCAATAAGTGCTGAAGATACCTCCATCCCATGAAAGAATTTTAAAAATGTCTACTGGCTGAATCCCAAATGGACTTCAGAAAGGCATTACAACTGGAATTAACATTTAAAGTGCAGCTAGTGCAGCAGATGAACCCAGGGTGTTCCGACTGAGTGAACAAAGAGACCTTCGGGTGCAGGTTCATAGTTCCTTGAAAGTGGAGTCGCTGTTAGAAAGAGTAGTGAAGAAGGAGTGTGGCGCTGGAAAAGCACAACCAGTCAGGCAGCACCTGAGAAGCAGGAGAATTGACATATCAGGCATAAGCCCTTCATCAGGAATGTGGAGGAGTGGTGTGGAAGGGGGCTGAGGGATAAATAAATAGGAGGGGGGATGGGGATGGGGGGAGGGTAGCTAGGAAGGTAATAAGAAGATGGAAGTGGGTGGTGATGATGTTAGGTTGGAGAGGAGGGTTTTCCTGCACATCCAAACACCTCATCTACTGTGTCCGTTACTCTTGATGTGGTCTTCTTTATGTTGGGAAGACAGGACGCCAAGTTGTGGAACGTTTCAGGGAACATCTCTGGGACACACGCGCCCAACAACCCCACTGCCCTGTGGTCCACCACTTCAACTCCCCCTCCCACTCCACCAAGGACATGCAAGTCCTGGCTCTCCTGCACCACCAAAACCTAGCCACCCGATGCCTGGAGGAAGAATGCCTCATTTTCCACCTTGGGGCCCTCCAACCAGATGGCATCAATGTCGATTTCACCAGTTTCCTTATCTCCCCGCCCCCCACCTCATCCCAGATCCAACCCTGCAACTCGGCAGCATTGCCTTGACCTGTCCTACCTGTCCATTTTCCTTCCTACCTATCCACCCCGCCCTCCTCTCCGACCTATCACTGTCGCTCCCCACCTCCACATACCTATCGCTTTCACAGCTACCTTTGCCCCCCCACCCTGGCCCACCTTTCCCCCATTTATCTCTCAACCCCCTTTCCCAACTCCCCACATTCCTGATGAAGGGCTTATACCCGAAACGTCGATTCCCCTGCTCCTCAGATGCTGCCGGACCTGCTGTGCTTTTCCAGCACCACACTCTCTACTCTGATCTCCAACATCTACAGTCCTCCCTTTCTCCTAGTGAAGAAGGCGTTGAGTACACATGCCTTTATTGGTCAGTGTATTGAGTGCAGGAGTTGGGACTCTGGGACTCTTTAGGCAACTCTTAGAGTACTGCGTTCAATTCTGGGTCGCCCTGCTATCAGAAAGATGTTGTTAAACTTGAAAGGGTATAGCAAAGATCAAGGATAATGCCAGTGATGAAAGGCTTGAGCTATAAGGAGAGGCTGAGTAGGCTGGGGCTATTTTCCCTGGAGTATCAGAGGCTGAGGGGTGACATTATAGAGGTTAATAAAATCATGAGCGGCTTGGATAGGGAGAGTAGACAAGGTCTTTTCCCCAGGGAAGGGGAGTCCAAAACTAGAGGGTGTAGGTTTAAGGTGAGAGGGGAAAGATTTAAAAGGGACCTAATTGGCAACCTTTTCAAGCAGAGGGTAGTGCATGCATGGAATGAGCTGCCAGAGGAAGTGGTGGAGACTGGTACAATTTCAACAAAAGGCATCTGAATGGGTTTTTGAATAGGAAGGGTTTAGAGGGATATGGGCCAAATGTTGGCAAATGGAACTAGATTAGGTTAGGATATCTAATGGGCATGGATGAATTGGACCGAAGGGTTTGTTTCTGGACTGTATGTCTCTATGACTCGGTGATGGGATACCAGCCTCTGTGGAGTTATTTCAGCCTGAAACCTGGATTTGGAGAGCCATGCTTTCTCAAGTAAATCATTAATAAATATTGTTAGCTTGCAATAACATGGGTGCGGCCTCTCTTCCATCCAGAACATCTAAACTTAGATTGTGATGGTACAACATAATAGAACTGATTATAGTAATTCGGCAGCAACACTTGCCAAACACAAAATGAAAACATTTAACAAAACACAGAGTAATTTTATCATTTTGTCACTGAATCTTTGTTGGGGGTGTTAATAAAATTTTAAAGAACCTTCCAGTGACTCTCAGCTTCCCAGGTAAACTTTGCCCGGTGAAGTTTCCATTTGAGATTAGCACGCATTGCTTCCATGTTACGCCCAGCTCCATGACTTATCTATGATTGGAATGCGATTGCAATTTTTGGGATACTTTGCCAAGTGAATCCTTGGTTTCATTTAGGGTGTGATGTGAAACCAGGAACAGAGCGGTTCAGAATGGGATGAGAGGTGAAAGGAAAATACGTCAGCTTCAACAGTGAGTGGGAATGATCTGTTAGGGTGGTAGAAGCAAAACCCTTATAACATTGGAAGATTTTTAGATGTGCTCTGCATGGACCAACCTTTGGAAAATGCAATTAGAATTGTGAGGTGGTTGTTTTGCACCAGTGAGACTTGATGGGCTGAATGGCCTTTTCCTGTGCTGTAGACCTCAATGACTCTACAGTCTTTACAGACTCTACCCCCTTCACCTTTTGTTTGTCGAATACCTTAATTCGGTGAGCTTTGACTCTTGACCCCTCTGCTTTTTCCCTATCTCCACGGTCCAGACACCTTGAGATTACAGAGCCTTTATTAAATCTCACCTTAGTCTACTTGAAGCACCACAGTGCCAGGTCTGTCACTCTAACCACCTCGCTGAATTCTCACAATCCTGGAACTCAGTGGAGGAGGAGACAATGCAAAACACTGGCCTGAGGCAATCTGTAAGAGGCAAGACAGCTATACATTGCAGACAGGCTGTTAGTACACAGTTTTATCCAGAGGTAGAAACTCTGGGCAATAATCTGGAATCTCGTGGAGGGCACACCGGTCTTGGTCACACATTGGAAACCTGGCAAGACTCCAATACTACCCCTTTCCAGAGGGTCTGTCTGGAGAGAGATGGGTTCATACAGGGGACAAGGTTTGGTATAAGAATCACGGGAATGGCCCCGCCTGGCTAAGAGGCTTGGCTGATGTGAGGTCAGAGAGAAAGTGAGGACTGCAGATGCTGGAGAGTCAGAGTCGAAAAGTGTGGTGCTGGAAAAGGCACAGCAAGTCAGGCAGCATCCGATGAGCAGGAGAATCGACATTTCGAGCCTCAGCCCTTCATCAGGAATGTTGGGACGGGCGGGTAGATGGGATGGTGCTGAACTAGCAAGTGGACCATATCAAAGCTGCAAAATCTCAAACCTGCCCAGCCCCTCGGGGATTTGGAAAGGCTGCTGGAATCAGTGGGAATCTCCCTCCCTCCACCAAGCATTGATGAATCCTCTGAAACAGAGATGGATGTGGTGAATGTAACTGTTTCCATGCCTTTGCCGCCAGAAGAAGAGAATGAAATTTTACCGAGTTGCCCCCTGGAGCACGAGCCGTGTATTACACACCGTCGGTTTCGGACAGCAAGTTGGAGGAGCCTGACCCGGCGTGACAATGCTCCGGGAGGCTCTCCAAGGAAAAGGACTAGCCTATGTTCTTGGACTCAGAGGGGGAGGGATGTCGTGATTGCAATGTGGCCAGCCAGCTGGACCTCAGAGATTGGGCAGGACAAACAAGGCAAAGGGAACGCATGATGAATAATAGGACCCCAATGAGGATCAGAGGAACCTTGCATGTCCACCAGTCACTTAAGCTCCTGAGACAGGTAGATAAAGCAGTTAAGAAGGCGTAGGATATACTTGCCTTTATTAGCTGGGGTACAGAGTTTAAGAGCAGGGAGATGATGCTGGTACCGTTTTAAATGGTGGTTCGACCACAGTTAGAGTGTTGCGTGCATTTCTGGAATCCCCATTATAGGAGGGATGTGCTGGCACTAGAGAGGGTGCAGAGGAGATTTACCAGGAAGTTGCCTGGGCTGGAGGGTCTCAGTCATGAAGACTGTTAAGCTGGTCCAATCAGGGAGCCCTGGCTGACAGATAAAAAGAGGAGTGTCACACACGACATGGTATCGGGGAAAAATAAGCACTACTGCTGTTAGGTGGTAGTGTGGGGGAAAATTGAAAACGAATAAAAGAGGAGAAAAAAAATAAACAGGAGTGTCAAACAAAAGAGGAGGGACTGTGGTTCTATCCACTCTGTGAGCTGGCTCTGAATGAGACAGTGCTAAAGTCAAGGGCTGTTCATTTGTAAATAAAGAGGGGGGGGGGGGGGGGGGGGGGGGGAGGGAGGAGCTTGGTGACTGGATACCGGTCTCTGTGGAGTTATTTCAAGACTGATATGAATGAGAGTGATGAAGATAGAATGCCCAAACTGGGACAGTTTCTCTCAGACAAGAGAAGACTGAGGGAGGCTTTGACAGAAGCTTTCAAAATCAAGAGAGGGCTGGGCAGAGTAATCAGGGAGAAATGTCTCCTTGTAAACGAATTGAGAATCAGCGGGCATCGCTGTAAAGTGACTTACAAAAGAAGTAGATGAGAGGCAAGAAAAGCACTTTCACATACAGCAATTGGCTGCTGGGTGGGGTGGGGGTGTTGGTTAGCTCAGTTGGCTGGACAGCTGGCTTGTGACGCAGAGTGATGCCAACAATGAGGGTCCAACTCCTCAAACCGTGTAAGGTCCCCAAGCAGGATTCTCCACTTCAACCTCGTGCCTCATCTGATACGTGGGGACGCTCAGATGAAACCACTACCAGTCATCTCTCTCTCTCTAATGAGAGAGTAGCCCTATGGTTCAATAGGATCGGGGTGACTTTGGTTTGGGTTGAAGGCACTGCCTGAAAGTGCATAGGAGGCAGTTTCTCTTGAGACATTCATGAGGGCATCAGTTGGAAACAATGTATTAGGGCATTGGCACTAAATTAAAATGCTCAGACAGCCAACACAATGCGCTAAATGGCCTTTTTTTGAATCGAAACAATTCTGTAATCTTGGCATGTATCATGTCACCCTTCTGCACTATTACATGCCACACTGTCACCAAACTTACCACGGAAGAGGGCATCAGTTTCTTCCCACAGTCAATGTTGGTGGGGCTGCATGGTGGTTAGCACTGCTGCCTCACAGCGCCAGGGACCCAGGTTCGATTCCAGCCTCGGGTGACTCTCTGTGTGGAGTTTGCAAATCTCCCCGTGTCTGCGTGGGTTTCCTCCGGGTGCTCAGGTTTCCTCCCACAATCTAAAGATGTGCAGGTTAGGTGGATTGGCCATGGGAAATGCAGGATTACAGGGATGGAGTTGGGGTGGTTGGGTCTGAGTGGGATGCTGTTTGGAGGAGCAGTGTGGAACGTCACCAAACCTCAACATGGGATACCAGCACAACGCCATTAGTGAACCACAATTCACGGATTGGGACATCACTCACTTTGGTCTTGACACAGTCTTGCCCATCAAGTTGAGTAGCTTGTTCTCAGCTCTGTCACGCAGGTAGACAAATTATGGAGTCAAATATGCCAAAGAGAGTTGGCATCAGGACTCAGCCCTGCTCCACCTGATCTTGGTGCTTTGTTGTACCACATGGAGGGCAGGAATGAGAACAAGGAGTCTGAATGGGCAGCCTATTCCCCACAGCAGACTGATGAATCCATCTCCGCTGACAGAGATGAAGATTGTGTGTGTACATGTGTGTGTGTGGTTGGTGGGGAGGGGGGGGGGGGCGTCTATGATGTTGAAGAATCTGTGGTCTTTGCGATGTTGCTGCTGCAGCTGCCGAGGCGAGAAAATCCTGTCAGCTGTCGATCTGCTGGATCCGAAACCAGACTGACGCTTGGGCTGGATGTGACTGTCAGAGTCCACAATCCGCTCATGGTAACACAGTGAAAGATCTACCCCAGAGTTCATAACAAACAGATGTCTCGGTCATTGTTACAGTACCATGATCCCTTCTGCTTTGCTTAAAGGTTACTATGTAAAGGTCACACCTCTTGAAGCGGTCATTTTTCTTTCCTGCAGAGATATAAAAAATAGCAGCACAGGTAGGCCATTCAGCCCTTCAAGCCTAGTCCACCATCCAATATGATCATCCATCTCAGTACCCTGTTTTCACATTCTCCCCGATACGCTTAGATCCCTTTAAGTCCAAGAAGGATATCCATCTCCTTCTTGAATAAAAACACAGAGACACTTAAAAAGACAGAGTTTTACATGGATGCTAGTGCAGGGTCGGATTTTGATATTTCAGTTGGAATTCATCATTTTCAATGCATCACTACTGGGACAACAGCCAATGTTCTGCTTGAGCTTTTGGTGGATTCCCAATCTATGCTCCTCCAGGGCAATATGGTCAGGAATGGCACAGAGACCTAGTTCGGTAACAACATTCCCTGATGTGTAGACTTGAATGAGTGCTCCCCTCAACTTTCCAGCTGCTGCTCCATCCAGTGATTGGTCAGCCCTGTCGTCACCTACCGGTGGTTGGATTTAACATCTACTTGCCCATTGCAATAGTGAGTGCTGAGTCATAGACTCATACAGCACGGAAACAGACCCTTCGGCCCAACCAGTCCATGGCGACCACAATCCCAAACAAAACTAGTCTCACTTGCCTGCCCTTGGTCCATATCCCTCCAAACCTTTCCTATTCATGTACTCATCCAAATATCTTTTCAACATTGTAATTGTACCTGCATCCACCACTTCCTTTGGCAGTTCATTCTCCACATGAACCACTCTCTGTGTAAAAATGTTGCTCCTCATGTCCTTTTTAAATCTTTCTCCTTTCACCTTAAAAACATGCCCCATAGTTTTAAACTCTCCCACCCCGCAAAGGAAAAAATTCTTCTCATTCCCCTTATCTAGACCCCTCATGATTTTATAACCCTCCATAAGGTCACCCCTCAACCTTCTACACTCCAGAGCCTCCAGCCTCTCCCTGTAACTCAAACCCTCCATTCCTGGCAACATCCTGGGAAATCTCTTCTGAACCCTCTCCAGTTTAGTAATATCCTTCCTATAACAGGGAGACTAGAACTGCACACAATACTCCAGAAGAGGCCTCATCAACATCTTGTACAACCTCAACGTGACGTCCCAACTCCCATACTCAATGAAGACCAGTTGTGCTAAACAGCTTCGTAACCACCCTGTCTAACCATGATGCAAATTTCAAAGAGTTATGTAACTGAATCTCTAGATTTCTCTGTTCTACAACATTACCCGTAGCCCTATGGGTGGCATGGTGGCTGAGTGGTTAGCACTGCAGCCTTGCAGCACCATGGATCCGGATTCGATTCTAGCCTTGGGTGTCTGTCTGTGTGGAGTTTGCATATTCTCCCCATATCTGTGTGGGTTTCTCCCACAGTCAAAAGATGTATAGGTTAGATGAATTAGCCATTGTGTTCAGGGTTGTGTAGGTTAGGTGCATTAGTCTGGGGGAATGGGTATAGGTGGCTTGTTCCTTGGAGTGTCAGTGTGGACTTGTTGGGTCAAATGGCCTGTTTCCACACAGTAGGGATTTTATCATGAGTTGTGTCGGTCCTGTGAAAAGAGCATAGTTAAATTTTCATACTTTTTTTCCACAGACAGAAAAGAAAACTGCCTGTTTCTGTGTGAATAATGCCTCCTAGCACTACAGGAAATTCAGTGCCAAGTTTCAACAACCCAGATGTTCTCAAATGTCCTTTCATAATGGCTCAAACACAATGGTTAATATAAACAATGCTGTCACAGCTCACCCACAGTATTGTGAGGTGAATATAGGTCACGCATGAATCATGTGTCAAAAGACAATACTGTTACTATTTCAATGTATCTTAAAGTGACAAACGGCAGTGGAGAAGTGGAACAGTTTGCAAGCCAATTCGATGATACATCCAGTCCCTGTACACCTCCATCCCCCATCACGAAGGACTCAAAGCCCTCCGCTTCTTCCTTTCCCGCCGTACCGACCAGTACCCTTCCACTGACACCCTCCTTCGACTGACTGAACTGGTCCTCACCCTGAACAACTTCTCTTTCCAATCCTCCCACTTCCTCCAAACAAAAGGAGTAGCCATGGGCACCCGCATGGGCCCCAGCTATGCCTGCCTCTTCGTAGGATATGTGGAACAATCCATCTTCCGCAACTACACGGGCCCTACCCCCCACCTTTTCCTCCGCTACATCGATGACTGTATCGGCGCTGCCTCGTGCTCCCACGAGGAGGTTGAACAGTTCATCCACTTCACCAACACCTTCCACCCCGACCTCAAATTCACCTGGACAGTCTCAGATTCCTCCCTCCCCTTCCTCGACCTTTCTATTTCTATCTCAGGCGACCGAATCAACACGGACATCTACTACAAACCGACCGACTCCCACAGCTACCTGGACTACACCTCCTCCCACCCTACCCCCTGTAAAAACGCCATCCCATTCTCCCAATTCCTTCGTCTCCACCGCATCTGCTCCCAGGAGGACCAGTTCCAAAAACGTACAACCCAGATGGCCTCCTTCTTCAAGGACCGCAATTTCCCCCCCCGACGTGGTCGACGATGCCCTCCACCGCATCTCTTCCACTTCCCGATCCTCCGCCCTTGAACCCCGCCCCTCCAACCGCCACCAGGACAGAACCCCACTGGTCCTCACCTACCACCCCACTAACCTCCATGTACAGCGCATCATCCGCCGCCATTTCCGCCACCTCCAAACGGACACCACCACCAAGGATATATTTCCCTCCCCTCCCCTATCAGCATTCCGTAAAGACCACTCCCTCCGTGACTCCCTCGTCAGATCCACACCCCCCACCAACCCAACCTCCACTCCCGGCACCTTCCCCTGCAACCGCAGGAGGTGCAAGACTTGCACCCACACCTCCCCCCTCACCTCCCTCCAAGGCCCCAAAGGAAACTTCCATATCTGCCACAGATTCACCTGCACCTCCACACATATCATCTATTGCATCCTTTGCACCCGATGTGGCCTCCTCTATATTGGGGAGCCTGCTTGCGGAGCGTTTCAGGGAACACCTCTGGGACACCCGGACCAACCAACCCAACCACCCTGTAGCTCAACATTTCAATTCCCCCTCCCACTCCACCAAGGATATGCAGGTCTTTGGACTCCTCCATCGTCAGACCACAGCGAAACGACGGTTGGAGGAAGAACGCCTCATCTTCCGGCTAGGAACCCTCCAACCACAAGGGATGAACTCGGATTTCACCAGTTTCCTCATTTCCCCTCCCCCAGCCTGTCTCAGTCAAATCCATCAAATTCAGCACCGCCTTCCTAACCTGCAATCTTCTTCCCGACCTCTCCGCCCCCACCCCAGTCTGACCTATCACCCTCACCTTGACCTCTTTCCACCTATCACATTTCCGACGCCCCTCCCCCAAGTCCCTCCTCCCTATCTTTTATCTTAGCCTGCTGGACCAACTTTCCTCATTCCTGAAGAAGGGCTAATGCCCGAAACGTCGATTCTCCTGTTCCCTAGATGCTGCCTGACCTGCTGCGCTTTTCCAGCAACACATTTCCATCTCTGATCTCCAGCATCTGCAGACCTCACTTTCTCCACCTTCTCTAGTAGGTCCATCCACATACTGAATCAGAAAATTTTCTTGTACACACTTAACAAATTCATCTTCATCTAAACCCTTAACAGTAAGGCAGTCCCAATCTATATTTGGAAAGTTAAAATCCCCTATCATAACGACTCTATTATTCTTATAGATAACTGAGATCTCCTTACAAGTTTGTTTCTCAATTTTCCACTGACTGTTGGTGGTGCTGCTGGTCGGGGGAGGGGGGGGGGGGGGGTTCCAGCCTCACCCCCCTCCCTCTATATATTTCTGGGAACCCCTCCTCCCCAGTCCAGGGCTTTTGGCCTGAAACATTGACCTTTCTGCTCCTCAGATGCTGTCTGACCTGCTGTGCTTTTCCAGCTCCACACCTATTGACTGCATGTCAGTTGTGGTCTTCCTCAGTGAAACGTTAATGTGTGATATAGATCCTCCTGAATTGTCCCTTTTCCCCAAGCTGCAGCCTGTAACACACGGGCATGTGCTTTTCTGTGGGCCTTTCAGTATTGTTACATAAGGTGTGCGATTTGTATATATTTTAATATTAATTATTTCTGAATTTGGATTATTCAATTTTTAAACAGGTGGCATAGTGGTTTTCTATGGTTCTGAAGGCATTTAATGATTAATTTCTGAGTATTCCTGCTACAGTGGTGATTTTTAAAAACTCATTCACAATATGAGGGCATCACCAGTTAGACCAGCATTTACTGTCCATCCCTAATTGCCCAGAGAGTAATTAGCAGTTAGGTAAGGATGGCAGTTTCCTTCCCTAAAGGGCATTAGTGAACCAGATGGATTTTTCCAACAATGAGTCATCATTAGACTCTTAATTTCAGACTTTTTATTTAATTCAAATTCCACCATCTGCCCATGGCAGGATTCAAACCCAGGCCCCCAGAACATTATCTGGGTCTCTGGAATAATAACCCAGTGATAATACCACTAGGCCATCACCTCCCATTTTTTAAACAGCACGTGAGAAAGAATAATGTGTTTTTATTTACAAGGAGAAATTTATGCACTAGTCTCCAGTTTTAGAGGTCAGGGATTGATTTGTTTTTCCTTTTGATTAGGGAAGAGGGAAGTTTTTTTTTAGTTTCAGTTTGGGTACATTCACAGGGCCTTGGCTGAAGCTGAATAAGTAAAGCAATGCCTCTCGAGAAAAGAAGTCTGTTGGAATGGTTAAGAAATCGATTATTTCAGTAAAAGGAGTTTAGTCAAAGTCCCAGATGAAAAGTGTTTGGTTAAAACACTGAAGAGATTTTTGAAGCTGAGAAAATTTAAGCTCATACGTATGAAGGTGCCAAGAGGAAGCTTTTAGACACTGAAGACAGAGAGTTTAAGTCATAGTTATACTAAGCCCAACGGGGATAACAGGAATTCTCTCTGGTCTAAATATTGTAAAGGGATGCTTTTGGGATTAATTATTAATATAGAGGTTTCAGAAGTGATTTACCAGAATGTAGGGTGGCACAGTGACACAGTGGTTAGCACTGCTGCCTCACAGCGCTGGAGACCCAGGTTCAATTCCCGCCTCAGGTGACTGACTGTGTGGAGTTTGCACCTTCTCCCCGTGTCTGTGTGGGTTTCCTCTAGGTGCTCCGGTTTCCTCCCACAGTCCAAAGATGTGCAGGTCAGGTGAATTGGCCATGCTAAATTGCCCGTAGTGTTAGGTAAGGGGTAAATGTAGGGGTATGGGTGGGTTGCGCTTCGGCGGGTCGGTGTGGACTTGTTGGGCCGAAGGGCCTGTTTCCACACTGTAATGTAATCTAATCTAATGTTGCCAGTTTGGAAAGTTTGAATTATAAAGAAAGGCTGGATAGACTGGGATGTTTTTCACTAGAACTTAGGAAGTTGATAAACAACCTTCCAGAAGTTTATAAAATAATGAGGGGTATAGATTGAGTTAATGATAGTTGTCTTTTCTCTAGGATGGGGGTTTTAAGACTGGGGGCACAGTTTAAAGGTGAGAGGAGAGAGATTTTTAAAAAAGACATGAGGGGCAAATTGTTTTACACAGAGAATGTATAGAGTGAACTTCCTGTGGAAGTGGTGGATGTGGGTAAAATTACAACATTTAAAAGACATCTATATAGGAAAGGTTTGGAAGGATACAGGCCAGGAGCAGGTAGGTGGCACTGGTCTAGTTTGGGATTATGGTCAGCATGGACTGGTTGGGCCGAAGGGTCTGTTTCCATGCTGTAGGACTCTGTAACTCTATATTTACTAAATGCTTTGAAATCTTTAAACATGTGACATGAGTCAATAGTTTGGTTTATTCTATTTTATCTTCATTTCTTTTACACAATAAACAATATTACACAATATCATTGTGAAAACAAAATCTGCAACATTACATGCTTAAATTTCAATTAAAGGCCACCTTTTAAAATGAGATTTCAGCCTGGTATCTGTCTGAGAAGAGATGTATATACATTGTGTACACACCAAAGCACTTCTGCTTCAATCCTAATGTTCCTTTTTTGAACAAACTATATCGATCAACTCAAACAAATTTCACACCGCACACATCTCCGTTACAAAATTTCCATATCTAAGAAACTATAAGTTGTGTCAGTGGCTGACTCAGTGGGTAGCACTCTCCCCTGTGTCTAACAGTTGTGCATTCATATCCCTTTCCAAAGTTGAGAGCACTAAACTAAATGCTGGCACACCTAGTAGAATCCTGAAGGAGTGCTGCACTGTGGCACAGTGGTTAGCACTGCTGCTTCACAGCGCCAGAGACCCGGGTTCAATACCCGCCTCAGGCGACTGACTGTGCGGAGTTTGCACGTTCTCCCCGTGTCTGCGTGGGTTTCCTCCGGGTGCTCCGGTTTCCTCCCACAGTCACAAAGATGTGCAGGTCAGGTGAATTGGCCATGCTAAATTGCCCGTAGTGTTAGGTAAGGGGTAAATGTAGGGGCATGGATGGGTTGTGCTTCGGTGGGGCGGTGTGGACTTGTTGGGCCGAAGGGCCTGTTTCCACACTGTAAGTAATCTAATCTAATCTAATGCACTGTCAGAGATGCTGCCATTCAGATGAAATAGCAAACAACAGCTCCAGCTGCTCTCTCAAGTGAATGTAAAAGATCTTAGAGTCATAGAGCTATGCAGCACAGAATCTTGGTCCAACTCATCCACGCCGACCAGTTATCCTAAATTAATTTAGTACCATTTGCCAGCATTTGGCCTATAGCCCTATAAAACCTTCCTACTGTACTCAAGAATTTGTCCTTGGTACCTAAGATGGCACCATAAGAGACGACTTGTAAACTTTTCACTGTACTCACGAGAGTAAATGTGACAATAAAGCTAATTCAATTCAATTCTACTCATATACCCATCCTGATGCCTTTTAAATGTTGTAAGTGTACCAGCCTCCACCATTTCCTCTGGCAGCTCATTCCATACACACACCACCCTCTGCGTGAAAATGTTGTCCCTTAGGTCCCTTTTAAATCTTTCCCTTCTCACCTCAAACCTATGCCTTCTAGTTTTGGACTCCCCTACCCTGGGGAAAAGGCCTTGACTATTCACCCTATCCACACCCGTCATGATTTTATAAACCTCTATAAGATCACCTCTCACCCTCCTATACTCCAGGGAAAACAGCCCCAGCCTATTTGGCCTCTCCCTATAGCTCAAACCTTCCAACCCCAGCAACATCCTTGTAAATCTTTTCTGCATCTTTACAAGTTTAACAACATCCCATTCATACAGCAGGGAGACCAGAAATGAACACAATGTTCCAAAAGCAGTTTAACCAAGGTCCTGTACAGCTGTGAAATGGCATCCCAACTCGTATACTCAATGTACTGACCAATATAGGCAAGTGTACTAAACTTCACTACCCTGACTACTTGTGATTCCAACGTCAAAGAACTGTGAACCTTCAGTCACTAATTTGAAGAAGAGTAGAAGAACTATTCCCAGACTCTGGACTAATTTATTTTCTATTAATCAATGTCACACAAAAGCCAATTGTCCAAACATTGCTGTTATTGGGAGTTTGCTGTGTACAGATTGAATGCAATCATATCTCCAACACTATATACCTACACAAGCAGATTACACTCTGGTACAAATTCAACCTCTCCTAAAACTCTGCTCGCAGGTCTTGTGGCGCAGTGGGTATTGTCCCTGCCTCACAGCCAGGTGCTCTGGTTCAAGTCCCACTCCAAGACCTCACAGTCAAGGAAGTTGCCTGCTCATGTGGATAAAGCAGTTAAGAAAGCATCAAGTATACTTGCTGTTATTGGCTAAGGCATAGAGTTGAAGAGCAGGGAGGTGATGCTGGAACTGTACAAAATGCTGGTTATGCCACAGCTAGGGTACTGTGTGTAGTCTGGAACCTACTTTATAGGAGGGATGTAGTTGCACTGGAGAGAGTAAAGAGGATGTTGCCTGAATGGGAGAGTTTAAATTATAAAGAAGATTGGACAGACTGAGGTTGTTTTCTTCAGGGCTGATTGATTGATTGATTATCACATGTACCAAAGTACAATGAAAGCTTTGTTTACAAGCAGTACAGGCAGATCACAAGGAGGTACAGATCAAAAAACTTAGAAAGAGGCATACAGGTTAAATTGCACAGGATGTGCACTAGCTGAGATCAATGTTAACAAGGTCAGCATTGTTTGAGGCTGGACAGCCCATTCATCAGTCTAGTAACAGGGGAAGAAGCTGTTCCTGAACCTGCAGGTGTGTGTGTGTTCAAGCTTCTGTATCTTCTGCCTGACGGAAGAAGATGTAGGAGAGCATTACTGGGTGGGAGGGGTCTTTGATGTTATTGGCAGACTTTCCGTGGTAGCGAGCCATGTAAATGGAGTCCATGGATGGGAGGTTGGCTTCTGTGATGGTCTGAGCTCTGCACATAACCTTCTGTAGTTTCTTACGGTCTTGGGCAGAGTAGCTGCCATACCAGGCCATTATGCACCTGGACAGTATGCTGTCAATGGTGCACCTGTAGAAGTGGTGTGGGTCCTTATGGACATGCCGAATTTCCTGAGCTGCCTGAGGAAGAAGAGGTGTTGTGCCTTCTTGACCGTTGCATCTACATGGGAAGTCCAGGTCAGGTTGTCAATTGTCATCACTCCGAGGAACTTGGCGCTCTCCACCCTCTCAACCTCTGCCCTGTCGATGTAGATGGGGGCATGACCTCCTCCCTTCTTTCTAAAGTCAATGATCAGTTATTTAATTTTGCTGATGTTGAGAGAGAAGTTGTTATCATTGTACTACAGCACCAAGCCCTCTATCTCCCTCCTATATTTTGACTCATCATTGTTAGATATCCAACCTACCACGGTAGTGTCATCACAAACTTGTAGATGGTGATTGTTTGGACTTTGACAACACAGTCATGGGGGTACAGGAAGTACAGTAGGGGGCTGAGAATGCATCCCTTGGTGGGGTTGAGTTGAGTGTAATTGTGGAGGAGGTACAGTTACCTATCTTCACTGATTGTGGTCTGTGGATCAGGAAGCTGAGAATCCAGTTGTAGAGGGCAAGGCCAAGATCAAAATCATGGAATGTTGAGATCAGTCTAGAGGGGATAATGGTGTTGAAGGTGGCACTGTAGTCAATAAGCAGGAGTCTGACGTAGGTCTCATTATTGTCCAGATATTCCCGGGTTGAGTGCAGGGCTAGGGACATGGCATTCGCTGTGGACCTGTTACATCTGTAGGCAAATTGTAGGGCATTAAGGCAGGCTGGGAGACTGGAGTGGATGTGGGCCATTTTAGCACTTCATGATTATTGAGATCAGAGCCACTGGGCGGTACTTATTAAGGCATGTGCTTTCTTCGGGACTGGGATAATGGTGGTCTTCTTGGAACAGCTGGGAACTTTGGCTTGTCGGAGAGAGAGGTTAAAGATGTCGGTGAATACCTCCGTCAGCTGGTCCACACAAGATCTGAGTGCTCAGCCAGGGACGCCGTCCGGGCCCATCGCTTTCCTTCGGTTGACTCGTAGGAAGAGTGACCTGACATCTGCAGCGGTGACCGAGGGAACAGGCATGTCTGGCACTGTCACGGCAGGTGTCACCACGCTGCTGGCATTCTACTCAAGCTGAGGATAGAAAGCATTGAGCGCATCAGGGAGGGATGTGTCTTTGTCCACCATCTTGCTCTGCTTCATTTTGTATCCTGTTATGTTGCTTGGGCCTTGCCACAGGTGGTGGGAGTGTGTTTGGTAGGTTTGGGCCTCTAACATGGTCCAGTCCTGCCTCTTGCCATCTCTGATCATTTTGTGGAGGTCACATCTAGATTTCCTATATTGGTCTGGGTCATCTGACTTGAATGCTGCACACCTGGTCTTCAGTAGGGAGTGAATTTCCTGGTTCATCCAAGGTTGAGGAACACTTGGGTTGACTCCTTTGGTGCGCAGTGCTCCACACATTTGCTAATGAAGTCCGTGATAGTGATAAGTGTCTAGATTTTCCGTTGAGTGAACAGTCCACTGATTCCAAGCAGTCCCAGAGATGGCCTTACACAGCCTTGGACCTTTTGTAAAGGGTCCTCCAATTTCAGCTTCTGCTTGTAACATTGGCAGGAGAAACACAGCGCTGTGATCTGGAGATCACAAGGGGCGATCTGGAGATTGAGACGGAACATGATTGAGATGCATAAAATAGGGAGCAGCATAAGGGAAGAGACTTTTCCCATTGGTGGAAGAATCAATGACCATCGAGCATAGATTTAAGGAAAGGAGCTGGAGGTTTAGAGGAGATATGAGGATGGTGGGAATCTGGAACTGTAAGAGTGGGAGAGGCAGAAACCCTCATCATATTCAAGTACTATTTAACTGTGCACTTGCAATGCTAAAGCTATTGGATGGAAAGTGGGATTAGTTAGGTGACTGGTTGTGATAGGCTGAAGGATCTTTCTCTGTGTTACAGAACAGTGGCTCAGTGGTTAGCACTGCTGCCTCACAGCACCAGGGGACCCGGGTTTGATTCCAGCCTCGGGTGACTGTGCGGGGTTTGTATACTCTTCCCATGTCTGTGTAGACTTCCTCCCACAGTCCAAAGATGTGCAGATTAGGTGGATATGCCATGATCTATTACCCATAGTGTCCAGGTGAGAATGTATGTAGGATATAAGCAGGCTGGGAAAGAGTTAAGTTCTGAGTTTGTGAAACAAGAGGTACAGCTGAGCATGACTCAGAGCAGATAAGAACTTGCAGTTAACAATGGGGTGCTGGAAGCAAGGGTAATGGGTTAACAAATTGGAAAAGCAGTCACTATGTAGAGCCGTTTAACAATATTGAAAATATTCAGTATGTGGGGTCAGTTTAACAAGGTGAAAAGTATTCACTATATGAAGCCAGTTATTCATTGTGTAACAGCAGATGGCTTTATCTTTAGTACTGACACTCGCTGATTGTAACGGTCACCCAATCAATATGTATGTTGCCTCATCTGGA
This sequence comes from Chiloscyllium plagiosum, assembly GCF_037043375.1. Taxonomy (NCBI): domain Eukaryota; kingdom Metazoa; phylum Chordata; class Chondrichthyes; order Orectolobiformes; family Hemiscylliidae; genus Chiloscyllium; species Chiloscyllium plagiosum. The sequence goes on from NW_028270180.1 coordinate 16,777,997, forward strand.
TGCTCCTCCCTGTAAAATGACTATACAATTCATTGAGAAACTGTTCTTCCAGAGAAGACAGTGAACTCATGTCTCTGTGCACATGGGCAATCGTTCCCGCTCCCTCCAGGGCCAGGAATAAAGATGAAGGAGGTAAAACTATACTTTGTTTCTGAACGTTTTGCTTCAACATGGAGGGGGAAGGGGGAATGGAGTGACACAGGGAAGTGCAGACTGCGTGGGCTAGGGAAATACAGGGATAGGGTGGGGACGGTCTGAGTGAGGTGCCCTTTGGAAGGTCGATGTTGACTTGATGGGCTGAATGGCCTGCTTCTGTAGGGATTCAATGTGGTCAAATGGGTTGAGTGTAAACCTGCAACTCCTTCCAAGACATACTGATGGCATACAGCAAAAGCCTGGTCATCCACATGATAGGAATTTCTACCATCTTTAACTTGAGATGATAGCCTGTATGTGAATGCCACTGCAGGAACCCACAACACCATAACTCCACCTCACTAAAAACGGCACTTGCAGCCTCATTTTCCCCATTACCACAGAGGATAGCTATATGTTGCACAATGCAACAATTGCAATTCTGAAGAATTAGCTAATTATATAGAGTCGTGGAATCCCACAGGATGGGAGCTGATCTTTTGGCACATTGAGTCTACTCATTATAGGAATGATATGGAAGCTTTGGAGAGGATGCAGAGCAGATTTACCAGGATGCCTCACTGGACTGGAGGGCATGCATTAAGAAGGAAAGTTGAGGGAGCTAAGGCTTTTCTCACTGGAGAGAAGAAGGGTGAGAGGTGACTTGATAAAGGTATACAAGATAATGAGAGGCATAGATAGAGAGAATAGTCCATGACATTTTCCCAGGGTAGAAATGGCTATCACAAGGGGGCAGCATTTTAAGGTGATTGGAGGAAGGTTTAGGGGAGATGTCAGAGGTTGGTTCTTTACACAGAGAGTGATAGGTGTGTAGAATACACTGCCAATGGTGGTGGTAGAGCCAGATACATTAGGGACATTTAAGCGACTCTTGGACAGGCACATGGATGATAGCAAAATGAAGGGTATGTTGGTTAGTTTTATCTTAGAGTAGGATAAAAGGTCAGCACAACATCAACGGACAAAGAGCCTGTACTGTGCTGGACTGTTCTATGTTCTACACAGTTGCCTGAGGCTGGAATCAAACCTGGATGCCTGGTACTGTGAGGTTGCAGTGCTACAGAGATCAACTATGCCTTCCTGTATTAAATGTTATAAATCGATGTTCTCTTTTTTTCTCGTGTCCCAACCTTGATCAGCGCAAGACAATAGTTCCATACTTGCGTCCCTCTTTAGCAATGTCTAAGTTTAAATGCTGTCAGCGTGATGATAACCAGAGACTTTCCAGAGATGAGCTGATACTGCCACCTCTGTACTTTCCTGGTCTCTCCCCGATCTCAAACCGTGAGGTGAACACTGCAATTTCTCAGCTGTAATTGCTGCCTCGCCCTCACTTTCCGACAGAACACTCTCATTCCTAGCCTGCGCCCGTCTGTATCCAGCTACGTAACGCACCCTCCCTTTTGGGCCTGTTAATGACCTGGGCTGTTTTCACAGCTCTCATTTCCTGGTGCCTATACTGATCTTCTGCTTGCACCTCATTTGCTTTGTTGAGCTTCAATAATGACGACAGCAATCTATATTTAAACAGCATCTTTCACAACATAAACTGACTTAAAGCAGGAACGAGAAACAATAATGCCACTAAATATCGGGAAAGGTTGGACAAAGAGTGAACTTTTAAGTGGTGATATTTCTAAAAATAAAAATCGTCATGGTTGTGATTGTTGGGTTACCATTTGTTACCCCTTCCCAATTGTCCTTGGTTAGTTGGTGATAAGCTGGCCTCTTGAAAGGTTGCAGTCCCCGTCCTGTGGGCACGGGTATTTGCTGGAATAGCTGGGTCAGGGACACAGCTAGTTCTGCAGCACGTCTCTCCAATAAAACAGTCCAGGATAATAAGTCAGGACCCAAGGTCTGCGCTACGGCCAGTGTTTGTAGGCACTTGTTGATATCAAAGCAGGGGCAACTGAACTGACTGAAGACCGTCTTCTGCAATGGAGGGGTGTCCATGACAACCATCCCTGCAGCACCTCCGGCTGAAATCAATTTGGTCTAGTTTTTGGCGCTCATGGGTTGGGCTCTGCCATCATTTGATGATGCAGATGCTGGTGGATCCATCTGTTACTGATTTAACTATCCTCCATCTTTCACCACTGGATACGGTAGACCCATCGGTTGCAGGATCGCTTTGCACTGACTATTGCAAGCTGCTGCCACCATTTTTTGTGCTTATGGTCCTGTATTACAGCTTCAGTAGGTTGTAATCATTGGTACAATGCTGCTCCTGACAGGGACCACTCAGTTCAGAAACACTCTCCTGATCACTGCATAAGGCAAGGTGGCTATGATTGAGATTGGGTGGTGGGGTCACTTGTGTGTGTTGGTGAGGAGAAAGAGTGGAGGAGAGAGAGGAAGAACAGAGGGAAAGACAAGGCAACACAATGACAGAGAGTTCATCAATCTGTTTAACGAAAAGTCCATTCAGGATTTATTTTTGGCATTAAAGGAGTCATTTTAGCTTAGTTGGCGAGATAACTATTGAGTGATAGCAACAGAGTGGGTTTGATTCCTGTACTGGTTGAAGTTACAGCTGTGAACAAAGACTAATATGGCACAGGAACAGGCCCTTCGGCCCTCCAAGCCTGGGCTGCCACATTTTGTCCTTCCATACTAAAACTGTCTTCACTCATAGGATCCATATCCCTCTCTTCCCTTACTTTTTATTCGGGTGTTTCTTGAATGCTGTTGTTGTGTCTGCTTCAACCAACTCCCCTGGCGACGTGTACCAGCAACTCACCATCCCTTGTGGATAAATCACCACAAGTTAGTTTTAACTCAGTTACTCATTAAGAAATCTCACAGACAATTAAGCACTGAAACAATGATTCAACTTTATTGCCTCTTGCAAACAAAATAAGACCCCTCAAGTAAGCAAGTTAAACTTGACAACTCAACTTGGCTATTGCTGAATTAATATTTGGGTTTCTTTGGGTTGATGATGTCATTTCCTGTGGTGATGTTATTTCCTGTGGTGAAGTCGCATCCTGTTCCTTTTCTCAGGGGGTAGTAGATGGGGTCTAACTCGATGTATTTGTTGATAGAGTTCCGGTTGGACATCACCGACCCAAAGAAACCCAAACATATAAATAGAAAGCAGGAATTTTCAGCATTGCTTCGCCTGAGGCCCACTGAAGATGTTACCTAGTAGGGTGATGAAATGTCTGGAAATTAACCTTCAAGCTCAGCAAGCAAAGCTACATCCAAAACCTCAACCTGGGCTAAAACTCTTCTCAAAACTCACTCAACTCCTTCTTTTCGAAGGCAAGCAAATTGCTTTTAATCTTTCTTGAAAGTGGAGTCATAAGTAGACAGGATAATGAAGAAGGCATTTGTTTTCTTGCCTTATTGGTGAGTATAGGAATTGGGAGGTCATGTCACAGCTGTACAGGACATTGGTGAGGCTCAATTTTTCTACAGGAAGGATATTATTAATTTGGAAACGGTGCAGAAAAGACCTACAAGGATATTACCAAGACTGGAGGCTTTGAGTTGTAAGGAGAGACTGGAAAGGCTGGGACTTTTTTTTCCCTGCAGTGTAGGAAGTTGAGGGGTGACCTTATAGAGGTTTACAAAATCATAAGGGGAATAGATAAGATGAACAGCAAAGGTCTTTTCCTTAGGGTAGGGGAGGTCAAGACTAGAGGGCATAGGTTTAAGGAGAGAGGGAAAAGATTTAAAAAGGACCTGAGGGACAAAATTTCTCACACAGAGGGTGGTGCGTCTATGGAACGAGCTGCCAGAGGAAATGGTAGAGGCGAGTACAACTGCAACATTTAAAAGTCATTTGGACCGGTACATGGAGAGGATATGGGCCAAACACAAATTGAGCTAGTTCAGTTTAGGAAAGCTGGTTGACATGGACGAGTTGGACCGAAGGGTCTGTTTCCGTGCAGTATGACGCTATGACTCATTTGTTCATTTTCCATCCTGTACATTTCTGACAATACTCAATGCTTGAACCTTCCTAAAAATGTCCTTCCTTCAGGTGTGGCTGTTAAATAAATATCATCACATGAATTTCCTTGACTTCACAATGACTAAGCAGAATTGTTTTTCATGTGAATGCAGCATGGTTTTACATAAGCAATTTGTTGGGGTTACTGTCTGGTTTTTAAAAAATTCATTCACTGGATGAGAGTGTCACCAGGCCAGCATTTATTACCCATCCCTAATTGACCAGAGGGCAGTTAGGAGTCACCACATTGATGCGAGTCTGGAGTCACACATAGGCCAGACCAGGTAACGACGGTTGATTTCCTTCCCTAAAGGACACTGGTGACCCAGATGGTTTCCCCTGATGGTTGCCAATGGTTTCATGGACATCATTAGATTCTTATTTCCTGATTATTATTGAATTCAAATTCCACCATCTATCGTGGCAGGATTTGAACCCAGGTCCCCAGAACATGACCTGGCTCTCTCAGTTAAAAGTCCAACAATAATACCACTACGCCATTTCCAAAGATAACATATGTACAAACATATTAAACATATAGTTCTTGCTTCTATTTTTGGAATGCTGACTGACAAGCATGCCTTCATGTCTCAGCGTGCAACAAACACAGTCTGATCTCCAAACAAGCCATGCCCCATCAGCTATATATTACAATAGAATGAACAACAGTGCATTGCTTAAACAAACTCTGGACTAATTTTGCAAAATCTAACTACAATCAACTTGCATGAAATCGTGCAGACTTAATGTGACTCAGAATCGGTTCTGCTAATACTTCAAAGTCAGTTTATTTTTACTGCAAATTATTCAAATAAATTTAATTAAGCAATGCGAAAACAGAACGGTTGCAAGTCAATGTGAAAAGCAATCAATCAGTGAGTTACAGTTTGAAGGAACAGTAGTATGTTTTACTCTTAAGGTTGCCTACATTTCAGGGGAACAGAGGGATCTTGGGATGCTTGCTCACAGATCCCTGAGGTGGCAGGGCAGATTGGATGATTAAGAAGGCAGAAGGATCGCTTGCCCTTATCAGTCGTGGCATAGATTATATGAGCAAGGAGGTTATTTTGGAACTGTACAGAATTTTGGTTAGGCCACTGCTGGAGTACAGTGTGCAGTTCCGATTACTGCACTGTAGGAGGCATGTGATTGCACTGGAGGGGGTGCAGAGGAGATTCACCAGGATGTGGCACGGGATTGAGCATTTCAGCGATGGAGAGAGGCTGGATAAGCTCAGGTTCTTTTCTTTGGAGCAGAGAAGGTTGGAGGGGGGATCTTTTGGAGGTGCATAAGATTAAGTGGGGCATGGATAGGGTGGAGAGAAGGCAGCCACTTCCTTTAGTCGAAGGGTGAATAATAAGGGGCAGAATTTTAAAGTGCAAGGCAGGAGGTTTAGAGGGGATTTCAGGAAAATCCTTTCACCCAGAGGGTGGGTGCAGGATTTGGAATACACCGTCTGGGAAGTAGTTGAGGTGGGAAAACTCACAACCTTTAAAAAGTACTTGGATGAGCACTTGAAGTGTCACAACATTTATAGGCCATGAATCTGGAGCTGGAAAGAGAGACCAGAGCTGGCAGTAGTGTATTTTTTAAACAGTACAGACTTAATGTGCCTTGTGTATACTGGATGTTTCTATGATTTCAAGACATTGCAGAAATAGTAGATCCTAAAGTCGTGAAACCTTTTTATTTGGCTGCAGCGCTGTCCTATTGAGAATCTTTGCCTGGTGAGTCTGCCCAGCTGAGATCACCAATGAACGCCATGTTCTCATCTTCACCCTTCGGCTGAGGCTTGGCGACCTTCAGATTTAACCCCCAACGAGAGAGCAACACCTCTGGTCCCCTGCCACCATTGCCTTTGGAAAGCACTCTTGTCAGGGTACGGAGATTACTAAAGCAGGACGGAAATGTCTTTGATGAGCTGATCCTCTTTGATGAAATCGCCTCACAAAAAGTTTTGACAGATGTGAAGAATATCATGAACAGTGAAAACAAGGACTTGTCAGTATTCCTGCTAGATGCGGTCAGGGCAAATGTGACAGACCCTTACCTGGGGGGGGGGGGGGGGGGGATATCACCTGCTGACCTCATTCTGCAGAGGAATCTTTTAATAGGAGGTGCCAGTTGTAAGAAGAATATGTACTCAGGATGAGGCTTACTGATTGATTATTCCAACTACACTAAAATAGTTTAAGTGCATAATCTAACTGAAGTTAGATTTCTGTGAAAGAATTGCTCTGTCTCTTCAATATTATTATTTCCTTTCCTGTAAATTTACCAATGAATGAGCAATGTACCCAAAACAAATTTCCACATAGGTTAATAAGGTGAAGGGAAGTGCAATTACAAAGAGCCCTTTACCATTTGTTCTCATGCAAGTGTTTCCACTAAATATGCAGTCAATGACCCTGATGTTATTTTAGTGACTGTACTTCTCACATACTTCTGTCACATCACTGCGCCAGAAATGTGAAACAGAAAGTGCAGTTGCTCTCATCTACATCATTCACTCTTTCCTTTTCAGTCTTGCCTCTCCCCATATTTTGTTGATCCCTCTATGATCATGGTCATCAGAACTTTCGAAGCTACCAACTGGCTGTCCTACAGAGTCAAAAAGTGTGGTGCTGGAAAAGCACAGCAGGTCAGGCAGCATCCGAGGAGCAGAGAATTGATGTTTCAGTCCTACATGGTTCCTTACTTTTTGGAGACGCGATGATATGGAGGAGCCGATGTTGGACTGGGGTGGACAAAGTTAAAAATCACACAACACCAGGTTATAGTCCAACAGGTTTATTTGGAAGCACTAGCTTTCGGAGCGCTGCTCCTTTGTCAGGTAGATAAAAAGCCCACCCGCAAGCTTGTACTTCCAAATAAACCTGTTGGACTGTAATCTGGTGTTGTGTTTGGACTGTAACCTGGTGTTGTGTGATTTTTTAACTTCAGGGACGTGGCCACGGCTGACAAGGTCAGCGTTGGCTGCCTGTCCTGAATTATGTTTGAACTGATTGGCTTGTTGGGCCATTTCAGAGGGCAAGTCAATCACATTCTGAAGTTACATGAAGGCCAGACCAAGTAAGGATAGAAGATTTCCTTCCCTAAAGGGCTTTGGTGAACTAGATGCGTTGAAATGACAATCATTGTTGTGGTCAATGTTACTGACACTGGCTTCAGACTCTAAAAGTAATAATTTAAATACCACTTGTGACAAATTCCAATTCTTTAAACTCACACATCCAGCCAATTAACTAAGCTTCTGGATTATTAGTCCGGGGATGTTACCACTTTATTATATCTCCCTCCATATATTCTCATGTTATTGCTGTGAAGACTGGTTGTGCAATGTCCTATTCATTCTTGGCCATAACCTAAGCTCCTGATTATTCTTCTATCCTACAGTCACCAGGCTTCACAGAATCATTAAAATGTAGAGGCAGGCCATTCAGCCCATTGGGTCCACACTGAACCTCTAAAGAGCATCCCTCCCAGACCCACCTCCACAACCCCATCTCTGCATTTCCCATGGCTAATCCACCAAGCCTGCACATCTTTGGACTGTGAAAGGAGACTGGAGCACCCGGAGGAAACCCAAACAGACACGGGGATAACGTATAAACTCAGCACAAACAATCACAGAGTCACACAGTATGGAAACAGACCCTTCGGACCAACCAGTCCATGTGAAAATTATCCCAAACTAAACTAGTCCTACCTGCCTGCTCCTGGCCCATATCCCTCCAAACCATTCCTATTCACGTACTTATCCTAAAGTCTTTTAAACGTTGTACCCGCAGCCACACCTTCCTCTGGAGGTTCACTGCACACACGAACCACCCTCTGTTTAAAAAATGCGCTAAATGTCTTTTTTTTTACATCTCTCTCCTCTCATCTTAAAAATGTATCCCCTAGTCTTGAAATCCCATTTCCTAGGGAAAAGAGAACTGCCATTAATCCCATCTGTATCCCTGATTATATAGCCAGAAGTGTTGTCTTTCCTGTTCCTCTGACACTAACCTGCTGTGCTTCACCAGTTTAACATCTACTGACTCTAGCTTCCGACACCTACATTCCTATCTGTCTCCATTGTTTCGAAAGTCTATTTTTTTTTTCCCCAATTAGTGACTATTTCCTGATTAAGTTAAAGTTTCCTGAAGAAGGGCTCATGCCCGAAACGTCGGTTCTCCTGCTCCTCGGATGCTGCCTGGCCTGCTGCGTTTTTCCAGCACCACATTTTTCAACTAAGTTAAAGTTCTGTCAATCTGGATGGTGCTCTGCACTGTGGGCATTGTTCCTCCACTTCCTTAGTCAACAGAAAAAAAAAACTCAATTTATTCTGGCTTCCCCTGGATTTACCACAACCAAACAAACATTTCTGAATGTCACATAACTCCTTAAATTACACTTGACAAGGAAGAAGTAATGATTATCTGTTTAGTTCTTGTTCAGGAAATCATTTTCAAACACAAGTCACTGACAATAAAGCAGATTATGAGCTTCATCATCTATTAGGACTATTGTGTTCTCATGTTTATGGTCTCAGTTCCATCTCTGAGTGGGAAGGTCAAAGTCCTTAGGAGGGACACAGTGGCTCAGTGGTTAGCTGCCACACATTGCTAAGGACCTGGATTCATATCCACCCTCAGGTGACTATCTGAGTGGAGTTTGCACATTCTCCACCATCTTGAGAGTTCCCTCCCACAGTCTCAGGATTTGCAGGTTCGGTAGATTGGCTATGCTAAATTTCCCATAGTGTTCAGGGATGCATAGGTTCGGTAGATTAGCCATAGGAGGAGCAGGGAGCTGGTTCTGGGTGGGATGCCCTTTGGAGGGTTGGTGTGGACTCAATGGGCCGAATGACCTGCTTCCATGCTGTAGGGATGCTGTGATTCTGCTCCAGAAACAGTAGCACAAACTCCAGGCTGACAGCCCCAATGTAACAGAATTGGAATGCTGCACTGTCGGAGGTACTGTGCTGATGGAGGTCGAATATTGCAGAAAATATTGCGGGTAGTGTGCCCGGCTTTGTGGAAGGGCTGGTGACCAGTCATCCAATTACATCAGAACCATTTCCTCATGAACTGTGCGTATTCTCTAACAAAAATATCTTCATTTACATCAGACTGTTCACAGTCACAGGACGCTCCAAAGCAGTTTACAGCCTACGTAATACTTCTGATTTGTATCAGCAATAATGTTGGGAATGTGGCAACCAATTTAGGCAACAGCACAGGAGCTTATCGTGATGGTCAGATATGTGAGAATGTCCAGATTATCTGCTTATGTTGGAACATAAATACTGACGAGGGCACCGAATGCTGTCACAGGAAATTTTTAATTGCAAATTCTGAGGGCCATTGCTCATCACTTATATGAAAACCAGCTCTTTCAAGTACAGCAACCCTGCAGTACAACATTCAACTTACTTTTCTAAACAAAGTGTTCAGAGATGTTATTACACACCACTGGAGCAGGTGGGACTTGAACCTCCCAATCCAACAGTGGGGACGCTGCTACTGTGCCACAGCAGCTCTCATGAGTACAATACTCAACACCTAGAATATAATTGGAATCCACCCGCTCCCTTAAAAATAACACTATTATCATAGAAGCAACAGCTGGCACTCAAGAAGCACATAGACACTTCAAATGTGCCTGAAAAGTAAATCTAAATCAGTTAGCTAAATTCAGCAGGAATAATTTGAAACAGCAAAGAACAAAGAAGATTACAACGCAGGAACAGGTCCTTCAGCCTTCCCAGCCTGCGCTTATCCAGATCCTCTATCTAAACTTGTCGCCTATTTTCTAAGGATCTATATCCCTCTGCTCCCTGCCCATTCATGTATTTGTCCAGATACATCTTAAATATCGCTATCGTGCCCACCTCTGCTGGCAACATGTTCCAGGCACCCACCACCTTCTGCAAAAATAACTTTCCACGCATATCTCCCTTAAACTTTTCCCCTCAAACCTTAAACTCGTGATCCCTAGTAACTGAGTCCCCACTCTGGGGAAAAAGCTTCTTGCCATCCACCCTGTCTATACCTCTCATGATTTTGTAGACCTCAATCAGGATTGTAGATCCTCAACATCCGCCTTTCTAATGAAAATGATCCTAACCTACTCAACCTCTTCTCACAGCTAACACCCTCCAGACCAGGCAACATCCTGGTGAACCTCCTTTCCAAAGCATCCACATCCTTTTGGTAATGTGGTGACCAGAACTGTACGCAGCAATCCAAAGCTGTTCCTGAGCTTCTAAATATCTGATTCAATTACTGAAAGTATTTGTTGAACTACTTGTGGGCGGCACGGTGGCACAGTGGGCAGCACAGTGGCACAGTGGTTAGCACTGCTGCCTCGCAGCGCCAGGGACCCGGGTTCATTTCCCGCCTCAGGCGACTGACTGTGTGGAGTTTGCACATTCTCCCCGTGTCGGCGTGGGTTTCCTCCGGGAGCTCCGGTTTCCTCCCACAGTCCAAAGATGTGCAGGTAAGGTGAATTGGCCATGTTAAATTGTCCGTAATGTTAGGTAAGGGGTAAATGTAGGGGTATGGGTGGTTTGCGCTTCGGCGGGTCGGTGTGGACTTGTTGGGCCGTAGGGCCTGTTTCCACACTGTAAAGTAATCTAAAAAATCTACTTGAAACTATCTGGTGATTTACAAAAACTGATAACTGTGCCATCTAGTGGACACCAGCTGAACTCCAATAGATTGGCTTCTGTGCAAGTTCTCCTGCCTCCATCACTGGCAGGACATGGAGAGCCTGGTGACATTTATCTTCTGCTATTCCAAAGAATCTTGTGCTTTCCCAGCTTCTAATTCCATTTGCAAAGCCATTAAGGAAATAAAGATATGCTGTTCAGTTACAGTTTGTCTTTGCCCGAAATGTCGACTGTCCTGCTCCTCGGATGCTGCCTGACCTGCTGTGCTTTTCCAGCAACACTCTAATCTAAACTCTGATCTACAGCATCTGCAGTCCTCACTTTTGCCTACAAGAGGGGACACTTTGGGCCGAGTATTCCATGAGGCCACTAGACTGTGGTTTGACCAGGGAAAGTGTGAGGGGCACATAAAGTAGGGAGGATACCCAGTTTCACCATTTTACCAATCAGCAACCCCCACCCTCCCTGTTGTTTTAAAGGGTTAGCTACTGCCAAAATTGGCAGCCTCCCTTGAGTGTTTGTAAATAATTCATTGTATAGCCCAACCTACCAAAAACACAGTTGTTGGTAGAGGTGAAATCCAGCCTTTACACATTGAAATACTAGGCCTCTCTCTCTCTCACTTTAATTCTTTAAGGCAGTCCTTCCATAATGCTAGGGGATGCACTAAAGCTTGGGGCAGCTGCTGCCAAGGCTCAGTGGGGTAAGACCACTGTCTGAGATATTCCAGCTGAAGGCAAATGGGGGTCCATCCAGTTTTCGGACCCGTCTGGCCCCTCAAATGTATATAATCTGGTTCGAATAAGAAATGCTCTTTGGTAAACCGAACTTGGTTTGCAAATATGCATATATCAAGATATGTTTTATGGATAAAGTATATTTTTGAAATTAATAAAAAGCAAACTTTCTATGGGATGGGCAGGTCTTTTGGTTAAAAAAAATACTGCTTTCATAAGGTCGGAGTGTGACTGACCCACAGTAATGTGGTTGATTCTTAACTGCCCCCTAGAAAATATGTACTGGTCGAGACAGCGATGCCCTCATCCCATGAATGAATAACAAGAAAATATGGAGTTGAATGAACCTGTTAAGTAAAAGCTGAACTGAGCCCAATACTTCATTGCCCTTACCATAATGAAGCTGAAATGGGTGGGAGTAGGCAGTCTATCTTTTCTCCCAACTGTTTAAATGACTAGAAAGTTTGCTTTGCTATCTTTAAGGGATGTGCCTTACCCCACCCTTGGTGGTACCCCCCCCCCCCCAAAAAGGTCTCACACTCTCCCCTTCCTCCCAGAATTCCTGTGTCTGTGCAGCACCTTTAACATAACACATCCAAGCTAAATTCATAGGACAATCATTAAGCAAAATTTGCCAATGAGCCACATAGAGAAATATTAGGGTATAAAACCAAAAACTTGGTCAAAAAAAGTAGGGTTTAAAAACAAACATTTCTATCAAAATAAAAGCGTTTTACCATTGGTGACACAGTGGTGTTCGCACTGCTGCCTCACAGCACCAGGGACCAAGGTTCGATTCTAGCCTCAGGCAACTGACTGTGTGAAGTTTGCACATTATCCACCTGGGTTTGTTCTGGCTTCCTCCCACGGTCCAGGAATGTGCCGGTTAGTGGATTGGCCGCGCTAAATTGCCCCATAGTGTCCAGGGATGTACCGGTTAGTGGATTGGCCATGCTAAATTACCCCACAGTGTCCAGGGATGTGCCGGTTAGTGGATTGGCCGTGCTAAATTACCCCATAGTGTCCATGGATGTGCAGGTTAGTTGGTTTAGCCATAGGAAATGCAGGGTTACAGAGATGTTGTGGGTCTGGGTGGAATGCTCTTTACAGGACCAGTGTGGACTCGATGGGCTGAATCGCCTGCTTCCACACTGTATAGATCCAATCGACCTGGTCAGAGTTGCTATCACACTGGTGGGACTGAGGAGCAAATAGAGATACAGGAGGAATACAAAACCTTACAGCTACACAGCTGAAGGCAGATGGTCAATGGGGAGAAATTGAAATCAGGATTGCGCAAAAGATATGGATTTGGAGACTTCAGACACCTGACTGGCATGGGACTTAAATGTATAGGGCATATAAGGTATTTGTAACCACACTGATAATTCTTACAATTGTGTAATCAGGAAAACTAAGCAATACAAACGCAGCAGTGGTAGGTGAAAACTTGATGAGACACAACAATAGTTTGACGACTCAAATTTTAGGGAGGGTCAAATTTTCTTTCGTGTAATATTTGTATTGTAGGTAGTTTATTGGTTGTCTGCAATTGCCCATAAACTGAATGGCTTGCTCAGTCAGTTCAGAGGACAGTTAATAGTAAACCAGATTGGTGTGTGTCTGGAGTCACAGAGGCCAGCCCAGCTTCCTTAAAGCCAACCAGGCAAGTTTTCACAATTTCCAAATTATCACTAGTTCTAAATTCCAAATTTATTAAATCCATGTTCCACCATGTCATGGCAGGATTTGAAACCACACTGACACAGTATTAGCCTGGGTTTCTTTGATGATCAAATCAAAGCCAGTATCACTAAGTCATTATCCCCATTAAAGGCTGGACTAGGCAAATAAAGAGGGGAGGAAAGACCCAGATGAGAAAAAGTCACATATAGCACAGCAGGCCATTCAGCAATCCAGCCATTCCACTCTTCGTTACACCATGTGTTTATTTCATTCAAGTGCCCATACATTAGGACTTTGAAAGGAAATTGTATGTCACGATGTATAGTAACAGCTTTTTTGGGAAAATATCTAAAAGGATGGGAAGGCGGGAGTATTTCTGGATGGGGCATACTTTGCACATGACACAAAATAGTAACCACCCATCACTTTCCCTCCTCCCCACCTGGGCTTTAAGGCATACCCCTTTTGTAAGGCACTCAGACCCTCCCTGCCCAATGACTCTGACTTACCCAGATCTTCCAGAATTATGGGGCAAGAGGAGGTTCCAGATAGGGAGTGACGAGGCATGGAGTATTTTGGAAATGGGGGAATGGCAATTTTAAAGCAGGAGGCATTTTCTGACAGGTGAGACATCAACTGCATGGGTGAATCGAGCTTAGTGCAATGAAGGACATATGCTGTCATTTTGACTGAGCACATGTTGGCAGAGATTAAAATCTGAGCAGCTCATCAGCAGTGCATTGGAATTGTCAAACATGAGGAGCACGATTGCAAATGAAGAGGCAAAGTTCATAAAATATAGGAGCAGAATTTGACCATTCGGCCCATTGAGTCTGCTCCGCCATTCAATCGTGACTAATATGCTCCTCACTTCCATTTTCCTGCCTTCGCCCCATTACCAATTAAAAACTGTCTAACTCCTGCTTAAATTTACTCACTGTCCCAGCATCAACTGCACTTTGGGGAAGTGAATTCCACAGATTCACAACCCTTTGGGAGAACTAGTTTCTCCTCAACTCTGTTTGAAATTTGCTACCTCTTTCCCTAAGACCGTGACCTCTTGCCCCAGAATGCCCCACAAGAGGAAGCATCTGCTCCACATCGATCTTCTCCACACCTTTTATCGTCTTGAATGCTTCCATTTGATCTCCCCTCATTCCTTTAAATTCGAGAGAGTCTAGGCCCTAAACTGCTCAATCTCTCTCCATATGACAAACCCCTCATCTCTAGGATCAATCTAATGAACCTCCTCTGAATTGCCTCCGATGCCACTACATCTTTCCTCAAATAAGGGGACCAAAACTGTGCCCAACACTCCAGGTGCAGTCTCACCAGTGCCTTGTAGAGTTGCAACAATACTTACCTTTATATTTTATTCCTTTCATTATAAAAGCCAACATTCCATTTGCTTTCTTTATTATCTACTTCGATTTAAACTGAAATACATTGGTGGGGGTGGGGGTGGGGGTGGGGGTGGGGACGAATTTTGCAATAGTGTGGCCACAAACTGTTCACGAGATCAATGAGTACACTGGGACAAGACTGAGGTCTTTAATAAACAACATCAATGAAGGCTTTAAAATGCACCAATGACATTTCACCGGCTACGTTTAAGCAAGTTCCTTGCAACTTTCCTTTGAAATTCGCAATTTTTCAAACATTTAGTTTTATTTACAACATTACTTTGGATACCAAAAAAGGCAGTTACTGAGGAATAACAGCATTTCTTACCTGCAGAAGGATATTGTTATTTGTAGGGACAAGATTAACAGCAACAATGTGACCATTACGGCCAGTGTTGTAATTTACAGGCATTTCCATTCGAGTGCAACCTAATGCTAGGTTATTCAATGTACAAGAAATGCATACACTTCCCAAACTCCAAAAAACAAGGATACTTTTCAATGCAGCATGCACCTTCACAATATTTTAACAGGATTCAGAAAAACAGTAAGTCCATATAATAGATGGGGCACCAATCTAGTTGGCAATCTATAAAGCACTGCACTGTCCTAATTCAACTACAACTATGCTTCAAGAGTGCTAATACAAGATGGAAGGGAAAATTGATTTTTTTCTATTATGCTAGTGATGAAGATTCACTGCAGTTTCTGATTCCAAAGTATCAGAGACGAAACTCTATTGCCGTTAATGTTAGATTGTTGAACATTGTTAATGTGGAGCACTTTATCTGCATCCCTTGAAATCTAACCAACTTTTTAATTAAAAATGTATGTGAATGCGCAAAGAATTAAAACAGTATCGGTTGCGTTATGTTTCACATACAGTATCAATGTAACTTTAGAGACATGCTTGTGATATTATGGTATCATACCGTATTGATCTGAGGATAAAAGGTCTCAAACTCCATCTTAACTGAGGCCACTTGAAGCATCATATGCTGTTGAAAGTATGCTATTTGCACCAATAGCTTCATATTATCCCTGACACTGAGGTGCCAATGGCTGTAATATAAGTAAGTTAGCTCACTGAGCTGGAAGGTTTGTTTTCAAATGTTTCGTCGTTGTGACTAGGTAACATCATCAGTGAGAGTCTCCGGTGAAGCACTGATGGTATGTCCCGCCTCTCTATTTATAGGTCTTGGTTTCTTGAGGTGGGTGATGTCATTTCCTGTTTTTTTCAAGGGAAGGCAGATGAGATCTAAACCAATGCACTTATTGATCGAGTTTGTGGTTAGAATGCCGTGCCTCTAAGAATTCTTGTTCGTGTCTTTGCTTTGCCTGTCCTAGGATGTGTGTGTTGCCCCAGTCAAAGTGGTGCCCTTCTCTGTCTGTATGTATGTATGGAAACTAGCGATAGTGGATCGTGTTTTTTGGTGGTAGCTGGTGTTAGGGTATCTTGGTGGCAAGTTTCCTACTTGTCTGTTCACTGTAGTGTTTTTTTTTAAAAAACAATTCTTGCATGGTATCTTGTAGATGGCGTTAGTTTTGCTAGCAGTATCTAATAGATCCTTTCGGTTCATTAGTCGCTGTTTAAGTGTGTTGGTAGGCTTACGGTTGTAATATATTTATACACAAGGAGCTGTAATAAAGGTCTATTGAATCTTTCAATATCACGTTACTCACATCTAGTTCTTAAGTTACGAGAGCTACCAGAAGCATTGCCACATCAGCTATAAGTAGCCTGCTGAAGGCAGAGCCCATATCATGGTAGCAGATTATTTTATGCTTAAATGAACAAGGTTAATACTATGGTGAAGCTCTGTACAACTGAGACAGTTACTCCTAGGAAGAAATATGAGGCAAGAAACACAGGAAAAAACTGATTTGCTTTTTAAGTTAATGCAATTATGTACACATTACATCATAATTCCAGGTAAACTATTCTACTGACTAAATTATACTGATAAACATCTCCATGGTTCCTGCTTAATTGGCTTGTATGTTCAGGCACTTGCAGTATATATTCTCATTTCCATGAGCCTTTTATTGATTAGTTGTATTAATAACAAATAATCCATCTGATAGTCGTCCAATAGTTTCAAAAAGCTCCAATGACCTACATTAGAAAGCAAAGGGCTAAAAGAATGGAAATGCTGCTTGGATGATGGCAAATAAAACTACACACCATTAATGTAAAGGTAAAGTTGCCATAGTCACAGAGGACCACTCTCTTGGAGGGAGAAGACTGGTGGTGGTTTAACCTGAGGGTCGCCATACCTTAGGCAAGGAGAAAGGTTGAGGAGAGTCCTTCATGGTAACCTCAGCTAGTATTGGAATTGAACCCATGATGCTGCATCACTAACCAGCCACTGAGTTAACTGACACCCTTAATGACACTCTGGCTGGGTAATGTTGTTCATGGCACCGCTATGGTCTTGTATACGTGGACCTCTTTTTTGTCACCATTGCTGGTTGGTTCAGGATTCCCCATAATGAATATTGGAATGGTTTTGTGAGGGTTGGAGATTAGCTGTAACATTTGCCCCACACAAATGCCAAGCAGTGGCCATCTCCAATAAGAGAGAAACTAACCATCGCCATTTAACATTCAACGGTGTTACCATCACTGAATCCTGGGGGTTACCATTGACCAGAAACTCAACTGGACTCACCACATAAACAAACATAGTGGCTACATTAGCAGGTTAGAAGCTAGGAATACTGAGCCAAATAACTCCCCTCCTAATTCCCGAGTCTGTTCGCCACCTACAAGGCACAAGTCAGCAGTGCGAGGGAATACTCCCGACTTATCTGGATGGATGCAGCTCCAGCAACACTCAAGAAGCTTGACACCATCCATGACAAAGCAGTCTGTTTGATTGGTACCACATCCTCCCCTCCACTAATGATCAGTTGCAGCAATGTATATTATCTACAAGCTACACTGCAGAAATTCCCTAAAGATCCTCAGACAGCACCTTCCAACCCATGATCACGTCCATCTAGAAGAATAAGAGCAGCAGATACATGGAAACATCACCATACGCAAGTTCCCCTCCAAGTCATTTATCATTCTGACTTAGAAACATCTTGCTGTTGTTACTGTCACGAAGTCAAACTCCTCAAACTGTAGCACATGGACTCAAGGCGGCAGCTCACCACCAGCTTCCCAAGGGCAACCACAGACAGGAAATAAATGTTGGCTCAATTAACAATGGCCACAAATAAATAAAAAAATAACGTGGAGGCCATAAGGGGGCAGCCATTCCAATGTACCCTTTAAATCAGGACAGCCAGTCACGACAGAAAGGCTGCAAGGGGAGAGAACCCCAGATTTCAATGAGTCGATGGGGCTGAACCTCCTCCTGGCAATCCCAGCTCTTGTTAATGATCGAAAGCAGATGATGGTGAAGGGAGGCTTTCAGCACCTGACGTCAGTGACTGACACACTGAGCGTGTGAACTCAGCTAATGGCACAGAACAGGGTCCAACGTGGGTCAGAGAAATGGCCTCTGATATGCAAAGAATTGAGGAAAATGGATCCAACTAGAAAAAAGGGAAGAGCAGCTTTCCAAAAGACCTTGGTTTTTTTTTAAATGTTGGAGATGAGGCCAGCAACTCTCCACTGGCCCACCTCATCATTCTTTTTTTGCAACACCTAGGGACAGAGTCTGGATTAACGAAAATAAATGATCTCCAATAACACTTTAAACTTAGGCAATTTCATCACAATAGGACATGCGATACAGATGTATCTTATTTTCAAAACCAATTATGTTCTGGTTAACTACACCCAATAATATTGCCGAATTTCTTGGCGGGCAAACAACTACCGATTATTGAGCTTGTCAGGAATGAAAAGCTGAATACATTTCTATCGGAAGTTTTCACAGGATATCATCTGAAACATAATGAATCTTTAGCATTATTAAACAGCTTAATGCACAAGCCTCCAACAGAAAGTCATATATATTGTGCGGTACAAAATAAAGTTACATCTACCATTAATGTAAATCACTGCTGGTTACGAGCAAATATCAATCAATTGCAAGACAGGCATTTATGTAGCTACACATTCAAGTCAATTGCATATCCATAAAGCAGTCAAGTTTTAAAAAAATATTGTCATTTAAGAAATGTTAACTTTGCATGACTGCTTCTGCGAGATTCCATATTTAATTGCGAGCTCTCAACTCAGCAGCTTCTGCACATACCCTGCGTGAGGGAGATGGTGGCATGGGGTTTGTTGTCCCCACTAGTCATCCCAAAACCCAGGAAATCAGTTCAAATCCCACCACACCAGAATTTAAATTCTATTAAATAAATTTGGAATATAAAGCTAGACTCAGTAATGAGGCCATGGTACTCAGTTGGTGTAAAAACCTGGCTAGTTCATCCACAATCCCTGAGGGAAGGAAACTTGCCATCAACACCCAGTTTGGCAACATATAATGTGAGCAATGTGGTTGACTCTGAAATGGCCAAGAACAAGTGCAACTAAATTAGTGATGCCATTAAAGAATTTGCTCCTTTTAATTAAAAGGAAGGTTTTGCCAAACAACTCAATGTCTGCAAACAAAAACAAATCAACCTGTTCGAACATATGATAAGACCCCGCTAGGGCATGTGGGACTTAAACCTCCCCAGGACACTACCACTGTATCACTGGCTCTAGACAAACACATAAGTGAACCACCTGAAGGGGCAGCGGCGCTCTGAAATCTAGTGCTTCCAAATAAACCTGTTGGACTATAACCTGGTATTGAGAGATTTTTAAAATTAAGTGAAGGTACACACAGTGAGAATAATGTTACCGCAGACTTACTGTGCAGTTGCCTTTGAATATACAACCAATTTTTTTTTTCGGGGGAGGGTCAGGGTTAGTACTAATTTAGTTGCTCCCATTCCTTCATGCCCCTAAAAGACTTAAGAAAGCAGTTGCTCTGTTACAAGTTTTATGGAAAACAAAGGAAACAGACACATGATGTGCCAGTTGCTCATTGTGAACTGTGGTAAAGCAGCAGACAAAAGAGCCACTGGATAAAAGTCAGGAGCAGGAACCCTCTCAGAGTTGCCCCTAATCCAGGACATTAGACCAGCTGTGTCACCAGCTACTGGGTGCTGGCATGGACTGGGTTGGAAAGACTGTTATTCTGAACTTTTTATTTCTTTACCTTTCCAATCTATTCCTCTGATCTGTAATGTTTTATCTCTTTACTTTTCTATAGTTTCTTTCCCCCCAAACAATTTTATTTTAGGAATCTATACCTTTGTACCTAAGATGGCACTGTAATGTAAACTTTGCACTGTCCTCATTAGAGCACAGGTAGCTATAAAGCTAATTCAATTCTGATGTGGTATTTAATTACCTGTGTGATGAAGGTAAATTCAGCACAGACTGATATTCTTACCTGGGTCCTTTTTGGACTGATGTTCTTACCTGGGTCCTTTTTGGTCAGTACAATTCATTCACTGCTTGACAGTGCTGTCCAGGAAGTGTGAGAGATTGTATCAAAAACAAGTTCCCTACAATTCTAAGACTCTGCTTTCTTTTAAATGAGACAGCAGCAAAAGAGCCTGACGTTGTGTGACTTTTAACTTTGTACAACCCCAGTCCAACACTGGCATCTCCAAATCATGACCTTCCAAGTAATTATATTTACATTGAAATGGTGGCCCAGTCCACACCACAACAGCCTCTCCAGACATGAGTACATGACTTTCTTGCTGCCTTATCGAGAGACAGATTATTACATCCATTGCTGGTAGTACCTGGATCTGGTAGTACAAGGAGCCAACACCACTTGGAAACAGATAATGCTCACGATCAGGTGGTCTTACATAGCCAGAGTGTGATTGAATGGACACTAAAACCCAATTAGAGGGAGCAGGCATTATATGTCAAGGGAGCAGGGTCAGAAAAGGGTATAAGCCATGACCACAGCCACATGAACACGACGTGAAGCATGACACAGGCCGATGGTGGGAAGACGCGCAGTAGAATTTGTTTAATGGACTGACTATCTGGAGATCAGTTCTAGTCCGCCAGGTCTAACTAAGCAAGTGGAGTTGTAATCATATACTGTTGCTCGAGACCATAAGAAATAGGAACAGGAGTAGGCCATTTGGCCCCTCAAGCCTGCTCGGCCATTCAACAGGATCATGGCTAATTTGACGTTCCTCACATCTACTTTCTTGTGTTTTCCCTGTAACCCTTGATTTCCCGACTGATCAAGAATCTAGCTCGGCCTTAAATATACACAAGGACGCTGTCCCACCCCAGCCCTCTGTGGCAAGGAATTCCAAAGACACTCAACCCATCCCATCTCATGTCTGTATTAAATTGGTGCCCCTTAATTTGCACATTGTGCTGTCAGGTCCTAGACTCTCCCATGAGGAGAATGTTCTCTTAGTATGTACCTTGTCAAGCCCCTTAAGAATTTTATATGTTTCAATGGGATGACCTTTCATTCTTCTAAACCCCAATGAGTAGAGTCCAAACCTATTTATAAGACAATCCCTCCATACCAGGGATCAGTCTAGTGAACCTTCTCAGAATTACCTCCAATGAAATTATCTTTCCTTAAATAAGGGGACCAAATGCTGCTCACAGTACTCCAGTTGTGGTCTCACCAGCTCCTTGTACAGTTGCAGTAAGACTTCCCTACTCTATACTCCAACCCCTTTGAAATAAGGGCCAACATTCCATTAGTCTTCCCAATTACCTGCTGTACCCATGTGCGAACTTTCTGCATAAGTAGTCCCTCTGTGCTACACTTTTTCGCCATTTAAATAATATTCTGTTCTTTTGTTCGCCCTACCGAAATGAACTTCATATTTTTTCCACATTATACTCCATTATGCGCTAACTTTATGCCCATTTACTTAACCGATCAATATCTCTCTGTAAACCGTTCTGAAGAAGGGTCACCGGACCCGAAATGTGAACTGATTTCTCTCCACAGATGCTACCAGACATGCTGAGCTTTTCCAGCAACTTCTGTTGTTGTTTCTGATTTATAGCATTTGCAACTCTTTTAGTTTTTCTCCATAAACTGTTTGTATCCTTCCCACAACCTGCCGTCCCACATATTTTTGTGTTGTCTGTAGTACATTCACTTCCTTCCTCCAGAACATTAACTTCTTCTCCAACAGTTGCAGTCCCTGTACGACTCCTGTAGAACCTGACGGCTTCCCCAGGTTGCCAACCTGAAAAGGAACCCTTTTCCCCCCACTCGCTATTTCCTGCCCGTGAGTTAATTTTCCACCCAAATCAATACACTACCTCCGACACCAAGGGCTCCTATCTTATGCCTAAACCATTTGTGAGGTACCTTATGGAATGCCTTCTAAATCAAAATACAACACATCTTCTGGTTCCCCTCTATCCACTCTGTTTGAGACCCCCTTGAGAAACTCTAATAAATTAGTCAGGAACAATTTCCCTCCCATGTAGCCATGCTGACTCGGCTCAATTATGATTTTCCAAATGTTCTGCTATTACTTCTTTAACAGTTGATTTTAATATTTTTCAAAAAATACATGTTAGGTTAATTGGCCACAGTTACTCACCTTTTGCCTCCAGCCCTTTTTGGACAGCGTTGTCATATTGGCAGTTTTCCAATTCTCTTAAAATTCAACAAGTTTTGTAAAGTTATAACCAATGCACCCACTATCTCCGTAGCTACCTCCTTTAGGATCCTCGGTTGCATGCTATCTACCTCTAGAATCATTGGTTTGTCCAATACTTCTTTAGTGACAGAGATGGCACTTAATTTCTTCCATGTCCTTTAGTATTAGTGGGATATTCAAAGTACCTTCCAATATATAGACTGATGCAAAATATCTGCCTAGTTCCTCTGCCCAAGACCATCGCCACAGATTCATTTTCTAAAGAGCCTCTGTTCACTTTGACCTCTCTCTTCTGTCTCGTATATTTAAAGAGGCTCTTATTGTTAGTTCAATATTCCTCACAAGGTGGCCATCGTAGTTTACTTTCTCCCATCTTTTTAAGTCCTCCTTTGCTGGATTTTGAATTTATGCGAGTCTTCAGGGCTATCGCTGAGTTTGGTCTCCTTATATGGTTTGTTTTCAACTTAATACCCTCCTAAACCTCCTGGGTTTGTTATGGTTGGTTTGTCCCACTCATTGAATCTATTCTCCTTGCTGCGATATATTTCTGCTGAGTCATGAATTACCTCCTTACATGCCTGCCACTGCTTGCTTACTGTCACTAATGCCCAATCCACTCGAGCTAACTCTACCCTCATTTCACGATAATTCCCTTTAGCTAGTGGGTTAATAACAGGTTTCCACATCAAGTAGAAATTGCGTGATTTAGGTCACTGATAACTGGAGTACAAGATGCCTTACAAGGAGGTGAGACACACTGCTTACAAAACAGTCTTACAAATAGCGAGCAGATAGTTGTTTCAACCAAATCCAAACCTGTCTTCTCCACAATGGTCTAAAAGTTGGATGCCATCAGTTAAGACACTGAGAAAAACAACTTTTAAAGCAAATTACAAGATTTATTGAAGGAGGAAACTTCAAACCATTTGGGCAAAAGTCACAGACAGTTCATGCTCTTTTTTTTTTGCAGGTGAGATTCTTACTAACCTTTTGCAGAATTTACAAAGTCATCACCTAAATCCTGAAATTTGGGGTTCACTTTCGCAACTGGATCCTGAAAAGCGGTGGAATATAGAGGCGGAAACTTTCGAGAAAAGTCTCAGTCGCTCAAGGAGAACTAACACTTTGCACCTTAACCAGCACTGAACTCGTTTTAAATTAAACACAAGAGCTTGACAAAGGAATTTCTCTCTGAAGCTGGGTGCCAAAGATTACACGAACTAAAATCTCGTAAGCCACAGGTTAGAGTGATGGAACTGTACATACAGAGTTTTCAAAAATCCAATAGGAAGTACACAAATTCCGCACGGCCATCGCATTGCACAGGTTACAGGCTTGTCAGCCAGTTGTGGTAATATGGAGGACTCTGGATGTTGGGACACGGAGATAAGATACTGCCCCCTCCCTCTCTTTGCTGGCTGTTTTCAACAGCGTCCAGTTCAACTGCATGACCAATGGGGACTCTATTGGCAGGACCTCACCGCCAACAAGTCAAGGACAGGATAGGCAAACCTTGTGGCAACGAGCGTGGAGTTGTCAATTCTCTTAGCCCTTCTGATGTTTACAGTAGGGTAAGACCAGGGTTCAAACGCAACAAGATCCGGCAGACTGGAATGCTATGTTTCACGTTGTGGGAATCAAAGTTTGCAATTAAGCCAACTGGGTAAAACGGAACACATCACAAGGAGCTGGAACGGAATTCTTCACGATATGGTCCCCCTCAGTGCGGGATCGGGGTAATCCCCATGCTCTGAGAGGCCAGGGCGTAGCTGACCATCGGCGTCGTGGCGTGGCTCATGGTGATGCCGGGGATGGGCTGCGTGATGGAAACGGTGACCGCCGCCATGGAGACGGGCGTGGCGGCCATGCCCTGGGCGATGGTCTGGGCCAAGGCCAGCTCGGGGGCGAGGTGAGGGCCGGGCGGAGGGGGAGGGGCAGTGCTGGCGGGCGGGGGGCCGGCGCTGGCGGGCACCGGCAGCTCCTGCCGGGGCTGCAGGGCCTGGCTGCTCAGCGAGTTGTGGGCCTGCACGATGCTATGGTTGTAGGCGGTGACGGCGGCCACGGTGGGGGGCGCCACCAGCTGCTCGCCGGCGGCAGTGCTGGTCAGCGTCACCACCTTGGGCTGGCTGCGGTAGTGGGCGTTCTGCTCCAGCAGGATCTCGTTGGTGGCCATCAGAGTCGACGCGTGCTTCTTGAGCTCCTCCACCCGCTTGCGCAGCATCAGGTTCTCCTCCTCCAGGTAGCGGTAGTCGGCAGGAAAGGGGCGGGGCGCACCCAGGTCAAAGGCATCGGGCCTCACGCTCTCTGCCCAGCGCCTCTTCAGGAGGTGGCCGAACTCGTCGTGGACGTCGCTGAAGGGTGGCGAGCTCTTATCGCGGGGAGCGCCAATGCCATTGCTCTCAAAGTGGAGGAACTTGCACCTGGAGCCGCGCTGGCACCCACCGTACAGGTGGTCACGGCAGACTGGCACCTCCCCCTTACCCAGGGGCATCTCCCCACTCAGCGTGCTGAGCTCGGATGCCTCACTAACCTCGGGGTGCTGGAACTTGCACCGCTTGCCCCGCTTGCAGACATTGCGCATGAAGTCTCGGCAGATGTCGCTCGAAATGTGGCCCGTCTTGTCGCTGCTGCTGAAGGCGTTGTCTTTCTCTGGCATTCTGTTCCTTCAACGTTTGAGGCTTCCAAGCACAGATTATTGCAGCCCGTCTGCAGTCTGGAGAGAGAGAGAGAGAGAACTGTTGTTTTGTACTGAACAACGTAATCAAAAAGGCTTTTATGTAGCACTTTTCAAGACCATGACACAAATTTCCTGCCCAGAAATACTCCTGAATCGTTGCCGGAATGTACAAAACATAGCCACCAGCAACAGGGAGAAATCTCAGACTCTTCTTCAAAATAATGCCAGGAAAGCGTGCTATATTTTGGAGTTTAGATTTCAAAATAGCGGCACATGGATGTGGATCAGTTATAGAGTCGTAGAGATGTACAGCATGGAAACAGACCCTTTGGTCCAACCCGTCCATGCCGACCAGATTCCTTACACTTACTGACAAACCTCTAGAGACCAGAGGAAACGATTCTTTTCTAAATGAAATGGTGCAACAGCATAAATAACTTTGATAATGTGTTAAGAGACAAAACAATAGAACTCAGATCAGTAACTGAGATCTCTAACCCTCTGACCTCAGCTCCTCCATCCCTTCCCACTGCTTTGCCCCTTTCTCCTTCCATCTCCCAATTCACACAACTTCCTTTATCCTGTCTCCTTGTTCTCCATATGTCCACATCCCTATCCTTCTCCTACTCTCTCCCTCATTATCCCTATGCCTGTCCACTCTCCTCCAACCTCTTTCTTCACACCCCCTCAGCTCCCTTTCTTCCCCCACCTTCCCACTGTCACTTCCTCTCACCCCTCATCAGCCTCCCATTCCCTGCCCCCACATTCCCTCAAACCCCTTTCCCATCCTTCATCCTTGTCCCCCCCCAACACCACCCCACTCCCCACCCCCCATTCCCCTCCTCCCCCTTTCCCACACTCTCCTCCTTCCCCATCCCCCTCAGTCTCACCCCTTTCCCCTTCCCACCCTCACTGCCCCGCTCATTCTCTGTCCCCCTGACCACCCTCCCCCTTCCCACACACTCCCCTCATACCTTCCCCCTTACTCCCTTCAATCCCTTCCTTCCTCCCCTCCCACCACTTCCTTCCTTCCCTCCCCCCCCTTACTCCCTTCCCACTTCACCCTTTCCTTCCTCTCCTCCCCTTCCCCCTCCTTCCTTACTCCCATTCCTTCCTCCCCTTCCCACCTCCCATCCCCTCCCCCTTCCGTCCCCACTTCCACCCTCCCCTCCCCTTCCTTCCACCCTCCCCTCCCCCTTCCTTCCTCCCTCCCCTCCCCCTCCCTTCCTCCCTCCCCTCCCCCTCCCTTCCTCCCCCCCCTCCTCCCCTCCCCCTCCCTTCTTCCCTCGCCCCCCACTTCCCCCCTTCTTATGCTCCCCTCCCCTCCCCCTTCCTTCCGCCCCTCCCCACTTCCCCCCTTCTTACCCTCCCCTCCCCCTTCCTTCCGCCCCTCCCCACTTCCCCCCCTTCTTACCCTCCCCTCCCCTCCCCCTTCCTTCCGCCCCTCCCCACTTCCCCTCTTCCTTCCGCCCCTCCCCACTTCCCCTCTTCCTTCCGCCCCTCCCCACTTCCCCTCTTCCTTCCGCCCCTCCCCACTTCCCCTCTTCCTTCCGCCCCTCCCCACTTCCCCTCTTCCTTCCTCCCACTTCCCTTCCTTCCTCCTGCCCCTCCCCACTTCCCCTTCCTTCCTCCTGCCCCTCCCCACTTCCCCTTCCTTCCTCCTGCCCCTCCCCACTTCCCCCCTTCCCTCCTGCCCCTCCCCACTTCCCCCCTTCCTTCCCCCCTCCCCACTTCCCCCCTTCCTTCCTCCCCTCCCCACTTCCCCCCTTCCTTCCTCCCCTCCCCACTTCCCCCCTTCCTTCCTCCCCTCCCCACTCCCCCCTTCCTTCCTCCCCTCCCCACTTCCCCCCTTCCTTCCTCCCCTCCCCACTTCCCCCCTTCCTTCCTCCCCTCCCCACTTCCCCCTTCCTTCCTCCCCTCCCCACTTCCCCCCTCCTTCCTCCCCTCCCCACTTCCCCCCTTCCTTCCTCCCCTCCCCACTTCCCCCCTTCCTTCCTCCCCCCCACTTCCCCCCTTCCTTCCTCCCCTCCCCACTTCCCCCCTTCCTTCCTCCCCTCCCCACTTCCCCCCTTCCTTCCTCCCCTCCCCACTTCCCCCCTTCCTTCCTCCCCTCCCCACTTCCCCCCTTCCTTCCTCCCCTCCCCACTTCCCCCCTTCCTTCCTCCCCTCCCCACTTCCCCCCTTCCTTCCTCCCCTCCCCACTTCCCCCCCTTCCTTCCTCCCCTCCCCACTTCCCCCCCTTCCTTCCTCCCCTCCCCACTTCCCCCCCTTCCTTCCTCCCCTCCCCACTTCCCCCCTTCCTTCCTCCCCTCCCCACTTCCCCCCTTCCTTCCTCCCCTCCCCACTTCCCCCCTTCCTTCCTCCCCTCCCCACTTCCCCCCTTCCTTCCTCCCCTCCCCACTTCCCCCCTTCCTTCCTCCCCTCCCCACTTCCCCCCTTCCTTCCTCCCCTCCCCACTTCCCCCCTTCCTTCCTCCCCTCCCCACTTCCCCCCTTCCTTCCTCCCCTCCCCACTTCCCCCCTTCCTTCCTCCCCTCCCCACTTCCCCCCTTCCTTCCTCCCCTCCCCACTTCCCCCCTTCCTTCCTCCCCTCCCCACTTCCCCCCTTCCTTCCTCCCCTCCCCACTTCCCCCCTTCCTTCCTCCCCTCCCCACTTCCCCCCTTCCTTCCTCCCCTCCCCACTTCCTTCCTCCCCTCCCCCCTTCCTTCCTCCCCTCCCCACTTCCTTCCTCCCCTCCCCACTTCCTTCCTCCCCTCCCCACTTCCCCCTTCCTTCCTCCCCTCCCCCCCACTTTCTCCCCTCCCCACGTCCCCCCTTCCTTCCTCCCCTCCCCACGTCCCCCCTTCCTTCCTCCCCTCCCCACGTCCCCCCTTCCTTCCTCCCCTCCCCACGTCCCCCCTTCCTTCCCCCCTCCCCCCCTTCCTTCCCCCCTCCCTTCCCCCCACCCCACTTCACCCGCTCCTTCCTCCCCTCCCCACTTCCCCCCTTCCTTCCTCCCCTCCCCACTTCCCCCCTTCCTTCCTCCCCTCCCCACTTCCCCCCTTCCTTCCTCCCCTCCCCTCCTTCCCCCCTTCCTTCCTCCCCTCCCACTTCCTTCCTCCCTCCCCACTTCCTTCCTCCCTCCCCACTTCCTTCCTCCCTCCCCACTCTTCCTCCCCCCACTTCCTTCCTCCCCTCCCCACTTCCCCCTTCCTTCCTCCCCTCCCCCCCACTTTCTCCCCTCCCCACGTCCCCCCTTGCTTCCTCCCCTCCCCACGTCCCCCCTTCCTTCCTCCCCTCCCCACGTCCCCCCTTCCTTCCTCCCCTCCCCACGTCCCCCCTTCCTTCCTCCCCTCCCCACGTCCCCCCTTCCTTCCCCCCTCCCCCCCTTCCTTCCCCCCTCCCTTCCCCCCACCCCACTTCACCCGCTCCTTCCTCCCCTCCCCACTTCCCCCCTTCCTTCCTCCCCTCCCCACTTCCCCCCTTCCTTCCTCCCCTCCCCACTTCCCCCCTTCCTTCCTCCCCTCCCCACTTCCCCCCTTCCTTCCTCCCCTCCCCACTTCCTTCCTCCCCTCCCCACTTCCCCCTTCCTTCCTCCCCTCCCCCCCACTTTCTCCCCTCCCACTTCCCCTTCCTTCCTCCCCTCCCCACGTCCCCCCTTCCTTCCTCCCCTCCCCACGTCCCCCCTTCCTTCCTCCCCTCCCCACGTCCCCCCTTCCTTCCTCCCCCTCCCCACGTCCCCCCTTCCTTCCTCCCCTCCCCACGTCCCCCCTTCCTTCCCCCCTCCCCCCCTTCCTTCCCCCCTCCCTTCCCCCCACCCCACTTCACCCGCTCCTTCCTCCCCTCCCCACTTCCCCCGTTCCTTCCTCCCCTCCCCACTTCCCTCCTTCCTTCCACCCCTCCCCACTTCCCTCCTTCCTTCCACCCCTCCCCACTTCCCTCCTTCCTTCCACCCCTCCCCACTTCCCTCCTTCCTTCCACCCCTCCCCACTTCCCTCCTTCCTTCCACCCCTCCCCACTTCCCTCCTTCCTTCCACCCCCTCCCCACTTCCCCCCTTCCTTCCTCCCCTCCCCACTTCCCCCTTCCTTCCTCCCCTCCCACTTCCCCACTTCCTTCCTCCCTCCCCACTTCCCCACTTCCTTCCTCCCCTCCCCACTTCCCCACTTCCTTCCTCCCCTCCCCACTTCCCCCCTTCCTTCCTCCCCTCCCCCCCACTTTCTCCCCTCCCCACTTCCCCTTCCTTCCTCCCCCTCCCCACGTCCCCCTTCCTTCCTCCCTCCCCACGTCCCCCCTTCCTTCCCCCCTCCCCCCCTTCCTTCCCCCCTCCCTTCCCCCCACCCCACTTCACCCGCTCCTTCCTCCCCTCCCCACTTCCCCCGTTCCTTCCTCCCCTCCCCACATCCCTCCTTCCTTCCACCCCTCCCCACTTCCTCCTCCTTCCACCCCTCCCCACTTCCCTCCTTCCTTCCACCCCTCCCCACTTCCCTCCTTCCTTCCACCCCTCCCCACTTCCCTCCTTCCTTCCACCCCTCCCCACTTCCCTCCTTCCTTCCACCCCTCCCCACTTCCCTCCTTCCTTCCACCCCTCCCATTTCCCCCTTCCTTCCACCCTTCCCCACTTCCCCCTTCCTTCCTCCCACCCCACTTCCCCCCTTCCTTCCTGCCCACTTCCCCTCCTTCCTTCCTCCCCACTTCCCCCCTTCCTTCCTCCCCACTTCCCCTCCTTCCTTCCCACTTCCCCCCTTCCTCCCCACTTCCCCCCTTCCTCCCTCTTTCTCCCCCCTCCTCCCTCTCTCTGCCCCCTCTTGCCCCCTCCTCCTCCCTCTCTCTCTCCCCCTCCTCCTCCCTCTCTTTCTCCCCCCTCCTCCTCCCTCTCTCTCTCCCCCCTCCTCCTCCCTCTCTCTCTCCCCCCTCCTCCTCCCTCTCTCTCTCCCCCCTCCTCGTCCCTCTCTCTCTCCCCCCTCCTCCTCCCTCTTTCTCTCCCCCCTCCTCCTCCCTCTTTCTCCCCCCTCCTCCTCCTCCCTCTTTCTCCCCCCTCCTCCTCCTCCCTCTTTCTCCCCCCTCCTCCTCCTCCCTCTTTCTCCCCCCTCCTCCTCCTCCCTCTTTCTCCCCCCTCCTCCTCCTCCCTCTTTCTCCCCCCCTCCTCCTCCTCCCTCTTTCTCCCCCCTCCTCCTCCTCCCTCTTTCTCCCCCCCCTCCTCCTCCCTCTTTCTCCCCCTCCCTCTCCCCCCTCTTACCCCTCCTCCTCCCTCTCCCCCCTCTTACCCCTCCTCCTCCCTCTCCCCCCTCTTACCCCTCCTCCTCCCTCTCCCCCCTCTTCCCCCCTCTTCCCTCCTCCTCCCTCCCTCCTCCTCCCTCTCTCTTCCCCCCTCCTCCTCCCTCTCTCTTCCCCCCTCCTCCTCCCTCTCTCTTCCCCCCTCCTCCTCCCTCTCTCTTCCCCCCTCCTCCTCCCTCTCTCTTCCCCCCTCCTCCTCCCTCTCTCTTCCCCCCTCCTCCTCCCTCTCTCTTCCCCCCTCCTCCTCCCTCTCTCTTCCCCCCTCCTCCTCCCTCTCTCTTCCCCCCTCCTCCTCCCTCTCTCTTCCCTCCCTCCTCCTCCCTCTCTCTTCCCTCCCTCCTCCTCCCTCTCCCTTCCCCCCTCCTCCTCCCTCTCCCTTCCCCCCCTCTCCCTCTCCCATCCCCCCTCTCCCTCTCCCTCCCTCGCCCCACCCACCCCCACTCTACCCACCCCCCCTCCCTCTCCCCACCCACCCCCACTCTACCCACCCCCCCTCCCTCTCCCCACCCACCCCCACTCTACCCACCCCCCCTCCCTCTCCCCACCCCTCTCTCGCCCCCCTCGCCCCTTCCTCTCCCCTCCTCCCCTCCCTCTTCCCCCCGCCACCCCCCCTCCTCTCTCCCCCCCGCCACCCCCCCTCCTCTCACCCCCCCGCCACCCCCCCTCCTCTCACCCCCAAACCCCCCCTCCTCTCACCCACCCCCCGTCTCCCCACCCCAACCCCCCCTCTCCCCACCCCACCCCCCCCTCCCCACCCCCCACCTCTCCCCTCCCCACCCCCCACCTCTCCC